>NC_089837.1:30363082-30991415 GCF_035609145.1 Eleutherodactylus coqui
GAGTAAGGTGCGACCCTTTAATGGACATGCATATACACAAGAGTTATCATTAGAGTTTTTCAAGTTTTATTAATAATGCTGGCCTTCATATGATTACTTACGGATTGAATGTTTCCTGGGTTGGCTTCAGCTGGCACTCCACACACATACCTCTCTTGTCACTTCAACACTAAGATACCCAAATAGGACAAAGAACATCTCACCTTCACTGCACCTGGCCTCCACTGAGGTAGCTCCACTCCTTTTTCTGCACCATATTCTGTATCGAATTGGTAACATGTCAATGGAAGGCCATCACTGTGAACCTAAAAATTGAGAAATGCTGCTGGTGTGATATACGCTTCTCTCCTCACTACCTGGTGGATTCCAATCAGTTTTAACCCTTTAATGCTACAAGGCATACATCTATGTCTTGGAAGTAAGGGGTATGTATGTAGGGGAAAAGGCAGTCAATCCTGCTCCATACAATGCGGGTTCTGTCTGTTTCTTACATCCAACACCCAACCACAATAGCTCCAATCAGCACTGCTGAATGGAGCTTTTAACCCTTTAAATGCCACATTTAATTCTGACAGCAGCATTTGAATGGCTCAATTGATGTTTGGGGTCCCTTGGGCTGCTAGGGGAAATTGCCAATCGAGCCATGCCTGTGGCATGGCTTGATAGACTACCTGTCAGAATGCATTATAATGTAATGCCATGGCATTACATCATACTGCAGGAGCGATCAAATATTCACATGTCTCCTATGGGTAGTAAAAAAATGTTAAAATTAGTTTAAACATTTTTTATGAATTACTAAAAAAATATAAAAGAATGTTAAATAAAAAAAAAAAATAGTACAGGATAAGTAATGTATGTACACAGTGACTCCACCAGCAAAATAGTGAGTGCAGCTCTGGAGTATAATACAGGCTGTAACTCAGGAGCAGTACAGGATAAGTAATGTAAGTATACAGTGACTCCACCAGCAGAATAGTGAGTGCAGCTCTGGAGTATAATACAGGCTGTAACTCAGGAGCAGTACAGGATAAGTAATGTATGCACACAGTGACTCCTGCTCAGTGCAAGATTCACTAAATCATCCCAGACAGATATTTTTCCAGCCTTTGTTTGAACATATCCATTGAAGGAGAACTCACCACCTCCCATGGTAACCTGTTCCACTCAGTGATCACCCTAACTGTCACAAAGTTTTTCTCTAATATCTAATTTGCGTCTCCTCCCTTTCAGTTTCATCCCATTGCTTCTAGTCTTTCCTTGTGCAAGTGGGAATAGGGCTGATCCCTCTGCACTGTGACAGCCCTTCAGATATATGTAGACAGCTATTAAGTCTCCTCTTAGGCTTCTTGTTTGCAAGCTAAACATTCCCGGATCCTTTAACCGTTCCTCATAGAACATGAATTGCAGACTGCTCACCATCTTGGTAACTCTTCTCTGAACTTGTTCCAGTTTGTCTATGTCTTTTTTAAAGCGGGGTGCCCAGAACTGGACACAATATTCCAGATGAGGTCCGACTAAGGAAGAGTAGAGGGGGATAATGACCTCCCGTGATCTAGACTCTATGCTTCTCTTAATACATCCCAGAATTGTATTTGCCTTTTGGCTGCTGCATCACATTGTTGACTCATGTTCAGTCTATGATCTATTAGTATACCCAAGTCGTTTCCACATGTGGTGCTGCATAGCCCAATTCCTCCCATTCTGTATTTTTTTTTTTCATTTTTCCTTTCCAGATGTAGGCATTTCTCCTTGTTAAATACCATTCTGTTAGTCACCACTCACTGTTCAAGCTCTTCTAGATCTTTTTGAATACTCTCTCTCTCTTCCCTAGTGTTAGCTATCCCTCCTAGCTTTGTGTCATCTGCAAATTTGATCAGTTTCCCATCAATTCCCTCCTCCAGATCATTGATAAAAA
Organism: Eleutherodactylus coqui; assembly: GCF_035609145.1. Taxonomy (NCBI): domain Eukaryota; kingdom Metazoa; phylum Chordata; class Amphibia; order Anura; family Eleutherodactylidae; genus Eleutherodactylus; species Eleutherodactylus coqui. The sequence goes on from NC_089837.1 coordinate 30,365,001, forward strand.
TGTTGAAAAACACTTGGCTGGGGGTCAGAGCTTTGTGGTATCCCACTTGATACATTCTTCCACTTCGATGTGCAGGTCTACCAGCAGAATAGTGAGTGCAGTTCTGGAGTATAATACAGGATGTAACTCAGGAGCAGTATAGGATAAGTAATGTATGTACACAGTGACTCCACCAGCAGAATAGCGAGTGCAGCTCTGGAGTATAATACAGGATGTAACTCAGGAGCAGTATAGGATAAGTAATGTATGTACACAGTGACTCCACCAGCAGAATAGTAATTAAGGACCAAGGCAAGATAAATAATGACATATATACAAGCTGACACAATCAGGTGAATGTAGTATTTTGATTTCTATTTTTCTGCAGTTTTAGCTGTAAAATAATCTTTCTATGTTATGCGATCTGCTTTGCACCTGTAGATCTGTTCCAGCTCAGAGTCTCTGCGATGTTGTCTGTTTTTCCATTCTAACTATGGCCATATTTGAATAAATGATAAAAAGTTTGTCATTAAACCTGTGATAAAGCCTCGCTGTGTTATCAGGCTCCTCACACACAGGAGAGATGGCTGATTCTACAGAGGGGGACACTGGTGTCCAGCATCTGTGTCTCCTGGTCCTGGCATTGATTACACTCATAGCTGGACTGGTGATGCATTCATTTATTATAGGAGTCAATGTCACCGACTGGTGGAAAGGAAGATCAGTGACTCCTGTTGACCACATTGTAACTTCTCTTGGGATTTTAAGGATGTGCGCTCAATGTGCTGATACTCTTTTTTTTTTTATAGACTTCTTCTCCCTGAGCATCCCGGATTCACGGATAACTCTGGTTATTATAAGCTCTGTTAATGATTTATTTTCCCATGCAAATATTTGGCTAACATCTCTGCTCTCCATTGTCTTCTGCCTGAAGATCTCCAACTTCCACAGCAGACTGTTCCTGTATCTGAGGGGGATGATAATACACAGGACTGTTTATTTCATTGTAGCTATAGTACTTCTCTGCGCTGTAAAGAGTTTGATAGCCGCATTGTGGGCTATCACTAAGATCTCCAATGGTGGAATACATAATACAACGACAGATTGCATGTATAGTAATTCTATATACCATACAGCTATCACAGTCGTCTTCCCATTTCTTTTCTCTTGCATCTCCTCAGTCCTCCTCTTCACCTCGTTGTATCATCATATCACAAAGATGAAGATGAGCAGTAATTTATCCATCAATCTTGAGACATATTACTCAATGATGAAATTAGTATTCTTCACTTTCCTGTATAATACTATATACTTCATTAGCAATTTTGCTGGTCCGATCTTTTACTATTTTTACTGTGTGAAAGTTATATGGCTTCATATCATCTTGGTATTTCTCCCAGTTCTACATTCCTCCTACCTGATCTACAGAACAGCCAAACTCAGGAGTCAGATGTCCAAGATTCTTCAGGATGTAATGGATTTCTTATTCAAAAGGAAAGATACAGAAACCAGAGAGAACATAGAAGTAGTGGCTCTATGAGGCAAATATATAGGATGGACCATCAATGTACCGTATGATATGTGAGAGTCCAGGACCAGCACTGATCAGCAAAAAGGTTGTGACTCTGATCAGAACTAAAACTTAGTCTTTTCATGTAAAGTGTTTAATGGGGCTGAGCTGTACAGTGATGTCCCCTTTATTCTGCTCATCAGTGGTCCTAGAAGGTGAACACCCACTAAGGCCACAAAGAACATGAGGCTCATATATTCTGGATTCCATCACCTTGCTGCACAGTCTAATCTGTTTAATCAGCTCACCTGTGCAGGCTCGCCCACTTCACAGCATGCTTAGAGGGGATTCAGAGCACAAAACTAATGCAAAGACATCTCCAGCACCAGCCCAGACTTCATTACAACCTCCTTCTTTGTTCATGTCTCTTAAAAAAGTACACTTCTCAGGATAGTGAGTTGCTACGCATTTTGGAAATTACTTTCCTTCATCATGGCATACTCTCCATTAAACCCAAAATCCTAAACTGATAAATTTCAACCTTTCACAATGCTATATTTCTGCTTATGTGACATTAAGATAATCACTTTTCTCATATCTCAGGGCGCCCACCCACTGGCGTTTGCGTTTTCGGCGTGTTTTCCGCGATTTTTCCGTGTGTTTTTCGTGGCGTTTTCACGGCGTTTTCGCGGCTTTTCCATTAATTTCCATTGACATTCATGGGTGCATTAGGAGAAAAATAAGGACACATATGCAACTGACAGTTCCTATGTTAAAAACGCAAACGCAACGCAAAAAAAACGCCAGTGGACAGGAACACATGTTATCTCTATGCCTGTGCAGGAAAAACGCAAAACGCAGGTAAAAAAAATGCCAGTGGGTGGGCGCCCTCATAGTGAAGTCCAAATTCCTAGAATTGTCATTCAAATGAGGAACGAACAGTTGTGCTCAATCTAATTCCACCGCATACCAGGAGCAGGTCATCTATAGTTGTTTTTTAAAAACTGCAGTCAATGCAAATGTGGATTTGTCATCTTGACATTTGCAGCAGTAGAGATGAGCGAGCGTACTCGGAAAAGCACTACTCGCTCGAGTAATTTGCTTTATCCGAGTATCGCTGTGCTCGTCCCTGAAGATTCGGGTGCCGCTGCGGCTGACAGGTGAGTCGCAGCGGGGAGCAGGGGAGAGCAGGCGGGAGAGAGGGAGAGAAAGATCTCCCCTCCATTCCTCCCCGCTCTCCCCTGCAGCTCCCCGCTCCGTGCCGGCACCCGAATCTTCAGGGACGAGCACAGCGATACTCGGATAAAGCAAATTACTCGAGCGAGTAGTGCTTTTCCGAGTACGCTCGCTCATCTCTAATTGGGACCAATCCTGTGTCCCTCCACACATGTGATCACCATGAGATCCAATCATAGTGGTCACAGTCACAATTGCTTTGTAAATAAGTGACAGGCAGCTTCACGCTGCCCCCTTCTCTCCTCAGATCGCTTCATTTCTGTGCAGAGAGAAGGGTGCAGATTGTTACAGCTGCCTGTAAAGCAGTTACAATGAAAAAAAATACATTGTATGAATTACATCATCTAGATTAGTGCAGGTAGTGTAGATCTTACAGCTTTAGGGCATTATACCTTTTTTTAAATGATATATTTATATTCTTTAGTGTGCTACAGAATATTTTCAGGTTCTATTGTATGTTAACCATTAGGAGTTAGTGTACGTTTTTGTATGTTAGAGCGTTACACATAATATATTATATATCTGTACACATATAGATATACATACTTTAGTGTGCTACATAATATTTTCAGGTTCTATTGTACGTTAGGACATCATGTTACTGTCCGTTAGGGGTTAGTGTATGTTTTTGTACGTTAAAGCCTTACAAGTAATAAATTGTATATCTATATCATAAGTTCTTTCAAGCTAGGGCATCTCATAACATTGTATATATTTATCACTTAGTGTGCTGCATATTCTATACGCTACGTCACACTAAAAAGCAGTGTCGGAGTGCCATTTTTTTTCTTCATACACGGTTCTTTTTTATAAAATGGCCAGAAGGCTATACAGTTTGGTGGAGACATATGAAATGCTCTGCTCTGACTCAGATTCAGAAACCGAGACAGATGCTTTTTCGAATACACCTTTCCTCGTGAGTGACAGCGATAGCTCTTCCGATAACTCTTGTAGGACTGCCAGTATAAACCCACAAGTAGAATTAGCAGGGCCCAGTAACGCTGCAGCACAGGAAATGCCGGCTCCTCCAATTGAAGTCAGCAGCCTTGTGTGAACACCCACCACATCATTTACCCCCAAAATAGCTGACTTCACCGCCACCCCAGGAATAAACCTGGATAGGATAAATTTCTCCCTCATCGATTATTTTTCACATTTTATAAGTGATGAACTGTTGACGGACACAGTCCACAAAACAAATCCGCATGCTAGACAGACACACGCCAAAAATTGGAAGCCCACAACCCTTTACAAATTTAAAAAATTTCTGGGGCTCACATTAAATATGGGGATTGTCAAGAAGCCCACGATTAAATCTTACTGGGCATCTGGTCCCACGCATGCCACCCCTGTGTTCTCTGCGGTAATGCCCAGACACCGCTATGAAGAAATATTATGATTTCTTCACTTCAATGATAATCTGCAGGCCCTTCCCAGAACAGATCCAAATTGTGATAATTTATTTAAAATTCGGCCATTAATGACATACTTAAATGAGATATTTTAAACTCATTACACCCCAGAAAAAAAAAAAACTCAGCATAGATGAATCCCTAATGAGTTTTAAGGGGAGACTTCATTTCAAGCAGTATATTCCAACTAAAAGGGCGCGTTATGGAGTGAAGCTTTATAAACTTTGCGAAAGTGAGACAGGATATACCACAACTTTTAGAATTTATGAGGGTAGGGACAGTAAAATCAGTCCTCCGTGGTGTCCCCCTAATCTGTCTGTAAGTGGTAAAATTGCCTGGGAGCTAATCCAGCCCTTCCTTCATAAGGGGTATCATTTATATACGGACAACTTTTATACAAGTGTGCCTTTGTTCAAACTCCTGCACACATCAAGCACCGGAGCATGTGGGACAATCCGGAAACATAAAAAAGGCCTTTCCACAGAAGCGGTGGGAAAACAAATTCCGAAGGGAACATCCGTCTTTTTTCACAGTGATAAACTGCTGGCAGTGAAATATAGCGACCGAAAAGATGCATTTGTCCTCAGTACAATCCATGCAAATGCCACAGAGGCCGTGAGGGAGAAGATCTGCATCCGACAAACAAAAGCCGGTATGCATAATAAATTACAATAAATTCATGGGGGGGGCTTTGATTTAGCCAACCAAGTATTGGAGCCATATTTGGTTAAACGGAAAACAAGATCCTGTTATAAAAAAGTGGCCATATACCTCATTCAGGTGGTCGTATACCTCATTCAAATGGCGGTCCATAATAGTTTTGTCCTGTACAAGAAAAGAGGAGGCAGAGATTTATATCTTGACTACCAGGGAAATGTAATTGCACACCTCCTCTTTCAAACTGAAGACCACCGCCTTTGTCATGAATCTAAAGATGTCCAAAGACTAACAGAAAGACATTTTATTTGCCGAGTACCCATCACAGCCAATAAGACAAACCCACAGAAAAGATGCAGAGTGTGTAGCAAACAGGGGAGACGCAGTGATTCTCAGTACTATTGCCCTAAGTGTCCCACAAAACCCGGCCTATGCATCTACCCATGTTTTGAGAGGTTCCACACTCTCCCACATTATTATAAAAAATTATTTTTATACAAATCCCATGAATCCCATTTTTTTATTGACATAGTTTTATAAAACCTTGTAACCATGTGAAATTGATACTTTTTCTTCGAGGCCCTGATACTTGATACTTTTTTTTTGCAGCACCTGATACTTGATACTTTTTGATAAGCTGAATATCACGAGACATGGACAAAAATGATGGTGAAACATATTTAAAATGTTACAAATAGAGATGAGCGAACGTACTCGGTAAGGGCGATTTCGCAATCGAGCACCGCGATTTTTGAGTACTTCACTACTCGGGTGAAAAGTACTCGGGTGCGCTGTGGGTGAGCGGGGGGTTGCAGCGGGGAGTGGGGGGGATAGGGAGAGAGAGAGGGCTCCCCCCTGTTCCCCGCTGCTGCCCCCACTCCCCTCTGCAACCCCCCGCCCCACAGCGCACCCGAGTACTTTTCACCCGAGTAGTGAAGTACTCGAAAATCGCAGTGCTCGATTGCGAAATCGCGCTTACCGAGTACGTTCGCTCATCTCTAGTTACAAATTCAATTTTTACCATAATCTAAACTTTCTACATTTTTACTATTCCCATAGATTAAGGGGTCTATTTCTCCTGCTACTCCTTTCATTTTATGCCCTGCCATTCGTTCACACATAGGATTATGGCCACAATGGGCCATAAACAGGGGCATCAGTTTTGGGGTGCATGTCTCTCTTTTCATGCAAGCCATCCGAAAAAAATGACTTTAAAATGACACGTTTGTCAAAAAATTCAAAACCGTAATTTTTTTCCAACTGCTTTGCATAAAATCATTCAAAAACAGTGGTGTCAAAATGCTCACTATTCCCCTAGACGAATGCGTAAGGTTGTTAAGTTTTCAAAATGGGGTCATTTGCTGGGTTTTTCTCTTGTTTTAGCAGCGCAGAGCTTCTACGAATGTGCAATGGGGCCTGCAGGATATACCAACAAAACTTGTGTTCTGAATGCTCCCGGGTGCTCCTTGGACCCTGCCGTGTGTCCAAACATAGGATTATGGGCACAATGGGCAGATTTATAAACACAAGAGAAACAGGGGCATCAATTTTGGAATGCATGTCTCAGTTTTCATGTGTGCTGTCCGAGAAAAAAGACTTTAAAATGACACATTTGTCAAATAAATTTAAATCGTAATTTTTTTCCCAACTGGTTTGCATAAAATCACTCAAAAACAGTGGGGTCAAAATGCTCACTATTTCCCTAGACGAATGCGTATGGTTGTCTAGTTTTCAAAATGGGGTCATTTGTTGGGGTTTTCTCTGGTATTAGCAGAGCAGTGCCTCTACGAGTGCATAATGGGGCCTAAAGGATTTACCAACAAAATTTGTGTTCTGAATGGAGATGAGCGAGCACCAAAATGCTCGGGTGCTCGTTACTCGGGACGAAAATTTCGCGATGCCCGAGGTTTCATTTCGATAACGAACCCCATTGAAGTCAATGGGCGACCCGAGCATTTTTGTATATCGCCGATGCTCGCTAAGCTTTCCATTTGTGAAAATCTGGGCAATTCAAGAAAGTGATGGGAACGACACAGCAACGGATAGAGCAGGTGAGGGGCTACATGTTGGGCTGCATCTCAAGTTCCCAGGTCCCACTATTAAGCCACAATAGCGGCAAGAGTGCCCCCCTCCCAACAACTTTTACTTCTGAAAAGCCCTCATTAGCAATGCATACCTTAGCTAAGCACCACACTACCTCCAACAAAGCACAATCAATGCCTGCATGACACTCCGCTGCCACTTCTCCTGGGTTACATGCTGCCCAACCCCCCCCCCCGCACGACCCAGTGTCCACAGCACACACCAAAGTGTCCCTGCGCAGCCTTCAGCTGCCCTGATGCCACGCCACCCTCATGTCTATTTATAAGTGCGTCTGCCATGAGGAGGAACCGCAGGCACACACTGCCGAGGGTTGGCACGGCTAGGCAGTGACCCTCTTAAAAAGGGGCGGGGCGATAGCCCACAATGCTGTACAGAAGCAATGAGAAATATAATCCTGTGCCACCGCCATCAGGAGCTGCACACGTGGGCATAGCAATAGGGAACCTATGTGCCACACAATATTCATTCTGTCAAGGTGTCTGCATGCCCCAGTAAGACCGCGTTTTTTTATAAATAGTCACAGGCAGGTACAACTCCGCAATGGGAATTCCGTGTGCATCCACAGCATGGGTGGCTCCCTGGAACCCACCCGCTGTACATAAATGTATCCCATTGCAGTGCCCAGCACAGCTGAGGTAATGTCATGTTTAATGCAGGCGGGCTTCGGCCCACACTGCATGCCCCAGTCAGACTGGGGTTCTTTAGAAGTGGACACATGCAGTTACAACTCCCTGTGGACCCACAGCATGGGTGGGTGCCAGGAAGCCACCGGCGGTACATAAATATATCCCAGTGCAGTGCCCAGCACAGCTGAGGTAATGTCATGTTTAATTCAGGTGGGCTTCGGCCCACACTGCATGCCCCAGTCAGACTGGGGTTCTTTAGAAGTGGACACATGCAGTTACATCTCCGTGTGGACCGACAACATGGGTGGGTGCCAGGAAGCCACCGGCGGTACATAAATATATCCCATTGCAGTGCCCAGCACAGCTGATGTAACGTCAGCTTTAATGCAGGTGGGCAAAAAATTTATTGGATTACACTGTAGGCGAGGGCCCAAAAAAATTGGTGTACCAACAGTACTAATGTACCTCAGAAAAATTGCCCATGCCCAACCAAGAGGGCAGGTGAAACCCATTAATCACTTTGGTTAATGTGGCTTAATTGGTAACTAGGCCTGGAGGCAGCCCAGTTAAAATAAAAATTGGTTCAGGTGCAAGTTTCAACGCTTTAATGAGCATTGAAACGTATAAAAATTGTTTAGAAAAATTATATGACTGAGCCTTGTGGGCCTAAGAAAAATTGCCCGTTCGGCGTGATTTCGTGAGGTTGCAGGAGGAGGAGCAGGAGGGGGAGGATGAATAGAATACACAGATTGATGAAGCGAAAAGATCCCCGTTTTTGATGGTGATAGACAACGATGCTTCCATCCGCGGGTGCAGCCTACGTATTGCTTAGGTATCGCTGCTGTCCGCTGGTGGAGAAGAGAAGTCTGGGGAAATCCAGGCTTTGTTCATCTTATGCGGGTACGCTTTTCCGTGATGATTCCCCCAGCCGCACTAAACACCCTCTCTGACAAGACGCTAGCCGCAGGACAAGCAAGCACCTCCAGGGCATACAGCGCGGGTTCAGGCCACGTGTCCAGCTTCGACACCCAGTAGTTGTAGGGGGCAGAGGCGTCACCGAGGACGGTCGTGCGATCAGCTACGTACTCCCTCACCATCCTTTTACAGTGCTCCCGCCGACTCAGCCTTGACTGGGGAGCATTGACACAGTCTTGCTGGGGAGCCATAAAGCTGGCAAAGGCCTTGGAGAATGTTCCCCTGCCTGCGCTGTACATGCTGCCTGATCTCCGCGCCTCCCCTGCTACCTGGCACTCGGAACAGCGCCTTCTGCCACTAGCGCTGTCGGATGGGAATGTTACCATCAGTTTGTCCGCAAGGTTCCTGTGGTATAGCATCACTCTCGAACCCCTTTCCTCTTCGGGTATGAGAGTGGAAAGGTTCTCCTTTTACCGTGGGTCGAGCAGTGTGTACACCCAGTAATCCGTAGTGGCCAGAATGCGTGTAACGCGAGGGTCTCGAGAAAGGCATCCTAACATGAAGTCAGCCATGTGTGCCAGGGTACCTGTACGCAACACATGGCTGTCCTCACTAGGAAGATCACTTTCAGGATCCTCCTCCTCCTCCTCCTCCTCAGGCCATACACGCTGAAAGGATGACAGGCAAGCAGCATGGGTACCCTCAGCAGTGGGCCAAGCTGTCTCTTCCCCCTCATCCTCCTCATGCTCCTCCTCCTCCTCAATGCGCTGAGATATAGACATGAGGGTGCTCTGACTATCCAGCAACATACTGTCTTCCCCCGCCTCCGTTTCCGAGCGCAAAGCGTCTGCCTTTATGCTTTGCAGGGAACTTCTCAAGAGGCATAGCAGAGGAATGGTAACGCTAATGATTGCAGCATTCTCGCTCACCATCTGAGTAGACTTCTCAGAGTTTCGAAGGACCTGGCAGATGGCTGTCAACCAGTCCCACTCTTCTGTAAAGAATTGAGGAGGCTGACTCCCACTACGCCGCCCATGTTGGAGTTGGTATTCCACTATAGCTCTACGCTGCTCATAGAGTCTGGCCAACATGTGGAGCGTAGAGTTCCACCGTGTGGGCACGTCGCACAGCAGTCGGTGCACTGGCAGATTAAACCGATGTTGCAGGGTCCGCAGGGTGGCAGCGTCCGTGTTGGACTTGCGGAAATGTGCGCTTAGCTGGCGCACCTTTCCGATCAGGTATGACAAGTGTGGGTAGCTTTTCAGAAAGCGCTGAACCACCAAATTAAAGACATGGGCCAGGCATGGCACATGCGTGAGGCTGCCGAGCTGCAGAGCCGCCACCAGGTTACGGCCGTTGTCACACACGACCATGCCCGGTTGGAGGCTCAGCGGCGAAAGCCAGCGGTCGGTCTGCTCTGTCAGACCCTGTAGCAGTTTGTGGGCTGTGTGCCTCTTCTCTCCTAAGCTGAGTAGTTTCAGCACGGCCTGCTGACGCTTGCTCACCGCTGTGCTGCCACGCCGCGCGACAGCAACTGCTGGCGACGTGCTGCTGCTGCTGACACATCTTGATTGCGAGACAGAGGTTGCATTGGAGGAGGAGGAGGAGGGTAGTTTAGTGGAGGAAGCATACACCGCCGCAGATACCAGCACCGAGCTGGGGCCCGCAATTCTGGGGGTGGGTAGGACGTGAGCGGTCTCAGGCTCTAACTCGGTCCCAGCCTCCACTAAATTCACCCAATGTGCCGTCAGGGAGATATAGTGGCCCTGCCCACCTGTGCTTGTCCACGTGTCCGTTGTTAAGTGGACCTTGGCAGTAACCGCGTTGGTGAGGGCGCGTACAATGTTGCGGGAGACGTGGTCGTGCAGGGCTGGGACGGCACATCGGGAAAAGTAGTGGCGACTGGGAACCGAGTAGCGCGGGGCCGCTGCCATCATGCTTTTGAAAGCCTCCGTTTCCACAAGCCTATACGGCAGCATCTCCAGGCTGATTAATTTGGCTATGTGCTCGTTTAACGCTTGAGCGTGCGGGTGCGTGGCGGCGTACTTGCGCTTGCACTCAAACAGTTGCGCTAGCGACGTCTGGACGCTGCGCTGAGAGACATTGCTGGATGGGGCCGAGGACAGCGGAGGTGAGGATGTGGGTGCAGGCCAGGAGACGGTAGTGCCTGTGTCCTGAGAGGGGTGTTGGATCTCAGTGGCAGGTTGGGGCACAGGGGGAGAGGCAGTGGTGCAAACCGGAGGCAGTGAACGGCCTTCGTCCCACCTTGTGGGGTGCTTGGCCATCATATGCCTGCGCATGCTGGTGGTGGTGGCTCCCCAGCTGATCTTGGCGCGACAAAGGTTGCACACCACTGTTCGTCGGTCGTTAGGCATCTCTGTGAAAAACTGCCAGACCTTAGAGCACCTTGGCCTCTGCAGGGTGGCATGGCACGAGGGGGCGCTTTAGGAAACAGTTGGTGGATAATTCGGTCTGGCGCTGCCTCTACCCCTGGCCACCGCACTGGCTTGGCCTGTGCCCACACCCTGACTTGGGCCTCCGCATCCTTGCCCGCGTCCACGTCCTCCAGGCCTACCCCTACCCCTCAACATGCTGTATTACCAGTAGTACAGAAACAGTACGCTGTAATTAAAGATGCAGCTTATTGGCCTGTGGTTGGAGGCTGACTTCGCTTACGGAACGCACAGCAGAGCCAGGAAAGAATTTTGCGCAAGCCTGCTGTAACACTTAGCTGGCTGCGTATGAATTAGGACAACTACCCCCAGCAGAGACCCAGTACACTGAGGATGGTCACAGGCAGCCCAAATAGATTTTTTTCCCAAATGTTTTTGGAAAAGCCCACTGCCTATATAGACTGTATATGTCTTCTGTCCCTGCCTCACCACTACTGGCCCTGGACTATGTAAAATTACTACAGACTGTTTCACTGTGGACAGGAATACAGCGGTGATGTAACAGGCAACACAGAGCCAGGAAAGAACTTTGCGCAAGCCTGCACGGCCGATATGCAAAAAAAAAAAAGTGCAACACTGCAAAAAGCAGCCTCAACAGTACTGCACACGGTCAGTTGTGGCCCTAAGAAGGACCGTTGGGGTCCTTGAAGCCTACAATAACTCCTAACACTCTCCCTATAGCAGCTCCAGCATCAGCAGCACTTTCCCTGAGCTATGTCTGAATGCATCTGTGGCGAGCCGCGGGAGGGGCCGATTTATATACTCGGGTGACACCTGATCTCGCCAGCCACTCACTGCAGGGGGGTGGTATAGGGCTTGAACGTCGCAGGGGGAAGTTGTAATGCCTTCCCTGTCTTTCTATTGGCCAGAAAAGCGCGCTAACGTCTCAGAGATGAAAGTGAAAGTAACTTGAACATCGCGTGGTGCTCGTTTCGAATAACGAGCATCTCGAACACGCTAATACTCGAACGAGCATCAAGCTCGGACGAGTACGTTCGCTCATCTCTAGTTCTGAACGATCCCGGGTGCTCCTTTCATTTTGGAACCTACCATGTGTCCCCATATAGGATTATAGGCACAATGGGCATATTTTTGAATACAAGAGAAACAGGGGCATCAATTTTGTGGTGCACATCTCTGTTTTCATGTGCGCTGTCGGAAAAAAAGCACTTCAAAATGACACATTTGTCAAAAAATTGAAAATTGTAATTTTTTTCCAACTGCTTTGCATAAAATCACTCAAAAACAGTGGGGTCAAAGTGGTCACTATTCCCCTAGCGAATGCGTGAGGTTGTCTAGTTTTCAAAATGGAGTCATTTGTTGGGGTTTTCTCTTGTTTTAGCAGCACAGTGCCTCTACGAGCGCACAATGGGGCCTGAAGGATTCACCAACAAAATTTGTGATCTGAATGCTCCCGGGTACTCCTTTCATTTCGGTCCCTGCCATGTGTCCCCATATAGGATTATGGCTACAATGGGCATATTTCTGAGCACTGTAGAAACAGGGGTATCCATTTTGTGGTGTATTTCTCAGTTTTCATGTGCTCTGCACAAAAAAAACTGTTTTCCAAAGAACACATTTGTGAAAAAATGAAATTTTAATATTTTGCACATAATTTGCATTAATTCCTGCAAAAAAATGTGGGATAAAAATACCAACAACACTCCTCAATGAATACATTCAATGGGCTGCCGGTGATCGCACGATAACTTTTCGAGGAAGGGCTTAAAAATATAAGCCCTTCCCTGAAATTCATCCAGAAATGTGTAAAAAGTAAAAAAAAAATAAATACTCACCTTGTCCCGGCAGATGGAGTTCAGCCACGGCCAACCGTTCTCCTGAACTGTTCTGAGTAGTATTCAGCAGCCAGTGATTTAAAATCCCTGTCTGCTGAATGAGCTTCCTCTGATTGGTCACAGCCCTCACCAGTCAGAGGCAGCTCTCACTCACCCATTCATGAATTCATGAATGGGTGAGTGAGAGCTGTCTCTGATTGGCTCAGCGCAGGGACCAATCTAGGGCAGCTCTCAGCTGTGCTGAGCCAATCAGAGGCAGCACTCACTCACCCATTCATGAATTCATGAATGGGTAAGTGAGAGCTGCCTCTGATTGGTGAGGGCTGTGACCAATCAGAGGCAGCTCATTCAGCAGCCGGGGATTTTAAATCCCCGGTTGCTGAATACTACTCATAGCAGTTCAGGAGAACTGCCAGCTGGCCGCGGCTGAACTCCGTCTGCCGGGACAAGGTGAGTATATTTTTTTTTTTTACTTTTTAAACATTTCTGGATGAATTTCAGAGAAGGGCTTATATTTTTAAGCCCTTCCCGAAAATTCATCGTGAGATCGCCCGCAGCCCATTGCTTTCAATGGAGCCGGCTGTATTGCCGGCTCCATTGAATTCAATGCGCTGGATAGCGCTGCACTGCTCCGGCCCGTTTCTAATGAAACGCGGCTAGGAGCAGTTTTTTCGGGCGATTTTTCGGCCCCGGTCACGCGATTTGCGGATGCGCATCCGTCATGCGATCCGCAAATTGCGGGAAAAAACGCCCGTGTGACCGAGGTCTCAATCTGACACCTATGAGCCTCTGCAAACTTGGGTTGGTGTAAAAAAATAAAATGTACTCCAAAATTTTAATAATTATTGTTAGATTTGTAAGTCTCCTAAATTTGGCAAAAATAAAAAAAATACAAATATGTTTCCAAAATGAAGTAAACAGATGGAGATATTTATTTGATTTAAAAAAATTGTACAGTATATATATATATATATATATATATATATATATATATATATATATATATATACATACATATATACATACATATGTGATATACAGCTACTGAAAATAGGAAAACCCGTCAATTTTTTAAAATTTTCCGCAAATTTGGTACTTTAAATAAAAATATACAAATCGTATTAATCTTACTTTTACCACCTAAATGAAGTACAACATGTGTCGAAAAAACAATGTCAGAATTACTTGGATATGCAAATCTCGTAAAGAGTTATTCTTTGTTAAAGTAACACATGCCCGGTTTCCAAAATATGGCTATGTCCTTAAGGTGCAAACAGGCTTGGTCCTTAAGGGGTTAATACCAATTTAACCCTTTCCCCTGCCTTTATGCGTAGGGTGTTGCATGGTAATTAGGGCCAGGTTCCTGCCCAGAGCCGTCCATTTCAGGGTGGATGTCCCGCTGTTGTTAGGGATAGACTTACAGTAGATCGTATTAGGGCCTGAGCAGGTGCCATAATTCTCTTCCCTCAGTTTTTTTTTCTTTGCTTCTTTATTTTATATATGTAATAAATAGAAGTTATATTTTAATTTCTTTAAGCAAAAAAGGAGGCCTATTGTCTGTAAGCTACCAATTCTCACAATGGCATTTAAATGGCCCTATATAGGGAGGGGGCTCCGATTTTCTTTCGAATGGCTCATCTACCATGAGATTGTGGGTGGTCGTTCATTATGGCAGACTAGGGCTTTGTGAAGGTCCTCAGTGTTGCTATGCATGTTTGCCTGTAGCCTGTAGCAGGGCTTAACAGCATTTCTTAAAAAAAATACAATATACTACAATAGTAAAGTATTGCAGGACTTTTTAGGCCTCATGTCCACGGGCAAAAGAAGAATTAAAATCCGCAGCAGATTTTAACTCTTCTCCTGCCCGCGGATCCGCATCCCATAGGGATGCATTGACCACCCGCGGGTAGATAAATACCCGCGGATGGTCAATAAAAGTGATTTTAAAAAAAATGGAGCATGAAAAAATCTGGACCATGCTCCATTTTCATGCGGGTCTCCCGCGGGGACGGCTCCCGCGGGCTTCTATTGAAGCCTATGGAAGCCGTCCGGAGACAAAAATCAGAATTTACTCACCCGCTCCGTTTCTTCTCTTCGCCGCGGCGCCATCTTCTCTCCGTCGTGGCCGGATCTTTTTTCTTCGGGCCAGCGCATGCGCGGGGCACGTCACCGACATGCTGCGCATCCGCCGGGCCGAAGAAAGACGATGCGGCCGCGACGCAGAGAAGATCACGCCGCAGCGAAGGAGGGATCCGGAGCGGGCGGGAGGTAAGTTTATTCTTAATTATTCTTATTTTCAGTGCCCATGTCCGCGGGGCAGGAGGGACCCGCTACGGATTCTCCATGGAGAATCCGGAGCGGGCCTGATTTTCCCCGTGGACATGAGGCCTTATTGTTTAAGCGATGAAACAATCACCAGTTCAAGTCCATTAGAAAGATTTAAAAAAGGAAGAATAATAAAGATTTTTTTTTTATTATTAGCAAAAAAAACTGCTAACATTTAGTAAAAAAAAAGGTTTGCCTATTTGTAGCATAAAATAAAAAAAAAACAACTAAATTTGGTAATGGTGCATATGTAAGATCTAGTCTTCTAAAACAACTCCTTATTTATCTTCCACAGTTATTATTGTAAAAATATGAAAATAAACCACTAGACTTGAAGAAAAAAAATGTTGATAAAAAGCTTTTTTTTCTATTAAAGAGATTTTTCTTAATTATATAATTATTTTTTTTTAGAATTTTGGTCTTCCTCTGATCACACTGACCCACAAAATTCAGTTAACATGTAGAGATGAGCGAACGTACTCGTCCGAGCTTGATACTCGTTCGAGTATTAGCGTGTTCGAGATGCTCGTTACTCGTAATGAGCACCACGCGATGTTCGGGTTACTTTCACTTTCATCTCTGAGACGTTAGTGCGCATTTCTGGTCAATTGAAAGACAGGGAAGGCATTACAACTTCCCCCTGCGATGTTCAAGCCCTATACCACCCCCCTGCAGTGAGTGGCTGGCGAGATCAGGTGTCACCCGAGTATGAAAATCAGCCCCTCCCGCGGCTCGCCTCAGATGCGTTGTGACATAGCTGAGAGAAAGTGCTATCGTGTTGGAGCTGCTGTAGGGAGAGTGTTAGGAGTTAGTGTAGGCTTCAAGAACCCCAACGGTCCTTCTTAGGGCCACATCTAACCGTGTGCAGTACTGTGGAGGCTGCTTTTTTGCAGTGTTGCACAATTTTTTTTTTTGGTATATCGGCCGTGCAGAGCATTGCGCCCTGCAGTAATACTACAGGGACAGAAGTGGGGGTTAGGCAGGGAGAGTGTTAGGAGTGATTGTAGGCTTCAAGAACCCCAACGGTCCTTCTTAGCGCCACATCTAACCGTGTGCAGTACTGTGGAGGCTGCTTTTTGCAGTGTTGCCCTTTATTTTTTTTTTTTTGCTATAACGGCCGTGCAGAGCATTGCGCCCTGCAGTAATACTCCAAGGACAGAATTGTGGAGGCAGGGACAGAAGACATATATTATTGATTGAATATAGGCAGTGGGCCTTTTCTAAAAAATATTGGGCAAAAAATCTATTTGGCCTGCCTGTCACTGTGCTCAGTGTTCTGGGTCTGTGTGTGCTGGGTGTAGTACTTCAACAAAATCATATGCAGCCAGCTAAGTGTTACAGCAGGCGTGCGCCAAATTATTTCCTGGCTCTGAAATCACCGCTCTGTTGCAGTTAATAACAGTGCAACACTCTGCAGTTCTGTCACACACTCCAGGGCCAGAAGACATATATTATTGATTGAATATACGCAGTTGGCCTTTTCAAAAAAATATTGGGCAAAAAATCTATTTGGCCTGCCTGTCACTGTGCTCAGTGTTCTGGGTCTGTGTGTGCTGGGTGTAGTACTTCAACAAAATCATATGCAGCCAGCTAAGTGTTACAGCAGGCTTGCGTCAAATTATTTCCTGGCGTTCCGTAAGCGAAGTCAGCCTCCAACCACAGGCCAATAAGCGGCACATTTAATTACAGCGTTCTGTTTCTGCATTACTGGTAATACAGCATGCAGAGGGGTAGGGGTAGGCCTAGAGGACGTGGGCGCGGCCGAGGACGCGGAGGCCCTAGTCCGGGTGTGGGCACAGGCCGAGCTCCTGATCCAAGTGTATCGCAGCCGACTGCTGCGGGATTAGGAGAGAGGCACGTTTCTGGCGTCCCCACATTCATAGCACATTTAATGGGTCCACGCGGTAGACCTTTATTAGAAAATGAGCAGTGTGAGCAGGTCCTGTCGTGGATGGCAGAAAGTGCTTCCAGCAACCTATCGTCCACCCACAGTTCTGCGCCGTCCACTGCTGCAACTCAGAATCCTCTGGCTGCTGCTCCTCCTTCCTCCCAGCCTCCTCACTCCATGAAAATGAGACATTCTGAGGAGCGGGCAGACTCCCAGGAACTGTTCTCGGGCCCCTGCTCAGATTGGGCAGCAGTGGTTCCTCTCCCACCAGAGGAGTTTATCGTGACTGATGCCCAACCATTGGAAAGTTCCCGGGGTCCGGGGGATGAGGCTGGGGACTTCCGGCAACTGTCTCAAGACCTTTCAGTGGGTGAGGAGGCCGATGATGATGAGACACAGTGAGGTAGTCTATCAGTGAGGTAGTAGTAAGGGCATTAAGTCCGAGGGAGGAGCGCACAGAGGATTCTGAGGAAGAGCAGCAGGACAATGAGGTGACTGACCCCACCTGGTTTGCTACGCCTACTGAGGACAGGTCTTCAGAGGGGGAGGCAAGGGCAGCAGCAGGGCAGGTTGCAAGAGGAAGTGCGGTGGCCAGGGGTAGAGGCAGGGCCAGACCGAATAATCCACCAACTGTTTCCCTGCAGAGGCCGAGGTGCTCAAAGGTCTGGCAGTTTTTCACTGAGAGTGCAGACGACCGACGAACAGTGGTGTGCAACCTTTGTCGCGCCAAGATCAGCCGGGGAGCCACCACCACCAGCCTCACCACCACCAGCATGCTCGGACATATGATGGCCAAGCACCCCACAAGGTGGGACGAAGGCCGTTCACCGCCTCCGATTTGCACCGCTGCCTCTCCCCCTGTGCCCCAACCTGCCACTGAGATCCAACCCCGCTCTGAGGACACAGGCACTACCGTCTACCGTCTCTTGGCCTGCACCCACACCCTCACCTCCGCTGTCCTCGGCCCCATCCACCAATGTCTCTCAGCGCACCATCCAGCCGTCGCTAGCGCAAGTGTTTGAGCGCAAGCGCAAGTACGCCGCCACGCACCCGCACGCTCAAGCGTTAAACGTGCAAGTAGCCAAATTTATTAGCCTGGAGATGCTGCCGTATAGGGTTGTGGAAACGGAGTCCTTCAAAAGTATGATGGCGGCGGCGGGCCCCACTACTCAGTTCCCAGTCGCCACTATTTTTCCCGATGTGCCGTCCCAGCCCTGCACGACCACGTCTCCCGCAACATTGTACGCGCCCTCACCAACGCGGTTACTGCCAAGGTCCACTTAACAACGGACACATGGATAAGCACAGGCGGGCAGGGCCACTATATCTCCCTGACGGCACATTGGGTAAATTTAGTGGAGGCTGGGACAGAGTCAGAGCCTGGGACCGCTCACGTCCTACCCACCCCCAGAATTGCGGGCCCCAGCTCGGTGGTGGTATCTGCGGCGGTGTATGCTTCCTCCACTAAAGCACCCTCCTCCTCCTCCTCCTCCAACGCAACCTCTGTCTCGCAATCAAGATGTGTCAGCAGCAGCAGCATGACGCCAGCAGTCGGTGTCGCGCGTCGTGGCAGCACAGCGGTGGGCAAGCGTCAGCAGGCCGTGCTGAAACTACTCAGCTTAGGAGATAAGAGGCACACAGCCCACGAACTGCTGCAGGGTCTGACAGAGCAGACCGACCGCTGGCTTGCGCCGCTGAGCCTCCAACCGGGCATGGTCGTGTGTGACAACGGCCGTAACCTGGTGGCGGCTCTGCAGCTCGGCAGCCTCACGCACGTGCCATGCCTGGCCCACGTCTTTAATTTGGTGGTTCAGTGCTTTCTGAAAAGCTACCTACGCTTGTCAGACCTGCTCGGAAAGGTGCGCCGGCTCTGCGCACATTTCCGCAAGTCCCACACGGACGCTGCCACCCTGCGCACCCTGCAACATCGGTTTAATCTGCCAGTGCACCGACTGCTGTGCGACGTGCCCACACGGTGGAACTCTACGCTCCACATGTTGGCCAGGCTCTATGAGCAGCGTAGAGCTATAGTGGAATACCAACTCCAACATGGGCGGCGCAGTGGGAGTCAGCCTCCTCAATTATTTTCAGAAGAGTGGGCCTGGTTGGCAGACATCTGCCAGGTCCTTGGAAAGTTTGAGGAGTCTACCCAGGTGGTGAGCGGCGATGCTGCAATCATTAGCGTCACCATTCCTCTGCTATGCCTCTTGAGAAGTTCCCTGCAAAGCATAAAGGCAGACGCTTTGCGCTCGGAAACAGAGCCGGGGGAAGACAGTATGTCGCTGGATAGTCAGAGCACCCTCCTGTCTATATCTTAGCGCGGTGAGGAGGAGGAGGAGGAGCATGAGGAGGATGAGGGGAAAGAGAGACAGCTTGGCCCACTGGTGAGGGTACACATGCTGCTGGCCTGTCATCCTTTCAGCGTGTATGGCCTGAGGAGGAGGAGGAGGAGGATCCTGAAAGTGGTCTTCCTAGTGAGGACAGTCATGTGTTGCGTACAGGTACCCTGGCACACATGGCTGACTTCATGTTAGGATGCCTTTCTCGTGACCCTCGCGTTACACGCATTCTGACCACTACGGATTACTGGGTGTACACACTGCTCGACCCACGGTATTAGGAGAACCTTTCCACTCTCATACCCGAAGAGGAAAGGGGTTCGAGAGTGTTGCTATACCACAGGACCCTGGCGGACAAACTGATGGTAAAATTCCCATATGACAGCGCTAGTGGCCGAAGGCGCAGTTCCGAGCGCCAGGTAGACGGGGGGGCGCGGAGATCAGGCAGCATGTACAGCACAGGCAGGGCAACACTCTTTAAGGCCCTTGACTGCTTTATGGCTCCCCAGCAAGACTGTGTCACCGGTCCCCAGTCACGGCTGAGTCGGCGGGAGCACTGTAAAAGGATGGTGAGGGAGTACGTAGCCGATCGCACGACCGTCCTCCGTGACGCCTCTGCTCCCTACAACTACTGGGTGTCGAAGCTGGACACGTGGCCTGAACTTGCGCTGTATGCCCTGGAGGTGCTTGCTTGTCCTGCGGCTAGCGTCTTTCGCTTAGCGGCTAGCGATTTCCCCAGACTTCTCTTCTCCACCAGCGGACAGCAGCGATACCTAAGCAATACGTAGGCTGCACCCACGGATGGAAGCATCGTTCTGTATCCCCATCAAAAACGGGGACCTTTTCGCTTCATCAATCTGTGTATAATATTCCTCCTCCTCCTCCTGCTCCTCCTCCTGAAACCTCACATAATCACGCCGAACGGGCAATTTTTCTTAGGCCCACAAGGCTCAGTCATATAATTTTTCTAAACAATTTTTCAATGCTCATTAAAGCGTTGAAACTTTCACCTCAACCAATTTTTATTTTAACTGGGCTGCCTCCTGGCCTAGTTACCAATTAAGCCACATTAACCAAAGCGATTAATGGGTTTCACCTGCCCTCTTGGTTGGGCATGGGCAATTTTTCAGAGGTACATTAGTACTGTTGATACACCAATTTTTGGGGGCCCTCGCCTACAGTGTAATCAAATTAATTTTTAGCCCACCTGCATTACAGCTGACGTTACATCAGCTGTGTTGGGCACTGCAATGGGATGTATTTATGTACCGCCGGTGGGTTCCATCGAGCCAACCATGCTGTGGGTCCACAGGGAGTTGTAAATGCATCTGTGTCCACTTCTAAAGAACCCCAGTCTGACTGGGGCATGCAGTGTGGGCCGAAGCCCACCTGCATTAAACATGACATTATTACCTCAGCTGTGATGGGCAATGCAATGGGATATTTTTATGTACCGCCGGTGGGTTCCAGGGAGCCACCCATGCTGTGGGTCCACAGGGAGTTGTAAATGCATCTGTATCCACTTCTAAAGAACGCCAGTCTGACTGGGGCATGCAGTGTGGGCCGAAGCCCACCTGCATTAAACATGACATTATTACCTCAGCTATGATGGGCAATGCAATGGGATATTTTTATGTACCGCCGGTGGGTTCCAGGGAGACACCCATGCTGTGGGTCCACAGGGAGTTGTAAATGCATCTGTGTCCACTTCTAAAGAACCCCAGTCTGACTGGGGCATGCAGTGTGGGCCGAAGCCCACCTGCATTAAACATGACATTATTACCTCAGCTGTGATGGGCAATGCAATGGGATATTTTTATGTACCGCCGGTGGGTTCCAGGGAGCCACCCATACTGTGGGTCCACAGGGAGTTGTAAATGCATCTGTATCCACTTCTAAAGAACACCAGTCTGACTGGGGTATGCAGTGTGGGCCGAAGCCCACCTGCATTAAACATGACATTATTACCTCAGCTGTGATGGGCAATGCAATGGGATATTTTTATGTACCGCCGGTGGGTTCCAGGGAGCCACCCATGCTGTGGGTCCACAGGGAGTTGTAAATGCATCTGTGTCCACTTCTAAAGAACCCCAGTCTGACTGGGGCATGCAGTGTGGGCCGAAGCCCACCTGCATTAAACATGACATCATTACCTCAGCTGTGATGGGCAATACAATGGGATATTTTTATGTACCGCCGGTGGCTTCCTGGCACCCACCCATGCTGTGGGTCCACAGGGAGTTGTAAATGCATCTGTGTCCACTTCTAAAGAACCCCAGTCTGACTGGGGCATGCATTTCATCTGACGTTAGCTCTGCTGTCCATGGCACTGCAATGGGATACATTTATGTACAGCGGGTGGGTTCCAGGGAGCCACCCATGCTGTGGGTGCACACGGAATTCCCATTGCGGAGTTGTACCTGCCTGTGATTATTTATAAAAAAACGCGGTCTGACTGGGGCATGCAGACACCTTGACAGAATGAATAGTGTGTGGCACCTAGATTCCCCATTGCTATGCCCACGTGTGCAGCTCCAGATGGAGGTGGCACAGGATTGGATTTCTCATTGCTTCTGTACAGCATTGTGGGCTATCGCCCTGCCCCTTTTAAAGAGGGTCTCTGCCTAGCCGTGCCAACCCTCTGCAGTGTGTGCCTGCTTTTCCTGTGGCAGACGCACTTATAAATAGACATGAGGATGGCGTGGCATGAGGGCAGCTGAAGGCTGGGCAGGGACAGTTTGGTGTGCGCTGTGGACACTGGGTCGTGGGGGGGGGGGGATTTGGCAGCATGTAACCCAGGAGAAGTGGCAGCGGAGTGTCATGCAGGCAATGATTGTGCTTTGTTGGAGGTAGTGTGGTGCTTAGCTAAGGTATGCATTGCTAATGAGGGCTTTTCAGATGTAAAAGTAGTGGGACCTGTGAACTTCATATGCAGCCCAACATGTAGCCCCTCGCCTGCCCTATCCGTTTCTGCGTCGTTCCCATCACTTTCTTGAATTGCCCCGATTTTCACAAATGAAAACCTTAGCGAGCATCGGCGATATACAAAAATGCTCGGTCGCCCATTGACTTCAATGGGGTTCGTTACTCGAAACGAACCCTCGAGCATCGCAAAAATTTCGTCTCGAGTAACGAGCACCCGAGCATTTTGGTGCTCGCTCATCTCTATTAACATGTCATTTTTGATGTTCCAAATACCCAGAAATACAACCGTCTTCAAAATAATGGTGCCAATGTGCTTTTCTTCCATTTCCCTTACTTAGAAATGTGTATTTGTTTTAAATAATATATGGTATTTTAAATGGTAGCACTGAAAAATACATCCTGCCAAACAAAAAAGCCCTCTTGTGGCTTTATTGCTGGAAAAAATATGATTTTTGAAAGCTGGGAAGGAAAAAAAAAAGCTAAAACAATTGGCTAGTGCTGTGTTCACATGTTTGGCTGCCTTATGACCCAAAATCTGCACCGCTTGCTAGTCTACGCATTCTTCTAATTCAGTGAACGTAAAATCAACTTGATTGTAAGTAGTCACATGGTGTTGTAATACATTTTCTGGCACAAAGCATCCAGGAAAAATGAACATAGCCCCAAAGTGCAGTCTAAGGGCTCGTTCAGATGAGCATGTTTTGGTGCACGCACAAAAACACTCTTGCATTTACAACACTGCATTCCCTATGGTGTGTGCACATGTCCGTACTTTGCAGGTGTGTGCCTGCAAAGATAGGACATGCGTGCACCGTAGGTAATGCACGCATTGTTTTCAATGGAGCTGCGGCTGCTGCCGGCGACTCCATTGAAAACAATGACCTGCTGGTTCCCTGTATTCCTTTTCAGGGAAGGACTTTACATATAAGCCCTTCCCTGAATAAGAAAGATTTTAGTGTAAAAAAAAAATTAAAATGCAGCCATTCTCTTCAATGGAGCCGCTTCTGCTGCCGGCGGCTCCATTGAAGACAACGGTCTACTGGCACTACCAAATTGTTTTTCAGGGAATAGCTTAACATATAGGCTCTTAACTGAAAAGGAAAAATTTTGGTGAAAAAAAAAATGCAGCCATTCACTTCAATGGAGCCACTGCTGCTGGCGGCGACTCCATTGAAGACAATGGTCTGTGGCACACCTGAATTGTTTTTCAGGGAAGGGCTTTACATATAAGCCCTTCCCTGGAAATCAATTAAAAGTGATTTAAAAAACAAAAAAAATACATACTCACCTCCCTTCAGCTGCCGGGGCACAGCAGCGTCTTCTCCTGCTGTCCCCTGCACTGTGGTGCTGAACTGCTGATCTATCAGCAGTTGCGGATTTAAAATCCCCGCCTGCTGAAAGAGCTGAATGTGATTGGCTGAGGTGCTCAGCCAATCACAGGCAGCTCTCCCCGAATGAATGACAGGTGAGAGCTGCCTGTGACTGGCTGAGCACCTCAGCCAATTACATTCAGCTCTTTCAGCAGGCGGGGATTTTAAATCCCCGTCTGCTAATAGATCAGCAGTTCAGCAACACAGTGCAGGGGACAGCAGGGAAGCCCTTCCCTGCAAAGCCACTAACAGCTGCTGGGGCTCAGCGGGGACTTTTGCCGCTGTCCCCGGCTCTGTAGCGCTGCTGAGCTATCAGCAGCTGGGATTTAAAATCCCCTCCTGCTGGTAGCTCTGATTGTGATTGGCTGAAGCAATTCAGCCAACCACAATCAGAGATACCAGCAGGCGGGGATTTTAAATCCCCGGCTGCTGATAGCTCAGAACTACAGAGCCTGGGACAGCGCTAGAAGTTGCGGCTGAGCCCCGGCAGCTGAAGGGAGGTGAGAATTGTTTTTTTTAATTTTTTGCACTATTTTAAATGGCTTTTCAGGGAAGGGCTTATGAAGCTATTCCCTGAAAAGCCATTGACAGGATGCCGGCAGCAGGATTCTCTCCCGCAGCTGTCATGTGTAACAGCTGAGGTTGAGAATTGAAGAATTCCTTTTACTACATCTGCCACAGATGTGGCAGATGTAGCTTCCGTGAATTCTTTTAACTAGCGGGGGTGAAGGATACATCTGCCGCATGCGGCAGATGTGTTCTTCATGCCCGCAGGGGGTCACAGCAGTGGCGGAGAGGTAAGTTTTTTTTAATTCTTTTTTTGTTTTGCACTAAAATGTTTCTTTTTCAGGGAAGGGCTTATATGTAAAGCCCTTCCCTGGAAAAGAATGCAGGGGACCGGCAGAGCATTGTTTTCAATGGAGCCGCCGGCAGCAGCCACGGCTCCATTGACAACAAGCACGCAGCTGTGTTCACGCGTGCTTTTGCTCGTACCTAGGTGCGGACGTAAGTATGCACCTAAGTACGCACCAAAACACGCTCGTCTGAACGCACCCTAAAGGAGTGAACTCTTATTTCTCTCCAATGTAAACATGTGGTGTCGCCCAGCATAAGACTCCTCCTGTGCACTGCATGTGCTCAATATCCACTGATTAAGAAAATAAACAACATTTTTAATCAATTTTCTTTGCAATGACTGATGGCTTATATGAACTTTGACACACAGGTCCTATTCAATAACGCTTTTATTCCTTGCTAATTTTAAATGTTATGGTATAGATAATAAGTAGAGATGAGCGAGCACCAAAATGCTCGGGTGCTCGTTATTCGGGACGAACTTTTCGCGATGCTCGAGGGTTCGTTTCGAGTAACGAACCCCATTGAAGTCAATGGGCGACCCGAGCATTTTTGTATTTCGCCGATGCCCGCTAAGGTTTCCTTGTGTGAAAATCTGGGCAATTCAAGAAAGTGATGGGAACGACACAGCAACGGATAGGGCAGGCGAGGGGCTACATGTTGGGCTGCATCTCAAGTTCACAGGTCCCACTATTAAGCCACAATAGCGGCAAGAGTGCCCCCCCCCTCCCAACAACTTTTACTTCTGAAAAGCCCTCATTAGCATGGCATACCTTAGCTAAGCACCACACTACCTCCAACAAAGCACAATCACTGCCTGCATGACACTCCACTGCCACTTCTCCTGTGTTACATGCTGCCCAACCGCCCCCCCTCCCCCCCACAGCGCACACCAAAGTGTCCCTGCGCAGCCTTCAGCTGCCCTAATGCCTCACCACCCTCATGTCTATTTAGAAGTGCGTCTGCCATGAGGAGGAACCGCAGGCACACACTGCAGAGGTTGGCACGGCTAGGCAGCGACCCTCTTTAAAAGGGGCGGGGCGATAGCCCACAATGCTGTACAGAAGCAATGAGAAATAGAATCCTGTGCCACCGCCATCAGGAGCTGCACACGTGGGCATAGCAATGGGGAACCTATGCGTCACACACTATTCATTCTGTCAAGGTGTCTCTGCATGCCCCAGTCAGACTGGGGTTCTTTACAAGTGGACACAGATGCATTTATAATTCCCTGTGGACCCACAGCATGGGTGGGTGCCAGGAAGCCACCGGCGGTACATAGAAATATCCCATTGCATTGCCCAACACAGCTGAGGTAGTAATGTCGTGCTTAATGCAGGTGGGCTTCGGCCCACTCTGCATGCCCCAGTCTGACTGGGGTACTTTGAAAGTGGAAACAGATGCATTTATAGTTCCCTGTGGACCCACAGCAGGGGTGGGTGCCAGGAAGCCACCGGCGGTACATAGAAATATCCCATTGCATTGCCCAACACAGCTGAGGTAGTAATGTTGTGCTTAATACAGGTGGGCTTCGGCCCACACTGCATGCCCCAGTCAGACTGGGGTTCTTTACAAGTGGACAGATGTAGGTTAAACTCCATGTGCACCTACAGCATGGGTGGCTCCATGGAACCCACCGGCGGTACATAAAAATATCCCATTGCATTGCCCAACACAGCTGAGGTAGTAATGTCGTGCTTAATGCAGGTGGGCTTCGGCCCACACTGCATGCCCCAGTCAGACTGGGGTTCTTTACAAGTGGAAACAGATGCATTTATAGTTCCCTGTGGACCCACAGCAGGGGTGGGTGCCAGGAAGCCACCGGCGGTACATAGAAATATCCCATTGCATTGCCCAACACAGCTGAGGTAGTAATGTTGTGCTTAATACAGGTGGGCTTCGGCCCACACTGCATGCCCCAGTCAGACTGGGGTTCTTTACAAGTGGACAGATGTAGGTTAAACTCCATGTGCACCCACAGCATGGGTGGCTCCCTGGAACCCACCGGCGGTACATAAAAATATCCCATTGCATTGCCCAACACAGCTGAGGTAGTAATGTCGTGCTTAATGCAGGTGGGCTTCGGCCCACACTGCATGCCCCAGTCAGACTGGGGTTCTTTACAAGTGGAAACAGATGCATTTATAATTCCCTGTGGACCCACAGCAGGGGTGGGTGCCAGGAAGCCACCGGCGGTACATAGAAATATCCCATTGCATTGCCCAACACAGCTGAGATAGTAATGTTGTGCTTAATACAGGTGGGCTTCGGCCCACCCTGCATGCCCCAGTCAGACTGGGGTTCTTTACAAGTGGACAGATGTAGGTTAAACTCCGTGTGCACCTACAGCATGGGTGGCTCCCTGGAACCCACCGGCGATTCACAAAAATATCCCATTGCATTGCCCAACACAGCGGATGTAACGTCAGCTGTAATGCAGGTGGGCTAAAAATTCATTTGATTACACTGTAGGCGAGGGCCCACAAAAATTGCTGTATCAACAGTACTAATGTACATCAGAAAAATTGGCCATGGCCAACCAAGAGGGCAGGTGAAACCCATTAATCGCTTTGGTTAATGTGGCTTAAGTGGTAACTAGGCCTGGAGGCAGCCCAGTTTAACGAAAAATTGGTTCAAGTTAAAGTTTCAACGCTTTTAAGAGCATTGAAACATATAAAAATTGTTTAGAAAAATTATATGAGTGAGCCTTGTGGCCCTAAGAAAAATTGCCCGTTCAGCGTGATTACCTGAGGTTTCAGGAGGAGGAGCAGGAGGAGGAGGAGGAATATTAGACACAGATTGATGAAGCAGAAATGTCCCCGTTTTGGATGGTGAGAGAGAACGTAGCTTCCATCCGCGGGTGCAGCCTACGTATTGCTTACGTGTCGCTGCTGTCCGCTGGTGGAGAAGAGAAGTCTGGGGAAATCCAGGCTTTGTTCATCTTGATGAGTGTAAGCCTGTCGGCACTGTCGGTTGACAGGTGGGTACGCTTATCCGTGATGATTCCCCCAGCCACACTAAACACACTCTCTGACAAGACGCTAGCCGCAGGACAAGCAAGCACCTCCAGGGCATACAGCGCGAGTTCAGGCCACGTGTCCAGCTTCGACACCCAGTAGTTGTAGGGGGCAGAGGCGTCACGGAGGACGGTCGTGCGATCGGCTACGTACTCCCTCACCATCCTTTTACAGTGCTCCCGCCGACTCAGCCTTGACTGGGGAGCGGTGACACAGTCTTGCTGGGGAGCCATAAAGCTGGCAAAGGCCTTGGAGAATGTTCCCCTGCCTGCGCTGTACATGCTGCCTGATCTCTGCGCCTCCCCTGCTACCTGGCCCTCGGAACTGCGCCTTCTGCCACTAGCGCTGTTGGATGGGAAGTTTACCATCAGTTTGTCCACCAGCGCCCTGTGGTATAGCATCATTCTCGAACCCCTTTCCTCTTCGGGAATGAGAGTGCAAAGGCTCTCCTTATACCGTGGATCGAGCAGTGTGTACACCCAGTAATCCGTAGTGGCCAGAATGCGTGTAATGCGAGGGTCACGAGAAAGACATCCTAACATGAAGTCAGCTATGTGTGCCAGGGTACCTGTACGCAACACATGGCTGTCCTCACTAGGAAGATCACTTTCAGGATCCTTCTCCTCCTCCTCCTCTTCCTCCTCCTCAGGCCATACACGCTGAAAGGATGACAGCCCAGCAGCATGTGTACCCTCACCAGTGGGCTAAGCTGTCTCTTCCCCCTCCTCCTCATCCTCCTCATGCTCCTCCTCCTCCTCCTCAACGCGCTGAGATATAGACAGGCGGGTGTTCTGACTATCCAGCAACATACTGTCTTCCCCCGGCTCTGTTTCCGAGCGCAAAGCGTCTGCCTTTATGCTTTGCAGGGAACTTCTCAGGATGCATAGCAGAGGAATGGTGACGCTAATGATTGCAGCATCGCCGCTCACCACCTGGGTAGACTCCTCAAATTTTCCAAGGACCTGGCAGATGGCTGCCAACCAGGGCCACTCTTCTGTAAATAATTGAGGAGGCTGACTCCCACTGCGCCGCGCAAGTTGGAGTTGGTATTCCACTATAGCTCTACGCTGCTCATAGAGTCTGGCCAACATGTGGAGCGTAGAGTTCCACTGTGTGGGCACGTCGCACAGCAGTCGGTGCACTGGCAGATTAAACCTATGTTGCAGTGTCCGCAGGGTGGCAGCGTGCGTGTGGGACTTGCGGAAATGTGCGCAGAGCTGGCGCACCTTTCCGAGCAGGTATGACAAGTGGGGGTAGCTTTTCAGAAAGCGCTGAACCACCAAATTAAAGACATGGGCCAGGCATGGCACGTGCGTGAGGCTGCCGAGCTGCAGAGCCGCCACCAGCTTACGGCCGTTGTCACACACGACCATGCCCGGTTGGAGGCTCAGCGGCGCAAGCCAGTGGTCGGTCTGCTCTGTCAGACCCTGCAGCACTTCGTGGGCTGTGTGCCTCTTCTCTCCTAAGCTGAGTAGTTTCAGCACGGCCTGCTGACGCTTGCCCACCGCTGTGCTGCCACGCCGCGTGACACCGACTGCTGGCGACGTGCTGCTGACACATCTTGATTGCGAGACAGAGGTTGCGTTGGAGGAGGAGGAGGAGGAAGGTGCTTTAGTGGAGGAAGCATACACCGCCGCAGATACCACCACCGAGCTGGGGCCCGCAATTCTGGGGGTGGGTAGGACGTGAATGGTCCCAGGCTCTGACTCTGTCCCAGCCTCCACTAAATTCACCCAATGTGCCGTCAGGGAGATATAGTGGCCCTGCCCGCCTGTGCTTGTCCACGTGTCCGTTGTTAAGTGGACCTTGGCAGTAACCGCGTTGGTGAGGGCTCGTACAATGTTGCGGGAGACGTGGTCGTGCAGGGCTGGGACGGCACATCGGGAAAAGTAGTGGCGACTGGGAACCGAGTAGCGCGGGGCAGCCGCCGCCATCATGCTTTTGAAAGCCTCCGTTTCCACAAGCCTATACGGCAGCATCTCTAGGCTGATCAATTTTGCAATGTGCACGTTTAAGGCTTGAGCGTGCGTGTGCGTGGCGTCGTACTTGCGCTTGCGCTCAAACTGTGGCACTAGCGACGTCTGGACGCTGCGCTGAGAGACATTGCTGGATGGGGCCGAGGACAGCGGAGGTGAGGGTGTGGGTGCAGGCCAGGAGACGGTAGTGCCTGTGTCCTCAGAGGGGGGTTGGATCTCAGTGGCAGGTTGGGGCACAGGGGGAGAGGCAGTGGTGCAAACCGGAGGCGGTGAACGGGCATCGTCCCACCTTGTGGGGTGCTTGGCCATCATATGCCTGCGCATGCTGTTGGTGGTGCCTCCCCAGCTGATCTTGGCGCGACAAAGGTTGCACACCACTGTTCGTCAGGCGTCAGGCGTCTCTGTGAAAAACTGCCACACCGTAGAGCACCTTGACCTGTGCAGGGTGGCATGGCGCGAGGAGGCGCTTTGGGAAACAGTTGGTGGATTATTCGGTCTGGCCCTGCCTCTAACCCTGGCCACCGCACTGGCTCGGCCTGTGCCCACACCCTCACTTGGCCCTCCGCGTCCTCGGCCGCGTCCACGTCCTCTAGGCCTACCCCTACCCCTCAGCATGCTGTATTACCAGTGATTTGATTTCCCAGGCAGGAAAGAAATTGGCGCAAGGCTGCACTCAACCGTAGGTGGTTGCGTCTGATTTTTTTACGTTCTCCACGCAGCACAGACATACCCAGAGCCCTTAGGACTGACACAGGCAGGGCAAATATACTTTCTTCCCTTTTGTTTAAAAGGATAGGCCCACTGCGTCTATTCACTGAATAATAAGTTTAATAACTGTGTTGCGGCCCTGCAAAACTGTCACAGAACTTTACTGTTGCAGAGTTACTAACTGTGGCAGAGCAGGTATTTCCCAGGCAGGAAAAAAATTGGCGCAAGGCTGCACTCAACCGTAGCTGGTTGCGTCTGATTTTTTTACGTTCTCCACGCAGCACAGACGTACACGGAGACCTTAGGACTGACACAGGCAGGCCAAATATAATTTCTTTTCCTTTTTTGCAAAGGGAAGGACCCACTGCGTATATTCAATGAACAATAACTTTTAGAACTGTAGTGTGGCCCTGAAAAAGTGACACACAACTTTAGTGTAGCAGAGTTATTAACTCTAGCAGAGCAGATATTTGCCAGTCAGGAAAGACAATGGCGCAAGCCTGCAGTAAACCGTAGCTGGTTGCGTCTGATTTTTGTACGTTGTCCACGCAGCAAACACGTACACGGAGACCTTAGGACTGACACAGGCAGGCCAAATATAATTTCTTTTCCTTTTTTGCAAAGGGAAGGACCCACTGCGTATATTCAATGAACAATAACTGTGTTGTGGCCCTGCCTACACAATTCTGTCCCTGTAGTATCAATGGAGGGTGCAATGCTCTGAACAGACGATTTTTAGAAAAAAAAAAATATGCAACACTGCTAACAGCAGCCAGCACAGTACTGCACACGCTTAAATTTGGCCCTAGAAAGGACCGTTGAGGTTCTTGAAGGCTACACTCACTCCTAACACTCTCCCTGCCTATGCACCACTTCTGTCCCTAATGCCGGGTGCAATGCTCTGCACTGCCGATTTTGAGGAAAAAAAAAAAAAAACACTGCTAGCAGCAGCCTGCACACAGGTAGATGTGGCCCTAAGAAGGACCTTTGGGGTTCTTGAAGCCTACACTGACTCCTAACGCTCTCCCTACAGCAGCACCAGCACGATAGTACTTTCCCTCAGCTAACTCACAAGGCATGTGTGGCGAGCCGCGGGAGGGGCCGACTTTTATACTCGGGTGACATCTGATCTTCCCAGCCACTCACTGCAGGGGGGTGGTATAGGGCTTGAACGTCACAGGGGGAAGTTGTAATGCCTTCCCTGTCTTTCAATTGGCCAGAAAAGCGCGCTAACGTCTCAGAGAGGAAACTGAAAGTAACCAGAACACCGAACACCCTAATATTCGCACGAATATCAAGCTCGGACGAGTACGTTCGCTCATCTCTAATAATAAGCAAAGATGTCAACTAGGAGACTGTTCTGATAAGACGTTAGGTTGGAGGAACACATTCTCCTAGATGGTCAACATGTGGGCACGGAACGTCTGTCGGGCAGGATGCCAGAAAATGTTCCTAAACAGCCACCATGACAGAAGATTAACCTGTTGCTCTCTGCATTCTGTGAAGTCTCCATGCCGGCTCTATTTCTAATTTCTTTATCTATCTGCTTCTACTTTGTAACCTTATTTTAAATAAACTACTCACTTTCGTTAATCTTACACCATGAGACGGTATTATTGGGTGCCATTTTATTAGTCTAGTTTTAGGTATTTTATTTGAGTTCTTTCAAGAACATTGGGTATATGGAAGGCGGCCACTTCCCTCTGCAGGTGGCTCGGACTGGAGGATTAGCAAAAGTGACAAAGGTGTCAACTAGGAGACTGTTCTGATAAGATGTTAGGTTGGAGGAACACATTCTTCTAGATGGTCAACATAATGTCCTTGCCATTTTTGTGGGCTAAAGCTATAATTTCTTTGTTAATGTTTTGGAGTGGGCGCAGAACTTGAACAAAATGATCTTAAATAGCCACCATGACAGAAGATTAAACTGTTGCTCTCT
This sequence comes from Eleutherodactylus coqui, assembly GCF_035609145.1. Classification (NCBI taxonomy): domain Eukaryota; kingdom Metazoa; phylum Chordata; class Amphibia; order Anura; family Eleutherodactylidae; genus Eleutherodactylus; species Eleutherodactylus coqui. The sequence continues at coordinate 30,397,030 of NC_089837.1, forward strand.
GTCTTCTGTGAGGTCTCTGTGCTGGTCATATTTCCAAACTCATTTTCTATTTTCTTTTACTTTGCAACCTTATCTCAAGCACAAAAGCAAAAGGCATTACGAGCAACTGGAGGCGTGTTCAACTACAAAATGATGCATCCGCCGAACGTTTCGCAAGACAATTGCTGGATATTGAGAATGCTGAGGAAAAATGAAAGCTGTGCTGTGATTGGTTGCAATTTCTTATACCGCTGAGGTAAAATGAAAGCTGTGCTCTGATTGGTTGCTATTTCTTATACTGCTGAGGTAACATGAAAGCTGTGCTGTGATTGGTTGCTATATATTATACTGCTGAGGTAACATGAAAGCTGCTGTGCTGTGATTGGTTGTTATATATTATACCGCTGAGGTAACTTGAAAGCTGCTAGATATATAAAAACAAATGTATGTATGTATGTCTGTCTTCGCAGCAACGCGCGACAGGTACGCTAGTATATATATGAAATTGAATGTATGTGTGTCTGTCTGTCTGTCTGTTTGTCCTTTATGCGCTACTACACCATTCATCCGATCGCCATGAAACTTTGGGAAGTTGTTGAGTACACTCCTGGGAAGATTATAGGCATAGTACAACTATCCTATGATAAATGGCGCACTTGCGAGTGTCGACAGTTACCCCCCCCCCACGTAGATCGTTCGATTTCCATCATACCACCAATTCTCTCCCGATATCATAAAAACTTGAAATTTGGCACGAGCATTGATTATGTCATAAATAGGAAAAGCTAATGGGTCGCAACTCGATTATTCAATTCTATGCGCCAAAGAATTAGCGTCCAAATTTTATGTACGGAATGTAATTTTTTCACAATCCGGTGTCATAGAAATGTGAAATTTGGCACGAGCATTGATTATGTCATAAATAGGAAAAGTTAATGGGTCCCAACTCCTTTATTCAATTCTATGCGCAAAAGAATTAGCGTCCAAATTTTATGTACGGAATGTAATTTTTTCACAATCCGGTGTCATAGAAATGTGAAATTTGGCACGAGCATTGATTATGTCATAAATAGGAAAAGTTAATGGGTCCCAACTCGATTATTCAATTCTAAGCGCCAAAGAATTAGCGTCCAAATTTTACGTACGGAATGTAATTTTCTCACTTTCCGGTGTCATAGAAACATGAAATTTGGCACGAGCATTGATTATGTCATAAATAGGAAAAACTAATTGGTCCCAACTAATTCATGAATGGGTGTGAGTGAGAGCTGCCTCTGATTGGTGAGGCTGTGACCAATCAGAGGCAGCTCATTCAGCAGGCGGGGATTTTAAATCCCCAGCTGCTGAATACTACAGAGAGCAGCTCAGGAGAACTGCCGGCCAGATGCGGCTGAACTCCGGCTGCAGCGGAAAGGTGAGTATACATTTTTTTAATTTTTTTTTTACACATTTTAGGATGATTTTCAGGTAAGGCCTTATATTTTTAAGCCCTTCCCGAAAATTCATTCGGCGCTCGCGGCAGCCCATTGCTTTCAATGGAGCCGGCTGTATTGCCGGCTCCATTGAATTCAATGGGCTAACATTGTTCTTCTCTGCCACAGCTATTACAGCTGTGGCAGAGGAGAACGATCTTAATGCTGACATAATTTTTATTTTTACACATTTTAGGATGATTTTCAGGTAAGGGCTTATATTTTTAAGCCCTTCCCGAAAATTCATCCTGAGATCGCCGGCAGCCCATTGCTTTCAATGGAGCCCGCTGTATTGCCGACTCCATTGAATTCAATGGTCAGTGCTCGTTTAATCGAGACGAGTACCGCGTGGTGCTCGTCTCGAGTAACGAGCATCTCGAGCACCCTAATACTCGAATGAGCATCAAGCTCAGACGAGCATGCTCGCTCATCTCTATTAAGTATATATCAAAGGTGGCAAATTCCTTCTGCAGGTGTCCCGTCGCTTTATCATATAATGGCAGAGTTGGAAGGGATCCCCAGGATCATCGGGTCCAACCCCCTGTTCAATGCAGGATCACTTAATCATCCCAGACAGATGTCTGTCCAGCCTCTGTTTGAAGACTTCTATTGAAGAAAAACTCACCACCTCCCATGGTAACCTGTTCGACTCATTAATCACCCTCACTGTCAGCAAGTTTTTTCTGATATCTAATCCATGTCTCTTCCTCTCAAAGGTAACTTCTAACTTTTCTCTACATGTTGTCTGTATCTTACTAAATCATTGAAAAGTTTGGAGTTGAGGCAACCTCTGCACACTATGGCTGTCTCACACAGGCAGTTAATGTGTCCAATAGCTTGTTCAGACAGTGGTCTCAGACATTCCTGGAATATTAGTGAACGCTACAGCTGTCCATAGTATACTAATGCAATATACTTAACCCCTTAGTAACCAAGCCTGTTTGCGCCTATAACATAGAATAACTTCGTAAAGATTTTGCATATACAAGTAATTCTGACAGTATTTTTTGCCACATATTGTACTTTATTTAGGTAAAAATAAAGCAATAGAATTTGTGTTTTATTATTTAGTGCCAAAGATGGTAATTTTTTGAAAACAAAATCATTTTTCATGTTTTTGACTGCAATATATCAAATATGTGCAAACACTGTGTAATATTTTTAATGAGATATATAATTCCATCTTTTTACTTTACATTTGAAAAGCAAGCTTTTTTAATAATTTAGGAGATGTATAAATGTATCATAAATATTGTCATATATTTCATAGATTTGCAAATATGTCATTTTAAAGACAGGCCTTTTTTTTAGTGCACATGGAAATGAGGATTTGCATCCAAAAATGTATGCCCATGTTTGTCCTGTTTTCAGAAACATATCCATTGTGGCCCTAATACTATATTTGTATGCACGATGGGGCCCAAAATGAAAGGAGCAGCTGGTGGCTCTTAGAACAGACATTTTGCTTGAAGGTGATTTAGGCCCCATTGCACACTTGTAGAGCCCTTGAGCAGCCAAAACAATGGAGAACCCCACAAATGACCCTATTTTGAAGACTAGACCCCTTAACAAATTTATCTAGGGGTAAACAGTGTATTTTGATCCCACAGTTTTTGAGATAATATAAGCACATCAAAAGAAAAAAAAATACAATTTTAATTTTTGGGGGGAATTGTATTATTTTAAAAACAGGCTTTTACGTACAGCAGACATATGGTTGGAGATTTGCACCCCAAAATAGATACCCCTGTATGTCCTGTGTTCAGAAACATACCCATCGTGGCCCTAATCCTATGTCTGTATGCCCAACAAGGCCCAAAACAGAAAAAGCAGCCAATGACTTCCAGAACACAAATTTGCCTCGAAGGTGTTTCATACTCCATTGCACACTTGTAGAGCCCTTGAGCAGCCAAAGCAATAGAGAACCCCGCACACATGGTGCCATTTTGAAAACTAGGCCCCTTAATGAATTCATCTAGTGGTGTGCTGCGTATTTTGACCCCACCATTTTTTAATGAATCTAAGCAAAGCAGAAGGAAAAAAATATGAGTCTCCTTTTTTTTGCAATTGTTTCATTATAAAAACTGTTTTTTTGTACAGTATATATATATATGAATGACAAATTGCACCCCAAAATGGATATCCGTTTCTGTCCAGGGTTCAGAAACATACCCAATGTAGCCCCAATCTGTTTACCGCTTACATGGCTAGGCCTGTAATGGAATGCATTTTGGCTTTTAGGGCCCCATTGCATACTTGTTGAGCCATCAAGCTTTCAAACTGATAAAGCCGTTTATCTACTTGCATACTGAACATTCTGACCCCACAGTTTTTTGCAAAAAATATTATAAAGCAATTGAAAAATAAATAAAATTTCAATTTTTTTCACAAATTTGTCACTTTCATGACAGTTTTCTTTGTTTAAGGCCTCATTCTGATGAGCACTGTTTTTGCGCACTATAGCCGTGAGAAAAGATTGTGGCTATAGTGCTGTAAAGATTGCGCGAACAGGCTACTTCAAGCTACTTGAAGTAGCCAGTTGACACGATCCGTGGTGCGTGCTTTCAAGGCTCCCATAGGAGCCTATGGAAAGCATGCAGCAAAGATAGGACATGTCCTATCATTGCGTGCAACTCGGAGCTGACATGCGAGTTTGCACTCACATGTCCTATCTTTTGTTAGGTGTGCTGATTCAGCATGTCTAACAATCGTGCATGTGAACGCTTCTATAGGAACCTGTGTTTTGTGCTCTGTCAAAATCTACGCTTGTCTGAATGAGGCCTAAAGGAGGAAAAAATAGGAAGCCACATCCCAAATTTTATAGCACTAGTTCTTCTGTGTTTAGAAATACCACCATTGTATCCCCATTCTGCTTAGATGATACATGGCAAGGCCTATAATGGAGGGAACAACCATTGGCTCTCAGGGCACAATAAATTCCAGGTCCCACTGCACACTTGTACAGAAAAAAAATAAAAATAAAATTGACTCCCTAAAAATAATCACACCTCCCCTTTTGGCACTCCCTCAATCTTAGATAAAAGTAATAATGTAAAACTGTGTGGTATGTCTGAAAACAGCGGTAATTATAAAGGTTTGGTTAGCATGAGTACACGGGCAATAAAACCTTATTCCTTCCATGCTTGCTGCAAACCCAAAACTGTTTTGCAGGCATTTCTTGACCTCAGTGGCAGGAATGGGGGTATAAAAAGTGTCACTCTGTGAGCCTTTGCACCTCCTCAGACTTGCTGAGGTGCGGCGGTCTTGAACAGAAGGCACTCAACAAGCTGCTCCTGGAACTGCAGGAAAATGAGCGTTCCCTGGGACTTTTTGTAAACTATGCAGGCATTATAGGAAGTCATAGGAATGAGGTAAATCTCTTTTTTTTAAATAACAATGAATTACCACAATCACGTGACCGGGGACCACTCACTGGGAATCCTGTGACTGCTACAGGCTCTCGAGTACTTTTGGTAGCAAAGAGATTTTAAACTTCCTGGGCCCTCCCTGGCTCCTACATATGTGTCTGCCATTTTGCCAGTGGGTGCATGCGCAGAAGACGGTGAGGGTCCGTGGAGGATGATGCTGTTGGGGAAAAAATTTGGAGGTCTTAGATAAGAAGAAGTTGTATCTTCCTTCACCAATTAAATCAATGAGGGGAGATGGGAGTTTAACTTTTTAAACTTTTTAAAAAATGTTATGTGATCGCTATTACCCATCGAATAACATTAATCATGTGAACGGGGACCACTCATTATGACCTCTGGCCACTGCTCCAGGCGCTCGGCTACCTTTGATAGCAAGGAGGTTTTAAATTTCCTGGGCTCTCCCTGACTTCTGCGCATGTGTTCGCCATTTTGCTGGTAGGCGCATGTGCAGAAGCCAAGGAAGGTCCATGAATGAAGATAATTATCAGGGGACATTGCCGAGTCTTCTGGTAAGAAGTTTCATCTTTATTGACTTTAAAACTTTTAAAACTTTTTTTTTTACTTTCACGTGATCGCCGTTATCATTTAAATAGCGGTGATCACATGACCAGGGACTGCACAACTCGGCCCCCCATGACAGCTCCAAGTAGATGATAGCAGGAAACTTATTGTGTGCTTGTGGAATGTTTTACATACACTTAGCATTTAGCAATATATCAGATAAATCCAATGTAAAGTTTTATCAAATGTGGTGCCAATATTCAAAATGGGGTCAAAAAGTGACGTTTCTGTACTTGCGATTTTACAGCATTGACGTTGCGATTTTTGTCAAATCTTATCGCATCGCGAGTACATGCGTTTTTAACACGTGAGATGGCCAATTAACCCACAGGTGAGGTCCCAAAAAACTATTCTAGCCTTCTCCTGGCTTTTCCTTTATTTGGAGCTCACCTGCACTGCTATCCTAACCATTTTTTTTAAAAAAAAGAGCAGGTACTTTGTCTGTTATCTTGCTGTGCGTAAATTTGTCTGTTAGCCATGTCTTGGGAAAGTAATTTTATTCTGAGGCATTGGCTATTTTCCAGGCACTTTGGTGAGCGGTGCAGCATGCTGGAGGATACGCCTCGGTCCTCGCGGCGATTTTGGGTGCTCCCCATTTTTGAGGAACACCCTTTCAAAGGGCAGTTTTGGGTATTGTATGCTGACCTTCGTTGTTACCTCGAAAAATTTCTAACCTTTACATGGCTCAGTGCTGCTTCGTTGGACCGTCTGCTTGAGATTGTACGCCCGGAGGTGTATATCCGTGGAGGAGCTCCTTCTGGTTATCTTACGGTAGGTGTCTGCCATTCAGCCTGGTGTTAGTTTATTGCAGCCTTTCATGTTAGTGTGTTTAGCAGGTGACTGACTTTGTAGCCCCTCTGTACTTCTCCTGCTGCACATCTTGGTGGATATATTTTTAAACAGTGGATCCCTTTTCAGACAAAAATAATTTTTTTCCCTCCTTTGTGGACTTTAATAGTGACTGGCGTATCTGAGGCTCTTGCTGTCAGTGATAGTGAATTTTAGTATTATTATTAATGATGTTACTTTGGTTGTCCCTTTGTCTGATTGTCTCGCATGTTTTCTGTGTTGTTAGTGAATGGGTCTTTTTTTTTCAAGCAACCTAGTAAAAATAACAACAACCTAGTAATAAATACGCTGTCCTTTGGGCTGTTTAGCACTGCGTATTGCTTTGGCCTTGCCTTTACAATTCTTTTTGGTGCTCATATTACTCTTTGCAGGGGGCTTACTGGTAAACCATCATTCCTTTTTCTGGCGGTGGGTTGACCCAGAGTCCTGGTAGATGTATTGGGTTCCTGGCCCCCATGCTCAGTGTCCTTTTTTGGAGCTGCCATAAAGAGCCCTAAGCTAAACAAAGTTTTTGCCCTAGTGTGTTGCTGTGGGCAGGCTGTTTATGTAACATTTTTTTTGTTATGTTTTTTTTTGGTTTTTTTTGCTTTATTGTATTTTGGGAGGTTGAAATGGGACAGGTAGGTGGGCCAAGGGGCCTTAAGGGGTCTGGCTGCGATACATGGGGTTAAAGGGGTTGTTAGAGGAACTATAGAGGGTGTTTAATTTTTTTGGCTAATATTCTTTTATTTTTCACAGATTCCTGGCAACGGGGGACTTCTGCACTTCCCTTCATTTTCAGTTTTATCTTAGAATTTTTACTGTGCCAGTGATTGTCCAACACACCTGTGAGGCGATTTGAAGGAAGCTTCAGCCCGAGGTGCTTCCCCATCCCTCCATGGAGCAATGGCTAGATGTAATGGAGGGCTTCTGAAGCAACACGCTGTTCCCCAATTATGTAGGCACTTTGGACAGGAAGCATGTTCATGTGCGTAAGCTGGGAGACTTGAGGTCCCGATATTATTATTAGTAAGACAAAAATTTTCTTGGTGTTCCTGCTAGCGGTGGCTGGCAGCCAGGGCAGATTTATTTTGGTCAATATCAGTGCCTATGGGAGCACGAGGGCTGCGCACATATTCATGGCTTCCTGTATGGGGCAGGTTACGGCTCCCACCACTGCACTCCATACCTGAAAATGCAGGACACCCCCTGCACTGTGCTTGGTGGCTGATGAGGGGTTTGGCCAGAGCAAAGATGTGCTTCAAACGGATACACGACACCACCTCACAAACTTGTGCCACATATTCAACCGTAAGCTTGCGAGGGCCGACAGAACAGTTGAATGCTGTTTTGGAGTCCTAGTGGCCAGATGGTGTGTGTTGGCAGGCGAAATGCAGCTGTCACCAGACAGTGCTGTGACCATCACAAAAGCCTGTGGTGATACACAATTATTGCCAGCTACAGGATATGCTGCTGGATAATGAGCAGAATTTTTATGCAGATACCCTTGGTCAGCCTGATTTACGGCAAGTCATGGGCCAAACAATACCTTCAGCCCTCCGCGTCAGGACTAAGTTTAAACAGTACTTTGTCTCTTCGGTGGGTGCTATCCCATGACAATAGGCCTGTCTGCCAGGGCCAAACCTTGGGATTTAATTCTGGACTTTGCTTTGTCATTTTTGGTGATTCTTTTGTTTTTTCTTTGCGATTTGAGTTTTTGGTTTTATAAAAATACCTTACCAATAACGCATTGCAATTGGCGTCAGCTTGACACTGTTTTATGTTTTCCTTGTCTATTAAACTGTTTGTGGAAATCATTGTTGTGCTGCTTGAGTTTCTCTCCATGTCCCACATAGTTTGCCCAATGCAATTAAATGTGTTTATGGGCTACGTTAAGTCGAAAATATAAATCTTTTCTAGCTAAGGTCTCTTCAGGAGGCAATGGGCCAAAGGGTCCACGTAAGGTCAATACAGCAGACACTTGGCTGGGTGCAATGTTCCTGACATGTTGTGTATTACATGTATAACATACATGTAGCCCCCCCGAAAACTCAAGATAATGTTGTCTGTGTTGATGACTTCCAAGGAGTCTAATACAAAAGGGAAAGTCCTTTAATGCATTCTACAGGCACACATGCACTAATACTTAAGCGTGCCCTCCACCGTGAGTCTGATCTCATTGGATGAAGGGGCACTCCCCATAACCCAAGCCATCCGATATAGACCGCGGCAACCCTGGCTTATGCCTCAAACACGATTCATCCGGCGGTGCTCTAGGTGTGCTGAATGGCTGTGGAGAAAGTCTCAAAAGCCCGCAGACTTTCTCCATTTTAAATTCATGCTCACAACATACAACCTTGCCCTCCACCACGCCAAACAAGCCTACTTCACCTCTCTCGTCTTCTCACTATCCCATAACCCTAAAAATCTCTTTGACACTTTTCACTGCCTTCTCAGCCCAAAACTGCAGCCCCCCATGACAGATCTCAGTGCTGAAGACCTGGCTGCGTACTTCAAAAAGAAAATTGATGGCATCCAACGGGAAATAACCTCCCAATCCCAAACTAGCCCTGACCCTATTCTCGTCAGTACTGCATCTAGCTCCTGTTCACTCTCTGTACTTAGTCCAATGACAGAGGAAGAAGTCTCCAGACTGCTGTACTCTGCTCGCCCAACCACCTGCGCTAGCAACCCTCTTCACTCACACCTCCTCCATTCCTTCTCCCCGGTGGTCATGTCCCACCTCACCACTATATTCAATCTTTCTCTGACCTCTGGCATTTTCCCTTCCTCATTTAAACATGATATAATTTCCCCGCTGCTAAAGAAACCAACTCTTGACTCGACCGATGCTGCCAACTATCGACCCATCTCAAACCTCCCCTTCATCTATAAACTACTAGAACGCCTTGTTTACTCTCGACATACAAGCTATCTCTCAGAAAACACTCTTCTTGATCCTCTACAATCTGGCTTCTGCCCCCTACACTCGATAGAAACCGCCCTGACTAAAGTATCAAACGACCTCCTGACTGAAAAATCGAGTGGCGACTACTCCCTACTGATCCTCCTCGACCTCTCTGTAGCATTCAACACAGTTGACCACAAACTTCTTCTCACTATGCTTCACTCCATTGGACTGAAGGACACTGTTCGGTTCTCCTCCTACCTATCCGACCGCTCCTTCAGAGTCTGCTTTGCTGGCTCTACCTCCCCTCCTCTTCCCCTTGCTGTTGGGGTCTCCCAAGGCTCGGTCCTTGGCCCCCTCCTCTTCTCCATCTACACTGCCCCTATTGGACAGACCATCAGGAGATTTGGTTTCCAGTACCATCTCTATGCTGATGATACCCAGTTATACACCTCCTCCCGGGACATCATAGCAACATTCCTGCAGAACGCCACTAACTGTTTGTCTACTGTCTCTAGCACTATGTCCTCTCTCTACCTAAAACTGAACCTTTCAAAAACTGACCTACTGGTGTTTCTGCCGTCTACTAACCGACCTCATCCTGACATCTTCATCTCTGTGGCACCACCATAACTCCCAAACAGCATGCCCGCTGCCTTGGGGTCATATTTGACTCTGACCGCTCCTTCACCCTCTACATCCAAGCTCTTCTCCGAACCTATCAGCTACACCTCAAGAACATCGCTAGAATACTCCCTTTTGTCACCGTGGACACGCTAAAAATGCACACTGTTTCCCTCATCCACTCTCGGCTCGATTATTGCAACTCACTGCTGATAGGCCTCCCCTGCTCCAGACTCTACCCTCTCCAATCCATCCTGAATGCGGCAGCCAGACTCATCTTCCTGTCCAGCCGCTACTCGGACGCCTCTGCCCTGTGCCAGTCACTACACTGGCTGCCCGTCAAATACAGAATACAATTTAAACTCACTACCCTCATCCACAAAGCGCTCCAGAGCACCACCCCACCCTATATTGCTTCCCTCATCTTAATCCACCAGCCAGCCCAGGCCCTCCGCTATGCTAATGATATCAGACTTAGTGCCCCTTTAATTCGAACCTCTCATTCCCACCTCCCAGACTTCTCAAGAGCAGCACCTGTCCTCTGGAACGTGCTACCAAAAAATATCCGGGCAATCACTGACACGCTAAACTTCAGGCGTGCTCTGAAAACGCACCTCTTCAGGGAGGCATACTATATCCCCTAAACCAAACCCCTCAGTACTCCACCTGATAACATGCTCTCTGTCCCACAGACTGCAATCCCTGCTAGCCGTAATCAACTGGCACCTGCAGTCATCCCGATTCCGCTACTATACGGTCTGACCATTGTTTGTGTGTATAGTATCCCTCACTCTCTACTTCGCCATACTGTACATCTCCAGCCCCTTTACCTGCTGTATCACCCCACTACTTGTAGTATGTAAGCTCGTTGGAGCAGGTCCTCACCCCTAATGTTTCCACCAATTGATTACTTTATGTAACCATTGTCTTGTGTTATTTCCCCTATATTGTAATCGCTGTGGAATATGTTGGTGCTATATAAATAAAGATTATTTTTATTATTATAATTATCTAGGCAAGTTGTGTGATCCCTCACCTTTTGGGCCCTTTAAAGGGGCAGAAATGGCTGTTTCTTCCAACACAAAAGGCACACGTGACCACTGCAAGGCAGTTTGCACTCCACCAGGGCAGCCCATATTGTGTCTAGGCTTTGTGTGTTGGAAGATTGAACTGCTGGTGTGTTGGTCTGGTAGCTACATAATATGCCTAGTACAAAATGGAACATATAAGTTGTATGAAAGAGAGGAACGTTGGGTATTTGTTTAAACTACAGCACTCTATATAATAACCGGCCACTGAGAGCATGTGGTGGACAAACATGATGATTTGCGGCCAACTCAGGGGAAGCAGAAACTAAAGCTATTTTTTTTTTAATTCTGCGTGAAACAGTTACACAACAATATGTAGAAATTGTACCAAAAAACCAACAATTTTTTGTCCCAAAACAAAATGTAAGCCCTTAGTATAAACCAATTAAACACAACCTACAGGAAGAAGAAGATTGGGCCCTGGAAGACCCTAGCAGCTTCTCCCACCATGTTCCCGGGCTGCCAGTTAAAGGGCCCTGGATGGAAGTCTTCTCTTTGGCCCATGTGCAGGCGTGCCATTTGCTGCCTCCCGCCTAGTTCATGCCCATGTTGTGGCTCCGGTTGTGGCCTTGGTACATGGTGGTGTTATCGGCGTATTGAAACGGTCAAGATTTGAGGAAGTTGTATGTAGCCAATCTGCAACCTCTGGAAGGGGTACAAGGGCCTAGGAGTGTGTTTAGAAGGGGTTTGCACAATTTTACCTGGGTTGGACAATGCACAAGTCATACGTCCCTGAGTACAAGAGACAGCAACTACCGAAAAAACGGGTGCATACCAATACCTGGAAACAAGATCACACATTGCAGTTTTAGAGGCATGCATGAGGTCATGTGTTATGGAGCCTAGCACTGGAAACAAGGCTCTTGGAAGACAAGGCTTCCCGTGAAGTGTCCAAATGCCACTGGAATCTGAAGTGGCTTCTTTTGCTTACCAACCTGACACTTCATGGGAAGATGCTTGTTTCTGGAAAGACAAAAGAAGAAGTTGTGAGACATTTAGCGATGGTGACATGTCGTCTTCTTCTTGGCAGGTGGCCAGAACTGCCGGTGTGAATGGTAGCAGGGCTGCTTCTTTGGTTGCTTGGTCTGCCAAGACATATCTAGAGTCTGTGTAAATGTTAACTGTCTTGTGCCAGCGTATAGGCGTGTGTAAGGGCCTGCAGTTCAGCTTGTTGGGCTGAGACGTGTGCAAGTTATGACTGTTGATGAAGGACAGGATCTGTGTGGTGACCGAACATTCAGTGTGAAATTGTCCATCTACAGCATACCTGGAGCCATCAACGAACAAGGTTAAATCGGGACTAAGTAGTGGAGTGTCCTTGATGGAATCCTGCCCAGAAGTTTCCATCTGCATGAGCTGGGCGCAGTTGCAAGGTTCTTCTTGAGTCGCTTGCGTAGTGTCATCCTGTTCCGGTAAAAGAGTAGCAGGATTCAAAGTCTGACAGCGGGTGATGGTAACGTTGGCAGGCATCAGGAGGGCACATTGGAGTCTCAGGCAACGGGCTGCAGACAGGTACTTGGGCTGAACCTGTGTTAGAATGGCAGAGATATCACGTGGTGCTAGCAGTTGTACCTCATGATCCAGAACTAGGTCTGCTGACTTGTCCAACATCCTGGAGACTGCCGCTACTACTAGTAGACAGAAAGGTGATCGTTTGACGACGGGGTCTAACCTGCTGGAGTAGTAGGCTACGGGTCATTGGTGCCCTCTATGCTGCTGTGTGAGGACTGCGTGTCCATTGTTCTCATTGCAGTAGAGCCTGAAAGGTTTGTCGTAGTTGGGCAGGCCCAGGGCTAGGGCTGCCAAGATGGCTATTTCTGTAAGTTGGAAGGGTTCATTCTTGAGACAGTCACACATCAGCTACATCGGCTGCGAAACATTCACAGTCCATGGTTTACAATAAGAAACAAGTCCTAGAAAGGTACGTAGTTTAGAGACAGAAGCGGGTACCTTAATGTCTATAACGGCAGATTTATGATCCTGGGTGAAATGACGAGCTCCTGACGTGAGACAATGTCCAAGAAAAGTCACAGATGAACAACAAAACTGGAGCTTCTTCTTTGACGCCTCACATCCGTTCTTTACCAGGAATTGAAGAGAAATTGAAGCTTCTATGCATGTAGCTTTGTCTGGAGCACAGAGCAAAAGGTCATCAACGTATTGCAACAAAACAACAGCCTGTGATTCAGGTTGCCAGCCTTCCAACACTTGGCCCATGCGCTGTGAGAACAGGGAGGGTGATATCTGAGCTCCCTGCAGCATCACAACCCAGGTATATTGCTTGCCTATGTGTGTGAAAGCAAACAAATACTTACTGTCTTATACAGAGGGATAGAGAAATACATGGCAATGGAACTCTTGGTTTCTACCTAACCTGAACAGGTGGTACTGCTAGTCTGCCTATATCCGCTGTTCCCTCACTCCAAAGGCAGAGCAGGAACTTGTTGTAAGCATTGTTCCAGCTCCTCCTCTGACAATAAAGGTGTGCATACGCCTATAGGGGTTTCTGAAGACTGACAAAATGCAGCTAGTATACAGATTTCTTACTCTTTTAACTGACCCGTGATTTTAACCAACCCATCCTCCCTGAACTCTAAGAGATGTGGATTTTCTGCAGAAAATCCACTCCTAATAGGTTGAGAGGAGTGGTTTCCCTAACCAACAATCGACTAGTCAAAGAATAATTGGTTGTGGGAACTTCACTTCCATTGGCTTAGACAAAGGAGTATCTTTTGGTGTTTCATGTACTCCTACACATAAAAGACTTTGTTTACTGACGTCACTCTGTTTGACACGTCTGCTGTGTATTGCACTAGTGGCTGCTCCAGTGTCTACCAGAAAGGGGAGAGGACCTTCTAAACCTACAGTCAGAGACAATAGGTACTGGGCCCCTTCTGGATTTGCTAACTTGCAAAGGGCAGACGTCATCAATGAGTACAGACACTGGATTACCTATTTCCTAATGGTCAGAGGAGGACGGTCTGGATTTGGACTGTCCATTCTGAGCCTTAGGAGGTGCCCTACATTGTCTACGCATGTGGCCCTGTTTGCCACAGTTGTAGCAAGTGATAGGTTTTCGGGATTCATTATTGACCAGGTTTTCAAGTACAGTAGTACATGAGCCTCTAGAGTACGCAATTCAGGAAAGGCGGCTTCTAGTTTGTCCTTTAGGTTCTTTTTAAGACCTCCCACAAAGGCTTGCGTAAGAAGTTGGGCATGTGCAGGGACATTAGGACTGTATCCCAAGTTCCTCCACGCTACCAGAATCCTAGACAAAAATGTTTCTGCTGATTCTGTCTTCTCCTGCCTAACATCATGCAAGGTAATTCCTAACTCTGTCATACACTTTGAAGCCCAGTCTTTCAGATGACATAGGAAAATAGCCCCTGAACCTGAAACTTTAGGGTCAGGTGGTGGATTAAATTCCTTCATCATCAAGGGGAAGAAGAAGGGGTCAGCCTTATGTCTGGCCACTTCTTCTAGGTCTTTTTAACAGCAGTCATAAACTCCTACTAACTGTAGACAACCTCTGTTTCTCAGGATCTGACATTCTTATTCTGTGCTTACTGACCATCATTTTCAATTCTTTCTTCTATCCTCCCTTTAGCAACCAGGCGGGCACATCTGTCCCAACCTTCAGCTGCTTCCAGGAGTTTAGCATCTTTAAAACTACCTTTATATTCTATCATTGCATTTAACCACAGACGGGGACTAAGGGTCTCATGTCTGCTGTCTTGTTTCATGATAGACATCAAAGCCTTACATTCTTTAGCTATCTCTTTACCTTCCATATTCCTTACTATGTTTTTGGCTATTATCCATTTTGACTCATCCAAGGTGGCTTTCTTAGACCATCCGTTACCCATGTTTCACTGGTAATCTATATGGGTTTTTAAAAACCTTTTTCCTCCTTATTTGAGGAGAGGGTAACCCTGTCTGAGGATATCATGTCGACTATGGAAAGAGATTCTTGTCACAAATCAGACACTTTTCCTACAGACAACATACAGTACAAGTGTTCCCGCTGTGTGACTCTAAAAACTTAGACTTCACAGTGCAGGACCCACTTAAACCATATACACAAGTGTTCCCGCTGCGTGACCCTAAAAGCTCAGGCATTGCAGGACCCACCTAAACTATCTGTCCCTCATCAAAGACTCGAACACGTTACCAGTAGATTAGGGTACTTAGATTATAGAATAGCCACACTAGGACAATTATTCAACCTATTGATATTATTATGGCCTTTAAACACACTGAGTTACACATCCATTCCAACCTAGACAACGAGACAGCTTATTTGACAGGGTTCTTTGTCATAAAATAGACCGAGTTTAGACCTTAAATGAACCACTTAATATAAATGAACACACTTACCCAACTTTGAGCAGACCGAATCACAGAGACACAATGAGGGATAAGAATAACAGTTTCTTACCAGCCAGCTTTGTCCTGATTATGGGTCTGTGCATTCTGTCCGTTCGAGAGTAAGTGAAGTCAGAGGTTCCGGACACTCGGTCCCTGTTCAGGCGCCAGCTGTTATCGGACCACACCGGTACCGATCTGATGACCTCGTTGCCAGGTGCCAAATTGGTAGATATGGAAGCCCGTGATGAGAAGATTTGCTAGCAATTATCTATCAATAGTATGAAATCACTCCATGTTATGTCAAGACACTTCTCTAGTGAGAATCTCAATGAAATTCTTCTTTATTATCAACATTGCCAACTCTTATACAGGAAGAAGAGGGCGTATCCAAATGTTGCTTGGTACAAAGATTAGTGTTACGTAGTTTACTGCTACAAAGGTGAAAATACTTATTGATCATAAGACTTATTGACATCTACCAAATATTTTCAAAGCTCTTAAGGCCCGTCTCAGACATAGAAATTACCTAAGTCAGGATATTGCTGTTGCATTGGACAATATTTCTGCAATAGTTGTGTGCCTTCTCTGTTAACATAGCTTAGCCTTATTTAATTTGTCTGTTGACTTCTTATCTTAAAATCCTAGTTCCCGGCACTACAAAGCATAGGTTTTAGTCTTCTATTTAAGGGTCAATAGTCCAATACAAGGTAAGAAACATACACTTATTGCATTCTGAAACTTAAGACTTTATATTCCATGACAGTGGCGAGGGTTCAAGTCCTGCAAATGGCCCTTGGTGATGTGGAGGCAGGACATAAAAAGGGCCAGGTTGTCGCTTTTGCCAAGCATTGGCTTAATCCACGTAATACCGCAGAATGTAATTAATTAGGCCAACCACTGCAGGTGGGTCCTGGCCCACGGTCATCAGGGCCAGATAAAGAACCCTCTTCCCCAGCTAACTTTAATCCCTATTGAATAATGATGTAAAAATGAATGCTAAAACTCTCGCTCAAGGATGGGGCAAGATTCTACCGGAAGTGGTCCATAGCAATCAGATGGGCTTTATCCATGAAAGACAAGCTTCAGACAAGGAAAGCCCTTGATCTTATATTCAAGAGGGAGAACCTGTGAATGCCTTCTGTGTTCTTAATGCTGGACGTGGAAAAGGCATTTGAGAGAATCCACTGTTGCTTTGCCTTAGCAGTGTTGCAGAAATTTGGATTTCAGAGTAATATCCTGTGAGCCATACAAGCATTATACTCTGCACCTTCCATGAAGTTTTTGTAAATGGGATATTGTCAAGTGCATTTGAGATTACCAATGGCAATCAAATCTGCAGGAATTCCCTGTCTCTCCATTATTTGTATTAATTATGGAACCATTCGCTGAGAGCATCCGAACAAATCCCAACATACCATAGTAGGCATTCCACTTCCCTTTTGCCAGCATAAAATGAGAGTCTTCGCAGATGATGTGGTTCTCTTTCTTACAAAGCCCCTAGAATCATTACACGCAACATCTAGCATGATAGAAAATTTTAGCTGAGTGTCATATTATAAAATTCATTCTCACAAATCACAACTCTTAGGACTGAACCTACTGAATTCTCTCGAAGAAAATATAAAACAGAAGAACAGCATCCCATTTCTAGGTATACAACTAACTTCCCCTATTGATAAATATCCACAATTAATCTAGACTGTCTTTTAGACACAGTCAAAAAAGAGTTGACCAACTTCAGTAAGTAGAAGCATCATGGCTAGGTAGAATTGTCCTTTATAAAATGATTATACTCCCCAAGTTACTATGCATTTTCCACACACTGAGAACCACCTTCCACACAAAATACTTAAAAGCTCTTCAGAAACAAGTATTAACATTTATTTGGAATACAAAATGACCTCGAATAGAAGTCTCCATACTGTATGCATCAAGGAGTAGGGTAGGTATGCATGTGGCCAATATAACAGCTTACTACAAAGCAAATCTAGCTTACCAAATCATAACCTGGTGTCAACACTGATCACAAACTGGGCTATGATCAAACAACAAATAACAAATAAACCCTCCCTATGCACAATGCTAATAGCGGCCTCTGTAAAGCCGAAAACACTATGGCCTATATGCCCAACTATTCAAACCTCACTGGGAGCTTGGATATCTCTCGTCCACTTGACTAATTCCCATACCCCTAGGGGTCAGATACATCTCCCCATAGTTGTCCTGAAGCATGGAGGATCTGAGGAATTGAACTAATTGATGTCAGGGTAAATAAAACCCTGAAGACTTATGAAACCCTAGCCACAGAATTTAAACTGGTTTAAATATGTTCAGATAAGGAATTTTATATCTAACCCTCACCATGCCTGAATACCTCTATGAGCATGTATTTAAATCACCTCAAAGCAAATGCACAATAAGACTTTTTAATGGTATTTTCAACAGAGAAAAGGAGGAAAAGGAAGGAAAATACAAAAAAGTGCATATTCTCAATTGGGAAAAAGATCTAAACAACAAATTTTCCCCCACACAGTGGTCCAGGGCTCTATATTGGGCACAAAAGAGTTCATCGTGTGCCAGCTTAATGGAAGTACATTATAAAGTAATTACTAGGTGGAATTATAATCCCATCAGATTAGCTGACTACTTTCCAGGGACATCCAGTTCATGCTCGAGAGAATGCAGAGGGAAAGGATCCCTTTTACACATTGTTTGGGGATATTCACTAGTTTTGAACCTCTCGAAGTAA
This sequence comes from Eleutherodactylus coqui, assembly GCF_035609145.1. Classification (NCBI taxonomy): domain Eukaryota; kingdom Metazoa; phylum Chordata; class Amphibia; order Anura; family Eleutherodactylidae; genus Eleutherodactylus; species Eleutherodactylus coqui. Next base: position 30,415,035 of record NC_089837.1, read on the forward strand.
GTATTTAAGATAATATTAACCCCTTAATGACGCGGCCCCTTTTTCTTTTTCCATTTTCGTTTTTTCCTCCGCCCTTCAAAAAAATCGTAACTCCTTTATTTATCCATCGACGTCGCTGTATGAGGCCTTGTTGTTTTTTCGCGGGACGAGTTGTATTTTTCAATGGTGCTATTTAAAGTACCATATTATGTACTGAAAAACTTTTTAAAAATTCGAAGTGGAGTAAATCCAGTACGCGCTTATAAATAAACATGAGGGTGGTGTGGCTATGAAGCGAGCATGTGGCATGAGGGCAGCTGAACGCTGCGCAGGGATACTTTTGGGTGGACTGTGGACGCAGGATTGTGCGGGGGGTTGGACAGCAATGCCAGCATGTAACCCAGGAGAAGAGGCAGCGGTGTGTCCCGCAGGCAGTGATTGTCCTTGGTTGCAGGTAATGTGGTGCTTAGCTAAGGTGTGCCTTGCTAATGAGGGTTTGTCCGAAGTAAAAATTGTTAGGGGGGTGACGCCAGACTCTTGCCCCCATTGTGGCTTGACAAGTCATCAGCTATGCGGAGCATTGGTCCCATACAAAAATGCTCGAGTCGCCCATTGACTTCAATGGGGTCCGTTACTCGAGCAGGATCTCGAGTATTACGGAAAGTTCGACTCGAGCAACGAGCACCCGAGCATTTTGGTGCTCGCTCATCTCTACATATCATCCATTTAAAGGGGTTGTCTCGCGAAATCAAGTGGGGTTATACACTTCTGTATGGCCATATTAATGCACTTTGTAATATACATCGTGCATTAAATATGAGCCATACAGAAGTTATTCACTTACCTGCTCCGTTGCTAGCGTCCTCGTCTCCATGGTTCCGTCTAAATTTGCTGGCAGCTTGCTTTTTTAGACGCGCTTGCGCAGTCCGGTCTTCTCCTTTCAGCACGAGCCGCTTCAGTGTGCTCCCCGCTACAGCTCTTATGTGCATGCGCAGACGAGCTGTCACTGCTCGGGAGCGCGCTGGAGCGGCCATTCTGTACCATCCTCTGTTAGAGGAAGGTGCAGAGCCGCTCAGCTGTCCCGGGAAGCCGCCCAGCTGTCCCGCCGTCCTGCCGTCCTGCTGCCCAGGTAAGTGATGGGCCGGGGGGGCTGCCGCTGTGCCGGGGGGAGGGGGGCTGCCACTGTGATGGGGGGGCTGTCGCTGTGCCGGGGGGGCTGTCGCTGTGATGGGGGGGCTGTCGCTGTGCCGGGGGGGGGGCTGTCGCTGTGATGGGGGGGCTGTCGCTGTGATGGGGGGGCTGTCGCTGTGCCGGGGGGGGCTGCCGCTGTGCCGGGGGGGCTGTCGCTGTGATGGGGGGGCTGTCGCTGTGCCGGGGGGGGCTGCCGCTGTGTCGGGGGGGGCTGTCGCTGTGCCGGGGGGGCTGTCGCTGTGATGGGGGGGCTGTCGCTGTGCCGGGGGGGCTGCCGCTGTGCCGGGGGAGGCTGCCGCTGTGATGGGGGGGCTGCCGCTGTGCCGGGGGGGGGGGCTGCGCCGGTTACCTGCTGCCTGGCGGTGGGTGACTGTGTGCTGTGGTCGGCCGCGTTCAATCCAGGGGTCCGGTCGGCGGCTGCAGGGCGTCTGGTTGTCAGGGAGACACAGCTGGTAGCGTCTCGGGAGCGCGCACGTCGGGCTACAGCAAGCGATGGGAAAAGAGCCGGCGGCCATCTTGGGAAAATTTTTATAAGTTGCTTAAACGCTGGAACTGTAAGTACAAACCAGCTAGAAAAGTCATTTACAGGGGGGCTTAGTAATGTATGCTTAATTAGGGGGACTGGGCAAAAAAAAAATTCACTGCTTCCTCGAGACAACCCCTTTAACCCCCACTCCTACTAAATCTACTAAAAACATCATATTAAAAACATCAAATTACAGATCAGCAAAAGGAAATACACAGTCTTTAACCCTGAGAACATTATTTCTCAATCCACATATGTGCTCAATCCTCTATAATATTCAACCCATTTGGAGCCCTAGTTTTTAATTCCAAAATCCATCTTGCTTCTCTACTAAGAAGTGTTTTGCGATAATCACCTCTTGTAATTAGTATCCTGATTTTTTTTTTTCCCAGATAAAACCTCCATCAGTCAGCCTGCACTTTGTTCTGCAGAGTGTTTGTAAACCCCCGACTTCACCAACCTCGCAATAAACCGCATCTGATAAATGCCTCAAATCAGATCTCTTAATGGTCCAGTTATGAAACCAACATCATGTAAATTGCAATATGTATATGTGATCAAATATACTATCAAAGTGAAATTGCAATTGATGTATGTTCTGATATTATACTTCTTACCAATAACTGCAGAACAAAAGCGATTTGTGGAAAACCCCGTGGATCCTCCACGTGTCTGGCAGTGCCAGCTCGTACACCATCGGATTAATTACTCTGGTGACTGGAAAAGGGCCCACAAATCAGGGAGCCAGCTCCAAAGAAGGCACTTTTAACTTCAGATTCTGGGAAGACAAGTATACCAATTGGCCCACAGAAAAAGGTTCAGAAATGGTACGTGTACCTCTGTTCCTCCTTAGCACTGCACCCCTGGACTGCTCCAAGTTGCCACGCACCTTCTCCCACACGTCCTACAGGTCCTGAACCCAAGTGTCTGCAGAGGGATTGTTAAAGGGAAAGAGGAAAGACACCGCAAACCTGAGATTAAAACCAAAATTACAGAAGAAGGGAGAAACGCCAGATGCCGAGTGAGTATGGTTATTGATAGCTAACTCCGCCAACGCTAAATAATTTACCCAGAGACTCTGACAACTACTCATATACATTCTGAGCTATTGAACCAGTTACTGGTTCATACGTTCCATCTGCCCATTAGACTCTGGGTGAAAGGCAGAAGAAAATGACAATCCAATACCAATACTCTTACAAGAGGCCCTCCAAAACCGGGCAACACATTGGACTACCCAGTCAAAAACAATATCCTTGGCAACCCCATGCAGGCACACAATCTCCTTAATAAATATGATGGCTAACTCAGGAGCAGACGGAAGTTTCTTAAGAGTAGTAAAATGCGGACATCTCCCAATGGCGGATGTGTTTGCCAAGATCTCTGAGACAGCAGCACCAAACTAAAGCTATCCGACTCTCCCTGCGTGCAGGAAATAGAACCCGAAGATACCCTTGGCTCTCCTGATCCCCTGTGAGCTGATTGAAAGTCGTGTGACCCCACAGAACACCCACTACAAGAAGTAGGAGTACCTGAGTCCCATTGTGGCCTACTTGTCCCTGAATGCTGTGGACAGCGGGAAGCAGGAACCTCACTCCACCTGCTGCAGAGCCTGAAGACCACCCGCAGGCTCCCACAAGGGGAGCAGAAGCAAAAAACCCACTGCACTCTTCTCACATCAAGAATCGGAGCTCTGGCAGCTAGACACAGCCCAGGCAACCACGTGCGGGAGACCCGCGATCCTACAGCCCTCCAACAGAGACAGAGCAGGAGATGCTCACCATACTGCCCTGCAGGCAGAGGATACCCGAGCACCAGGAGAAAGCAGCTTTACAGCAGAGGCACGGCAGCTGGACTTGCAGAGTGCCGGTAAAGAGACCACACCATCTACCTGAGTGAGTCCCCTGCAGCCCTGCTTCACCTCCGCATGGCAGGGCCAGCAGCACATCCAGCAAACAGCCACCCAGAGCCACAGTGACACTACATGCAAGGCAGGCTGAACCCTGCACTTTGCACTACATAACAGCAGCCCTGCTGCTCCAACTTCCATAAGCCCAGTCTGCCCATCTACCATACCAGAGCCTCCACACTATCTACAGCAGGCTCCATCTCCCAATCCTAAACGGACCTCAACTACATAATCTTTGTAAAAAGGTTACTCATTACCTTTTGGCAGTATATCCCTCTCAGTGCTCGGCAGACCTGGGCCAGTTGCTGTGCTGCCCCAAACGTTCTCCAATTTAGCATACTGTGTCAATCACACACAACAGGTGATCTCTGCTGCCACCTAGCGACCTACAGTGATATAACAAGCATTAAGTAAAGATTTGCTTTAACCTCTCCTACATAATATACACCTAACACGAGCTTTGCTGTATCGGCGCATCACATCCAAAGTGCGTTAAAAGAAAGCTTGTGAAGACCGAAGCGGAAACAGAGAGGGACTTGCGATCCCACGTGCGATCCAACGGGCACCCGGCAGCACCAGAGCTGAATGGAGGGAGTTGTCCAGAAGGGTGAGCAGGGCGCCTCAGGAGGAGATCAGTTGGAGCAGCGGTGTTATACAGTGTCACTGGTGACCCTGCTGTCTTTAGCCCGCTTGAAGTGGCACTCAAAGCAACAGATCTGAGCCACCATTACATGCCCCCCCACCCCCTCACCCCCGCCTTCTTCTTCCCCCAGCAAGTGGGGCCCTTCCCGCTCAAGGATCACCACCACCTTCTTCTCACAACAGAAGGTACAAGGGTCAGCACCTCAGAGAGGAATATTAACCTTTGAGTTCACCCAGCTCATACTGCATAATTAAACAAAAGACATTCAGAGAGCGCAGCTCTAATTTTTTCAGAACTTTCTTGTCAAGTTCTAAGCTATAAGAATTTTTGCAGGACCCTCCTGTAGAGGTGCTAACTTCAACATAATTTTTCTATTTTTTACTGCCCTTGGGCGGTGAACTAATCCTAAACATGGCAGACTGAAGGAGGACTATGTGGAGGACAGCGCCTTGTCGCCTAAGGCAGAACTAGCATTTTCACACACCAGGATCTATTTCAAGAACCTAGAGCTTACTCGATCTGCTTACATTTAATAAGGGTCAGAGATGGTGAAAGGGAATAGAGAACGCAGCAGTGATCCACCTGGCACCCCAAGGAGACAAAAGACCCAAGCAGATATGCAGAAATTTCTAAAAAAAAAAAAAGAGCACACAGTTGCCACGCTCCATGCCAAGACCACAATCAACGCAATACACAGCAGAACTAGCTCCTCAGGGCTCGGAGATGGAGAGCGAGGTGGAGGAGGAGGATAGCGAGTTGGGGACACAAATCTCTAAATAATTTCTTCAGCAAGCCCTTCTTAAGGTCACTCAACCAATAATGACTGAACTAGCTGACATAAAATCCGAACTCCAACATATAGGACACAGAGTTAAAGAACTTGAAGGGTCATGTTCTGTAATTATTAAACATGCGAAAGCCACTTCCCAGGTAATAGAAGTTCACCGTTCGTACTTCGACCATGCTCTCACACTTATAGAAGATCAAGAAAACAGAAGTCGTCGATGCAACATACAGATTAAAGGGCTACCTGAGTCGTGGGCTGCAGAATCACTCCGAAAAGTTGCAGGTAAACTGTTCTCTGAAGAGCTTGGAGAGGAGAGGGCCATACGCATTCAGATAGAGCGAATTCACAGAGCAATTAGACCCAAACCCAAGGCAGCAGATCCCCCAAGGGATGTAATCTGCGGCCTGCTCTCGTTCATTGATACAAACACAATACTAAATGCCTCCAGATCTCACCAATCACTAAAATATAATGACTCTCAGATCCAGATTTTTCAAGATATTGCACCCTCCACATTGGCAAAACAGCAGATCCTGAGACCTCTACTGGAGGTTTTGAGAGCGAAAGATATTCTATACTCGTAGTTATTTCCTTTTGGTCTTGCGATAAACAAAACTGGTCGCAGGATCACAGTCAGAACCCTAGAAGATCTAGACATGGTGTGGCAACAACTGGACATTGAGCCCATTGAGATACCATCCTGGATGCCCACGCAATATGACCTGACTATTCCCTCACTACCAGAAGGGGACTCATTGAAAACAGTTCCCAAGTTCCTAAGGGTAAAAAGTACCCTACAAAATCTTCCTCATAGACATTATGCAAATCTCTTATTGGACTAAGAAGGACATTGGGGAGAGCAGCACTGACGGATTTTGAGGATTTGAGTTGCGGGTAGTGTTTAGGTTGGGAAAACTGAGGGGAAACCCTCTAATATTCTTCACGTCTTCCAGTTATGTTGGCTACGAATCTGAAACTACAGTTGGAATGTTATAGGGTGGCCGGTGGTGTGCATGGATGTGGGACTTGGGGGAGGGGGATATATGCCACGCCTCTGGGTCTCGGGCCTGCATGCATTGCGGGCTACCTAGGTCTAATAGGGGCGGCGTGTGGGGCATTGTAGGACTCCCGGTGGTTATACGGGGGTCGGCCCCCTGGGGCCCTCTGCTTGACACGTCGCCCTACAGGTTTTATATTGAAAGAACTTAGCTGACCCATTCCTAAAATTGTGGTATTAAGTTTAAAATGTTGATGTTGAGGACGTGGAGGGTGGGGGGATGGGACATCATGATGGTTGTGTGCTATCATTGCTGGTTTATGGAATTCAGCTATATTGGGATGGCATTGTGCTAACAGTGACCAATGGCGATTGATAATCTTTTTGATACTACCACTAACTACACCAAATGTTGGCACAAAAGGAATTCTATCGTTCTTTCTCTGTTTAACACCAGGAGTCAATAGCTCAGCCCTGCTCTTATCCAGTGCTCTCAACTTATACTGTTCAACCAGATGTTGTGGGTAGCCCCCATGTATAAATTTCTCACACATAGTAGTTAAATGGGGTTCTACCCATTCTTCATCGACAATGCGCCTGACTTGAAGTAACTGACTCCAAGGCAATGAACGTACAGTGTCTGGTGGATGATGACTACTGTAATAAAGCAGATTGTTTCTGTCCATTACCTTGGTATACAAATCAGTTCTAAAGGTATTGTTTTCAAGATGTACCATCACATCTAGAAACTGAACAGAATGTGCCGAATAGGTTAAAGTGAACTTCAAATTTGGTATCAACCCATTAATTTCTTGATGAAACGCAAGAAGTTCATCTTCAGAGCCATTCCATATGAAGAATACATCGTCAATGTACCTCCACCACACCTGGACCAGGGCCAGGCGGGGGAGGCACACAGACGATGCTCGTCAAAATGGCGCATAAAAAGGTTTGCGTAAGTTGGGGCCACATTGGACCCCATTGCTGTACCTTGTTTCTGCCGATAGAAGACATTGTTGTATAGAAAAATTACAATGCAAGATCATTGACAACAGCGCCATAACGAACTCTATGCAGTTGTTGGGAAGTTCTGACTGTACAAGATATTCCTTAGTGACAAAAAGACCGCATTCATGAGAAATGATCGTGTACATTCAATGTCCAATCTGAACCAATCAGTGTTCTGTGTAGGGCAAAATGTTAAGCCCTTATACAGGACTTGTACCTGTAAAGTCGACAATACCTGGGATGAGATATCCACTACTAGGTTCTCTCCATCATCTGTTGTCGTATCTTGGCACAAGTTGTCATCCTCCGGGAGCCCCTTACGTGATTTCCGATGCCTCTTGCCCGCTCTCCTCTTACGGGCAACGGTTGATGCACCCCCCCCCCCCCAGACGGGGGTGGTCGTTTTAAAAAACCAGCCGCATTTGACATCTCTTCATTAATGGACTCCGTAGAGGAGTCAGATCCCCTTGAGGACCAGCGAAAACGGGTGCGGGTCTGACGACCTCTTGAGCTTTTCACATTACATTGATGTCTAGCCCTTTGTAGCTGGCCTGTTTTATCTGTTTTTTGCCATCCAAAGATCTGTCCAGAGGTATAATCTTCCAAGTCTCTTGCCCATTTATTTCTTTTAATATCTTCAATCCCTTCCTTGTAAGTTTTCAATGCTCCTTCCAACCAATCGGAGTGCTTCTTAAGGTCATCCGCCGTTAGTGTGCTGCGTAGTTCCTGTTCGGCCTCCTTCACGCCCGACGCACACGTTGTAATCTCACTTTGTAAATATTCCAAATTCAATAAAAAAGGATCGAATGAGTTTTTATTAGATATACTCATAAATTTCTCACAGAATTCAGAATTTTTTTACATCAATGTGGGGCGTATGTAAAGACGTAGTCCTCTGAGAATCCGCTTCACTGCGTAGTATTCTCCCATTGTAACTGCATGCAGCTTCAAAGATATCAGCTGTTTACTCAGGGTCTCATGTTTTCTTGAAATAGACCTTGTATTAGAGATTTCGAGCAGTGTTTCGATAAGCATGTCACAGCGTTTTACAGCATTTTTTAATGCACACTATCAATGTGATGGGTGATGAGGTGTATTAAAAAGTGGCATTCGAGCACAGATCTGTGAGGCCTCATTAAAATGAATGGGAGTATTGTGCCGAGATTAGCGTGTTGTTCGGAATGCCACGCTAATCGTGGTAAAAAGCATCTGGTGTGAGAGCGGCCTTAAGGACTAAGCGATTTTCATTAATGCATTGCAAGAGCCATAACATGTTGACAGTCATATGAGGGCTTGTTTTCTGTTCTACAAGTTGTATATTTTAATGGCATCACTCACCGGTAAATATAATGTGTTGCATAAATGTCATTAATTTATTTTTTTTTTTTTGAGGGGCGGGGGGGTGGTTAAAAAGATGCCCAGAAGTACAGCCATTGTTTTGGGGCTTTTTTTTGTTATCGTCCACCATTCGTCAACTTTCAGAAAATAACTTTCTTATCTGGAACAGCACAATTAATGCGATAAAGGTTTATGTAGATTGTTTTACAATTTGTTACAACTTTTGCACAATAAAAATATATATTTAAAGAAAAAACAACTGAATCTGCATCATTGCATTTAAATAAAATTTTTATTTTTCTGGCCACGGAGCTCTGTGGGGTCTTGTTTTTTTCCGGGAAGAGTTGTTGTTTTTATTGGTACAATTCTGAGGCATTTGTGACTTTTGGACGTACCTCTTAAGGATCCCTTGTGGAAAACCCTATGGATTCTCCACGTGTCAGGCAGGGCTAAATCGCACACCACCGGATTGATTACTCTAGTGACTGGGAAAGGGCCCACAAATCGGGGGGCCATCTTCGAGGAAGGCACTTTTAATTTCAAATTCTTGGACTACAAATATACTAACTGGCCCATAGAAAACAGTTCAGAAATAGTGTGGGTGTCTCTACTTCTCCTTAGCACCGCAGATCTGGACTGCTCCAAATTGCCATACACCTTCTCCCACACCTCCTGCAGGTTCTGGACCCAAGTGTCCGCAGAAGGATTATTGGAAGAAGGAGAAAAACACCACAAAACTGGGGTTAAAACCAAAATTACAATAGAAGGGAGAAACTCAAGATGCTGAATGTGTATGGTTATTGATGGCAAATTCGGCCAACGCTAAATAATTGACGCAGAGACTCTGACAATCATTCACGTACATTCTGAGGTAGTAAACCAGTTACTGGTTCATACATTCTGTCTGCCCATTAGACTCCAGATGGAAGGCAGAGGAAAATGACTGATACCCTTACAAAAAGCCCTCCAAAACCGGGCAATAAATTGGACTCCCTGGTCAGAAACAATATCCTTGGGAACCCTATGCAGGCATACAATCTCCTTTTTAAATACAGTGGCTAGCTCAGGAGGGGACGGAAGCTTCTTAAGGACAGTAAAATGCGCCATCTTGGAAAATCTGTAGACAACCACCAAGATAACCGAACACCCCTGGGACTCAGGCAAGCCGGTAATAAAATCGATCGACAGATGGGTCCATGGTCTCTCTGGAACGGGAAGAGGAAGAAGCGGACCCTCCGGCCGTCTCTGTGCACTCTTCCCTGGGGCACAAATAGAGCAGGACTTGACAAATTCCCTGATGTCCCGAGACATTGTGACCACATATGTGACCACTAAATTGAAGCATGAAAAAAATAATGCCCACTTTGCCTGACGAGCATTCAAGCGCTTGGCGGACTCTAGATACACCAAATTCTTATGGTCCATGAGGACCGTAATAGTATGATGAGCACCCTCTAAAAAAATGCCTCCATTCATCAAATGTCCACTTTATGGCCAATAATTCCCTGTTGCCAATATCATAATTGCGTTCTGCCTGATTAAACTTTCTGTAAAAGAATGCAAAGGGTTGGAGACCAGGTCGGCTGGGAGATTCCTGCGGGAGGATTGCCCCCACACCGTGCTCAGAGGCATCCACTTCAATTATGAACGAGCGATCTAGAAACAGTGCTGTGGAAAAGGCCCTCTTGAGAAGTGTAAAGGCCTTCACAGCCTCCTGCGGCCAGAGCTCCCCGCCTAGAGGGCAGAGATAATTCACACGACAATCGGGGGGAATCATAAAACCGGCTCCCTCCAGCGGCGCGCACTGACCTGAGCGCTGTGCGGACAACCAGCGGACAAGCACGCCTGCGCACGATGCGGGACGCGCCACCGTCCGCTGCGACCAACCACCAGAGTGGGGAAACCCCGAACAGAGAAGCCAGCCTGGGCCCCGCAGCACCCAGACCAGCAGCTCGCAGCAATCGGGCCCCGGCGCTCCTAGTGGTAACCCCCTCTCTAACATGTGTATTTCACATCATTGAGGGGTTAAATTGTTTTTTCTTTTTATTGTTTACTTATTCAATTAAATTGAGCAAATGCAAAAATACAAGTTGGATGTGAACATATCTAGCAACGCAGCCAGATTATAAAATGGTCTATTATAAGCTGCCACTGCCAGCAGTAACTCTACCCAGCTGAGTTTTTTGACACCCGGTGGATGAATATTTGCAGAGAAAATTTCCAAATTCGACCAGAGAGGCTTTTGTGTTGTTCTCCATGTAGCTTAATGAAAAATAGATTATCCAATGAACCAAATGTTGGGTCACCAAGCATGTATAAAACAAAGTACAATCATAACACTAAGGCCACTTTTACACGGGTGACAACATTGCATGATTTTATTGGATGGTTTCCAATGGGTTCCTTCACATTAGTGATGTTTTATAGGCTAGTACATTGTGAGGAAAAGAAATTGTGGAATGCTGAATATTGCCGCAATTTGCAATATTTTGTAGCCCATATTTCCCTATGGAGCCTTTCTTTTGCAGTTTTCGTGCAGTGCAATGCAACTTTAACAGTAGGAAGTCCTTCTGCTTCCCCTAAAATAAGCCCTAGCTGCATAAAAAAACAAACGAAACAAACAATACATAGCCTAACAGCTGCTGTCCGCTCCACCGCACTTCTTCTCCTGAAGCTTCGCTGCAGTTGTTTACAGTCTACAGCCATTGCTTCCTGGTTAGGGAGTTCATAAATCTTTCCTCCAGGAAGCGTGGGCTCTAATTGGTTCTCAAGCGCTGTGGCTCAGCCAAACAATGCAGCGCTTCATGAACCAATCACAGCCATCGCATTGAATGGCTGTGATTGGTTCATTGAGCGCTGCATTGATTGCACAAGCAGGCCATCAATAGTTTACAACTGGACCATTCTTTAATTAAACCAAACAAAAATTCTGCAGTACAATATAGGATGTATGTAAACAATGACTTCACCAACAGACTACTGAAAGCAGCTCTGGAGTATAATATGGGATGTATAATACAGGATAAGTAATGTAAGTACACAATGATTTCACCAGCAGAATAATGAATGCAGCTCTGGAGTATAGTACAGGATGTAACTCAAGATCAGTACAGGATATTTAAAGGGGTTCTGACATGAATAATGTTTTTATGCTTTAACAGCCATTGTTCCCTGGTCTGCCTAATGGACACAGGGAACCCACGATTTAATGGCTGTTAAAGCATAAAAACATGATACTTACCTTGTCTTTAGTTGTTGTTGTCATCAGGGGGGTCATCTCTCAGCAGGCTCTGTTCTTCCTCCTCTTCCTCCACGAGCCGCGCCGCTTCGGGATTGCGCGCATGCGCAGTGGAGAGGTGCCCTCTGACAGGAGTCAGGACGGGCCGCGTTTCCACTGCACACGCGCAGAATCTTGGAGTTCAGCCAGGACGGACGGGCCGCCCACAGCAAGCACTGCTTCTGATGTGCTTGCTGTGGGCGCCCCGTCCGTTCACCTCGGAAGTGGCTGACGGACGGAGCAGAGCAGGAAGCGGTCATATTGACCGCTCCTGCTCTGCTTCTACAAGCCACAGAAGAAGATGCCGGCTGGAGGGGACATGCCTGCCGATCGGTCCTGGCCAGGCAAGGTGAGTAATTTTTTTTTCATGTCAGAACCCCTTTAATGCATTTACACAGTGACTTCACTATCAGAGTAGTGAGTACAGCTCTGGAGTATAATACACGATGTAACTCAGGATCAGTACAGGATATTTAATGCATGTACACAGTGACTCCACTAGCAGAATAGTATGTGCAGCTCTGGAGTATAATACAGGATATAACTCAGGATCAGTACAGGATAAGTAATGTAACTCCAAAAGCAGAATAGTGGATACAGTGCAGGGGGCCCGAAGTGTCTGATCCCGCTGTGGTTTGCTATTGGCCCGAGGAGCCAGAGTGGGAGTTCTGGTTCACTGTCACAGTGGTGGCTCGTCTGGCAGGAGGGATTGCAATGCATGCAGCTGGTACACGACTCCAGTGTACCAAAGAAAAATGTTGTGTGGGGGTCAACCACTGGGAAGTCTAAATGTCATGTGATGCCAGTGCCTTTTTGATGATAATGAGAATGTAGTGTATAAAATAAAGAGTCCACTGCAGAGAAATAATGGTAAACTGAAGGCACACAGTTTACTTAAAACAGATAGTCCATAAATCCAATGAACAATGTCTAAACAAATCCTTGACAATAGACTTAAAGGGGTTGTCTCGCGGCGAAAGTGATTTTTTTTTTTTAAATGGACCCCTGCATTATGCCCTGTGAAAAAGAAAGCATTTGTTAGTTTTTAAAAAGCACATTGCACTTACCTGCATCAGCGTTCTGTAGCTTCTTCATTTCTTCTTTTAAAGATGGCGCCGCTGGTCTTCTCCCACGGTGCACCGCGGGTCTTCCCATGGTGCACCATGGAGTTTCTTCTTCTGTCTTCCGCGTTCCATTGCCGATTCCAGCCTCCTGATTGGCTGGAATCGGCACACGTGACGGGGCGGAGCTCCGATGACGACGCGGTGACCTGCTCTCCGGCACGAGCGGCCCCATTCACCAGGCAGAAGACCGCACAGCGCAAGCGCGTCTAAAAACGCCAGAAGACAGCGAAATTAGACGGAGCCATGGAGACGGGGACGCTAGCAACGGAGCAGGTAAGTGAATAACTTCTGTATAGCTCATATTTAATGCACGATGTATATTACAAAGTGCATTAATATGGCCATACAGAAGTGTATAACCCCACTTGCTGCCGCGTGACAACCCCTTTAACAAACTCATAGACAGTCGCGGCAGGAAGTATTCATCTCTCTCTCCACTCCATCCCTCTCGTTCTCAAGAAATTTTGTGTTGATTGGTGGAGTCCTATGTTGCGTTCTCTCCCTGTGTCTCCTTAACCCTTCTGTCGTTTTCCGGCCTATGCCTAACCCAACTCCTCTACCTAACCAATCTGGAGCTAGACAGTAATAAGTTAGGGTGTACTGGGCATGGAGGTATACAGGTTAGATGAAACTGACAATGATCTCTTTACTAACGAGGATACAAAGTACACATAAGTTAAATGCAATCAACGACACAGACATATAGACACATAAAGATGCTCCACATAAGGTAACTAGACAAGTGCTGTAGTGGCTCTAACTTTGGGCCACTATAACAGCTCTGCAGTATAATACAGGATGTAACTCTGGATAAGTAATGTATGCATACAATGACTCCACCAGCAGAATAGTGAGTACAGCTCTGGAGTATAATGCAGGATGTTACTCAGGATCAGTACAGGATAAGTAATGTATGCATACAATGACTCCACCAGCAGAATAGTCAGTGCAGCTCTGGAGTATAATGCAGGATGTTACTCAGGATCAGTACAGGATAAGTAATGTATGTACACAGTGACTCCACCAGCAGAATACTGAGTGCAGCTCTAGAGCATAATGCAGAGGTTAATTCAGGACCAAGACAAGATAAATAATGACATGTTTACAAAATGACAAAACAGGTGAACATGGCATTTTGATTTATTCTTTTCTGCTGTTTTAGCTGTAAAATAATCTTTCTATGTTATGTGATCTGCTTTGCAGGTGTACACCTGTTCTAGCTCAGAGTCTCTGTGATGTTGTCTGTATTTCCACTGTAAGTGGGGCCATATTTGAATAAATTCTAAAATAATTGTCATTAAATTTTTGATAAAGCCTCGCTGTGTTATCAGGATCTTCGCACAGGGGAGATGGCTGATTCTACAGAGGGGGGCACTGACATCCAGTATCTGGGTCTCCTGGTACTGATTGGTCTCATAGCTGGACTGGTGAAACATTAATTTATTATAGGTGTCGATGTCAGCGACTGGTGGAAAAAAAGATCAGTGACAGAGATTGTTTTATCACTTATTTACTCATGCCAATTTTTGTTTGAAAACATCGTCTTCTGTGTAGAGATGAGCGAGCACACTCACCCGAGCTTGATGCTCGTTCGAGTATTAGGGTACTCGAGATGCTCGTTACTCGAGGCGAGCACCACGCGATATTCAAGTCAATTCCATTTCCTTCCCTGAATATTTTGCACCATTTTCTGGCCAATAGACATGCAGGGAAGGCATTACAACTTCCCCCTGTGAGGTTCTAGCCCTATCCCACCCCCCTGCAGTGAGTGGCTGGCGAGATCAAGTGACCCCCGAGTATTTAATGTGGGGCCGTCCGCGGCTCACCTCAGACACACGCTGGGAGAGATCAGAGAGAATGCTGCTGCTTATTTAGGGATAGAGTCAGTGTAGGATGCTGTCTACAAGAACCGCAAGGTTCTTCTTAGGGCCACATCTGACCGTGTTCATTACTGTTGTGGCTGCTGGGAGCAGTTTTGCCCTTTTTTTTTTTGTATATCGGGCGTGCAGCCCCATTACAGCTATAGCGTTCTCAGGCTGCAGTCTGTACTACATAGGGTGTCTGGTGGGAGTTTTAATCCATCACTATTGCACTTAGGCCTGTTTGCGGCCTTCCTGTTTGTTTTTTTCTGCCTGGAGTTTGCTTTACTATACCGCTCTCAGTGACAAAGTGTACGTAAACAATTCCATAATTATTTACACCGGGCTGTGTCCGCAGTGAATTAGAGATGCACAGCGTATGGCCAATGCAGCCACTTATAGAGGGAATGTGATATACACACTATATAGCCTGTATTCTTTAAAAAAAAAAAAAAAAAAAAAGCTCCTTGGTTGGGCTACCTTTGACCGTTTAAATTTTACTGGGTGTCTGGTGGGAGTTTAAGTCCATCACTATTGCAGTTAGGCCTGTTTGCTGCCATCCAGATTTTTTTTTCTGCCTGGAGTTTGCCTTACTATATCGCTCTCAGCGACAAAGTCTATGCATATAATTCCAAGATTATTAACACCAGCCTGTGTTTGCAGTGAATTTGATGCTCAGCGTACGGCCAACACAGGTACTTATAGAGGGAAAGTTATATACACAGTATATAGCCTGTCTTCTTTTTCAAAAAAACCCCCAAAAGCTCATTCGTTGGGCTAGCTCTGACCGTCTGCATTTTACTGGGTGTCTGGTTGGAGTTTTGGTGCATCACTATTGCACAGCTAGGCCTGTTTGTGGCCTTTCTTCCATTTTTTTCTGCCTAGAGTTAGCGTTACAATTCCGCTCTCTGCGTGAAAGTGTACGCATATAATTCCATAAATATTTACAGCAGTCTGTGTCTGCTCTATTCGGGTCCTGTCGTGGATGTCAGAAAATGCATGCAGCAATGTATCGTGCACCCAGTCTTCTACGCAGTCCACTGCTAAAACTCTGAATTCTCAGGCTGCTGCTCCTCCTTCCTCACAGCCTATACTGCTGCTACAAAAATGGTACTGGGGTCTGCATATGCTTCTGCTACATAAATGTTACAGGGGTCTGCGTATACTGCTGCTAGAGAAATATTACTGGGGTTTGCCAATACTTCTACTAAAGAAATGTTCCTGGGGTCTGTTTATACCTTTGCTACAGGAATGTTACAGGGGCCTGTCTATACTATGGGTGCACTAAGTTTTCCCATCGCGGTGTTTTACCTATGTGGCACAAATAATACAGTGACTGACAAGGCCAGAATTGCTGGCCGAGGCCAAGTTGCTTGGCGGGGCAAAACTCTCCCATGGTTGGGCACTCCGATTTCTTCATGTGTAATACCATCTTTGTGCACTTACAGCATAGGCTAGGCCAAGGAACTCAAAGACTGCCCCTTTCAGTGTTTAGCTATCTATGTTGCGACACATGGATTTCCCATTGCTATGTAACTTTGGGCACCTTGGTACACAAAGGTGGAGGCTTGGAACCGAGCCTGACCCTGGGCCCGCTAACGTGCTTCCCACACAGACTATAGCGGGTCCTGGTCATGGTGTCTTGGGCGTGTAATGCCACCTCCTCCTACTGCTTGGGGTCAAGGATCAGCACTGGGCATCATGTATTTTCTCCCGTGTTACCACAGTTATCTGAGACACTGGTTTGGGCCAAAGAAGAGGAGCGTTACTGCATTGATGAGACCTTCACAGCTGTACTAGCATCGGAGTCCGCTCTATGCCCACAATTGCTGAGGGTGTGTGAAGAGGCCTATGTCCTCGGCACAGTGAAAGTCTGTCATGTATGGGCACTATCATTTCTTCATGTTTATTACTCTTTGGGTTCCTTGGACCCACCCATGCTGTGGGTGCACAAAGACTTTCCATAGCGGTGATTAACCTGTCCGGCACAAAGTCACTGACTGACTTGGGTAGGGTGCATAGTGCAGATGGCTTTCCCCTTGCGGTGTTGATTGAGCTATCTGACACCTAGACAGAATGAATACTGTGTGGGCACATGGATTCCCCATAGCTATGTAACTCATGCCCACGTTTGCAGCTCCTGACGGAGGTGGCACTTTATTGGAATGAAAATCGAACGTCAATTTCTCATTGATTATCTACAGCATTAGGGGCTATCGCCCCGCCCCTTTTAAAGAGGGTCGCTACCTGGCCCTGCCAACCCTCTGCAGTGTGTGCCTGCGGTTCCTTCTCATGGCAGACACACTTATAAATAGACATGAGGCTGGAGTGGCTATTCAGCCAGCGTGTGGCATGAGGGCAGCTGAAGGTTGTTTCCATCACTTTCTTGGGTTTTCCAGATTTTCACAAATGAAAACCTTAGCGGACCATGGGTCATATACAAAAATGCTTGAGTCGTCCATTGACTTCAATGGGGTTCATTACTCGAAACGAATTCTGGAGCATCGCGGAAAGTTCAACTCGAGCAACGAGCACCCGAGCATTTTGGTGCTCGCTCATCTCTACTTGTGCGTGAAGATCTCCAACCTCCACACCAGACAGTTCCTGTATCTGAGGGGGATGATTGTACACGGAACTCTCTTTTTAATTGGAGCCTTAGTACTTCTCTTCATTGTAAATAGTTTTATAATGTTGTTGGCCATAAATGAGATGCCCAGTGGTGGAATATACAATACAACCTTGGCTAATCTCTTCACTAAATGCATGTATATTAATTCTATAGACCATGCAGCTATTGGAGCCTTTTTCACATTTCTTTACTAATGCATCTCCACAGTCCTCCTCTTCAACTCGTTGTATCATCACACAAGAAAGATGAAGATGAGCAGTAATTTATCCATCAGTTTGGATAAACTTTGCATATTACTCAGCATTGAAATTAACATTTTTCACTTTCCTGTATAACTCTATATACTCCATTGGCCATTTTGCTAATGCTATATTTTACTAACTTTACCGTGTGCACCTTCTATGGCTTTTTATTGTCTTAGATATTCTCCCACATCAACATTTCTCCTACCTGATCTACAGAACCGCCAAACTCAGGAGTCAGATGTCCAAGGTTCTTCAGAGTTTAACTGATTTCTTATGCCAAAGGAAAGATACAGAAACCAGAGAGAACATAGAACTAGTAGCTCTACTGTTAGTAGTAGATGTGCTTGTTCAAGTACCCCCCCCCCCCCCATACCAGAAGCATGCAATAACCACAGATGACCCGGTCTTGGTTATGGAGGGAAAGGGAGGGTTGGAATTTGAGTACAACAGTTAATTTCTTATTTGAATGACAATTCTATGAATTTGGAGTTCACTATGAGATATGAAAAAAGATAAATTGACTATCTTGATGTCACCTTAAAAGGAAATGCTGCATTGCGAAAGGATTAGATTTTTCTGTTTATGTATGGTCAATTTTCTTTGCAATGACCAATGGCTTGTATGAACTTTGAAACACATATTCTATTCAACTTCGCTTGTATTCTCTACTAAAGTTAAATGTTCTGGCATAGATAATAAGCAAAGGTTCTGATAAGACATTAAGTTGCAGCAATATGTTCTCCTAGATGGTCAACATAATGTCCTTGCAATTTTTGTGTGCTAAAATTATAATTTCTTTGTTAACTCTTTAACTAAATTGTTGCCTTCTGTTTTCTGTCAGGTTTGCATGCTGGACATATTTCCAATCTCTTTATCTATCTGCTTTTACTCTGTAAACCAATTCTAAATAAACCACTTACTTTGTTTAACCCATTAGTGGCCAAGCCTGTTTGTGCCTTAATGACAAAGCTATATTTTACAAATCTGGCATGTGTCACTTGAACATGATAACTCCGTAAAGGTTTTGCATATCCAAGTGATTCTGACATTGTTTTTTTAACACATATTGTATTTCATTTAGGTGATAAAAATAGACCGATATATACACGAATTTGTGTATATTTTTTAAAAGCACCTACATTTGGAAAAATTTGAAAAAAATATCATTTTTTCACATTTTCAACTGCAATATCTAAAATATGTGCAAACAAACTTTGTAAATTTTTGACGCTATATATATTTCTATCCTTTTTACTTTATTCTGAACGCACATTTGAGAAACTTTATTTTTTTTAAAACATTTAGGAGACATACAAATTTAACATTTTGAGGAACGTTTTCTTTTTGCACACCAAGCCAAGGTTGCAAAGGCTCATAGATTTTAGAATGATAGATATTCCCACAAATGACCCCATTAAAAAAAAAAGTTACCCCTCAATGTATCAACTGAGGGGTGTCATGAGTATTTTGACCCCTTACCTCATTTATCTAGGTGTGTACTGAGCATTCTGACCCCACAGTATTTTGCAAAAATTATTATAAAGCATGTGAAAAAAAAATATATATATATTCTCCATAACTATGCCACATTCATGACAGTTTCCTTTGTTTTACTTTAAATGATTATTGTTATCCAATGGATACAGTGACCCATGGTGACCCCTCACTACAGCAGGGAGCAGGGAGATTTTAAATTTGACTGGCACTTTGGCCTTCTGTGCATGCGCACCAGAACAGCACATGCGCAAAAACAGGCGTAAGGTTGCAGCAGGACCAATACGCCATGGGACATCATGGAGGCTGGAGGTGAATAGTTTTAGCTCCCTCATGGATCTGATCCATGAACGGAGCTACTTTATTTACTTTCATATGATTACCATTATTGATTGGATAATGGCGATCACATGCCCGGGAGTCACATAATGCTGCCCCTCATAATAGTTCCAGGCTCCGGCAGCCGACAGAAGGGAGCTGGCACGTACACAGACCCAAGACTTTAGTCTGCAGGGTCTGTGTTTTTTTTACGGCCCTGGGGATTAAAGCAAATATGGGCGCTCACTAAGGTGTTAATCTTACACAATAAGACCGTATTACTTGGCAGCAGATTATCAGTCTAGTTACAGGTTTTAGGTGTTCTATATCAGTTTGCTCGAAAAGGGCGGGTATATCAAAAGTGGTCACTTCGCTCTGTAGGTGACTCAGACTGATGGATTTACAAGAGTGACAGTGCCCGCAGGGGAGAATTTCTAACACAACTCACCTTTCCTCCTCCTATCTGATTCTTGCTTTGAGGACTTTAGCTGCAACAGATATTGCAGAACCCTCTTAAAGTTAGCTACTAACTTTTTTCTACATGTTATCTGCATCTTATTAACTTATTGCAAAATGTGGAGTTAAGGCAATCTCTGCACACTATGGATCTCTCTGACAGGCAATAGATGTGTCTCATGGCTGTTTTACGACAAGTGGTTTCAGACATTCCTGGGATATCAGTGATGACTACAGCCAATCATAATGTACTAATGCAATACACTTAAACTACCAGCCTACTAGTACAAGAAAATCTCCTGTAATTTCATTTTTTTTTTTTTTTTGCTTTGTTTGCGTGTGAATGGAGCTAATTTTCTGTAAATTCATGCAGTAAACTGAAAAGACATTGGACATTCGCAAATAAGTGTTGAATAATGTGCATTTTACTTTTTGAACCCATATTTGAGAGCTCAATCATGGCTTTTGGTGTCAAAAGGGACCATGTGTTTTTTTTTGTGTCTTCAGCATTATGTGTCTATGTTATATGTTGAACATTGTTAGCACTTGTGATGTGTTCAAGGATTGATAGCCAACCATATCAAGTGGGTAGGTACATGATGCTGTAAACAGAAAGGCGGCAGGTGTTATATTATTAAAGAGGCCAAGTTTATGCAAGGACAGACCCTTCTGCCCCTTGTTAACCACAGACAACGAAAGACCACCCACAGACAGAAGTAAATACTTCTTGCTTGAAATTTATTATTTAGAGGTACATATTTGAACATTTTTTGCATGCTTTTGGTATGTTTTACACATACCTAGCATCTGGCGATGTGTCAGCTATATCCAATATAAGATTTTGGCCAAGGTAGCATTTATATTCAAAAATGAGTCTAAAAGCGAACCTGGAAACTATGGACCAGTAGGTCTAACTTCTATTGTGGGTAAAATGGGATTTCTAAGAGATGTTATCCTAGAGTACATCAATGATAATAGCTGTATGACTCTGTATCACCATAGGTTTATGAGGGGTGGTTTCTTTCAAATTAACCTGCTCAGCTTCTACGAGGAGGTAAGTTCAAGACTGGAACGGGGAGAGTCATTGGATCTTGTATATCTTGATTTTTCCCAAGTGTTTTATACTGTGCCGCATAAAAGGTTGGTTTATAAAATGAGGGCGCTTGAACTGAGCAAGAATGTATGTAAGTTGGTAAGTATCTGGCTCAATAATAGAAAGCAAAGGGTAGTTATTAGGGGTACATACTCTGAATGGGTCACAGTTACTAGTGGCGTACCATATGGAGCAGAATTGGAGAGGTCACTGTTACTACTGGGATTCCATTGGGGGTAATAATTTGTTGAGAACAGACAAACAGCATGTGCATGGGTTATTGCTAACATCTGCTATGATTAGTTGTATGCTAATAGATTAATATTATATGCTAATACGTTGATAAAATACAAGTTATGATTTGTTGTATGCTATCAAAGAATAGCCTACTCTTCTTGTGATTGGCCCATTGTAGGGCATCGTTTCTTTTTAAAATAATATATCACTACTAGAGATGAGCGAGCACCAAAATGCTCGGGTGCTTGTTACTCGAGTCGAACTTTCAGTGATGCTCGAGAGTTCGTTTCGAGTAACGAACCCCATTGAAGTCAATGGGTGACTCGAGCATTTTTGTATATGACCGATGCTCGCTAAAGTTTTCATTTGTGAAAATCTGCAAAACCCAAGAAAGTGATGGAAACGACACAGAAATGGATAAGGCAGGCAAGGAGCTACATTTTGGGCTGCATCTCAAGCTCCCAGGTCCCACTATTAAGCCACAATAGTGGCAAGAGTGAGACCCCCCCCCCCCCCCCACTGTCAGCATAAAGATCGTTCTCCTCTGCCACAGCTGTAACAGCTGTGGCAGAGAAGAACAATGTTAGCCCATTGAATTCAATGGAGCCGGCAATACAGCCGGCTCCATTGAAAGCAATGTGCTGCCGGCGTACGCGGGATGAATTGTCGGGAAGGGCTTAAATATATAAGCCCTTCCCTGCAATTCATCCAGAAATGTGTAAAAATAAAAAAAATATATACTCACCTTGTCCCGGCAGAACGATGTTAGCCCATTGAATTCAATGGAGGCGGCAATACAGCCGGCTCCATTGAAAGCAATGGGCTGCCGGCGATCGCGGGATGAATTGTCGGGAAGGGCTTAAATATATAAGCCCTGAACTCCGTCTGCCGGGACCACGTGAGTATATATATTTTTTTATTTTTACACATTTCTGGATGAATTGCAGGGAAGGGCTTATATATTTAAGCCCTTCCCAACAATTCATCCCGCAATCGCCGGCAGCCCATTGCTTTCAATGGAGCCGGCTGTATTGCCGGCTCCATTGAATTCAATGGTCAGAGCTCGTTTAATTGAGACGAGTACCGCGTGGTGCTCGTCTTGAGTAACGAGCATCTTGAGCACCCTAATACTCGAACGAGCATCAAGCTCGGATGAGTATGCTCGCTCATCTCTAGAGATGAGCGAACGTACTCGGTAAAGCACTACTCGTCCAAGTAATGTGCTTTATCCGAGTATCTCCCCGCTCGTCCTGAAAGATTCGGGGAGCGCCGCGGAGCAGGGAGCTGCAGGGGAGAGCGGGGAGGAACGGAGGGGAGATCTCTCTCTCCTTCTCTCCCGCCCGCTCTCCCCTGCTCCCCGCCGCAACTCACCTGTCAGCAGCGGCGCTCCCCGAATCTTTCAGGACGAGCGGGGAGGTACTCAGATAAACCACATTACTCGGACGAGTAGTGCTTTACCGAGTACGTTCGCTCATCTCTACTCATTTCTAATCACTACTCAACAATAACATAGGAAGGAATTTGATTGGAAACTTCATCAGTGTCACGTGTCTGATTCTTCAAGGTCGATATAATTATAACTATGTAATTTGTATATGCATGACATATCTGCAATATTCATTGTGCTAACAATGGTTACATATACATCTATACATATACATTTGAGCTTCGGCAGAAAATTGGCAAATGAGGTTTGACACTGATAAATGTAAGGTTATGAACATGGTCAGGGAAAATACATGTCACCATTACACACTAAATGGGAAACCATTGGACAAAGCTGACATGGAATGGGACTTTAATTGGAGTATTTTAATTAACTGTAAACTTAACTGGACCAATCAGTGTCAGGAGGCTGCTGCCAAGGCAAATAGAATTATGGGGTGCATCAAAAGAGGTCCAGGGGCACATGACGAGAACATTGTTCTTCCTCTTTACAAGTCACTGGTCAGACCACACATGGAATATGGTGTATAGTTTTGGACACCCATACTCAAGAATGACATATTAGAGCTTGAGAGGTTTCAAAAGCGGATTACCAAAATAATAAATGGAATGGGCAGACTACAATAGCCAGAGAGGTTATGAAAACTGGGACTATTTAGTTTACAAAAAGACTCATTTTGTGGACTACATGGAAATTAGTTAGAATTATTACAATTGCCAGATTGAAAGTCAGAAATGATTTTTCTCCTAAAATGAGGGCAATTAGCTTCTGCTTCATTAGTTGTTTTTTTTTTTTGCCTTCCTCCAGATCAACATTGAAGGTAATAGGCTGAACTAGATGTCTTAAGTAGTTGCTATTGTTTACCAATAAACAACTCCATCAACCTAAATAAACAATTCCATTACTAAGGAAGTAAGGGGAGCTGTGCTCACACCATCAGAACAGACCATTTGTCTGCTCTTTATTGTACATGTTGCTCAACAACACCTTCAATGTGGACCTTTCCAAAACTTTCTGAGGCTATATAGATGGAAATTGCCTCGCTTCAACTGCACTGTTAAATTCATCTAACTTTTGGGTATGTACTCAGTTGCCAATGAGTGCTGCGGGGGTCTCAATTATGCTGAAATGTTTGATTTATTGTGAAATCTTAAGGGCTCACACCCATTGGTGATACGATATCCTTGCAATTTGAGAGGGAGTGAAAATGCATGATAATGAAACCAATGATCTTCAATGGTTTCATTTTCATTAGTGGTGTTTTCACTGTAACTTCGCATCGCAAAAGAAGAATCTGCGATTTCGCCCATTGTTTTTAATGGGGCCAGTGGCAACAGTGCTAGCCTCATTGAAAACATATGTGTTACAATACGCTCCTCTGACACAGCTGTGACAGCTATGGCAGGGGATTCCTTCATCCCTGTGGGAACCCTGGGATCGAAGAAATGCCCTGTCACAGCTGTGGCAGAGGTCCGCGATGCTATCACAATGCTTTTAATATGGCTGACACTGCTGCAGCCTTATTGAAATTAACTCACCTAGAAAAGCCGTCTGGCTTTTCTCTCTGGCCCCGGCAGTCTTCTTCTGTGTTCTGGAGGCTGGGGATTGAAAAATCCCTGCCTCCAGAAAGCGCTGCCTCTGATTGGCTGAGTGCTCAGCCAATCAGAAGCAGCACTCAGCTGTGACAGGGTATTCCTTCATCCCCTGCCATAGCTGTCACAGCTGTGTCAGGTGAGCACAATGTACTCCCTATGATTTCAGTGGGGCTATCGCTGCTACCACTGGCCCCATTGAAAACAATGGGTGATATCGCACATTCTTTTTTGCGATGCGAGGTTACAGTGAAAACATTGCTAATGAGAATGAAACCATTGAAAATCATTGGTATCATTATCATGCATTTTCACTCACTCTTGCATCGCAAGGATATCGTATCGCCAGTGGGTGTTCACAAAGACTACTTTCATATATTTTTGTGCATTTGCAAAAAAATTCCTTAAAAACAGCTATATCATTGTTCAAATAAACAAAAGGGGATTGCTAACAAATTATCATTATTAATAATTAACATGCTTTGCAATGACCAATAGTTTCTATAAAATTTGACACACGTGTCCTATTCAGCGGTGCTTGTATTCTCCACTGAACTTAAAGGCTATATACACCTTTAGGCCTTAGTCAGACGGGCGTTTTTAGCCGCGATTTGCGCATGCGCATGCGTCCGGCGATTTTATAAAACCATTGCTTTGCAATGGTATCGGACACATGAGCGCTTTTTATGCGCTCGTCCGATAAATTATAGAACAAAAAATCGCAGATCGCACCTATCTGCGATTCCTGTTCTCTTCTGTATATGCGCTCAATGGGGCCGGCGGCAGCAGCGCCGACCCCATTGAGAACATATAGAAGACAAATCATTCTTCTCTGCCACAGCTGTAACAGCTGTGGCAGAGAAGAACGATGTTTGCCCATTGAATTCAATGGAGCGGCAATACAGCCGCTCCATTGAAAGCAATGGGCTGCCGGCGTGCACGGGGTGAATTGTCGGGAAGGGGTTAAATATATAAGCCCTTCCCTGCAATTCATCCTAAAATGTGTTAAAATAAAAAAAAATTGTATACTCACCTTTCCGCTGCAGCCGGAGTCCAGCCGCGGCCGCTGTCAGTTCTCCTGAACTGCTTCTCGGCACTATTCAGCCGGCGGGGCTTTAAAATCCCCGCCTGCTGAATGATCTGCCTCTGATTGGTCACAGTCCTGACCAATCAGAGGCCGGTTTTACTCACACACCCATTCATGAATTCATGAATGGGTGAGTGACTGCTGCCTCTCAGCGCTGAGCCAATCAGGGGCAGGTCTGACTCACATCCATTCATGAATTCATGAATGGGTGTGAGTGAGGCATGCCTCTGATTGGCTCAGCGCTGAGCCAATCAGGGGGCAGGTCTGACTCACACCCCCTTCACACCCACTGCAGGACGGCCGCACGGAGCTCCGGCTGCCTGGAGAAGGTGAGTATACAATTTTTTTTAATTTTAACACATTTTAGGATGAATTGCAGGGAAGGGCTTATATATTTAAGCCCTTACCGACAATTCATCCCGGGCTCGCCCGCAGCGCATTGCTTTCAATGGAGGCGGCTCTATTGCCGTCTCCATTGAATGCAATGCGCTGGACAGCTCCGGCCCGTTTCTAATGAAACGCGGCTAGGAGCAGATTTTCGGGCGATTTGCGGGCGACTTGTGCGCACCGGTCACGCGATTTGCGGATGCGCATCCGTCATGCGATCCGCAAATTGCGCGAAAAAACGCCCGTCTGACTAAGGCCTTATACTTTTTTAGTGTATGTGTTTTTGAAAATGAAGACTTTTTTGTGTTTATTATTAGAGATGAGCGAACGTACTCGTCCGAGCTTGATGCTCGTTTGAGTATTAGCGTGTTCGAGATGCTCGTTACTCGAGGCGAGCACCACGCGATGTTCGAGTTACTTTAACTTTCATCTCTGAGACATTAACGCGCTTTTCTGGCCAATAGAAAGACAAGGAAGGCATTACAACTTCCTCCTGTGATGTTCCAGCCCTATCCCACCCCCCTGCAGTGAGTGGCTGGGGAGATCAGGTGTCACCCGAGTATTTAAATCTGCCCCGCCCGCGCTATAGGGAGAGCGTTAGGAGTTATCTTAGGCTTGAAGAACCCCAACGGTCCTTCTTAGGGCCACATCTGACCGTGTGCAGTACTGTTGAGGCCGCTTTTAGCAGTGTTGCACTTTTTTTTTTTTTTTTTGTATATCGGGTGTGCAGAGCATTGCGTCCTGAGTCTGCAGTCATTGTACATAGTATAGGGCCAGTACTGGTGAGGCAGGGACAGTGGGGAAGGTGAAAGAGATATACTATCTATATAGGCAGTGGGCTTTTTCAAACAAATTTGGGAAAAATACTATCTTTGGGCTGCCTGTGACCGTCCTCAGTGTACTGCATGTCTGCTGGGGGTAGTAGTCCTAATTAATACGCAGCTAAGTGTTACAGCAGGCTTGCGCAAAAGTGTTTCCTGGCTCTGCATTGCCCGTTACATCACCGCCGTCATCCCGTCCAGAGGGAAACAGTCTGCAGTAATTTTACATAGTATAGAGCCAGTACTGGTGAGGCAGGGACAGTGGGAAAGGTGAAAGAGATATACTGTCTCTATAGGCAGTGGGCTTTTTCAAACAAATTTGGGAAAAATACTATCTTTGGGCTGCCTGTGACCGTCCTCAGTGTACTGCGTGTCTGCTGGGGGTAGTAGTCCTAATTAATACGCAGCTAAGTGTTACAGCAGGCTTGCGCAAAACTGTTTCCTGGCTCTGCGTTGCCCGTTACATCACCGCCGTCATCCCGTTCAGAGGGAAACAGTCTGCAGTAATTTTACATATTATAGGGCCAGTACTGGTGAGGCAGGGACAGTGGGAAAGGTGAAAGAGATATACTGTCTATATAGGCAGTGGGCTTTTTCAAACAAATTTGGGAAAAATACTATCTTTGGGCTGCTTGTGACCGTCCTCAGTGTACTGCGTGTCTGCTGGGGGTAGTAGTCCTAATTAATACGCAGCTAAGTATTACAGCAGGCTTGCGCAAAACTGTTTCCTGGCTCTGCGTTGCCCGTTACATGACCGCCGTCATCCCGTCCACACGGAAACAGTATACATATATACGCTTCCTACAGTATCTGTCTGCTGTCTCAACTCAGCCTTTCAAAAAATAGAAGCAAAACACTTAAGGCCTACTAGTGGCGTTTGGCCACTTGACTGCTTCAGCGCTGTGAATTCCAATAGCTCAGTCATACGCACCTACGTCTCACTACAGGCTTGCGCAAAATTCTTTCCTGGCTCTGCTGTGCGTTCCATAAGTGAATTCAGCCTCCAACCACAGGCCAATAAGCGGCACATTTAATTACAGTGTTCTGTTTCTGCACTACTGGTAATACACCATGGTGAGGGGTAGGGGTAGGCCTAGAGGACGTGAACGTGGGCGAGGACGCGGAGGCCCAAGTCAGGGTGTGGGCACAGGCCGAGCTCCAGATCCAGGTGTTTCGCAGCCGACTGCTGTGGGATTAGGAGAGAGGCACGTTTCTGGCGTCCAAAGATTAATCTCACAATTAATGGGTCCACGCGGTAGACCTTTATTAGAAAATGAGCAGTGTGAGCAGGTCCTGTCGTGGATGGCAGAAAGTGCATCCAGCAATCTATCGACCACCCAGAGTTCTACGCCGTCCACTGCTGCAACTCTGAATCCTCTGGCTGCTGCTCCTCCTTCCTCCCAGCCTCCTCACTCCATTACAGTGACACATTCTGAGGAGCAGGAAGACTCCCAGGAACTGTTCTCGGGCCCCTGCTCAGAATGGGCAGCAATGGTTCCTATCCCACCGGAGAAGTTTGTTGTGATCGATGCCCAACCTTTGCAAAGTTCCCGGGGTCCGGGGGATGAGGCTGGGGACTTCCGGCAACTGTCTCAAGAGCTTTCAGTGGGTGAGGAGGACGACGACGATGAGACACAGTTGTCTATCACTCAGGTAGTAGTAATTGCAGTAAGTCCGAGGGAGGAGCGCGCAGAGGATTTGGAGGAAGAGCAGCAGGACGATGAGGTGACTGACCCCACCTGGTTTGCTAAGCCTACTGAGGACAGGTCTTCAGAGGGGGAGGCAAGTGCAGCAGCAGGGCAGGTTGGAAGAGGCAGTGCGGTGGCCAGGGGTAGAGGCAGGGCCAGACCGAATAATCCACCAACTCTTTCCCAAAGCGCCCCCTCGCGCCATGCCACCCTGCAGAGGCCGAGGTGCTCAAAGGTCTGGCAGTTTTTCACTGAGAGTGCAGACGACCGACGAACAGTGGTGTGCAACCTTTGTCGCGCCAAGATCAGCCGGGAAGCCACCACCACCAGCCTCACCACCACCAGCATGCGCAGGCATATGATGGCCAAGCACCCCACAAGGTGGGACGAAGGCCGTTCACCGCCTCCGGTTTGCACCACTGCCTCTCCCCCTGTGCCCCAACCTGCCACTGAGATCCAACCCCCCTCTCAGGACACAGACACGACCGTCTCCCGGCCTGCACCCACACCCTCACCTCCGCTGTCCTCAGCCCCATCCAGCAATGTCTCTCAGCGCACCGTCCAGCCGTCGCTAGCGCAAGTGTTTGAGCGCAAGCGCAAGTACGCTGCCACGCACCCGCATGCTCAAGCGTTAAACGTGCACATAGCCAAATTTATCAGCCTGGAGATGCTGCCATATAGGCTTGTGGAAACGGAGACTTTCAAAAACATGATGGCGGCGGCGGCCCCGCACTATTCGGTTCCCTGTCTCCACTACTTTTCCCGATGTGCCGTCCCAGCCCTGCATGACCACGTTTCCCGCAACATTATATGCGCCCTTACCATGCGGTTACTGCCAAGGTCCACTTAACAACGGACACGTGGACAAGCACAGGCGGGCAGGGCCACTATATCTCCCTGACGGCACATTGGGTGAATTTAGTGGAGGCTGGGACCGCTCACGTCCTACCCACCCCCAGAATTGCGGGCCCCAGCTCGGCGGTGGTATCTGCGGCGGTGTATGCTTCCTCCACTAAACCACCCTCCTCCTCCTCCTCCTACGCAACCTCTGTCTCGCAATCAAGATGTGTCAGCAGCACGTCGCCAGCAGTCGGTGTCGCGCGGCGTGGCAGCACAGCGGTGGGCAAGCGTCAGCAGGCCGTGCTGAAACTACTCAGCTTAGGAGAGAAGAGGCACACGGCCCACGAACTGCTGCAGGGTCTGACAGAGCAGACCGACCGCTGGCTTGCGCCGCTGAGCCTCCAACTGGGCATGGTCGGGTGTGACAATGGCCGTAACCTGGTGGCGGCTCTGCAGCTCGGCAGCCCTTATGCACGTGCCATGCCTGGCCCACGTCTTTAATTTGGTGGTTCAGCGCTTTCTGAAAAGCTACCCACGCTTGTCAGACCTGCTCAGAAAGGTGCGCCGACTCTGCGCACATTTCCGCAAGTCCCACACGGACGCTGCCACCCTGCGTACCCTGCAACATTGGTTTAATCTGCCAGTGCACCGACTGCTGTGCGACGTGCCCACACGGTGGAACTCTACGCTCCACATGTTGGCCAGGCTCTATGAGCAGCGTAGAGCTATACTGGAATACCAACTCCAACATGGGTGGTATAGTGGGAGTCAGCCTCCTCAATTCTTTACAGAAGAGTGGGCCTGGTTGGCAGACATCTGCCAGGTCCTTGGAAACTTTGAGGAGTCTACCCAAATGGTGAGCGGGGATGCTGCAATCATTAGCGTCACCATTCCTCTGATATGCCTCTTGAGAAGTTCCCTGCAAAGCATAAAGGCAGACGCTTTGCGCTCGGAAACAGAGGCGGGGGAAGACAGTATGTCGCTGGATAGTCAGAGCACCCTCCTGTCTATATCTCAGCACGTTGAGGAGGAGGAGGGGGAGGAGCATGAGGAGGAGGGGGAAGAGACAGCTTGGCCCACTGCTGAGGGTACCCATGCTGCTTGCCTGTCATCCTTTCAGCGTGTATGGCCTGAGGAGGAGGAGGATCCTGAAAGTGATCTTCCTAGTGAGGACAGCCATGTGTTGCGTACAGGTACCCTGGCACACATGGCTGACTCAGGTTAGGATGCCTTTCTCGTGACCCTCGTGTTACATGCATTCTGGCCACTACGGATTACTGGGTGTACACACTGCTTGACCCACAGTATAAGGAGAACCTTTCCACTCTCATACCCGAAGAGGAAAGGGGTTCGAGAGTGATGCTATACCACAGGACCCTGGCAGACAAACTGATGGTAAAATTCCCATCCGACAGCGCTAGTGGCAGAAGGCGCAGTTCCGAGGACTAGGTAGCAGGGGTGGCGCAGAGATCAGGCAGCATGTACAGCACAGGCAGGGGAACACTCTCCAAGGCCTTTGACAGCTTTATGGCTCCCCAACAAGACTGTGTCACCGCTCCCCAGTCAAGGCTGAGTTGGCGGGAGCACTGTAAAAGGATGGTGAGGGAGTACGTAGCCGATCGCATGACCGTCCTCCGTGACGCCTCTGCCCCCTACAACTACTGGGTGTCGAAGCTGGACACGTGGCCTGAACTCGCGCTGTATGCCCTGGAGGTGCTTGCTTGTCCTGCGGCTAGCGTCTTGTCAGAGAGGGTGTTTAGTGCGGCTGGGGGAATCATCACGGATAAGCGTACCCGCCTGTCAACCGACAGTGCCGACAGGCTTACACTCATAAAGATGAACAAAGCCTGGATTTCCCCAGACTTCTCTTCTCCACCAGTGGACAGCAGCGATACCTAAACAATACGTAGGCTGCACCCGCCGATGGAATCATCGTTCTCTATCACCATAAAAAACGGGGACCTTTTAGCTTCATCAATCTTGTGTATTATATTCATCCTCCTCCTCCTGCTCCTCCTCCTGAAATCTCACGTAATCACGCCGAACGGGCAATTTTTCTGAGGCCCACAAGGCTCAGTCATATAACTTTTGTAAACAATGTTTATACGTTTCAATTCTCAATTTAATAAAGCGCTGAAACTTGCACCTGAACCAATTTTTATTTTAACTGGGCCGCCTACAGGCCTAGTTACAAATTAAGGCACATTAACCAAAGCGATTAATGGGTTTCACCTGCCCTCTTGGTTGGGCATGGGCAATTTTTCTGAAGTACATTAGTACTGTTGGTACACCAATTTTTTTGGGCCCTCGCCTACATTGTAATCCTAGTAATTTTTAGCCCACCTGCATTAAAGCTGATGTTACCACAGCTGTGCTGGGCACTGCAATGGGATATATTTATGTATCGCCGATGGGTTCCAGGGAGCCACCAATGCTGTCGGTCCACACGGAGTTGTAACTGCATGTGTCCACTTCTAAAGAACCCCAGTCTGACTGGGGCATGCAGTGTGGGCCGAAGACCACCTGCATTAAACCTGATGTTAGCTCTGCTGAGCAGGGCACTGCAATGGGATTTATTTATGTACCGCCGGTGGCTTCCTGGGACCCACCCATGCTGTCGGTCCACACAGAGTTGTAACTGCATGTGTCCACTTCTAAAGAACCCCAGTCTGACTGGGGCATGCAGTGTGGGCCGAAGACCACTTGCATTTAATCGGACGTTACCTCAGCTGTGATGGGCAATGCAATGGGATATATTTATGTACCGCCGGTGGCTTCCTGGGACCCACCCATGCTGTCGGTCCACACGGAGTTGTAACTGCATGTGTCCACTTCTAAAGAACCCCAGTCTGACTGGGGCATGCAGTGTGGGCCGAAGACCACCTGCATTAAACCTGATGTTAACTCTGCTGAGCAGGGCACTGCAATGGGATTTATTTACGTAGCCGGTGGCTTCCTGGGACCCACCCATGCTGTCGGTCCACACAGAGTTGTAACTGCATGTGTCCACTTCTAAAGAACCCCAGTCTGACTGGGGCATACAGTGTGGCCCGAGGACCACCTGCATTTAATCGGACGTTACCTCAGCTGTGATGGGCAATGCAATGGGATATATTTATGTATCGCCAGTGGGTTCCAGGGAGCCACCCATGCTGTCGGTCCACACGGAGTTGTAACTGCATGTGTCCACTTCTAAAGAACCCCAGTCTGACTGGGGCATGCAGTGTGGGCCGAAGACCACCTGCATTAAACCTGACGTTACCTCAGCTGTGATGGGCACTGCAATGGGATTTATTTATGTACCGCCGGTGGGTTCCAGGGAGCCACCCATGCTGTGGGTCCACAGGGACTTCACATTAGGGATTTGTACCTGCCAGTGTCTATGTATTAAAAACCCCGGTCAGACTGGGACATGCACTGTGGGCCAAAGACCACCTGCATTAAACCTGACGTTACCTCAGCTGTGCTGGGCACTGCAATGGGATATATTTATGTACCGCCGGTGGCTTCCTGGGACCCACCCATGCTGTCGGTCCACACGGAGTTGTAACTGCATGTGTCCACTTCTAAAGAACCCCAGTCTGACTGGGGCATGCAGTGTGGGCCGAAGACCACCTGCATTAAACCTGACGTTACCTCAGCTGTGATGGGCAATACAATGGGATTTATTTATGTACAGCCGGTGGGTTCCAGGGAGCCACTCATGCTGTGGGTGCACACAGAATTCCCATTGCGGAGTTGTACCTGCCTGTGACTATTTATAAAAAACCCCGGTCTGACTGGGGCATGCAGACACCTTGACAGAATGAATAGTGTGTTGCACATGGGTTCCCCATTGCTATGCCCACCTGATGGAGGTGGCACAGGATTGGATTTCTCATTGCTTCTAGACAGCATTATGGGCGATCGCCCCGCCCCTTTTAAAGAGGGTCACTGCCTGGCCGTGCCAACCCTCTGCAGTGTGTGCCTGCGGTTCCTCCTCATGGCAGACGCGCTTATAAATAGACATGAGGGTGGTGTGACATGAGGGAAGCTGAAGGCTGCGCAGGGACACTTTGGTGTGCGCTGTGGACACTGGGTTGTGCGGGGGGGGGGGGGGGGGTTGGGCAGCATGTAACCCAGGAGAAGTGGCAGCGGAGTGTCATGCAGGCAGTGATTGTGCTTTGTTGGAGGTAGTGTGGTGCTTAGCTAAGGTATGCATTGCTAGTGAGGGCTTTTCAGAAGTAAATAATTGTTGGGAGGGGGGGCACTCTTGCCGCTATTGTGGCTTAATAGTGGGACCTGGGAACTTGAGATGCAGCCCAACATGTAGCCCTTCGCCTGCCCTATCCATTGCTGTGTCGTTCCCATCACTTTCTTGAATTGCCCAGATTTTCACAAATGGAAACCTTAGCGAGCATCGGTCATATACAAAAATGCTCGAGTCGCCCATTGACTTCAATGGGGTTCGTTACTCGAAACGAACCCTCGAGCATCGCGAAAATTTCGTCTCGAGTAACGAGCACCCGAGCATTTTGGTGCTCGCTCATCTCTATTTATTATTAAAAAATTCTAATTAATTTCTATGCTTGTATTGTTTTTCAATGCACAGGGGATTGGAGGACTAAAATCTCAGCATAGCTTGTCAAAGTGATCTGACAGCTGCTCCCCTATCACCTGTTGGGAAGTACATTCACTGCCTTTCCACTGAGCTACTACAGAGGGCTGTATGGCAGTGCCAGTGGATCCTGGAGATCTGAAGCACTGCAAACATATAAGATTACTATTACATGGGGCTATAATTCACTCCAGGTGAATTTTCTGCTCTTAACAGCAGTGAGTGGGAATGGGACCCACATATATACAGAGAGAGGATAAGATTGCAAGGGTTGTGCTGTCTGAGATCTGTTGTACCACATAGGTTTCTAGCAGCACAGCCCCACAGGTGTGGAATGATTGAGCTGGCTGGGTGTGGTGATCTCCTGCTAGCCAATCTCCTGGGTTTTTGCTCACATATATACCCAGCTCCTGGCAGTTTCTCTTTGGTGTCCAGGGTAAGCAGTCATGTCATCTGTTTTGTGCAGCTTGCTGTATGACTTGTGTCCTGTTGTCTGTGCTGTTGCAGCTTGCTGTGTAAACTGTGTCTGGTGCTGCTGGATCATGTGTCTTGTTAGAGTAGGGACTGCAAGACACGAGGACCCTTGATCGCTGGGCTTGCGGCTTAAGTTCATTGGCCAATTCACAAACTAATCCTTCGTATTTATATAAGAGCTGACTAGTCTGAAATCTGTTTTAGGTCACTGTGTTTGTGATATACCCAGCCTCTTTGGGCACATTTGTGTGGGCCTTGTGCCTATTTGCCCACACAAACATAACAGTGCTTCGAAATTCCTTTAAGCAAGAATCCTGTAGGAGAGCCTGCAAAACAAGCATTAGGTTTTCTAAAGGCATGAGAAGAAACACCCTGAGCAAAAAAAAACATTTATAACTGCATTATTTTGTATGTAGGGACTTAGTAAGATATGTGTGTATTGATTTTTCATGCTCAAATGTTTCCACAGCTTTTAAATGTTATGGAATAGATGAGAGGTGTCGGTGTCAGACAGGAGATTGCTCTGATCAGACATTAGGTTGGAGCAAAATGTTCAAGGGTACAAACCTTGGTCATAAATTTGAAATAGGAAAGTGTAAAATATTTACTGCTTTACAGTTGTGTTGGTAGCTGTATTAACCCCTAATGACATGGCCTATTTAGGCGTTGAGGACCAAGCGATTTTTGGTATTTTTCCATCTCCATTTTTCAAAAGCCATAACTTTTTTATTTTTTGGTCTACGCGGCCGTATAAGGGCTTGTTTTTTGCGTGGCGAGCTGTAGTTTTAATCGGTGCCACTTTTTGGTACATAGGCTATATCGTAAAACTTTTATAATTTTTTTTTATAATAACAGGGAGAGAAAACACATCAATTCTGCCATAGATTTTTTTTTTTACAGCGTTAATCATGCAGCATAAATGACACACTAAATTTTTTCTGCAGGCCAGTACGGTTACAATGATACCAAAATTCTTATTTTTTTAGGTTTTTACACTTTTTTGCAATAAAAACCGTTTTTTTGGAAATGTTTTTTTTTTCTCTATAGCTGCATTCAAAGTCCTGTAACTTTTTATTTTTCTATGTACGGAGCTCTATAAGGGTTTATTTTTTGCGAGATGAGCTGTAGTTTTTGTCGGTTCCATTTTGGGGAATGTACGGGTTTTTTGATCACTTTTATTGCATTTTTTGCCTCTGTTTTTTAGCGTTTTTTGTTACGCTTTTTGCCGTACAAAATAAAAAGCATGTTCAACTTTTTGTACACGTCGTTACAGACGTGTCCATACCCAGTATGTGGGGGGGGTTTTTAACCTTTCTTTATGCTAATATTATAAAGCATAAAAAGGGTTTTTTTTTACATTTTTCTTTTTTTTACATTTTTCTTTTCTTTTTTTTTACACTATTTGAGTCCACCTGAGGGACTTGCAGCACTGCGCCTATGATCACTGTCATAAGGCATGGCAGAGCTACTGCTCTGCCATGGCTTATCGTTTATACAGCGATCATAGGCATAGGCAATACAGGACGCCAGTGCCTGGCGTCCTGTTGCCATGGTGACAAGGCGGGCTCTCGCAATGACATCGCGAGTGCCGTCCGGAGACACAGAGGGAGTGCGGTCCCTCTGTAAACTCTTTCCCTGCCACGATCTACTTAGATCGTGGCAGGGAAGGGGTTAACAGCGTGGGGCGCATCTCCGATGCCCCCCCCCCCGCTGTTGCAGCCGGCTCCCGCTACGGGATAGCGCGGGATCATATGTGATCTCGCGCTATCCCCAGGACGTACCGGTACGTCCTGTTGCGGGAAGTACCAGGCTCCCAGGACATACCGGTACGTCCTGGGGCGGGAAGGGGTTAAATAAGTAAAATAAATTACTTACTTTAGAGGAGACCACTGGCAAAATGGGACTGGCATCATGGGTCTCTCATACCCCCAAATTCACTTTACAAACAAAATCTCCAGTAGAATGCAGGATGAATACGGCATGAATATGAAGTAAAATAAAAAAATATATATGAGTATACTGTACAACATGTTTCAGGGATTTAGAACCTCCTGTCTGTTTTTATGACATTCACCGTGCATTATACATAACAGATTAACTGAATAATAATAGTAGTACTTTTCTAGCACTAACATATTCAGCAGCGCTTTGTACAGGAATAAGGAAAATGAGACATTTCATCGTAACAAACTAATTTGCAATTTAAACACAGAGTGAGGCGAAATGGAAATCTGTTCTGCACCCTAGAGATGACGGCTGGTCTCAATTTTTAGAGTTTAAGTGCTGGTGGAAATTGTTACTTCACACATAAAACCACTTCTCATAGTAGCCTGGTGACTGCTTTGGATGCATGAGTTGTTATTAAATTGTCCTAACTTTTTCATTGTGTTCATCAGCTATCAAAACTTCATATTTTCTTATACTATGATTATTCATCTGTAGATTGCAAGTCTCAATATTCAAACTATGTCTTACAGAAAATGTATGTAAGTTCTTCTTCATCAACTTATGCTGCATAATAGTCCATCGACCCCCTCCAATTATTATAATAGTCCAACTACTGTTTGCGAATTGTTTAAAAGAGTTGTACCGCCATGTAAAATTACTTCACAACCATTTTGTTCCTCCTGGTTGCTTCTGACCAGACCTGTGACTGATGCAGCCAATTACTGGCCACGGCACTGGCTTTCTATAGCCAGTGATGGGCTACAGCAGTCACAGGTTTGGGTAAGCAACAAACAGGAAGGACAAAGTAGCTGTAAAGCAAATTGAAGTGGTGGGACAACCACTTCAATATAGTTAAATATTATGCATAACTTTGCACTTTGCTTTGCCTGGTTTAAACAGGAAGCCATACAGTACAATGTCTTTTATGGGAATGTCAGCTTGAAAATATAGTATGTTCTGAATGCAGGGGTGCATTAAAGATTTAAAGGCCCAGTAAAAACACATTATTTCATCCCCATACTCTTCACCTGATTGTCTGTCACACTCTGGAGGTTTCCTCTGTGCATTGGAGCCACTTCCATACAGCACAACCAACTCCCTGTTTGATACTTATCAAGTGCCAAATTGCGGCTGAGATTTCTTACTTTCAGTTTCACATCAATCCCATGATGCATTAGCACAGCTTTAGCTGAAGTTATGCTATTTTTGCCTCCAGTTTAATTATCAGTACCTTCTATTTGCACCTAAATAAGCTACAGACAATAAGTATCCAGTCAGGAGGATGAGTTGTGATCTTCTCTATTATAACTGTTACAGGAGCTATGTGAGCATCATCATTAACCACGACACGAGTGTCTGGATCAACCTCCATGCAGTTTCTGTGGTAGATCCATGTAACAGTAACACACAAATTGAGAATATGACTAGAAAATGAATACATAACCCCAAGTAGATCTGAGCTGGACATAGCAACATAGTATGTTAGACTGAATGAAGAAAATGTGCATCTAGTTCAGCCTGTTTCAACCCCCCACACTTGTTGGTCGAGAGGAAGACAAAAAAAAACCCCAAACAAACAATGAGGCAGAAGCCAACTTAGCTCATTTGGAGGAAAAAAATCCTTCCCAACTCCATAATGGCAGTCAGAATAATCCCTGGATTAATGTTTGAGTTTTACCTAACTCCAAGACCCGGATCAACAACCCCGCTGGCCTAATGTCTATATCCTGTAATATAATAGCACTCTAAAAAGATGTCTAGTCCCCTCTTAAACTCCTCTATCGATTTTGCCATCGTCACGTCCTCAGGCAGTAGGTTCCACAGGTTGTGATGAAACCTGCTTTCTCCTAGATGTAGAGGATGCCCTATTGTTACTGTTGCAATCCTCAGTATAAACAGAACATGGAAGATATACTTGTATTGTCCTCTAATATTTGATCGCCCCATAGCCGTCTATTTTTCAGGGTCAATATTCCCAATTTTCTTAGCCTCTCTGGGTATTCCAGTCCTCTCATTCTGTTTATTAATTTAATTGCACATCTTTGTACCCCCTCAAGCATTGCAACATCTTTCCTGAGCATCGGTGTCCAGAGCTGTATATAATATATTATTTAGATCACATGATCATCTGAGGATAAAGGCCAGGAGTTTCAGATAGAAAGAAATAATAATAATAATAAACTTTATTTGTATAGCACCAACATATTCCGCAGCGCTTACATAGACAGGGGGGATACAGAAAGACAAAATACAAAAATTACAGAACCACAGTTACATATAGTAATCAGTTGATTGGTACAATAGGGGTGAGGGTCATGCTCCAACGAGCTTACATACTACGAATAGTGGGGTGATACAGAAGATAAAGGGGCTGGAGATGTGCACGGTATGGTGAAGTGGAAGAGTGAGCGATGTTATACACATAGACAATGCTCAGACATTTAGCTGTGTGACGGTAGAAACGGTGTGACTGCAGGAGCGGTTTAGGATGGCTAGCAGGGATTGCAGTCACTAGGGCAGAGAGCATGTTATCAGGCGGAGTACAGAGGGGTTTGTTTAGGGAATGCAATATGCCTCCCTGAAGAGGTGCGTTTTTAGAGCACGCCTGAAGTTCTGCGAGTCCTGGATTGCTCGGGTAGCCTTTGGTAGTGCGTTACAGAGGACCGGTGCTGCTCTGGAGAAGTCTTGGAGGCGGGAATGAGAAGTTTGAATTAAAGGGGCACTCAGTCTGGTTTCATTAGCAGAGCGGAGAGCCCGAGCTGGTTGATGGATTGAGATGAGGGAGGCAATATAGGGG
Source organism: Eleutherodactylus coqui (assembly GCF_035609145.1). Classification (NCBI taxonomy): domain Eukaryota; kingdom Metazoa; phylum Chordata; class Amphibia; order Anura; family Eleutherodactylidae; genus Eleutherodactylus; species Eleutherodactylus coqui. The sequence continues at coordinate 30,453,822 of NC_089837.1, forward strand.
GGCGCTGCACTGTGGAGGGCTTTGTGGATAAAGGTAGCGAGTTTAAATTGAATTCTGTATTTAACGGGCAGCCAGTGCAGTGACTGGCACAGGGAAGAGGCGTCCAAGTAGCGGCTGGACAGGAAGATGAGCCTGACTGCCGCATTCAGGATGGATTAGAGAGGGTAGAGTCTGGTGCAGGGGAGGCCGATCAGCAACAAGTTGCAATAATCAAGCTGGGAGTGGATGAGGGCAACAGTAAGCGTTTTTAGCATGTCCACAGTGAGAAAAGAGCGGATTCTTGCGATGAAATAACTAACTAAAGTACCACTAGCTCACTTATATATACTGGGGGTGTACCTACATAATGAATTAATAAAAAAGTCACCAAAGTGGCCCTTTAAATACACTTTGCTCTATTAGTTAGTTTGATACATGTCTGCTGTTAGTTGACCTATTATAAAAGTACAAGTTGAGCTTTACCAAATTGCATATATATATATTTTATATGATTGTATTCCTTGTTGGGATCAAAACTGATATATTAAGAGGCTTTTTAGCTACAGGGCGTAGTCTTGCATAGCTGCTTCAGCTCACTTGTCTAGATGAGATGGCCAGAAGAAACACCCTTGATAAGAAATGTAGATTACATAACATGTATTAGACTAACAAAACAAGATGACAAAGCAGAAACTAATGGTCTATAACATATTATTCATCCAGTTGACAACCTAGTGACCCTCCACCAAACAGGACAGACAGATTTCTCGGAGCTCCTCTAAAAAGGTAAGAAATAGAGATGAGCGAGCACCAAAATGCTCGGGTGCTCGTTACTCGGGATGAACTTTTCGCGATGCTCGAGGGTTCGTTTCGAGTAACGAACCCCATTGAAGTCAATGGGCGACCCGAGCATTTTTGTATTTCGCCGATGCTCGCTAAGGTTTCCTTGTGTGAAAATCTGGGCAATTCAAGAAAGTGATGGGAACGACACAGCAACGGATAGGGCAGGCGAGGGGCTACATGTTGGGCTGCGTCTCAAGTTCACAGGTCCCACTATTAAGCCACAATAGCGGCAAGAGTGCCCCCCCCCCTCCCAACAACTTTTACTTCTGAAAAGCCCTCATTAGCATGGCATACCTTTGCTAAGCACCACACTACCTCCAACAAAGCACAATCACTGCCTGCATGACACTCCACTGCCACTTCTCCTGGGTTACATGCTGCCCAACCGCCCCCCCTCCCCCCACAGCGCACACCAAAGTGTCCCTGCGCAGCCTTCAGCTGCCCTAATGCCACACCACCCTCATGTCTATTTAGAAGTGCGTCTGCCATGAGGAGGAACCGCAGGCACACACTGCAGAGGTTGGCACGGCTAGGCAGCGACCCTCTTTAAAAGGGGCGGGGCGATAGCCCACAATGCTGTACAGAAGCAATGAGAAATAGAATCCTGTGCCACCGCCATCAGGAGCTGCACACGTGGGCATAGCAATGGGGAACCTATGTGCCACACACTATTCATTCTGTCAAGGTGTCTCTGCATGCCCCAGTCAGACCGGGCTTTTTAATTCATAGACACAGGCAGGTACAACTCCCTATTGTGAAGTCCCTGTCGACCGACAGCATGGGTGGCTCCCTGGAACCCACCGGCGATACACAAAAATATCCCATTGCATTGCCCAACACAGCTGAGGTAGTAATGTCGTGCTTAATGCAGGTGGGCTTCAGCCCACACTGCATGCCCCAGTCAGACTGGGGTTCTTTACAAGTGGAAACAGATGCATTTATAATTCCCTGTGGACCCACAGCATGGATGGGTGCCAGGAAGCCACCGGCGGTACATAGAAATATCCCATTGCATTGCCCAACACAGCTGAGGTAGTAATGTCGTGCTTAATGCAGGTGGGCTTCGGCCCACACTGCATACCCCAGTCAGACTGGGGTTCTTTACAAGTGGACACATGTTGGTTAAACTCCGTGTGCACCTACAGCATGGGTGGCTCCCTGGAACCCACCGGCGATACACAAAAATATCCCATTGCATTGCCCAACACAGCTGAGGTAGTAATGTCGTGCTTAATGCAGGTGGGCTTCGGCCCACACTGCATACCCCAGTCAGACTGGGGTTCTTTACAAGTGGACACATGTAGATTAAACTCCGTGTGCACCTACAGCATGGGTGGCTCCCTGGAACCCACCGGCGATACACAAAAATATCCCATTGCATTGCCCAACACAGCTGCGGTAGTAATGTCGTGCTTAATGCAGGTGGGCTTCGGCCCACACTGCATGCCCCAGTCAGACTGGGGTTCTTTACAAGTGGAAACAGATGCATTTATAATTCCCTGTGGACCCACAGCATGGGTGGGTGCCAGGAAGCCACCGGCGGTACATAGAAATATCCCATTGCAGTGTCCAACACAGCTGAGGTAGTAATGTCGTGCTTAATGCAGGTGGGCTTCGGCCCACACTGCATGCCCCAGTCTGACTGGGGTTCTTTACAAGTGGACAGATGTAGGTTAAACTCCGTGTGCACCTACAGTATGGGTGGCTCCCTGGAACCCACCAGCGGTAAATAGAAATATCCCATTGCATTGCCCAACACAGCTGAGGTAGTAATGTCGTGCTTAATGCAGGTGGGCTTCGGCCAACACTGCATGCCCCAGTCTGACTGGTAATATGTACCTTAACAGTAACCGCGTTGGTGGGAAATGGCCTCGCCGCCATCATGTCTTTGGGAAGCCTCTGTTTCCACACCCCAGAGACATACCATTAGCAGCGGTATAGGCAGAGCCCATAATTAGTAACATTTCAGCCGTAGCATTAGCTACAGGCCCCACTAACATATCACTAGCAGCATTATAGGGGGAGCACAGTCTTAGTTCCATTTCAGTAATAGTAGCAGCCTACACAGGCCCCAGTAACAATTCCGAAGCAGCAGTATAGGAGGAGCACAGTCTTAGTTCCATTTCAGTAATAGTAGCAGCCTACACAGGCCCCAGGAACAATTCCGAAGCAGCAGTATAGGAGGAGAGTAGTCTTAGTTCCATTTAAGTCATTGTAGCAGCCTACACAGGCCCCAGGAACAATTCCAAAGCAGCAGTTCAGTGGGAGCGCAGTCTTAGTTCCATTTCAGTAGCTGCAGTATAGCCAAGGCCCAAGTTACATTTATGTAGCTAAAGTGTAGGCCAACCCCACACACACTTCTGTACCATGAGTGCAGGCGAAGAACATACAAATTGCTATGATTACACTGTAGGTGAGGGCCCAAAAAAATTGGTGTACCAGCAGTACTAATGTACCTCAGTAAAAATTGGCCATGCCCAACCAAGATGGCAGGTGAAACCCATTAATCGCTTTGGTTAATGTGGCTTAAGTGGTAACTAGGCCTGGAGGCAGCCCAGTTTAACGAAAAATTGGTTCAAGTTAAAGTTTCAACGCTTTTAAGAGCATTGAAACATATAAAAATTGTTTAGAAAAATTAGATGAGTGAGCCTTGTGGCCCTAAGAAAAATTGCCCGTTCAGCGTGATTACGTGAGGTTTCAGGAGGAGGAGCAGGAGGACGAGGAGGAATATTAGACACAGATTGATGAAGCAGAAATGTCCCCGTTTTGGATGGTGAGAGAGAACGTAGCTTCCATCGGCGGGTGCAGCCTACGTATTGCTTACGTATCGCTGCTGTCCGCTGGTGGAGAAGAGAAGTCTGGGGAAATCCAGGCTTTGTTCATCTTGATGAGTGTTAGCCTGTCGGCACTGTCGGTTGACAGGCGGGTACGCTTATCTGTGATGATTCCCCCAGCCGCACTAAACACCCTCTCCGACAAGACGCTAGCCGCAGGACAAGCAAGCACCTCCAGGGCATACAGCGCTAGTTCAGGCCACGTGTCCAGCTTCGACACCCAGTAGTTGTAGGTGGCAGAGGTGTCACGGAGGATGGTCGTGCGATCGGCTACGTACTCCCTCACCATCCTTTTACAGTGCTCCCGCCGACTCAGCCTTGACTGGGGAGCGGTGACACAGTCTTGGTGGGGAGCCATAAAGCTGTCCAGGCCCTTAAAGACTGTTGCACTGCCTGGGCTGTACATGCTGCTCGATCTCCGCACCTCCCCTGCTACCTGGCCCTCGGAACTGCGCCTTCTGCCACTAGCGCTGTCGGATGGGAATTTTACCATCAGCTTGTCCGCCAGGGTCCTGTGGTATAGCAACACTCTCGAACCCCTTTCCTCTTCGGGAATGAGAGTGGGAAGGTTCTCCTTATAGCGTGGGTCGAGCAGTGTGTACACCCAGTAATCCGTAGTGGCCAGAATGCGTGCAACGCGAGGGTCACGAGAAAGGCATCCTAACATGAAGTCAGCCATGTGTGCCAGGGTACCTGTACACAACACATGGCTGTCTTCACTAGGAAGATCACTTTCAGGATCCTCCTCCTCCTCCTCCTCATCCTCCTCAGGCCATACACGCTGAAAGGATGACAGGCAAGCAGCAGGGGCACCGTCAGCAGTGGGCCAAGCTGTCTCCTCCTCATCCTCCTCATGCTCCTCCTCCTCCTGAATGCGCTGAGATATAGACAGGAGGGTGCTCTGACTATCCAGCGACATACTGTCTTCCCCCGCCTCCATTTCCGAGCGCAAAGCATCTGCCTTTATGGTTTGCAGGGAACTTCTCAAGATGCATAGCAGAGGAATGGTGACGCTAATGATTGCAGCATCGCCGCTCACCACCTGCGTAGACTGCTCAAAGTTTCCAAGAACCTGGCAGATGTCTGCCAACCAGGCCCACTCTTCTGAAAATAATTGAGGAGGCTGACTCCCACTGCGCCGCCCATGTTGGAGTTGGTATTCCACGATAGCTCTACGCTGCTCATAGAGCCTGGCCAACATGTGGAGCGTAGAGTTCCACCGTGTGGGCACGTCGCACAGCAGTCGGTGCACTGGCAGATTAAACCGATGTTGCAGGGTACGCAGGGTGGCAGCGTCCGTGTGGGACTTGCGGAAATGTGCGCAGAGCCGGCGCACCTTTACGAGCAGGTCTGACAAGCGTGGGTAGCTTTTCAGAAAGCGCTGAACCACCAAATTAAAGATGTGGGCCAGGCATGGCACGTGCGTGAGGCTGCCGAGCTGCAGAGCCGCCACCAGGTTACGGCCGTTGTCACACACGACCATGCCCGGTTGGAGGCTCAGCGGCGCAAGCCAGCGGTCGGTCTGCTCTGTCAGACCCTGCAGCAGTTCGTGGGCTGTGTGCCTCCTATCTCCTAAGCTGAGTAGTTTCAGCACGGCCTGCTGACGCTTGCCCACCGCTGTGCTGCCACGCCGCGCGACACCGACTGCTGGCGACGTCCTGCTGCTGCTGACACATCTAGATTGCGAGACAGAGGTTGAGGAGGAGGAGGAGGAGGAGGGTGCTTTAGTGGAGCAAGCATACACCGCCGCAGATACCACCACCGAGCTGGGGCCCGCAATTCTGGGGGTGGGTAGGACGTGAGCGGTCCCAGGCTCTGACTCTGTCCCAGCCTCCACTAAATTCACCCAATGTGCCGTCAGGGAGATGTAGTGGCCCTGCCCGCCTGTGCTTGTCCACGTGTCCGTAGTTAAGTGGACCTTGCCACTAACCGCATTGGTGAGGGCGCGTACAATGTTGCGGGAGACGTGGTCGTGCAGGGCTGGGACGGCACATGGGGAAAAGTAGTGGCGACTGGGAACTGAGTAGCGCGGGGCCGCCGCCGCCATCATAGCTTTGAAAGCCTCTGTTTCCACAACCCTATACGGCAGCATCTCAAGGCTGATAAATTTGGCTATGTGGACGGTTAACGATTGAGCGTGCGGGTGCGTGGCGGCGTACTTGCGCTTGCGCTCCAACAGTTGCGCTAGCGACGGCTGGACGGTGCGCTGAACTACACTGGTGGATGGGGCCGAGGACAGCGGAGGTGAGGGTGTGGGTGCAGGCCATGAGACGGTAGTGCCTGTGTCCTGAGAGGGGGGTTGTATCTCAGTGGCAGGTTGGGGCACAGGGGGAGAGGCAGTGGTGCAAACCGGAGGCGGTGAACGGCCTTCGTCCCACCTTGTGGGGTGCTTGGCCATCATATGTCTGCGCATGCTGGTGGTGGTGAGGCTGTTGGTGGTGGCTCCCCGGCTGATCTTGGCGCGACAAAGGTTGCACACCACTGTTCGTCGGTCGTCAGGCGTCTCTGTGAAAAACTGCCAGACCTTAGAGCACCTCGGCCTCTGCAGGGTGGCATGGCGCGAGGGTGCGCTTTGGGAAACAGTTGGTGGATTATTCGGTCTGGCCCTGCCTCTACCCCTGGCCACCGCACTGCCTCTTGCAACCTGCCCTGCTGCTGCCCGTGCCTCCCCCTCTGAAGATCTGTCCTGTGTAGGCGTTGCACATCAGGTGGGGTCAGTCACCTCATCGTCCAGCTGTTCTTCCTCCGAATCCTCTGTGCGCTCCTCCCTTGGACTTACTGCCCTTACTACTACCTCACTGATAGACAACTGTGTCTCATCGTCATCGTCCTCCTCACCCACTGAAAGCTCTTGAGACAGTTGCCGGAAGTCCCCAGCTTCATCCCCCGGACCCCGGGAACTTTCCAAAGGTTGGGCATCGGTCACAACACACTCCTCCAGTGGGATAGGAACCATTGCTGCCCATTCTGGGCAGGGGCCCGAGAACAGTTCCTGGGAGTCTGCCTGCTCCTCAGAATGTGTCATTGTAATGGAGTGAGGAGGCTGGGAGGAAGGAGGAGCAGCAGCCAGAGGATTCAGAGTTGCAGCAGTGGACGGCGTAGAACTCTGGGTGGTCAATAGATTGCTGGATGCACTTTCTGCCATCCATGACAGGACCTGCTCACACTGCTCATTTTCTAATAAAGGTCTACCGCGTGGACCCATTAATTGTGAGATTAATCTGGGGACACCAGAAACGTGCCTCTCTCGTAATCCCGCAGCAGTCGGCTGCGAAAAACCTGGATCAGGAGCTCGGCCTGTGCCCACACCCTGACTTGGGCCTCCGCTTCCTCGCCTGCATCCACGTCCTCTAGGCCTACCCCTACCCCTCATGGTGTATTACCAGTAGAGCAGAAACAGAACGCTGTAATAAAATGTGCCGCTTATTGGCCTGTGGTTGGAGGCTGACTTCAGAGCCAGGAAAGAATTTTGCGCACGCCTGTAGTGAGACGTAGATGCGTATGACTGAGATAGTGGAATTCACAGCGTAGAAGCAGTCAAGTGGCCAGACGCCACTAGTAGGCCTTAAGTATTCTGCTTCTATTTTTTGAACGGCAGAGCTGAGACAGTAGACAGATACTGTAGGCAGCGTATATATGTATACTGTTTCAATGTGGACAAGATGACGACAATGATGTAACGGGCACCGCAGAGCCAGGAAACACTTTTGTGCATGCCTGCAATGAGACGTAGGTGCGTATGACTGAGATAGTGGAATTCACAGCGCAGAAGCAGTCAAGTGGCCAGACGCCACTAGTAGGCCTTAAGTATTCTGCTTCTATTTTTTGAACGGCAGAGCTGAGACAGTAGACAGATACTGTAGGCAGCGTATATATGTATACTGTTTCAATGTGGACAGGATGACGACGGTGATGTTACGGGCACCGCAGAGCCAGGAAACACTTTTGCGCAAGCCTGCTGTAACGCTTAGCTGCGTATTAATTAAGACTACTACCCCCAACAGACACGCAGTACACTGAGGACGGTCACAGGCAGCCCAAATATAGTTTTTTTCCCAAAATTTGTTTGAAAAAGCCCACTGCCTTTCACCTTTTTCACTGTCCCTGCCTCGCCAGTACTGGCCCTATACTATGTACAATGACTGCAGACTGAGGACGCAATGCTCTGCACGGCCGATATACAAAAAAACAAAAAGTGCAACACTGCTAAAAGCAGCCTCAACAGTACTGCACACGGTCAGATGTGGCCCTAAGAAGGACCGTTGGGGTTCTTGAAGCCTAAAATAACACCTAACACTCTCCCTATAGCAGCTCCAGCATCAGCAGCACTTTCCCTGATCTATGTCAGAATGCATCTGTGGCGAGCCGCGGGAGGGGGAGATTTAAATACTCGGGTGACACCTGATCTCGCCAGCCACTCACTGCAGGGGGGTGGTATAGGGCTTGAACGTCGCAGGGGGAAGTTGTAATGCCTTCCCTGTCTTTCTATTGGCCAGAAAAGCACACTAACGTCTCAGAGATGAAAGTGAAAATAACTCGAACATCGCGTGGTGCTCGCCTCTAGTAACGAGCATCTCGAACACGCTAATACTCGAACGAGTATCAAGCTCGGACGAGTACGTTCGCTCATCTCTAGTGACCTTGTGTCTCAACATTGGATTCCTCATGGTATCAGCATGATTGTAGCCAGGCATACCCAAGGGTTTGTAAACTGTGCTTTACACAACACAGGGAGAACAGTGAAGACACCACAAAGGCACATACCTAGGCCACTCTACCGCTTCCAAATTGATTGCATACAGTTGCTAAAACTGGCATATATCAGTATGCTCTTATCTGTGTTGACATCTTTTCTGAGTGGGCCAAGGCCTATCCGGTATTCAGTGCCACTGCAAAAACAACAGCCAAGAAATTGTTGAATGAGGTAATTTGCTGATATGGGGTTCCAGAGACAATAGAAAGTGACAGAGGTACCCACTTTACAAGGGAGATCATTAAATAAATCATGGAATCTTGAGGAATACTACAGGCTTTTCACAATCCCTACCATCCACAAAGCAGCAGAAAGGTAGAAAGGATGAATGGAACCCTCAAACTTAAAATACAGAAAGCAATAAAAGAATCAGGAAATCAATGGACTATGTGACTTCCCTTGGCATTGCTTTTGTTCAGGTACATGCACAGATTGTCCCTCTTTGAGATCCTCTTTGGATCAGCTCCCAGAACAGGGCAGTATTTTCTGCAGGTGTTGCAGATGCAGCATGATGGCCTCCCTGGGTATGTCCAGGCCCTGTAGAAACATTTATATCTGGTGCATAAACAAGTATTTGCTTCCCTTCCAGAGCCTGACTCTGCGCATGTAACACACTCTCTGGAGCCAAGAGACTGGTGGTTTTAAAGAGGCATATAAGAAAATCTCTGGAACCATGACATGAGGGACCCTTCCAAGTACTGCTGACAACAACCACTTCTGTGAAGCTTGAAGGGAAAACAAACTGGGTCCAAGAGAGGGACTGGGACAGGAGAGTAATTATCTGTCATTATATCCTTTGTAAAATAAGCGCAATGATTGTCCTTATATTAATGACAACTAAGGAAGGAGATACATTGACACCAGTAGATGTGTTATTTAAAACAGCTATCATCTTATACGTCTGTCTGTAGTGTTGTACTAATTCTTAGGCTTCTTTCACACGAGCACATAAATGGCGCGTTTTCACGCCCGGGCGTATATACGTGCCCATGAGAGGCATTGATTTTCAATGCATCCATTTACCCAGGCAAATACACAGCCTGTAAATTCACCAGCAGCATGAAAATTAGAAGATATACACGGCCAGCACATATACGCTCAGGCAAAAGATAGTTCTGCAACTATCTTTTGGCCAATATACGTCGGCGGGGCCCATAGGGAAAGAGAAGGGAGGGGGAGGCATTTATGCACTGTCCAATGCTATGAAAAGCTTACAGGTGCTCTATAAAGGCCTTGGAAGGCATCCCAAGGATTTTGGTAGAGCAAGGAATTTCTGGGGTGCGGCTTATTTTTTCACTAAAAAACACGCTCATGATTGTGTGAATGGATGAGAAAACGCTGGCCATGATCGCGGAAAAACACCCATTCAGGCACTTATATAGAGCAGGCATAAAAATGCAGTTGCTGTTTATGCGCTCGTGTGAAAGAGCCCCAAGGCTATATTTGATTTTCTACGAAAATAGCTGCTTTTGACACCATTTCAGGGTTTGTTATTACTAGATAGAGATTGCACAAGTATCTCTAAAAATTATTATTGCTAGGGTTGCTAAATCCTTTTTTGGATCTGTACAGCAGTTAACTTTTTAGCTACTTAAAAATAACGACATTTAACGGAATATTACTAACTTGATAACACTATTTGGTTACTAATCTTCATCCTCTATGTATATTCATAGCTATCAAATGCTTACTAAAATAAATACGCATACTCAAGTCACATTATTATGACCACTAGTTAATATCCAAAGTAACCTTTGTGCGCAGCACGGATAGCAGCTGGAGAGGCTGGGAATGACTCAATAAGGTGCTGATAGGTGGTGGTAGGTAAATGAAGCCATGCTGACTGCAGTGCATCCCACTATCCTGAAGCGTGAATGTTGGAGTATCCATAGAGCAAACACAATGATCATTGTGGTCCCATAAATACTCAATTGGGTTCAAGTCTTGAAAATTAGGGAACCAGAGAAGTATTTGGAAGTCTTGGTTATGCTTTTCCAACCACTGTTGGACATTTCTAGCCATGTGATATGCTTCTTTTGTCTTGCTGGAAGATGCTATCTACCCCAGAGAAGACAAACAGCATGGGCGTACGTGATCTGCAAGGATGGAATCATAACTAAATTGGTTCAGAATGCCTTCCACATGGATGAGTGGGCCCAGAGAATGCTACAAAATAATTCCCCAGACCATAATTCTGCTGCCAACAGTGTGTGTTCTTCCATCAATGGTTGTAGGATGTTTGTTATCTGATGGTTCTCGCCTGACATGCCAACATCCATCCATACAATGAAGCAGACAAAATGAATGATCGGAGAAGGTAGTTCTTTACTAGAGATGAGCGAGCGTACTTGTCCGAGCTTGATGCTCGTTCGAGTATTAGGGTACTCGAGATGTTCGATACTTGAGACGAGCACCACACGGTGTTCGAGTCACTTCCATTTTCTTCCCAGAAATGTTTGCGCCGTCTTCTGGCCAATAGAAACACAGGGAAGGCATTACAACTTCCTCCTGTAAAGTTCCAGCCCTATCCCATACCCCTGCAGTGAGTGGCTGGGGAGATCAGGTGACACCCGAGTATCTAAACTGGGGCCGGCCGCGGCTCGCCACAGAAGCACGCTGAGAGACATTAGGTAAAGTGCCGTCCTGCTGTAGCTGCTATAGGGAGAGTGTTAGGCTGTTATCTTCGTCTCCAAGAACCCCAACGGTCCTTCTTAGGGCCACATCTGACCGTGTGCAGTACTGTTGAGGCTGTTTTTAGCAGTTTTGCACATTTTTTTTTTTTTGTATATCGGGCGTGCAAACCATAGCATCCTCAGTCTGCAGTCATTTTACTGAGTATAGGGGCAGTACTGGTGAGGCAGGGACAGTGGTACGGGGAAAGAGATATACTGGCTATATAGGCAGTGGGCTTTTTCAAAAAAATTGGAAAAAAAAATCTTTCGGCTGCCTGTGACCGTGTTCAGTTTACTGCATGTTTGCTGGGGGTAGTAGTCGCTCATTAATACCCAGCCTTGCGCACAATTTTTTCTGGCTGCACTGTGCTTTCAATAACCACAGTCATCCTCCAACAGGGAAATCCATATACAGGCTATATAGGCAGTGGGCTTTTTCCCAAAAATTGGAAAAAAATACTATATTTGGGCTGCCTGTGACCGTCTTCAGTTTACTGCGTGTCTGCTGGGGGTAGTAGTCGCTGATTATTACCCAGCCAAGCCTGTGACCGTCTTCAGTTTACTGCGTGTCTGCTGGGGGTAGTAGTCGCTCATTATTACCCAGCTAAGCGTTATAGCAGGCTTGCGCATAATTGTTTCCTGGCTCTGCTGTGTCCATTACATGATCGCTGTCATCCCGCCAGAGGGAAACAGTATACATATATACGCTGCATACGGTGTCTGTCTGGTTTTTCACCTCACCATTTTAAAAAATTGAAGCAAAATACTTAAAGGAGATGTCCCGCGCCGAAACGGGTTTTTTTTTTTTTAAACCCCCCCCCCGTTCGGCGCGAGACAACCCCGATGCAGGGGTTAAAAAAACCACCCGCACAGCGCTTACCTGAATCCCGGCGGTCCGGTGACTTCAATACTTACCGCTGAAGATGGCCGCCGGGATCCTCTATCTTCGTGGACCGCAGCTCTTCTGTGCGGTCCACTGCCGATTCCAGCCTCCTGATTGGCTGGAATCGGCACGTGACGGGGCGGAGCTACACGGAGCTACACGGAGCCCCATAGAGAACAGCAGAAGACCCGGACTGCGCAAGCGCGGCTAATTTGGCCATCGGAGGCCAAAAATTAGTCGGCACCATGGAGACCAGGACGCTAGCAACGGAGCAGGTAAGTAAAAAACTTTTTATAACTTCTGTATGGCTCATAATTAATGCACAATGTATATTACAAAGTGCATTATTATGGCCATACAGAAGTGTATAACCCCACTTGCTGCCTCGGGACATCTCCTTTAAGGCCTACTACTGGCCTTTGGCCACTTGACTGGTTCTGCCCTGTGAATTCCAGTAGCTCAGTCATACGCACCTAGGTCTCACTACAGGCTTGCGCATAATTGTTACTCGGGCCTGTCTTGACTGCTACTATTACTGGAATGGAACTAAGACTGTGCTCCCCCTATACCGCTGCTAGTGATATGTTACTGGGGCCTGTCTAGACTGCTACTACTACTGAAATGGAACTAATACTGTGCTCCCCCTATACTGCTGCTTTGGAATTGTTACTGGGGCCTGTCTTGACTGCTACTATTACTGAAATGAGCGGTTGGGCAGCATGTTACCCAGGAGAAGTGTCAGCGGAGTGTGATGCAGGCAGTGATTGTGCTTGGTTGGAGGTAGTGTGGTGCTTAGCTAAGGTATGCCTTGCTAATGAGGGCTTTTCAGAAATAAAAATTGTTGGGGGGGGGGGGCACTCTTGCCGCTATTGTGGCTTAATAGTGGGACCTGGGAACTTGAGATGCAGCCCAACATGTAGCCCCTCGCCTGCCCTATCCGTTTCTGTGTCGTTCCCATCACTTTCTTGAATTTCCCAGATTTTCACAAATGAAAACCTTAGCAGAGTATAGGTCCCATACAAAAATGCTCGGGTCGCCCATTGACTTCAATGGGGTTCATTACTCGAAACGAACCCTCTAGCGTCGCGGGGAGTTCGACTCGAGTAACTAGCACCCGAGCATTTTGGTGCTCGCTCATCTCTATTCTTTACCAATCAGCAGTGGTACAATTCTGATACTGCAATGCAAATTGAAGCTTTTTATTCCGAAACATCCTTGTTAGCGTAGATCCAGTGACCATCTGTCTGCCTCAGAGCTGGGTCCATAGGGGCCGAAGATAGGTGAATGTATTATTTTGCTTTTTTATTTATCTTATAATTACATGACCCCTTTAATGAAACCAAACCTCTGCAGTATAATACAGGATCAAGTATATATACAGTGACTTTACCAGCAGAGTAGTAAGTGCAGCTCTGGAGTATATTGCAGGATGTAACTCAGGATCAGTGCAGGATAAGTAATGTATGTACACAGTTACTCCACCAGCAGAATAGTGAGTGCAGCACTGCAGTATAATACAGGGTATAACTCAGGATCAGTACAGGATAAGTAATGTATGTACACAGGGACTCCAGCAGCAGAATAGTGAGTACAGCTCTGGAGTATAATACAGGATATAACTCAGGATCAGTACAGGATAAGTAATGTATGTACACAGTTACTCCACCAGCAGAATAGTGAGTGCAGCACTGCAGTATAATACAGGATATAACTCAGGATCAGTACAGGATAAGTAATGTATGTACACAGGGACTCCAGCAGCAGAATAGTGAGTACAGCTCTGGAGTATAATACAGGATATAACTCAGGATCAGTACAGGATAAGTAACATATATATACATTGACTCCACCAGTAGAATAGTGAGTGCAGCTCTGGAGTATAATACATGATGTAAGTTGGGGTCAGTGCAGGATAAGTAATGTCATATATTTAGAAACTGATGCAAGCAGTGAACATATCATTTTACTGTTTCCTTCTGTGTTTTAGCTGTAAATTGATACATTTATGTTATCTGATACATTGCCTATGTAGGCCGTTCCAGTTCAGAGTCTCTGTGATGTCATCTGTATTTCCAATGTAAATATGTCCACATTTAAATAAATGACAAAAAGTTGGTCATAAAACCTTTGGTACAAACTCTGTGCTCTCAGATCCTCAGGAAAAGGAGACATGTCTGATTCTACAGAGGGTTACACTGATGTCCAGTATCTGTGTCTCCTGGTCCTGGCACTGATTACTTTCATAGCTGGACTGGTGATACATTCATTTATTATAGGAGTCAATGTCACTGACTGGTGGAAAGGAAGATCAGTGACTCCTGTTGACCACATTGTAACTTCTCTTGGGATTTCAAGGATGGGCACTCAGTGTGCTAATATTCTATATTTTTTTATGGACACATTCTTGCGGAGCAGCCTGCATGCACAATTAAATCTGTTTTTTATAGGCCCAATTTTTGATCTCTTTTCTCATACCAATATTTGGCTAACATCTCTGCTCTCCATTGTCCTCTGCCTGAAGATCTCCAACTTCCACACCAGACTGTTCCTTTATCTGAGGGGGGTGATAGTACACTGGACTGTTTATCTCATTGGAGCCTCCATACTTCTCTCTGCTGTAAATAGTTTGATAACCTTGTTGTTGGCTATCACTGAGATCTCCAGTAGTGAAACACACAATACAACCATGACTAATCTAGTCACAGATTGCATGTATACTAATTCTGTATACCATGCTACTATTGTAGTCTTCTTCCCATTTCTTTCCTATTGCATCTCTTCAGTCCTCCTCTTCACCTCGTTGTATCATCATATAAAAAAGATGAAGATGAGCAGTAATTTATCCATCAATTTAGAGACATATTACTCAGTGATGAAATTAGTATCCTTCACTTTTCTGTGTAACACTATGTACATCATTGGCCATTTTGCTAGTCCCTTTTATTATTACTTTCATTGTGTGATCCTTATTTGGCTTCATGTTGTCATGGAATTTTTCCCAGTTCTACATTCCTCCTACCTGATCTACAGAACAACTAAACTCAGGAGTCAGATGTCCAAGGTCCTTCAGAGTGTAACTGATTTCTTATTTCAAAGGAAAGATACAGAAACCAGAGAGAACATAGAAGTAGTAGCTCTATGAGGCTAATATACAAAGATTGGCCATCAAAGTTGGACACCCACCAGAACTAAAGGAAACAGGGCTTGTACACTTGCACCTCCACCGGTTTGGTGGCATTCTTAGAAGCATATGATTATATCTATACTCCTTTCCAGTTCGCCTAAGATACAATAGTAAGAGTTATCACGTGTACATCAGATGTGCATAGTGTCCGTTTGGAGTGGGCTTGAGAGCCACAGTTGAATTTTATTAATGCAATCATTGTGATGCACATATGGTGTATGGAAAACCTATACATTATTTTTTGGTTGGGTGTGGGGGAGGAGTAGCAAATGTATCATTCTTTTTTGGAGATTTTTTTTCTGGGGTCCACCATGCATCACAAGTAATGATTGACCGAATAACAATAAAAGTTATATAGCACCAACATATTTAGCAGCACTGTACATTTTATAAGGCAGCATAGAAAATAAATGATACATTATGGATTAGCATACTAAATAACAATTCAAGTGATTAGTGATTTAGCAGCCTAAATGTTCTTATACACGGGGCAATTAATGTCTCAATTCCCACTGGACACAGTGAGTCCAGTTGATAATTGACCTGTGTACACGCAGCCGCTGACAGGACACTGAGCGAGAAATCTCCCTTCTTGGAGTCACTTGGGTTTTAGTAAAACTAAAAACCAAGCAACTATTGGCCCGTGTAAACAGGAGCCGCTCAATGCTTGAGCATTTCCCATTTACTGTGAATTTGGGGTGGGGGGTGGGGGGGTGGAATGATTCTTGACCGCTCTGCCTCCATTCATTTGAACATCTTAACACTTCTCTGTAAGCACAGCAACTATAGCTGGGTGGTAGTCCATTGGACGGCTCTCAGGCACTTAAAGGTATCTTTTAGTTAGCTGCTGGTCTCTGTTTTGAGAGCATAAAATAAGTACTGGTGTAAATTATTAAGCTTCATATGTATATTGTGTCTGTAGTGTTCTACTGATTCTTACTGTTTATTCATTTTACTATAAACATAGCTGCTTTCTCTTTTTTTTTGAATCAAGTTTTTTATTACGATTTTTGGTTTTCCATATTGTTTTCAGAACATACAAATCAGTCAAACATTTCTTTTTTAAGCTTGTACGTACAACGTTTAACGTTTGTCCTTGCTGCAACAGCTAAGAACTAATACAGTAAGGCGGTAAAACAGTAATCTACGGGAGGGTCTCTCGTGCCGGGTCAACCAGGTCTTCCTAATTTCTATAAGGGATTCTAGACTCCTCCAGCAGAGGCCAGGTGAGTCGTGCGTTTCCAGTAAGTCCCGGGCAGTGTCTTACTGACAGCTGCCCGTCCCTTCCATGTTAGCCCTGGTTGGTGGCCCGAGCGACGGCTCCCGTCTACAGCATCCTCGGTAGTAATATAGACACGACTTGGGCTGTTAAGTAACTTGGCACTTGCTACATCAGTTCACTGCCCCAGTATGTCAAACAAATTAAACATGTAAGGGGGGGGGAGGTGGGTATGGGGGGAATGGGTGCAGGAGATACATACCAAGGAAGAACAGAGAGAAAGACGAAAAAAAAAGGGGGGAGGGGGGGGAAGAGATAGGAAGGGGGGGGGCGGGTTAGTAAAGGAGGGATAGTCTGGTTACCGGTAGTGCTCCCGGAAGGCTGTATACCAAGCTCTTGTTCACCCGGTTCATTCTCTTCCCTCCGCTCCGGCTCCCCTCAGCGGGAGGGCGCGGATGTGTTTCCGTGTTCAACGCCCCGGGGTCCTTCTCGTCCGTCCCTGCCAGAGCTTCCTTTGCTAAAAGGAATTATCGACTATATCTTTGTAATGTGGTTTGTTCCCCACAGGGGAGCTTTCTGTAAGCTTAGTGGTCCTTCCTGGCCTCTCTCCTGGGGTGCCAGGTTGAAATAAAGTCTTCATTAGTCCCCCTGTTCCAGCTTGTTAGCTCTTCCATACAGCATATCATAGCTGCTTTCTCTGTGCCGTTTCATGGTTTGGTATAACTAGATGTAATGTGTGCAAATAATTGTAAAAATTGTAAATAATATCACTAAGGTCACTGAATCCTTTTCAGATACTTACAGTAGTGACACTTTATCTCTTTAAGGCCTCGTCCAGATTAATGTTGTTTTTCACTGCTAGGCAGCGCTCAAAACATGAATCTATAGGAACCAATAGGTTCCTATAGAAGCATTCACCTGGACGATTGTTAGATGCGCTAAATTAGAGCATCTAACAAAGTTAGGACGTGTTGCTATAATGTCAGCATGGCAGTTCCATGCTGTGCAAAAAGATAGGACCTGTCCTATCTTTGGTGCACAATGTGCAGGACTTTGCATTGACTCCTATGGGAACAGGAGTTTATGGAAACTCCTGAGCAGGAAAATAGATTCCACACTGCTTACAGCAGGACATCTAAAACCTGCTGCCCAGAAGCACATTTTAAATGTCCCGCTGCAAACTCCTGTTAGTCCCCGCAAGGCTGAGGAAACTTCCTGAGGGTTCCGTTAATCCCTGCGAGGACTAACAGGAATTTACAATGCGACTTTTAAAATGTGCTTCTGGGCAACACCTTTTAAATGCCCTGCTGTAAGCAGCGGGGTATTCCTCCTGCCCCCTTGCTGGGCAATTCCCCAGCAGTGGGGGTAAGTAGGGGACTCCCTACACCACTCTCCCCAAGGGAATTTGCTATAGCTGGGGGAGAAAGGGGCTGCATTAGAGGGCTTCCCCTGAGAGCATGGGATGAGGGAGCGGGGCTAGAGGGATCTGCTCTCTGGCCCTGTCCCTCTAGCCCTGCCCCCTCTATCTTTGCTATGGGGAATCTCTGTGAAAATCCCTATAGCCCTGCCTTTCTCTATAGCACCACTATCTGTCTCTGCGCTATGGGGATCCCCAGAGCAGGGAGAGAGAGACAGGCTATGGGTTAATCCCCTGTAGCCCAGCTCTCTATCTCCCTGCTATTGGGAAGTCCTGAAACCCTGTGGAGTTTCATCTGTCTCCTGCTGGAGCAGCTGCCCATTCACACAATTTTTAGCGCAGTATAGGTACGCTTTTTTGCGCACCTATACTGTGCTAAAACAGCGCTCATCTGAGCGAGGCCTAAAAGTAAAGAAATATTATTTGATATTACTAAGGTGATGATGTTCTAAGGAATGCCCTTTGAAGTCAAGTGATTGGTTAGTAATCTTCTTCCTCTTATGTACTTTCATAAGTATAAAATGCTTCATAAAGCTAATACATTTATATCAATAGAGATTGTTGTTTGTCAGGTCAGTTGTACACAATATCAGGTTCTTAAAATGCTTAATTTTCGTCAGTCAAAGTGAGTAAATATGAAAATACAAGCAAGGTGTCAACATATGTAGTAACACAACTGGACCACAAACTTGTCTACTGAAAGCCGCCACTTCCAGAAGCAAATATACCCACCTGAGCCCTTTGATTTCTGCCCAACAAACAACTAAAAAGGAAACACCAAAATTAAACCTCTGTGCAGCTGGATAAATGAGGGAGTCACTAATGATCCAAACTTGGAATTGTACTAAGCATGTATAACGCAAAGAACAATCACAACAGGACAAACATAAAAACTATATTAGCTTATTAATGCTATCTATACCCATCTCCGACATCCGCCTCAGAGGCTGCCCCTGTAGGAAAGGAATGTGTGTCAAACTCAGATAAATGTACCCCAGTCTTACGCAAACCAGCCTTGAACACTGCCTTAAGTTGGTAACACATACAACAAAAAGTCATGAATGTGAACCAATAATTCAGAACCCACTCCCCTCTGCAAAAGCTGGTGGGCTATAAATTATTTTAAAGTTAGACATTGCTTTATATCTCATTAAAGGTTTATGAGAAGTATCATGATCAATTCTTGACTCTAAAACTACCATATTGTTCAAAATTGGACACCCAAACTGTTTGGTGACACCAATTCCTCAATTTGCAGAGCAACAAAAAAAACTATGGAAAATGTTGTCCTAAATATAATGCTTCCATTCTCTAAAACAAAAAGCAGATGAAGCTCATCCAATCTGGAGCTTTGCTAATGAAAATCAAACCCGTCTTCTACAGTGCTTTCTGATCCTGTCTTCCTTCCAACTAATAAATGTTTATTAGCCATTGCAGCCAGTGCATGCACAACCCAAAAGTGTGATGAATAATCCAAACTCCAGTCTTAATGTATTTCAGAACTAGATGAGTACTCCGAAATCAAAATTCTGCAGTGCAATACACGATGCACGTAATGTTTTTATCCAGTGACTCTACCAGCAGAATACTGAGTGCAGCTCTGGAGTATAATGCAGAGGGTAATTCAAAACCAAGAGAAGATAAATAATTACATATTTGCAAAGTGACTTTACGAGTAGAGATGAGCGAGCACCAAAATGCTCGGGTGCTCGTTACTCGAGTCGAACTTCCCGCGATGCTCGAGGGTTCGTTTCGAGTGACGAACCCCATTGAAGTCAATGGGCGACTCAAGCATTTTTGTATATGGCCGATGCTCGCTAAGGTTTTCATTTGTGAAAATCTGGGAAATTCAAGAAAGTGATGGGAACGACACAGAAACGGATAGGGCAGGCGAGGGGCTACATGTTGGGCTGCATCTCAAGTTCCCAGGTCCCACTATTAAACCACAATAGCGGCAAGAGTGCCCCCCCCCCAACAATTGTTACTTCTGACAAACCCTCATTAGCAAGGCATACCTTAGCTAAGCACCACACTAACTCCAACAAAGCACAATCGCTGCCTGCATGACACTCCACTGCCACTTCTCCTGGGTTACATGCTGCCCAACCTCCCCGCTTGACCCAGTGTCCACAGCGCACACCAAAGTGTCCCTGCGCAGCCTTCAGCTGCCCTCATGCCACACGCTGGCCTCATAGCAACACCACCCTCATGTCTATTTATAAGTGCGTCTGCCATGAGGAGAAACCGGAGGCACACACTGCAGAGGGTTGGCAGGGCCAGGCAGCGACCCTCTTTAAAAGGGGCGGGGCGATAGCCCACAATGCTGTACAGAAGCAATGAGAACTCCAATCCTGTGCCACCTCCGTCAGGAGCTGCAAACGTGGGCATAGCAATGGGGAATCCATGGGCCACACAGTAATCATTCTGTCAAGGTGTCGCATAGCTCAATCCACACTGCAAGGGGAAAGCCGTCTGCGCTCTGCCCCCTACCCAAGTCAGTCAGTGCCTTTGTGCCAGACAGGTCAAACACCGCAATGGGAACAACAGCATAGGTGGGTCCTAGGAAACCCAAGACATCAACCAAAAATTGATCTGAGCGGCCAAACATGGCAGACTTGCACCGCGCCCACGGCATAGGCCTCGGCCCACAGATTCAGCAATCCTAGGCTGGAAGCGGACTTTCACTGCACCCAGGACATAGGCCTCTGCACAAACCCTCAGCAATCGCATGCCTACAGCGGACTCCAATGCTAGCGTAGTTGTGCACATCTCATTAGCGCTGTATTGCTCCTGTAGTTTGTCCCAATGCAGTGCCCTGGATAGTAGAGCTAACGTCAGATTAAATACAGGTGGGCTTCGGCCCACCCTGCATGCCCCAGTCAGACTGGGGTTCTTTTTAAATAGACACAGACAGGTACAACTCCGTGTGGACCGACAGCATGGGTGGGTCCCAGGAAGCCACCGGCGTTACATAAATAAATCCCATTGCATTGCCCAGCACGGCTGAGGTAACGTCAGATTTAACGCAGGTAGGCTTTGGCCCACACTGCATGCCCCAGTCAGACTGTTTTTTTTTTTTATAAGTAGACACAGGCAGGTACAACTGCCTATTGTGAAGTCCGTGTGGACCCAAAGCATGGGTGGCTCCCTGGAACCCACCAGCGATACATAAACAAATCCCATTGCAGTGCCCAGCACAGCTGAGGTAACGTCAGATTAAATGCAGGTGGGCTTCTGCCCACACTGCATGCCCCAGTCTGACCGGGGTTTTTAATACATAGACACAGGCAGGTACAAATCCGTAATGTGAAGTCCCTGTGGAGCCACAGCATAGGTGGCTCCCTGGAACCCACCAGCGGTACATAAATGTATCCCATTGCAGTGCCCTGCTCAGCAGAGCTAACGTCGGATACAATACAGGTGGGCCTCAGCCCACAGTGCATGCCCCAGTCAGACTGGTAATATGTACCATAACAGTAACCGCGTTGGTGGGAATGTGGTCGCGACTGCGGACCTAGTAGCGCGGTTTTATTTAGTTGGTTTTCGGAATGTGGCCAGGATTAAGTGGGCCTTGGCAGGGGGATGGTGGGGGGGCTCTCTTGTTGAGCCGTTAAAGGTGAAATTCTTGGACTGCCACCAGACGGACCAATGCAAAGGTATTTGCCAAGAATGTTTTCATTGTTGGAGGAGGAGGGGGATGTTTTTGAGGCACTACGTGTCCTCTTTACGTGTCCGTGGTTATATGCACCTTAACAGTAACCACGTTGGTGGGAAATGGCCTCGCCGCCATCATGTCTTTGGGAAGCCTCCGTTTCCACACCCCAGTGACATAGCATTAGCAGCGGTATAGGCAGAGCCCAGAATTAGTAACATTTCAGCGGTAGCATTGGGGACAGGCCCCAGTAACATATCACTAGCAGCAGTATAGGGGGAGCACAGAATTAGTAACATTTCAGCGGTAGCATTAGGGACAGGCCCCAGTAACATATCACTAGCAGCAGTATAGGGGGAGCACAGTATTAGTTCCATTTCAGTAGTAGTAGTAGCAGTCTGGACAGGCCCCAGTAACATATCACTAGCAGCAGTATAGGGGGAGCACAGTATTAGTTCCATTTCAGTAGTAGTAGCAGTCTGGACAGGCCCCAGTATCATATCACTAGCAGCAGTATAGGGGAAGCACAGTATTAGTTCCATTTCAGTAGTAGTTGCAGTCTAGACAGGCCCCAGTAACATATCACTAGCAGCAGTATAGGGGGAGCACGTCCTCTAGGCCTACCCCTACCCCTCAGCATGGTGTATTACGAGTAGAGCAGAAACAGAATGCTGTAATTTAATGTGCCGCTTATTGGCCTGTGGTTGGAGGCTGACTTCGCTTACGGAGCGCACAGTAGAGCCAGGAAACAATTATGCGCAAGCCTGTAGTGAGACCTAGGTGCGTATGACTGAGCTACTGGAATTCACAGCGAAGAACCAGTCAAGTGGCCAAAGGCCAGTGGTAGGCCTTAAGTATTTTGCTTCAATTTTTTTAAATGGTGAGGTGAGAAACCAGACAGACACCGTATGCAGCGTATATATGTATACTGTTTCCCTCTGGCGGGATGACGGCGATCATGTAACGGACACAGCAGAGCCAGGAAACAATTATGCGCAAGCCTGCTGTAACGCTTAGCTGGGTAATAATGAGCGACTACTAGTACCCCTAGCAGACACGCAGTAAACTGAAGACGGTCACAGGCAGCCCAAATATTGGGGTTTTTTTTCCAATTTTTGGGAAAAAGCACACTGCCTATATAGCCTGTATATGGATTTCCCTGTTGGAGGATGACTGTGGTTATTGAAAGCACAGTGCAGCCAGAAAAAATTATGCGCAAGGCTGCAGTAACACCTAGCTGGGTAATAAGTGAGCGACTACTACCCCCAGCAGACACGGAGTAAACTGAAGACGGTCACAGGCAGCCCAAAGATTTTTTTTTCCAATTTTTTTTGAAAAAGCCCACTGCCTATATAGCCAGTATACCTCTTTCCCTGTACCACTGTCCCTGCCTCACCAGTACTGCCCCTATACTCAGTAAAATGACTGCAAACTGAGGACGCTATGGTCTGCACACTCGATATACAAAAAAAAAAGTGCAACACTGCTAAAAGCAGCCTCAACAGTACTGCACACGGTCAGATGTGGCCCTAAGAAGGACCGTTGGGGTTCTTGAAGACGAATATAACAGCCTAACACTCTCCCTATAGCAGCTACAGCAAGACGGCACTTTCCCTAATGTCTCTCAGCGTGCATCTGTGGCGAGCCGCGGCCGGCCCCAGTTTAGATACTCGGGTGTCACCTGATCTCCCCAGCCACTCACTGCAGGGGGGTGGGATAGGGCTGGAACTTCACAGGAGGAAGTTGTAATGCCTTCCCTGTGTTACTATTGGCCAGAAAACGGCGCAAAATTTTCTGGGAAGAAAATGAAAGTGACTCGAACACCGCGTGGTGCTCGTCTCGAGTAACGAGCATCTCGAGTACCCTAATACTCGAACGAGTATCAAGCTCGGACGAGTACGCTCACTCATCTCTATTTACGAGTGAAAATGCATTTTCTGTTGTGCTAACTGTAAAATGATTTTCATGTTTGGTAATCTGCTTTGCAGGCGTAGACATTTGAATAAATGATAAAAAGTTTATCATCAAATCTTTGATAAAGCCTCATTGTGTTATCAGGATCCTCACTCAGAGAGACAGCGTATTCTACAGAGAATGACTCTAGCATCCTGTATCTAGGTCTCCTGGTCCCGGCACCGATTGTTCTCATAGCTGGAATGGGGATATATCCAATTATTATTCATAGTCAATGTCACCAACAGGTGGAAAGGAAAATCAGTGACTCCTGTTGGCCACATGCTAACGTTTCTAGTAATTTCAAGAATGTGCACTCAGTATGCTAATACTCTATTTTTTTTCTTTTTGGAGAGAATCTTCCTGAGAAGCTTCGATTCACATGTAATTCTGCTTATCATAAGCTGAGTTTATTATTTATTTTCTTACCATTTTTTGTCTAACTTCTCTGCTTTCCATTGTCTTCTGCCTAAAGATTTCCAAGTTCCACCCTAGCCTGTTCTTGTATCTGAGGAGGATAATATAACAGAGGACTAATTATATCATTCGAAACTCCGTAGTTCTCTCTGCTGTAAATAGATTGATAAAGATGTTGTTGGCTAGCAGTGATGAAAGATATAATACAGCGATGAATGGCATGTTCATTAATTCTGTATACCAAGCAACTACTGAATATCCTCCCATTTATTTTCTCTTGCATCTCCTCAGTCCTCCTCTTCAACTCGTTGTATCATCACAGTACAAAGATGAAGATGAGCAGTAATTTATCCATCAGTTTGGGGACATATTACTCATCATTGAAATTTGTAGTCTAGTCTAGTCAGCAGCTCTGTCTGCTGAGCCATCCAGCCCTTGGACAGCTCCCCAGCTGAACCTTAGCCTTGTTCTTGTGTTCCTCATCAAGTCCCTGTTTGGCTCCACCCTACTTGCTAAATGGACATGCCACAAAAGCCTGTCCCTTCCACCAGTTCCTTGTGTGATTATTGTGCCCCACTGCCTTGATGAAGCTTCATTTCCTAAACCTGCTCCTCTCCTGTAAACTGTGAGTACCTGTTGACTGCCTCTGGCTTCTTCCCGGCCACTTTCTTGTCCCACATGGCTACTACACCCGCACCTCCAATCTAGCACCAGAAACACTACAAGTCTTCACTTTCCTGTACTACACTATGTACTTCATTAAAACTTTTACTGATCCCATATTTTACTATTTTTAAGGTGTCTACCTTCCGTGGCTTTACATTGTCTTGGACTTTCTCCCAGTTTTACATTCCTCCAGTCTGAGCTACAGAACAGCCAAACTTAGGAGTCAGATGTCCAAAGCTCTTCAGAATGTAACTGATTTCTTATTCCAAAGAAAAGATACAGAAACCAGAGAGAACAAGAAATAGCAGCTCTATGAAGCAAATATATAGGATGGGTTATCAGTATACTGTATGATAATTAGAGGTCCAGAACCAGCACTGATCAGCACAATGGTTGTGACTGTGATCGGAACTAAAGTTCAGTGTATTCAAGTAAAAGTGGTAAATGGAGCTGAGCTGCATAGTACTGTGCCTAGAAAGTCTTTAGAATGCTTGCTGGTGCCCCTTCACTCTGCTCACTGATGGTCCCAGAAGTTGAACTCCCACTAGGGCCATAGAGAAAATAATGGCCATATAATCTGGACCTTAGCACACAGTCAAATCTGTTCAATTACCTCACCTGGTCCACAGCATGCTTGGAAAGGATTCAGAAAACAAACGTAATGCAAAGAAATGGAAGAAGAAAGATCTTAATTTCAGCCTGAACTTCATTAAAACCTCCTTCTTTATTCGTACTTCTTTAAAATCCAGAGCATAGTATACTTCTCAACATGGTGAGCTGCTATGCATATGGCATACCCTTCAATAAACCCACAGTCCCACTTAATCTACTACAAACATCCATTAAAAAAATCCAATCACAGATTAACAGAGAAAAAGCACAATTTTTAAACCTTAGAGCTTTATTTCTCAATCCACAAATGTGATGAAATCCTATATAATATTCAACTCATTTGGAGCCCTACTTTTTAATCCCCAAATCCATCTTGCCTTTCTGTTACAAAGTTTTTGTGATGATCACCTCCTTTAATTGGTCTCCTAATTTTTTTTATTCCTTGAAAAAAAACCTCCATCAGTTAGCCTGCATGTTGTTCTGACATTTTTTGGAAATTGCTGGCCTCCACACCCCTCCGTGATTACCCACATCAGATAGATGCCAACATATTGCAAATTGCAATGCTTACTTGTGATCAAATATACCAAAGTGGAATTACAATTCATGTGTGCTCTGATATTATACTTCTTACCAGTAACTACAAAAGCTATCTGATTTATGTGCAAATTGATAAATTTACTAGTTTTATGGCCACATGGAAATAAACCATGCACTGTCAACTAACTTATTACCCAAGTGTCTGAAATAAAGAGATTCTGAGAAATCGTCCAAACAGGTTGAATACTATACAGGATTTGAGAACAAACATGCAATATTTCATATCTCGAAACTCTGATGTGATGGGCAAAATCAGATTTACATAATGTGTTGTAAAACTTTAATTTTAATGATTACAATGATACCAAGTTTATGTGGATTTTTTTTTTATTCTTTACTACTTTTGCAAATCTAAACATGTTTTTAAAGAAAAACTATTGAATCTGCATTGCCCCATTTTAAGACCCATAACTTTTATTTTTCTAGTAACGGAGCTTTGTGAGGAGTTGACGTTTTTATTGGTACCATTCTGAGGTGCATGTGACTTTTGGATTGCTTTTATTATGTTTTTGGGGAAAAGAATAAAAGTAATATAGCAATTTTAGCATTGCTTTTTAAAATTATTTTTAACAGAGTTCACTATGCGAAAATGCAAAAATAGAAGTCAGATGTGTACCTATCTAGCAACTCCACCGGACCACAAACTTGTCTACTATTAGCCACCACTTCCAGCAGCAACTCCACTCACCTGAACCCTTTAATACCCTGCCAATAAAAATCTGAACAGAAAATGCCCAAATCAGACGAAAGAGGGTAATGTGTTGCTCACAGTGAAGCTTAATGAAACAAGGATTATCCAACTATCCTAATTTAGGGTCACTGGGCATCTATAATACAAAAGGACAATCATAACAATAGGTCAGGATGAACATTAAAACTATATGGACCCAACGTACATCCAAGGTTGCCAACCATCCAGAAATTCCTGGACAGTCTGTAAAATTAAGGCACTTATTCCAGTGTTTTCGAAAAAAAGATAGAGGCATGCCTCATTTTTCTGAGGCTATTGGTACTTTAGCTGGTTGTTTTGACTGTATCTCATCATTTTATAACTCATAGTAAATGTTTGTAATGAATTCATGAGTTTATGATCAATACATATTAGAGATGAGCGAGCAACAAAATGCTCGTGTGCTCGTTGCTCGAGTCGAGCTTTCCGCGATGCTCGAGGGTTCGTTTCGAGTAACGAACCCCATTGAAGTCAATGGGCGACTCGAGCATTTTTGTATATGACTGATGCTCGCTCAGGTTTTTATTTGTGAAAATCTGGAAAACCTACGAAAGTGATGGAAACGACACAGAAACGGATAGGGCAGGCAACGCAAGGGAAAAAACATCTGCACTCTGCACCCTACCCAAGTCTGTCAGTGTTTTGGGGACAGACAGGTACAACTCCGCTATGGCAAGTCTGTGTGCACCCACAGCATGGGTGGCTAGCAGGAACACACAGACGGTACATAAAGAAATCCCATTGCAGTGCCCCGGATAGCTGTGGTAACGTGAGAAGGAATACATGTTGGCTGCGGCCCACACGCCATGCCCTAGACATTCTGTTTTTTTTCAAAAGTGCCAGGCAGGTACGACTCCGCTGTGGCAAGTCTATGTGCACCCGCAGCATGGGTGGCTAGCAGGAACACACAGACGGTACATAAAGAAATTCCATTGCAGTGCCCCGGATAGCTGAGGTTACGTGAGAGGGAATACATGTTGGCTGCGGCCCACACGCCATGCCCTAGACATTCTGGGTTTTTTTTAAAAGTGCAGGCAGGTACAACTCCGCTGTGGCAAGTCTGTGTGCACCCGCAGCATCGGTGGCTAGCAGGAACACAGACGGTACAGAAAGAAATCCCATTGCAGTGCCCCGTATAGCTGAGGTTACGTGAGGGGAAATACATGTTGGCTGCGGCCCACACGCCATGCCCTAGACATTCTGTTTTTTTTTTTTAAAGTGCCAGGCAGGTACAACTCCGCTGTGGCAAGTCTGTGTGCACCCGCAGCATGGCTGGCTAGCGGGAACACAGATGGTACATAAAGAAATCCCATTGCAGTGCCCGGGATAGCTGAGGTTACGTGAGGGGAAATACATGTTGGCTGCGGCCCACACGCTATGCCCTAGACATTCTGGTTTTTTTTTAAAGTGCCAGGCAGGTACAACTCCGCTGTGGCAAGTCTGTGTGCACCCGCAGCATGGCTGGCTAGCAGGAACACAGACGGTAGAGAAAGAAATCCCATTGCAGTGCCCCGGATAGCTGAGGTTACGTGAGAGGAAATACATGTTGGCTGCGGCCCACACGCTATGCCCTAGACATTCGTTTTGTTTTTTAAAGTGCCAGGCAGGTACAACTCCACTGTGGCAAGTCTGTGTGCACCCGCAGCATGGCTGGCTAGCAGGAACACAGACGGTAGAGAAAGAAATCCCATTGCAGTGCCCCGGATAGCTGAGGTTACGTGAGAGGAAATACATGTTGGCTGCGGCCCACACGCTATGCCCTAGACATTCTGTTTTTTTTTAAAAAGTGCCAGGCAGGTACAACTCCGCTATGGCAAGTCTGTGTGCACCCGCATCATGGGTGGCTAGCAGGAACACACAGACGGTACATAAAGAAATCCCATTGCAGTGCCCCGGATAGCTGAGGTTACGTGAGAGGAAATACATGTTGGCTGCGGCCCACAATCTATGCCCTAGTCAGTCGGGTTTTTTGGTGGGGCCAGATAGGTAGAACACTGCGATGAGAAGACTTAGTGCACCCATAGTATACACAGACACCTGTAATATTCCAGTAGCAAAGGTATAAGCTGACCCCAGTAACAGTTATGTTGCAGAAGTCTAGGGAGACCCCAGTAACATTTCTGTAGTAACAGTATAGACAGACCCCAGTAACATTTCATTAGCAGAAGTATAGGCAGACCCCAGTAACGTTTCTGTAGCAACAGTATAGGCAGACCCCTGTAACATTTATGTAACAGCAGTATTGGCACACCCCTTTAACATTTATGTAGCAGCAGTATTGGCACACCCCTGTAACATTTCAGTAGCAGCAGTATATGCATACCGCTGTAACATTTCAGTAGCAGCAATATATGCAGACCCCTGTAACATTTCAGTAGCAGCAGTACAGGCAGAGCCCAGTATTTGTAACATTGCAGTAGTAACATTATAGACAGACCCCAGTAACATTTCTGTTGTAACATCATAGACAGAGCCGAGTAACATTTCTGTAGTAACAGTATAGGTAGACCCAAGTAACGTTTCTGTAGCAGCAGTATAGGCAGACCCCTGTAACATTTATGTAGCAGCAGTATTGGCACACCCCTATAACATTTATGTAGCAGCAGTATTGGCACACCCCTGTAACATTTCAGTAGCAGCAGTATATGTTGACCCCTGTAACAATTCAGTAGCAGCAGTACAGGCAGAGCCCAGTATTTATAACATTTCAGTAGTAACATTATAGACAGACCCCAGTAACATTTCTGTTGTAACAGCATAGACAGAGCCGAGTAACATTTCTGTAGTAATAGTATAGGTAGACCCAAGTAACGTTTCTGTAGCAGCAGTATAGGCAGACCCCTGTAACATTTATGTAGCAGCAGTATTGGCACACCCCTGTAACATTTATGTAGCAGCAGTATTGGCACACCCCTGTAACTTTTCAGTAGCAGCAGTATATGCAGACCCCTGTAACATTTCAGTAGCAGCAGTATAGGCAAACCCCACTACCATGTCTGTTGTTAAAGTATAGGCAGACCCCAGTAACATTTTTGTAGCAGAAGTATACGCAGACCCCTGTATCATTTCAGTAGTAACACTATAGACAGATGCCAGTAACAGTTCTGTAGCAGAAGTATAGGCAGACCCCAGTAACATTTTTGTAGCAGAAGTAACACTATAGACAGATGCCAGTAACAGTTCTGTAGCAGAAGTATAGGCAGACCCCTGTAACATTCAAGTGGCAGCGGTATAGGCAGACCCCTGTAACATGTAAGTGGCAGCAGTATAGGCAAACCCCTGTAACTTTCTTATAGCAGAAGTATAGGCAGGCAGGCAGACCATCTTTTTACAGTGCTCCCTCCGACTCAGTCTTGACTGGGGAGTGTTGACGCAGTCTTGCTGGGGAGCCATAAAGCTGGCAAAGGCCTTGGAGAGTGTTCCCCTGCCTGCGCTGAACATGCTGCCTGATCTCCACGCCTCCCCTGCTATTTGGCCCTAGGAACTGCGCCTTCTGCCGCTAGCGCTGTCAGATGGGAAGTTTACAATCAGTTTGTCCACTAGGGCCCTGTGGTATTGCATGATTCTCGAACCCCTTTCCTCTTCGGGAATGAGAGTGGAAAGGTTCTCCTTATAACGGGGGTCGAGAAGGGTGTATACCCAGTAATCCATAGTGACCAGAATGCGTTTAACGCGAGGGTCACGAGAAAGGCAGCCTACATGAAGTCAGCCATGTGTGCCAGGGTACCAGTACTCAAGACATGGCTGTCCTCACTAGGAAGATCACTTTCAGGATCCTCCTCCTCCTCCTCGTCCACAGGCCATACAAGCTGAAAAGATGGGAGGCAAGCAGCATGGGTACCCTCTGCAGTGGGCCCAGCTGTCTCTTCCCCTTCCTCTCCTCCTCCTCCAAAATGCGCTGAGATATAGACATGAGGGTGCTCTGACTGGACTTACAGGATGTAATCAAGCGACATACTCTCTTCCCCCGTCTCCTGTTCCGACCGCAAAGCGTCAGCCTTTATGCTTTGCAGCAAACGTCTAAGCCGGCATAGCAGAGGAATGGTGACGCTAATGATTGCAGCATCACCGCTCACCATCTGGGAAGACTCCTCAAAGTTTCTGGGGACCTGGCAGATGTCTGCCATCCAGGCCCACTCCTCGGTAAAGAATTGAAGAGGCTGAGTGTAGAATTCCACCGTGTGGGCACGTCGCACAGCAGCCGCTGCTCTGGCAGATTAAACCGATGTTGCAGGGACCGCAGGGTGGCAGCGTCTGTGGTGGACTTGCGGAAATGTGCGCAGACGCGGCACACCTTGCTGAGCAGGTCTAACAAGTGTGGGTAGTTTTTCAAAAAATGCTGAACCACCAGATTGGAAACGTGGGCCGGGCATGGCACGTGTGTGAGGCTGCCGAGCTGCAGAGCCGCCACCAGGTTACGGCCGTTGTCACACACGACCATGCCCAGTTGGAGGCTCAGCGGCGAAAGCCAGATGTCGGTCTGCTCAGTCAGACCCTGCAACAGCTCAGGGGCCATGTGCCTCTTGTCACCTAGGCTAAGTAGTTTCAGCACGGCCTGCTGACGCTTGCCCACGGCTGTGCTGCCGCATCGCGCCACACTGACTGCTGGCGATGTGCTGCTCACACTTCTTAATTGAGAGGTAGAGGTTGCGTAGGAAGAGGAGGGGGAGGGTTTACAGGAGGTGGCATACACTGCCGCAGATATCAGAACCGAGGAAGGACCCGCAATTCTGGGTGTGAGTGGGACGTGTGCAGTCCCAGGCTCTGACTCGGTCCCAGCCTCCACCAAATTCACCCAATGTGCCGTCAGGGAGATATAGTGGCCTTCCTGCCAGTACTTGTCCACGTGTCCGTGGTTAAGTGGACCTTCCCAGTAACCGCGTTGGTGAGGGCAAGATTGAGGTTGTGGGAGACGTGCTGGTGTAGGACTGGGACGGTACACCGGGTAAAATAGTGGCGACTGGGGACCGCCGCCGCCATCATGTTTTTGAAATCCTCCGTTTCCACAAGCCTGTACGGCAGCATCTCCAGACTGATCAATTTCGCAATGTGCACGTTTAAAGCTTGAGCGTGCGTGTGCGTGGCGGCGTATTTGCGCTTGCGCTAGCCACAGCTGGATGCTGCGCTGAGAGACATTGCTGGATGGGGCCGAGGACAGTGGAGGTGAGGGTTTGGGTGCAGGCCGGGAGGCGCTTGTGCCTGTGTCCTGATAGGGGGGTTGGATCTGAGTGGCAGGATGGGGCACAGGGGGAGAGGCAGTGATGCGATCCGGAGGCGATGAACGGCCTTTGTCCCACCTTGTGGGGTGCTTTTGGAAACTTTCCAAAAGTTGGGCATCGGTCACGACAAACTCCTCAGCTGAGAGAGGAACCATTTTTTCCCAATCAAGGCAGGGGCCCGAGAACATTTCCTGGGAGTCTGTCTGCTCATCAGAATGTGTCATTTTCATGGAGTGAGGAGGCTGGGAGGAAGGAGGAGCAGCAGCGAGAGGATTCAGAGTTGCAGCAGTGGACGGCATAGAAGACTGGGTGGTCGATACATTGCTGGATGCATTTTCTGTCATCCACGACAGGACCTGCTCACACTGCTCATTTTGTAATAAAGGTCTACCACGTGGACCCAAAAATTGTGATATAAAGCTGGGGATCCCAGAAACTGTCCTCTCTCCTAATCCCGCAGCAGCCGGTTGTGATTGACCTGGACCAGGAGCTCGGCCTGTGCCCACACCCTTACTTTGACCTCCGCATCCTCGTCCGCGTCCACGGCCACATCCTCTAGGCCTGCCCCTACCCCTCAGCATGCTGTATTACCAACAGAGCAGACACAGAGTGGTCTGAATAATTATGCAATTAGTGGAGTGCAGTTGGAGGCTGACAGCGGTTATGTTAGGCACATTGCAGTCCGCAAAAAATTATACGCTAGGCTGCAAAAAGGCCGAGCTGGGTAATAGTGAGCCACTTAAACTCCCAGCGTCCATGCAGTAAAATGCACACGGTCACAGGTAGCCCTAAGAAGGGGCTTTTTTTCAATTTTTTTTGAAAACGTAAACAGCCTAGATAGCGTGTATTTGTCTTTCCCTCTATCAGTGGCTGTGGGCGTACGCTGTGCGTGAAGTTGACGGGACGCACAGAGCAGTGTAAAAAATTAGGCAATTATTGGCCTGCACTTGGAGGGTCACAGCGGTTATGTAACGCGCACTGTAGGTCGAAAAAATTATACGCTGGGCTACACAAAGGACTAGCTGGCTAATAGTGAGCCACTACAACAGTAATACACACGGTCACAGGTAGCCCTAAGAAGGAGTTTTTTTTCAGAGTTTTTTGAAGAAACCAGCAGCCTAGATAGCGTGTATATGTCTTTCCCTCTATTAGCAGCTGTTGGCGTACGCTGTGCGTGAAGTTGAGGAGACGCACAGAGCGTTGTAAATAATTAGGCAATTATTGGCCTGCACTTGGAGGGTCACAGCGGTTATGTAACGCACACTGTAGGCTGAAAAAAATATATGCTGGGCTGCAGAAAGGCCTAGCTGACTAATAGTGAGCCACTACAACAGTAATGCACACGGTCACAGGTAGCCCTAAGGAGGAGCTTTTCTGGGATACTTGTTGACAGGATTCCACACTACCACTGTCCCTGCCTGACCAGTACTGCCCCTATACTCTGTATAATTGGCTGCAGACTGAGAATGCTATAGTCTTCATAGCCCAAGATGAAAAAAAAAAAAATTGCAAAACTGCTCCCAGCAGCCACAACAGTAATGCACACGGTCAGATGTGGCCCTTAGAAGACCGTTGGGGTTCTTAAAGATGCCAACACTCTAACTATAGCACCAGCAGCACCCTCCCTAATCTCTGCCGGCGTGTTTCTGAGGCGAGCAGAGGGCGGGGCTGCTTTATATACTCGGCGGTCACTTGATCTCGCCAGCCACTCACTGCAGGGTGGTGGGCTAGGGCTGGCACGTCACAGGAGGAAGTTGTAATGCCTTCTCTGCATGTCTATTGGCCAGAAAATGGTGCAAAACATGCAGGGAAGGAATTGGAATTGACTCGAGTACCGCGTGGTGCTCGTCTCGAGTAACGAGCATCTCGAGTACGCTAATACTCGAGCGAGCATCAAGCTCGGACGAGTACGTTCGCTCATCTCAAATAAACATGTATCACTCATAATCTTTATCATTCATTATGGCTTTCCAATGTGTCCGTAAAAATGTCAACTGTCTGTAATTTTTGGATAAGTTGTGCAGAAAAAAAAAAAAAATCTTGTTGACAATCCTGCTTCTTTCTCCACTGCTTCTTAATGATTTTTCACCCATCCTCAACAGATCAGCCTTAGAGGTTGCTCCTATATCAATGAAACGTGTGGCAATCTCAGAGAAATTTATCCCAATCTTATGTGAACATGCTTTGAACACTGCTTCGAATTGGTAATACAAAATGGTCTTGACCAAAAGGCTGCGAGTAAGGTGCGAGCCTTTAATGGACATGCACATACACAAGAGTTTTCAAGTTTTATTGATAATGCTGGCATTCATATATCTAGCTACGGGTTGAATTTTTCCTGCATTGGCTGCAGCTGGCCACATAGCTCTCTCATCACTTCAACATTTGGATACCCAAATAGGACAAAGAGCATCTCACCTTCAGTGCACCTGGCCTTGACTGAGCTAGCTTCACTCCCTTTTCTGCAGCATATTCTGTATCGAATTCGCAACATGTCAATGGAAGGCCATAACTGTTAACCAAAAAAATGTGTACCCGCTCCCCTCCCTATCTGCTGCACATTTACATCCTGGAGGTTTGTGTTCTATATAGAGTGGGATCAGGTGTTCGATTCCACTCCATACAATGTGGGTGCCAGCTGTTAATTACAGCAGACACGTGCCTGCAAGAGCTCTGAACAGCAGCATGGCTGATTGGAGCTGCCCACCCTTTAAATGCCACCTTAATTCTTACAGTTGCATTGAAATGCCTCGATTGATGTTTGGGCGGCCTCGGGGGCTGCCATGCAAGATTACCTATCAAGCCTTGCCTGCTGGGTCACAATACAACATACGGCAGTAGCAGGCCATCAATAGTTTACAACTGGACAACCCTCTAATGAAACCAAACCAAAACTTTGCAGTATCATTCAGGGTGGAAGTAAACTGTGACTTCACCAGAACAATACAGTGCAGCTCGAAAGTATATTACAGGATGTAGTTCGGGGTAAGTAGTGTATGTATACAGTGATTCAACCAAAAGAATAGTGAGTTCAGCTCTAGAGTATAATACAGGATTGTCAGGTTGTGCTCCTGTGACTTGCAGTTCTATGAGATTCCAGGAGCACATTTTGACAGGTGTGGAATGTTTGAGCTGGCTGAGTGTGGAATTCTCCAGCCAGCCACTCACCACAGCTTTACTGCACATAAATATTAGCCCCTCTGGTTAGAAGTTGCTGGTTTCTTCATTTCCCTTCCAGTATTCTTTGGGTTTCCATTCTTGCATGTTTTTGCTTTGGGTGTGAAAAGCGACATGTTATGTGTCCCTGTGCAGGTGGCCGGGCATGAGGTGAACAGTCCTGTTCATGGTGTATTAGTGTGAACAGCCACATTTTTGTTCAGGTAGACATGTGGTGTGAACAATCCTGTTCCATGTGGTATGCATTTCATTGTGTGTTGGTGTGAACTGTATCCTGTTCTGCTTGGATCGTTTTCCATCTAGGGTGAACTAAGCCTTTAGATTCCAGTGTGAGGCTGTCTCTATTGGGACGATCACCTTGCTTGCAGGCTGGACTCATGGGGTAGTTGTATTCTTAGAGCAGGTGCCCATGAGACAACAAGAACCCTTATTGCAAGCTCGTGGGCTTAAGTTGATTGGCCAAAATATGTACCATAGCAATTCCATCTGTTTATGTGTGCATGTATGTTAGGTGTTTTGGGTGTTTGTCAGTCAATGTGTTATGTCTGCTCGCGAGTCTCATTTGCAGTTCACTAGTTCACTTTATTTTGGTGTTTAGCATATGTGCAGTTGTGTGAGTATCTTAGGGTTATGGATCGAGCGCATTCTGTTTGGACATGACAAAGATGTGATTCAGGATCAATATAGGATAAGTAATGTATGTACACAGTGACTCCACCAGCAGAATAGTGAGTGCAGCTCTGGAGCAAAATACAGGATGTAACTCAGGATCAGTACAGGATAAATAATGTATGTACATGGTGACTCCAGCAGCAGAATTGAGTGCAGATCTGGAGTGTAATGCAGAGTAATTTTGGTCTAAGACAAGATAAATAATTATATATTTACCAATTGATTCAACATTTTCATTTTTTTAGCTGTATAATGATCTTTCTATGTTATGTGATCTGCTTTGCAGGTGTAGATCTGCTCTAGCTCACAGTCTGTGATGTTGTCTGCATTTCCATTCTAAATATTGCCATATTTGAATACATGAATAAAGTCTATCATTAAATTTTGATAAAGCCTTGCTGTATTATCAGGATTCTCACAAGCAGGAGAGATGGCTGATTCTACTGAGGGTGACATTGATGCCCAGTATCTGGGTCTCCTGGTATTGGCACTAACTGGTCTCATAGCTGGACTGCTGATACATTCCTTTATTATAGGAGTCAATGTCACCGACTGGTGGAAAGGAAGATCAGTGACTCTTGTTGACCACATTGTGACTTCTGTTGAGATTTCAAGGATGTGCATTCAGTGTGCTGATGTACTATGTTTTTTTATGTACATATTCACCATGAGTAGTCTGGATTTACATGTATCTCTGTTTATTATAAGATCGGTTTATGATTTATTTTCCCATGTCAATTTCTGGTTAACATCTCTGCTCTCCATTGTCCTCTGTCTGAAGATCTCCAACATCCACACCAGACTGTTCCTGTATTTGAGATGGATGATAGCACACAGAACTGTTTACTTCATTGGAGCCTCAATACTTCTCTCTGCTGTAAATAGCTTGATAACATTGTTGTTGGTTATCACTGAGATCTCCAATGGTGAAACATATAATAAAACGACAGATTGTACGTATATTGATTCTATATACCATGCAACTATCGGAATCCTCTTTCCATTTATTTTCTCTTCCACATCCTCAGTCCTCCTCTTCACCTCATTGTATCATCACATAAAAAAGATGAAGAGGAACAGTAATTTATCCATCAGTTTGGAGACATATTACTCAGCATTGAAATTAGTATTCTTCACTTTTCTGTATAACACTATATACTCCATTGGCCATTTTGTTGGTCCCATCTTATACAATTTTTACTGTGTAAAACTTCAATGGCTTTATATTGTCTTGGACTTTCTCCCAGTTCTTCATTCCTCCTACCTGATCTATAGAACAGCTAAACTCAGGAGTCAGATGTCCAAGGTTCTTCAGAGTGTAATGAATTTCTTCTTACAAAGAAAAGATACAGAAACCAGGGAGAACATAGAAGTTTTAGCTCTATGATGCAAATACATAGAATGGGCCATCAAAGTACTGTATGAGCAAAATGGTTGTGACTTTGATTGGACTTGTAAATGGGGCTGAGCTGTATAGTGATGTGCCTCTGTGTTTCTAGAGTTTGAAAACCCACCATGACTGTAGAGAAAATGAGGCTCATACATTGGGAATTCCACCACCCTGTTAAAAAATCAAATCTGTTTAATCAGACCCTCTGAGGCTCTCCTTACCCTCACCGACATCCTCCTTAGATGGAGAGGAACAGGAAGAGGGGTCCTGCTGAGTGTTCGACCATTACAAAAAATTGTGGCTTAGCAAGGGGACTAAATTAGCGAGAGGCCCCACCCAATGGCAGGCCAAAAATGGACTCAAGCCCCAATAATTGCAGCCTAAGCAAAACTGTTCAGAATGACCCTCCATACACTGTCCTCCTCTTCTCCCCCTTGATTACTGGGAGTTCTCTCCGGCAACTGGTGCTGACCCACATTTTGGGGACCAAATTCCAGTGAAGACATCAATATGCTCCAATTACCCCACAAACATCTAGGTGCCTGTTGGGGCACCCTAATGCACCCTCTCCCCTTACTAGGACTGAGTGAATACAGACCAGGGCAGTGGCAGAACCTCTCTCCCCTCTCTAACAAAGTTACCATCACTGACAAAACGACGTATCGTGACTATCACCAAGATGACGCTGAAGAATGAGGTGAATACTATGCACAAATAATTTTTTCCGCATCGCCAAAGGGAACCATAGAAACCTACAGAATATTTAAAAATGGAAAGAAATAAAATAAAGAAATAAAGACCTCCTTAATACACCAAAATCTTCCAAGAGCCAAGCGGACTTAGACAAATATTTAAAGAAAAAGCAAACCTCGCCCTCTGAACAAACAGAGGACCCAGATCAAGGCTGACCTCACGATCCTTTATAAAAAAAAAAGATCCTTGCACAGCATTTCTCATCAGTAATGAAAGAATTGACAGACATAAAATCTGACCTGACGTACATAGGCCCTAAAATAGAAACCCTGGAAGACATGGAACATACCCTACTCCAATACAGTAGTAACACACAAGGAAATCTAATTACTCAACAAGAACATTTGAACAAAGTCCTACTTATTGCTGGAAAACGAGGAGAATATAACCCAACACAAAAATATCGGACGTCATTGTCTCTCATAATCTGTAGCCAATGAGGCACTGCGTGCATCAGGATGCCAGTACTTCCAATCTCTGCTGGGTGATGAGGACAGAAACCATGTTGCGCCCCAAACCTTCTGCCTCTGACCCACCCAAAGATACATTTGTGGCCTCTTAAGTTACGTTGACTTAAGTTAAGTTACCTCCGCTATACTCCAAAAAGCAAGAAATAATTAAAAGGCACCAAAATTACTTTATACCAAGACCTATTCCCAATTCACAATAAACAAAAGGCACATCTTCCAACCTTTAACGGATATTCTCAAAGCCAAAAAGTTCCCAATCAGATGGCTCTTCCCCTTCAGACTGCCGATTGTCAAAGATGGCAACTAAATTACCATTAGAACACCTGATGACTTAAGCAAATCCTGGGAGAAACTGGGCATTCCACCCATTGACATCCCATTGTGGATGCCAACCCACCTCAATAACTAATTTCTAGTCCTTCCACCACCAGAAAATTGGAAACTTCACTCCAAATTTAAGACTCCAATGAACATATAATCATCCTCGACACAAGAACATTTCCATTTAAATGTATACTTCTATTTTCTTTCTTTCCCTTTTTTGCCAGGTTATCCAGTCAAACTCTCTGAATAATTTAGCTCAAACCAGGGTAGAATTTGGTTCTTATGCAATACTACTGTAATTATAAGTTATCTATGCAATGCACCCTCACCTTACCCAAAAGATGCTTCATATGGCATACACATTTGGGGTTTCTCCCAAGGCCTTGCTTGCATTGCTGGCCCTGGCATATGAGCCAATTGTTAATGGCCATGTAGGAGGTGTGGAGGTGTAACCAGGGTGGAGTCCCATTTAATTCCCTACCTTTTCCAACCCACCCTTTTTTCTCCTTTTTACCCCTCTAAACACAGTGCACCCAAACTATGCTGGCACAACTTTTGGGGTCCCCTGGGGCCCCTTCCTCCGCTGTCAGCCTTGCACACAGGCAGGTGGCTCGGTCCATGATGGAGGCAGGACCTGAGTGGATTCTTAGCACACACTCACATTACTCCACCCCCAATAATGATGCAATGCTCTATAAATGTTGCCGAACATTCAAACTTCATCTTACAACACTCCTCAAATAAAAGTGTTGTAGATGCAGACCATACACATGATATCTCACATCCCTATATGGTATCACTGCAATACCGTAACTCTCGCTGTTATGTTAGTTAACAAGGATGGATATATTTTTAGCCTCCCCAATATTCACTTGCATAATGGCAACTTATGCACCCGCTAGCAGGAATCAGCTGACGCTGCATTGAATGTCTCTGGGACTTCTCTCTTCAGTCTCAAGTTTAAAATTTATGCACACGGGGACAATTGTACCAAAGCAATGTCTAGATTAATTAACCCTTTAAGGGCAAGGCTGTTTTCTACCTTAAGGACCAGATACTTTTTAGGGATTTTAGCCATGTGGTAGTTTCACTGCCCTATTTTTTTTCCTTTAGCCACCAAAACTATGTTTTCAGCATTTTTTTCCCTGTGACATATAAGGCTATTTTTTTTCATATCTTTTTCACTGACTTTTTTTTCACATTTTTTATTTGGGGGTTGTCTTACCTGCTCAAGATTTTGGCAATTTTTTAACCTCATTAACATACCCGTTAAGCACACAGTCTGAGGTAAGACAAATATAAAACACAAGTTTATTTACTCTTTAGTATATGTAAGTAAAATAGTTAATTAACATATAGGCATTGAGATCACATGGGTAACAAAGTTAAGCATCAATACGTCACCGGATATTGTAGCATCACTCCGCAATCGGGGGATCTCCAGGTACGATTGTCAAGAGGATCCGGGAGTACGCCGGTACGTCTAACGGCCACAAGATGAGTCCCGACTCTTCCCTGAAGATCACTGCTATTTATGCCGTTCTTACACTACGTGGCATATCTGCTTCTGCGCAGTTATGGGTATATACGTCATTCTAATATGGCTATTCAGGTTCTAGACATGCGTAGTAGATGATTGGCAACACAATATATTGAATATTTTGTCCATGAAGTTATCACATCTGTGTTATATTATGAGTCATTCTTGCTGTCTTACCATATATGTCGATAATATTCTGCATTGAGCAGAATATTCAGACAGGTCATTAGTTCATTGAAGTTCTGGTTAACTCATACGGCAACTAGTTATTTGATTACACAATCATCCAGTTCAATCGTATCCCATACGTGTCACAATCGGTCCTTAATCATTCACTATTTGCCGTATGATACCATTAAAACTTTTGGTTTTCTACAGAATACCTTATATGCCATGAAACAATTCCATAGCGATAAAAGTATTACAACTATGGCCAATACCAAAACAGGATGTATTAGCCAATTAAGAGTGGTTTGTGCAGATGATGAATAACCCATAAAGATGTCATACCAATGGTGTGACGTGGCATCAGCAATAGCCGATCCCATCTTTACAATTTTGCCAGC
Source organism: Eleutherodactylus coqui (assembly GCF_035609145.1). Classification (NCBI taxonomy): domain Eukaryota; kingdom Metazoa; phylum Chordata; class Amphibia; order Anura; family Eleutherodactylidae; genus Eleutherodactylus; species Eleutherodactylus coqui. Next base: position 30,494,347 of record NC_089837.1, read on the forward strand.
TATTACAGTAGTACTTACAATATGCGTTGCCAAAGATCTATTAAGCAATTTAATATGTTGCTGTACTTCTTCTGTGTCTTCTAACAACTTTTTGAATTTGGTCAAATTTAGATCCCAATTTGACACATTTAAAGGCAGTGGTTGCCAATTGACAGCCACTGTCTTGTCTTGTTCGGGTAATAACACAAAGGTCTCATTTTCCCAAACAAGTGCAGATACGTTTCGCAAGCATCCTGAAAATGGGACAACCATCCCAGGTACAACAGGTTGATTACTTGCCAAACATACCTCCTGTGGGGCTATTTCAACCATCATCTTAAAAGTGAGTGGCAGCACAGTCCATTCACATACATTGATCGTATTTTGTAATAAGCATGGTTCATAAACAGCCGATTGGACCTTGCATATGGTCCCTTCTAATGTATCATCACACAATGATAAATCATGAGTTCTATTTTGGTCATCAATGTAAATCCCGTTAAATCTAGGTACCCAGAAATGCATATCTTCTGGAACACCTATAAGTAAGGGGAGAACTACAAACTTACACATCACATTCTTTTTAGTAACATTGTATATGAATATGGTCCCTTTACATAATATATCATTGCAAACCATTTTCTGCGCCTCCAACTGTATCCAATCAGTCTCAGTTATAGTCTGATTGAACACGGTCCTCCACACTTGCTCATTGCCAGTCATGAGCATAGTTTGAAGTGTGTTCTTTTGTTGTTGCTGATAAATGGTCTGCAAGGTACATATTGACCAATTAACATAGTTAGATATGTTAGAATTTATTTCATATGAAAACCTATTAGATGCATCTTGCAAATCAAGCATTATTGTGTCCACATCCGTTTGCATACTAAAGGGCTGCCATATAGTGGGCATCCAGTTAGCCTGCAATGTGAGCACATCTTTAATACCACTTCCCGCGTTATGCATTCGATTAGCTAAAGTCTCTATATCAAAACCATTAATAGTCCCAGAAAGCGCTCCGTAGCCTCCGAGTAAGGTATCATACCAAGCTCGACGGGAACGCTTGGTAGGACAAGTCCTTGAGGGTGGAAACTGCACGGAGGCTTGTATAACAGTCTTTTGAGCATCTCGTCCCACCAGGCGACAGGTGGATGGAACCCTTTTTATATGTCCAGGATCTATTTTAGAAGCATTAATGTTCACGAATACCAGGAACTGGCCCCACATGGCCCGATTCTCGATCTCCGTTGCATTCCCACACGTAATTACTTCTGTCTCATTTAAGGGAAATGAAAACTGCACTCCCGTATTTGTACAATTCTGAACATATTGTATCACCAGGGAGTAATTGAGATATGGCAACTCTTTTGGTCTCTGACAGCAGGACACTTTCACAAGTGACGTAATGTTTATTTGTCCCGTTGCCTTATGCAGTGCATATGAAGGACGGTAGGTCGAACTTATATGCGATAATGGATTTCCACTCCAGATAGTCCCATCAAAGGTAATATTCACGATATAACATTTCTGGTTGGCTTCACAAGTGAAGTTGTCTTGCTTCCTGGTTCGGGTTGAATTCCTCCAGCCCCACGAATAATCATTCCTTCCGGTGTCATTGACGCGGATCCCTGGCGTCCACGCATCACCTACTGCGAACACCGAACACATGACGCCAAGGATTCCAAAAATGATTATGTGATTCTAGAGAAGGCAAGGAAACAAGCATTATTCCCGCAAATAGCACTTTTCTTGTGGGACATATTCCCATTTCTCTACTCCGGGTCGCATAATAAGCAAAGTTCGATCTTTCCCCACAGCAATAACCTCTGCCGGGGAGGGCGGTCCTTGGTGATTCTGAACCCATATTTTGGCCCCTACATTAGTAACATTAGTTGAGCCAAAACCTTTATCTCCTCTTACAGTAAGTTCAGTGGGGGCCACCCCTTCTTCCACTTGTGTCAGATACACTGGTATTAATAGCAGCTGTGCCATGCGCTCCTTTTTCCCTATTATCAGAGGATCTGTTCCTAAATTTATCATGATTACTTTAATTTCCCCCTGATAATCTGCATCTATGACTCCGCCTAGGACTACTGCACTTCTCAGAGCAAAACTCGATCTAGTGGCTATCTGCCCGAAGTGATTCTCCGGGATCTTGCATCCTATCCCTGTGGGAATAGTACTCACCTTTCCCGGGGCTATCACCACCGTATCAAGAGCGTATAGATCCAACCCTGCAGCGGCAGGAGTGGCTCTATAAGGTGCCTGCGCATCTGGATTAATTTTCCAGTATAAGATTGTCTCTACCTTAGCTACATCTATACTGAGATTGGGTGTTAGCATGCGCATTAAGGGTGTCATAGAATCAGTGATGGGCCTGTTGTTGATAATCTGTAAAGCAGCAGTCAGATTATCTCTCCATTGACCATATTTGTCGGTCTCAGTGAGCTTCTTCAGGGTAGATTTTAATAACCCATTCATTCGTTCCACCAGGCCCGCGGCCTGTGGATAGTAGGGCATATGATATACCCATTCTATGTTGTTTTTACTGGCATACTCTTTTACCTGATTTCCGGTAAAATGTGAACCATTGTCTGTCTGGATCTGCAGGGGAGTCCCATAATACTGGGTAATAACTTCCAGAGTACGTAAAGTACTCCATTGTGTTGCTGTTTTACATGGGAATCCCACCATCAGACCTGAGAATGTATCTACTGCTGTACAAATATACTTACATCCTCTGCTCTCAGGGAGGGGCCCTACAAAATCCATCTGCCAAATCTGCGCTGGCAACTGGCCTCTCCCTATGTGTCCCATTACTGTATGAGGCACTTCTCGTTTTTGCACATGTTGACATACTGGACATTGCGCGATTACTTGTTTGATCATGTCCACCGTCAATGGGATACCTCTTTCTTGTGCCCACCTGTAAGTGGCCTTCTCTCCCAAGTGTCCACTTTTTTGGTGAGCCCAAACAGCTGTACCTTGAAGCCATGCTTCCTTTTCCTTGTCAGGTTCTTGTATGGCAACAGAAATCGATGCTGCCGCATCTGCTTGAGAATTAAATAAACGTTCCAATGAGTCAAGAGGGACATGAGCATCAACATGAAACACTGTACTTTTGGTACTCCTAATGAATTCCTCTATGTCTTGCCAAAGCTCTTTCCCCCACAATTCCTTACCATGAATGTTCCAGTCGTTCTTCTTCCATCCCATGATCCAAGTGGCCAAACCATTGGCAACTGACCATGAGTCCGTATACAAATGACATTCTTGCCCTTGTTCCTGCTTCAGAGCTAAGAATACTGCACAAAGTTCTGCATATTGACTACTCTTACCTTCTCCTTCCATGACCAACGTCTTGTCTAATTTTGGATTAAAGGCTACACTTTTCCATCTACGTCTTCCACTGATATACTTGGCCGAACCATCCGTGAACCAAGCATGCTCTTTTTGGGAGTCTGTCAACTCAGAGTAAGGTATTCCCCACTTTACTGGGGATTCCTCCATTTGCGCTACTGGTGTAACCTGACCATCTGGAGGGATATCAGCTATCTTTTCATGCAGGGCAGCTATCCCTCCTTCACCTTTTTTCGCTCTTTCCGAGATGTACCATTTCCACTTAATGATACTCTGCTCCTGGGCATGTCCTATCCGATTGGACTTTGGATTAGATAATACCCAACTCATGATGGGTATTTGCGGCCTTAGAAGGACTATGTGTCCTGTCGTCAATTGTTCAGTATCCACCAGGGCCCAATAACATGCCAACAGCTGTTGCTCCAGTGGAGTGTATTTTTCTCCTGCATCTGGTAATTTCCGATTCCAGAAGCCTAGTGGCACTCTTTTGCCCCCTTGCTTCTGCCACAATGACCAGTTTGCATACATATGCTGAACTGATACATGAAGTTCTATCTCACCATCTTGTAAAGGCCATAAATCTACAGCCTGTTGTATGGCTTCTTTTACTGCCTCAAATGCAACCTGTTGCTCTTCTCCCCACGTGAACTCGTACTTCTTGCGAGTCACCTTGTAAAGAGGAGCAAGAAGCTGCCCCAGATGCGGAATGTGTTGTCTCCAGAATCCAAACAATCCTATGTAGGATTGTGTTTCCTTCTTGTCTTTCGGAGTGGGAAAATTTAAGATTTTCTGCCTTGCCTTAGGGAGAATCTCCCTATGGCCCTTATTCCATTGAATTCCTAAGAATTTCACCGTCTGAGAGGGGCCTTGCACCTTGCTATCATTTATTTCCCATCCTTTTTCTCGCAGATGATGTAACAATCCGTCCAATTGTTTCTTTACAGATTGTTCATCCAGTCCCTGAATCATTATATCATCGATATAATGTGAAAACTGCATTTCTGATGGTAAATCAAACTCATCCAAATGTTCTGCCACCGTCCGGTGACAGATGGTTGGACTATGTATCCAACCTTGTGGCAATCGAGTGAACGTATATTGACGTCCTTGCCACGTAAAGGCAAACTGATCTTGCGCCTTTTCTTCTATTGGAATTGTGAAGAACGCTTGTGCGATATCAATCACAGCGTACCATTGTCCACTGTGACTTTGAATCTGCTCCACAATTGTAATGGTGTCTGGGACAGCTGCCGTCAAGGGAGGTGTTTGTTTATTCAATTCCCTGTAATCGACAGTCATCCTCCAAGACCCATCACTCTTCTTCACAGGCCATACCGGATTGTTCCATGCTGTGGTTGCAGGCCTCACAACCCCAGCATCGACCGAATCCTTAATGGTTTCTCCTATTTCCTTGTGACCTCCAGGAATTCTGTATTGCTTCATAGCAACCAGTTTTCCTGCAGGAGGGATGTGTACGGGTGGCATTTTGACCTTTCCCACCGTAACTGGACAAGCTTTTATCCCTATTTTCCTTACGCCAAAGGCAAACTTACCATCTTCGAGGTGTAGTGTCAATCCTTTCAGAATATCTATGCCAATGATATATTCCGGAATAGGTACTACTAACACCGTGTATTTACGTAAGGGCAAATTGCCCAATTTCAAAGTTACCTGTGTCTGTACTCCTTCGGTAACTTTTCCTCCCAATCCTGAAATATTAACTTTTGGACCTTTAAACTTTTTGGGATTTCCATAAATCAGAGTAGCCTCCGCCCCTGTATCTACTAAAGCTGGGACCCTTTGGACATTACCCCCTTTCCAATGTATGGCTAGCGGGACATAGGGTCTGTCATCCCGCCTAACCCAAACAGGGGCTTGGCTTGCTACCTATGCGGAATCAGAATCTGATTCCTCCAGGAGCGGAGCAGATGGCTTCATATGGTCCTGCACTTGGCTAGCTACCATTGCAGCCATCTCCTTCCATGGATAGATCTTTTGAAAATCCTCCCATTCTAATTTCTTAGGTTCTAAATTAGTGACCTGCTTCTCTCTCTTTTTAGAAGCTTTTGGGGCCACTGAATCTTCCCTTTTATCCACCTTTTTGTTGGATAATACCTTCTGTTTATAAAGACGCCACAAATCACCTGTATCTTTTCCATCAATGGCGTCCTTGGAGACTCCAGCTTTCAGGAGAGCCTGAAACATATCTCTACGAGATACCCTTGGCACTCCTGAATCACCAGTCCCCTGGGAACTAGGATTCCTAGACCTATCACGATCTGTTCGCTTTTCCTCTCTATCCCAGTTTCCCATATCTTGCAATTCCCGCATTCTAGCCACAACCGCAGACATTGGCTCATTAGTCATGGATAGAAGTAGGGTCATCATCACGGCTTTATAAGCCGAAGGTGCAGTCTTAATTAAACGATTTCTAACTCCTGCTGTCAGCCGAGTCTCCAAATAATCTTCCATATGCTCGATGATAATTAATGAGACCCTCATAGCTTCCTCCTTCAACCTTTCAATGCCATCCCTGATAGTGTACCAAGGTTTGTCATTGATTGGAATGTCTGCCTCTGTTGGGAATTTATTAAGAAACCCATTGGTTACTATATTAAACAGGGAAATAGCACTTTCTCCTTGATGATTAGGAAAATATTCTCTAAAATTTCTACTGATTACTGGATCTCTAGTTAGAGTAACAAATCTCATTGCATCTTTTGGATCCAACATTACCCCAGTCGCCCCGTGCTCAAATAGACGGACCAACCATGGTATGTCAGATTCCCCAGGCCTTTGCCTAAATCTACTCAGTATATCATCAACTTCTGACTGAGAAAAATCCTCTAGGGTAAGCCTGGTGCGCCTATGTGGCACCAATTCTTCTTGCACCAACAGTCTCCCATCGGCATCGTACATATAGTTTCCCTGATCGTCATACCTGGGCAACCTTTGCCCATCATGACCTACGATAGGCTGGGTATCGGGTCCATATTCAGTAGTTTCCTTCCTTCTGCTAATGGGCTGGGCACGTTTTAAAGCAGGTGGATCAATTATTGGATTGGGTGGGTCTTCCCAATCCCCCTTATGCCAGTCCTCCTCCCCCGAAGAAGATGAGGAATCCCATAAGTCTCCATCCCACTTATCTGGGTCCCAGTTCACAGAAGCAGAAGCTATAGCTTTCGATACCTTTCGCTTATCAACTTTACCTTTACGCCCCTTATATTTATTCTGAGCAACTTTTACAACAGCCTTTTCTGCAATATTCTGGTAATGTTCTATTTTTTCCTTTATCAGCCTTTGGTTACATTCCAACACCACTCTCTTTCCTTCAGATTCTACTAACTTTTGTTCCGTCTGATTAAGTTTTCTTATTAGTTGGGACTTCTTCTTATGGATATTCCTATAGGCTGAGGCCAATACCCAATTTCTCCTACCCAACTGAACTGCGTCACCTGCCTTGGCAGGGGTCTCCTCGAGTACCTTAACGACATCGAGGGGCTCTGAATCTTTTAGCTTACTATCCCATGATTCTGCAAGCCCACTATGCATCAACTCCTGAGCTAATATATCATAGGGACCCTCGGACCAGCCGGGGATGTCTATTTTCTGAACGATTTTAGTTTTATCTTTCTTGGTTCTTTTTCTAAACATATTGTTGTCTTATTGGCAAAATGCCAATTGGTGAAACTTTTTGCGCAGAGTTCCCCCTTACAGAACTCACAAAATTTTGGCAACTTGCCAATTGGTGAAACTTTGCACAGAGGTCCCCTTTACTGCGAGAAACCACCCTGCAAATTGGCACCAATTTCCCAAGTCCTGTCTCAAAGTTACAGAACTCCGAAAGTTTTGGCAACGTGCCAATTTGGTGAAACTCTGCACAGAGTTCCCCTTTACAAAATTTTGGCAACGTGCCAATCTGGTGAAACTTTGCACAGAGGTCCCCTTTACGGCGAGGCACCACCCTGCAAACTGGCACCGATTTCCCGAGTCCTGCCTCAAAGTTACAGAACTCTGAAAATTCTGGCAACGTGCCAATTGGTGAAATTTTGCACAGAGTTCCCCTTTACAAAATTTTGGCAACGTGCCAATCTGGTGAAACTTTGCACAGAGGTCCCCTTTACGGCGAGGCACCACCCTGCAAACTGGCACCGATTTCCCGAGTCCTGCCTCAAAGTTACAGAACTCTGAAAATTTTGGCAACGTGCCAATTGGTGAAATTTTGCACAGCGGTCCCCTTTACTGCTAGACACCACCGTGCAAACTGGCACCAATCTCCCAAGTCCTGCTTCAAAGTTACAGAACTTATAATATTTTGGCAGTATGCCAATGGGTTCAACAAGGACTACTTACTGCAACTATCAATTTGTATTTACTATTATTACTCTATCACCTATCAAAGCAAAGTTATAACCATTTGAACCCCTTGGCAATGGGCCAAAAATCTAATATGGCGACAGCAACCCCCCCGTGCACTGAGAAGCACTGTCACAATACCAAATTATACAGTAATATAACCTTACCAAAGACAACAATATCCTGCCAGACTACGCCAATTTATGTCTTACCTGCTCAAGATTTTGGCAATTTTTTAACCTCATTAACATACCCGTTAAGCACACAGTCTGAGGTAAGACAAATATAAAACACAAGTTTATTTACTCTTTAGTATATGTAAGTAAAATAGTTAATTAACATATAGGCATTGAGATCACATGGGTAACAAAGTTAAGCATCAATACGTCACCGGATATTGTAGCATCACTCCGCAATCGGGGGATCTCCAGGTACGATTGTCAAGAGGATCCGGGAGTACGCCGGTACGTCTAACGGCCACAAGATGAGTCCCGACTCTTCCCTGAAGATCACTGCTATTTATGCCGTTCTTACACTACGTGGCATATCTGCTTCTGCGCAGTTATGGGTATATACGTCATTCTAATATGGCTATTCAGGTTCTAGACATGCGTAGTAGATGATTGGCAACACAATATATTGAATATTTTGTCCATGAAGTTATCACATCTGTGTTATATTATGAGTCATTCTTGCTGTCTTACCATATATGTCGATAATATTCTGCATTGAGCAGAATATTCAGACAGGTCATTAGTTCATTGAAGTTCTGGTTAACTCATACGGCAACTAGTTATTTGATTACACAATCATCCAGTTCAATCGTATCCCATACGTGTCACAGGGGTAAAAAGCTAAAAAAAAAAAAGATTTTTTTTAACATATGTAGTTATTTTTTTTAAATTAGTATATTTTCGCTAAAATAAAGTATGGGAGTGAGTTCCTCATTTTGTTTTGGATTTAAAAAAAATAATATGTATAGTTTTGGATTACAAGGCGCATATAGCAATGGTTTTGGTTGGCGTTTGCTTTGGGCTATTTTCTTTCTTATGTATATATTGCTGTTTTATGCTGTAATTTGCTTTACTTACTTATGTATTTATGTTTTTTACTATCTATGTCCCCCATGATGTCATATAAGACCTCAGGGGGACATTCACATGTTTTGTTTTATTTGATACTTTCCCACTATAGCTGGGTCATCCATAGGAGCCCCAATTACAAGGGATAACATCCCCTGTAGTGGCAATAGTCCCTGATAGAGCTACAAATGGTCTGCTGTGACACTGCAGCTCTGCTCTAGCAGGGAATCCCGGTGGTCACGTGACTGTCGGGCTCACGTAATGGAAGAAACACTTCCACTTTCACTTTAGTACATATTGCTCATTGAGCAATGTGTACTGAAGAAAGGAGGAGGCAGAAAGGGTTAAAACTCACTCTCCCTCCTTGAGTTATCAGCTGTGACTAACAGCTGACAACCCGTCCTGCTTCTGATTGATTACAGAAGCAGAAGGCTTTAAACCCCGTCACAATTTTACATACAGCTGGGCTTTAAGCCCCGAAACAATCACCATATATTTACAGTGCTTGGTCCTAAATGGGTTAAGAAACAAAGATAAAAAAAATGCTTATTTGTAAAATTAAAACAGTATCTGAGAATACCCTGACCTCAACATTAGATATCAATCACCGCTCAATTGAAAACATATCATGAAACGCTATATATCTTAATCAAAAATGACAAGACAAACTGTACTCCATCAAACATTTCCCCTACAATCTCATTCCTGGACTCCTTACACCTGCACTTTCGCCAGAGGGTAGATCACAGTTATGAAAACCTTTCACAATCCAGGAAGTAACCCAAGCACTGGCGTCCATTCCCAATGGTAAGAGCCCCAGCCCAGATGGATTATCCATGAGTTAGCACAAAAAATTCTTAGAAGTTCTTCCACCACATTTTGTTAACCTCTGCAGCTCATTAATGATGGGAGTACACCTACCCAAGCAAGCCTTAGAAGCAAATATAAAACTGATCCCAAAGGAAGTGAAAAACCACAAACAATGCAGTAATTATTGTCCTATTTCTCTATTAAATACAGACTTCAAGCTATGGGCAAAATTTATCTCTCATGGTATCTCCCCCATCCTCCCCAAACTGATACATCCTGACCAAGTAGGATTTGTCCCAAGCAGATGAGGGAAACACAACACATCTCATTTTGTGTGCTCTTGGCATGTTTTACATAAATTTTGCATCTGGCAACATGTCAAATATATCCAATTTAAGTTTTAAGCTAATGTGGGGTCGATATTCAAAAATGAGTCTAAGAGCAAATCTGAAAAACTATAGGCCAGTAGGTATAGCTTCTATTGTGTGTAAAATGTTTGAGGGATTTCTAAGAGATGCTTTCCTGGAGTACATCAATGAAAATAGCTGTAATATTCCATATCAGCACGGGTTTATGAGGGGTGGCTCCTGTCAAACCAATCTGAACAGCTCCTACAATGAGGTAAATTCAAGACTGCACCAGGGTGACTCATTGAATCTTGTATTAAGTTTTTGTTACTGGGCTGCTTAAAGGTTGGTCTATAAAATGAGGATGCTTGGACTGGGCAAGAATGTGTGTAAGTGGGTAAGTATCCGTCTCTATAATAGAAAGCAGAGGGTGGTTATTAATGGCACATACTGTGATTGAGTCACCATTACTAGTGGTGTACCATATAGGGCAGTATTGGAGGGGGTCACTATTACAAGTGGGTACCACAGGGGGTAGTATTAGGCCTTATTATTTTTCATATATTTATTAATGACCTGGTAGAAGGATTGCACAGTAAAATATATTTATTTGCAGATGATACAAAACTATATAAAGTAATTAAATACAGGAGAGTATACAGGTACATATAGATCTGCCATGTCAGTGTGGCAGTTATGATTGTTTGCAAAGTACATGATTCTCAGAACAGACTACTAAGGTGCTGACCTTTACAATATGAGCAATGATAAGTATGGGTGAACATTCTGTCTCCCAGAAGCCATCATCTTACTTGGGCTTGCCATAATCAGATGATGTGGGAGCCTTGGGCTGAAATATTTGTTGAAAACAGACAAACAGCATGTGCATAAATTAATGCTAACAACTGTTATGATTGGTTTCATGCTAATAGGTTAGTATTATATGCTAAAACGGTGATGCAATGCAGGTTATGATTGGTTGTATTTTATCATAGAACTTGCTATTCTTGTGATTAGCCCATTGTAGGGCATTGTTTCCATTCAACATAATAAATAACTACTCAACAATAAACACAGGCAGGAATCTGTTTGCTATCTCCATCATTGAGTCACGTGTCTTATTCTTCGAGCTTGATATACTTATACCTATGTATTTGGATACCCATGACATGTTGGCAGCATGCATTGCGCTAACAATAGTTACATATAAATCTGTATATGGTTACAAATGGATCTGAATAAACTGAGGGCTTTGGAAGAAAAGTGGCAAATGAGGTTTAACCCTTTCCAATCCAATTTTGGATTCAGGTTTCCTAAGGGGCTTTTCCTTTCTGATATTATACAATGGCGCCGTCTGCTGGCTAGAGGCAGTACTGTGGTATGGGACATGCTGGTGAGGTCCCCCGACAATATAGCGGCCAGTAATATACAGTAAGAATACCCTGCTGGACGTCTTCCGACATCGGAGCTGTACAGCCTTCAATCAGAATGTCTTCAGACGTCAGACAGTGGATTGGAAAGGGTTAACACTGGTAAATGTAATGTTATGAACACGGTCAGGGAAAATCCATGTCACCATTACACACGAAATGGGAAAATTATGACATGGAATATGACTTGGGGATTTTAATTAACTGTAAACTCAACTGGAGCAACCAGTGTCAGGCAGCTGCTGCCAAGGCAAATAGGATCATGGGATGCATCAAAAGAGATCTAGGGGCACATGACAAGAACATTGTTCTTCCTCTTTACAAATCACTGGTCAGACCACACATGGTATATTGTGTACAGTTTTGGACACCAGTACTTAGGGAGGACATATTTGAGCTTGAGAGGGTTCAAAGGCGGGCAACTAAATAAATAAATGGAATTGGCAGACTACAATAGCCAGAGAGGTTATCAATACTCGGATTATTTAGTTTACAAAAAAAACTGGCAGAGGAGCTACCTAATAACTATGTATAAATATATCAGGGGACATTACAGATAACTCCCATCAACTATTTATACTCAGGACTGTGACTTAGAGACGAGCCAACATGCTCGTCCGAGCTTGACGCTCGTTTGAGCAGTAGCAAACTCAAAGGTGCTCGTTACTCGAGCAAGCACCACTCACTGCTAGAAAAAAAATTCATCCTCCCCTCTCCACATGTTTAGCGCCATTTTTTAGCCAATAAACATGCAGGGAAGGCTTTGTCACCTCCTGTTGTGATGTGCCGACCCTGTGCACGTCTATAGCAGTGACTGGCTGGCCTGATCAGGTGACCTACGAGTATAAAAACTCTGGTCACCGGAGGCTCGCCTCACATGCATGCTGCATTAGCTGAGGGACAGACCTGTTGCTATTCAGGGAAAGTGAAAGTGTAGGGTACAGGTTGCGGTTAGACAGGGATCTTTGTTCCAAGAACCCAACAGTCCTTTCTAGGACTACAACTCTTCTCATTGTGTGCATCAGCAGTTTGGCTGGCTTGGAGCAGTAGTGCGCACAAAGTATTCTCAAGCATCCCGGCTGTATACTGCATACAGTTACTGGTTTTATGCAGTATACTGCTAGTGGTGTAAAGAGAGTAGATAGGAATTAACAAAACTCCTATCATTTTTCATTTTTTTATTTTTTAATGGGGCTTTAATTGTACGCTATATACCCCTGTGTGTGTCCTGTCAATCCATGCTATCTAACAAGACTAGATGCTGTTTCCTGTGTATATTTTGGGGCTAAAAGTGTACACTATATACCCCTGTGTGCGTCCTGTCAATCCACGCTATCTAACTTGACTGTACGCAGTTTGCATTTTTGGGGGGGAGGGGGGGGGGCTGAAAGCGTACGCTATATACCCCTGTGTGCATCCCTTCATTCCACGCTATCTAACAACAGTATACACTGTTTATTGTGTCTATTTTGGCCTATAAGCATATGCAAAATAACTCGCGATCAAGTGATGACGTGGATAGCGGATAACACGTACAGTAATTTATCTAACACCCAGTCTTCTATGCAGTCCACTCACGCTAGCTAAGGCACTGAACCTCTGAATCCTCAGGCTACTCCTCCTTCCTCCCAGCCTGGTCACTTTAGGAAAAGGAGAGATTCAGAACAGGCATACTCCCAGGAACTGTTCTGGGGTCCCTTCCCTGAGTCGGAAAAAACGGTTCATCAGCCACCTGAGAAGTTTGTCATGACCAATGCCCAAAATCTGATCCTTTCACAGTCTCAGGGTAATGAGGGTGGGGACTTACAGGTAGTCTCTCAAGAGGTGTTTGTAGATGATGATGAGACATAGTTGTCTATCAGTGAGGTTGTTGTTAGGGCAGTAGTTCTGAGGGAGGAGCAGACTCAGGATTCAGAGGAGGAGCTGGTGGATGATGAGGTGACTGACCTGACCTGTGTTGGTAAGCTTACTGAAGACAGCGCTTCAGAGAGGGAGGCAAGTACAGCACCAAAACAGGTTGGAAGAGGCAGTGGGGTGGCCAGAGGGAGAAGCAGGGCCAGAGCAAGTAATCCCCCAACTGTTCCCCACAGCAACTCCTCGCGGCAGGCTCCCGTACAGAGGGCTAGGTGTTCGAAGGTCTAGAGGTTTTTCAATGAGAGCACGGATGACTGGTGAACAGTGGTGTGCAAGATCTGCAGGGGAGCTACCACTAACAGCCTGACCACCACCTGCATGCGCAGGCATATGATAGCTAACCACCCGATGAGGGGGAACGAAGGCCATTCACCGCCTGTGGGTCACACAACTGCCTCTTCCCCTGAGTCACATCCTGGCACTGAGATGTGTTCCCCCTCCGAGTATGCAGGCACGAGCATCTCCCGGCAAGCACCCACCCTTTCACCTCCTCGTCCTCTACTGCCTCCCCGATGTGTCCCAGCGCAGTGTTCAGCTGTCTATAACCCAAGCATTGGAGTGCAAGCGCAAGTATGTGGCCACCCACCTGCATGCACAACCGCTAAACCTACATATCTCCAAACTACTCAGCCAGGAGATGCTGCCATATAGGCTGGTGGAAATAGAGGCTTTCCGCAACCTCATGGTAGCAGCCGTCCCTCGGTACTCGGTCTCCAGTCGCCACTATTTTTCCCGCTGCGCCGTCCCCACTCTACACCAGCTCATGTCACGGAATGTAAACCGTGCTCTCACCAATGCAGTTGCTGGGAAGATTTACTTAACCACCTACACGTGGACAAGTGCTGGCGGGCAGGGACACTACATCTCCCTGACGGCATATTGGGTTAACCTGGTGGAGACTGGGACCGAGTCTGACCCTGGGTCCGCTGACGTGCTACCCACACCGAGGATTGCGGCTCCTACCAGGGTCATGGTTTCTCCGACTTATTATGCTATTTCCTCCAAACCCCCCCCCCCCCCTTCCACCTCTCAATTACCATCTGTGAGCATGACGTCTTCAGTCGGTAGCTGGCGGCACTGCAGCACTGTTGTGGGGAAGCATCAGCAGGCCGTGCTGAAACTCCTGAGCTTAGGTGACAAGAGGCACACCGCCCAAGAGCTGTTACAGGGTTTGACAGAGCAGACAGATCTGTGGCTTTCGCCGCTGAACCTCCAACCAGGCATGGTCTTGTGTGACAATGGACATAACCTGGTGGCGGCTCTGCAGCTTGGCAGACTAACACACGTGCCATGCTTGGCCCACATGTTCATAAGTCCACCGCATTTGCTGCCGCCCTCAGGACACTGCAATATCACTTCCAGCTGCTAGTGTACCGACTGTTGTGTGACATGCCCAAATGCTGGAATTCAACATTGGACATGTTGGCCAGGGTTTACGAGCAGCTTAGAGCAATTGTAGAATACTAGCTGCAACTTGACCATCAAAGTGGTAGTCAGCCCCGCAGTTCTTCAAAGAGGAGTGGGCATGGATGTCTGACATCTGTCAGGTGTTAGCAAGCTTTGAGGAGTCAACACAAATGGTGAGCTGCGATGCGGCAATCATTAGCGTTACCATCCCGCTGCTTTGCCTGCTGAGAAGGTCGCTGCTAAGCATTAGGGACGACGCTTTGTGGATAGAAAGGAGATGGAGGATGACAATACATCGCTTGACCACCGTCACGTCTGTTTCTCTGTGCGTATTGGAAAAGGAGAAGGAGGAGGAGGGGGAAGAGATTGCTGCCCACACTGCAGAGGGTACCCATGCTACTTCCTTCACATCTGTTCAGCATGTATGGGCTGAAGAGGAGGAGGAGGAGACTGAGAGTCATCCTCCTAGTGAGGAAACGGATGTGTTGCGTACTGGGACTCTGGCACACATAGCTAACTTCATGTTAAGCTGCCTTACCCGTGACCTTCACATTAGACGCATTTTGGCCAACACAGATTACTGGGTGTTTACTCTTCTGGACCCACAGTATAAGGAGAACCTTTACACTCTCATTCCAGAAGAGGAAAGCAGTACGGGAGGAATGCAATACCACATGGCCTTTGAGGAAAAGCTAATACTAACCCCTTAACGACCAGCCCATAGTGTTTTTACGTCCTCCCGAAGTGGGCTTTATTCTCTGAGGACGTAAAAACATGTTTCCTGTAGAGAATAAAGCCCCTCGGGCTCTGGACGTGACAGCTCCATGCTGTCGGTGTCTGCAGGTAGCCGACAGCATGGAGCTGCCATCCCGGGCTGTACGGACCCCCCCCCCCCCCTCCGGCATTGCGATCGGCGCTATCCAATGGATAGCGCCGATCGCAAAAAAGTAAATAAAAGTTGAAAAAAAGTTACATATTCAGCTGCCCCAATATTCAGCTGCCCTGATAGATCGGATCCATTGGGGCAGCTGAAATTACTCACCCGGGTCCAGCACGCTGCTCCCCGCTCTCCCGATGCTCCGGGCCCCGTAGCCGTCCTTCTGCGCATGCGCGCCAGGCGGCATTACGTCAGCCGCATGCGCAGAAGGCTCCGCGGCGCGGGAAATTTAAAATCTCCTGGCTCCCGGCTCCTGTAGGTAGCCGGGAGGCAGGAGAAGTCAGCAGGGACTGTGGTGAGCGGTCCCCGGTGCCGCGATCGCCGTTATGCAATGGATAACGGCGATCGCGGAAAAGTAAACAAAGATGTTAAAAAAAGAAAAGTTTCACCTCCCCTCATGGATCGGATCCATGAGGGAAGGTGAAAATACTCGCCCCGCTTCCTCCATGTCGTCCGGCCGGTCTCCGGACCCCCTGCTGGCTTCTGCGATGTGCCGATGTGGCACGCATGCGCAGAAGGCCGGCGAGCCCGGCAAATTCAAAATCTCCCTGCACCCGGCTGTCACAGTTAGCCGAGTGCAGGGAAATATGACTGGGGACCCCTATATGCGGTTTCCAGTCATATGATCACCGGATAACGGTGATCATATAAAGTTAAAAAGTAAAAAAAAAGTTAAAAGTTTATAAAGTTAAAGTTTCATCTCCCCTTACGGATCATATCCGTAAGGGGGATGAAATTACGTACCCAAGGTCCCGGATTTGTTCCCTGATGGGATGTTCATCCGCGGATCTTACCCCAGCTTCTGCGCATGCGCCCATCAGCATGATGGCGGACGCATGTGCAAAAGTGAAAGATTGCCCAAGAAATTTAAAATCTCTCTGCTGCTGGCTACCAAAGGTAGCCAAGAGCCTGGAGATGTCACGGGGAGCTGCGGTATGCGGTTACTGGTCACGTGATCGCCGTTATCCAATCCATAATGGCGATCACGTAAAAGTTCTTTAAAAAGTGGCAGTTTCATCTCCCCTCACCGATGCGATCGGTGAGGGGAGATGAAACATCTTCTCGGAGGCTTCCGCATTTGAATCCAGATGCGATTATCCTCCATGGACCCTTCCGGCTGCTGCGCATGCGCCCACCGGCAAAATGCCGGACACATTCGCAGGAGCCGGGGAGCCCAGGAAATTTTAAATCTCCTTCGGTCGCTGAGTGCTTGGAGCAGTGACCGGCGGCCTTGTTGAGCGGTCCCTGATCACGTGACAAATTAGCGATATAACATTAGGCCGGTCACGCATGACCGGAGAGGAATTACGGGTTCTGCATGCGCTTGATCAGCGGTAATCCACGGATCAATCGCATGCATTGGAGTACACAATTCCCCCAATTAGTGGGTCGGAATTACGTAATCCAGTCGCAGAAACAGAAAACGGCATGCTATATTTTACCGCGGATATCCGCGACCTAGAGCCCATTGTGCTCTATGACCGCGGATATACCCGCAGCCCATATGCAAACACATTGTGTACGGGCTGCAGGTACCTGGGTCATCTGTAAGCGACGGCGCGGGAAACAAACAACGGTGTACTGCGCGTGACCGCCTGTGTGAATAGACAGTTATGCACAGTACATTACGCAGCCGTATGCAGGGTCACGGCCGGTTCACAGATGGGATCCGCTGCGGGCCTCCATGTGCCCAACCCAACCAGCCTCCGTAATTACCCCTGTCTTCGGACATAAAACACAGTTTATATTATTACCATTATCTAATATTTAGGGAATGCCAAAAAATGGGGATGGCAGGGGGGGGGGGGGGGATTATTTTTAGGAAGTCAATTTTTTCTCCGTATAAGTGGGCAATGGGGCCTGGAATTTATTCAGTTCTGCCCTGAAATCCAGCGGGCATTCCCTCCATTATGGGCCTAGCGATGGGTCCTGTAAGTAGATTAGGGCCACAATGGATATGTTTCTGAACACGGGACAAACGGGGGTATCCAATTTGGGGTGAACGTCTTCATTCCCATGTACACTGTCCAAAAGAAAAACAGTTTTTAAATTGACAAAATTGCCAAAAAAATGAAAATCGTAATTTTTTTCCTTCTGCTTTGCTTAGATTTGTTCAAATACTGTGGGGTCAAAATACGCAGTAAAACTCTAGATGAATTTGTTAAGGGTCTAGTTCTCAAAATGGGGTCATTTGTGGGGGTTCTCTAGCGTTTTGGCCGCTCAAGGGCTCTACAAGTGGACAATGGGGCCTGGAATTTATTCCGTTGTACCCTGAAATCCAACGGGTGCTCCTTCCATTATAGGCCTAGCCATGTTTTCTTTAAGTAGATTAGGGCCACAGTGGGTTTCTAAACACAGGACAAATGGGGGTATCCATTTTGGGGTGAACATCTTCATTCCTATGTACACTGGACAAAAAAACCTGTTTTTAAATTGACACAATTGCCAAAAAAATGAAAATCATAATTTTTTCCTTCTGCTTGGCTTAGATTTATTCAAAAACTGTGAAGTCAAAAAAGTCATCGTACCCCTAGATAAATTCGTTGAGGGGTCTACTTTTTAAAATGGGGTCACTTGTGGGGGTTCTCCATCGTTTTGGTCACTCAATGGCTCTACAAGTGGGCAATGGGGACTAAATCTCCTTCAAGCAAAATTTCTGTTCCGAAAGCCACCGGTTGCTCCCTTCATTTTGGGCCACATTGTGCATACAGACGTAATACTAGGACCACAATTGGTATGTTTCTGAGCACAGGACAAACAGGGGTAACCATTTTGGGGTGCAAGTCTTCATTTATATATGTGTTGTACAAAAAAAACTGCTTTTGAAATGACAGAATTACCAAAAAAATGAAAACCGTTATTTTTTTCCTTCGGCTTGGCTTAGATTCATTCAAAAACTGTGAAGTCAAAAAAGTCATCGTACCTCTAGATAAATTCATTAAGGGGTCTACTTTTCATAATGGAGTCACTTGTGGGGGTTCTCCATCGTTTTGCTTACTCAATGGCTCTACAAGTGTGCAATAGGGCCTAAATCTCCTTCTAGCAAAATTTCTGTTCCGAAAGCCACCGGTTGCTCCTTTCATTTTCGGCCCCATTGTGCATACAGACGTAATACTAGGGCCACAATGGGTATGTTTCTGAGCATGGGACAAACAGGCTTATCCATTCTGGGGTGCAAATCCTCATTTTCATGTGTACTATAGAAAAAAGTCCTGTCTTTAAAATGACATAAGTAGTATACGTCCATACAACATGTCAAGCCGCCCACTTTTGGAAAGTGACAGGTGCCACGCCCCCTTCCCATGACCTTTGACCCTCCATCCCTTCGGCGCAGCAGCTGGCCATCTGTGACGTGTATCAGGGGCACTCATCCGCATTACAAGCCTGTGACACATCACAAGACACACTTTAGAATACAGTGTGTGTCATGATAATCAAGGGGCTTATTATATGTATAGACTGACTCAATGTTATATACCAATCAAGTCGGCTTATGAGTATAAGGGTTAATATATAGAATGCATTTCAAGCCACTAACAGATTTTTTCATCATTGCAGCCCCTCATGCTAATAAGGCTGAACAGGATATAGAGAACACAAAGGCCTTATTATATGTATAGCCTGAGTTGGTGTTATCTACCATTCAAGTCATACTCCAATCAATGGCCTTATTATGTGTATAGGCTGAGTCGATGTTATATATCAATCAAGTCAGTCTATGAGTATAAGGAAGTTAATATATAGAAAGAGCACAAAGTCAGACAAAAATGCAAAGTTTTATAAACTTTATTGAGTGCCCAGAATATATAAACGATGCGCTGTAAATAAAAAAAAAAAATACAGAATATAGAGTTATTACATAAAGGAATGCATAAGAATGATTACATAGATATGTATAACACTGTATAATGGTAAAAGAAATATAGTTACAATTTTACAATCTCTTACAAAGTTAACCACGACATGGGGAGCACTGGTGTTGGTCGCTTTTTAGGCAGCAGGCTCCCCTGTGTTATTCCATGTGGGGTTGGGGAGAAAGTCAGGATTTTGTTTTTGGGGGTACCAGGTGCAAAGCCGGGGTCCGAGCCTGTTTTCAAATCCTGGAGAATTTCTCTAGTACTGTGGCTGCCAATGACCGTAGAAGGCATATTAACTTCGGCCATTGCTTGTATAAAAATGTCCCAGCCCACAGGGTGATTTTTCTTGGTAGCGCTATGGCTCTGCGTAGCATGACGGATCAAGTCCAAAATGTTTGACCCATTAATCGGCTCCCCTTTATAAACAAACTCGTCGCGCAAATTCCACGATGTAATATCGCCATTCTGCGACAGTCTGTGGTTAGCATAATGTAGCAAGTGCCATATGTTTGAGGGGAGTAACAGTACAAAAATCTTTCCGAGTTAAAGTTTTAGATCCATCATGGACTTTATTAAAAAATCCATCTTCAAAGATTCCACCAACTCACGAGTAGTGGCGTCTGCAGCGACATCGCTAGGTACATTAGCCTCCGCTATTGCATGCATAAAAATGCTCCACCCCAAAGGTATACTTCTTCTCACGAAGGTGTGACTTTGCGTCGTATGTCTGATCAGCGCTATACCAGTTCGTGCTTATCGTTCCATGTGATAATATTCCGGTGATTGAGTAGAAGCGGACAGCAATCGCTCCGTGTTTTTCTTGCACGATTGTGGAAGGTCCCAGCGTCGAATGACATTAGCTATTTCAGCTTCATAACGCGATCGTTCGGCAGCATGCACGGCTGGAATAGCGTAGTCTGACTCCATATTAAAGTCTTTATCACCTCGGTTTAGCTACGAGCTCAGTCTTGGTATGATTCCTCTCGCAGAGTTCAATAGGTCGCTTTAGTGTAACGAGCCACTTTGAACTAGTTGGGGGCAACCACTAATGATTTCTGTCTGTTGACTTCAAGAAGCTCTTGTTACTGTGATCAGCTGACTGTCACTCATGTCCAGGCCCCGCAGAATAGGGATGTGTGGCAGTGAATGGGATGCGGCTTGAATTAGTTACGCCTTTTTACAATCAGTAGCTAATTAGTTCCAGATCGGAAAGGGTGTCAGCATAGTGATGAATGATGGTGTCTATTATTACACAGTTAGAATCAAAGATTACGCTGTTAACAGTTAACACAGGTATCTATCTCTCTATTTTATTATACTTCATGTACCTAACGATTATATAAAGATGCACAGATCATATTAAAAACACAAGGGATCTGACATCTGTAATGACGGTCACAAAACTTATCTTTTATAAATTGATTTACAAAATTATCATTTTTTTTTTTAAATCTGGCGTAAAGAAACATAAAATACTCTCATAAGATAATCCACGGGCTATGTAATATAATACAAACACACAGTAATGCCCACAAAATACACTGTCGGTATCCTGAATTTGGTTATCCTGATATATGTACCTAGCGCAGTTTCTTTTTAAAAACTCTATAAAAGCCGCGGGAAAAATTGGACTATCCGGTGCTAGGCCGTAACTATCAAGAAAGACCGCTCTCTCCAAGTCACATAGTACAATTAACACCCAGTGTCGTCCTCGTTGAGTTGAATCATCAGTATTAATTATATAAGCCGATGGTCTTTTATCCACATTGAATTGGGGTAGGAAGTCACTCGGGTATACGCCAGCAAAAATTCGCAAAGTATAACGATCGGATTTAAGGAGATTCGTGAGTTGAAGTGTGTTCATAATTTAATTGTAATCGTACAGAACTTCTCTTCTGTGATTTATTTCCAGAATAGCGGGATTTGACGCATAGACAAGCATGTTAACTGTGTGAGGGGTAGGGACTGAGAAGCGTACTTCCGCACGCAGGTTTCCAGTTTTAACGAGCGAGAAGTGCGTGCCGGGCTCCATGTCCGGTGACAGGTCGAATGCAAAAAATGTGTATCCGCTAACGAACTAATTTCTGTCAATCGAAATCGAGTTGTCTGCTCGTTGCTTTCCGGAGATATGCACGAGAGCCATAAATTCACTAATAGCTAATTCGGCCTCAAAATCAGGCTGAAAAGGACTGGCCGGAATCTGTTGACCATCCAGATACAAGGCGGCGTGGTTTACGGAATAATGGTGAAAACAGAGAGGATTTTTTGGGAAGCTACCACTAAAGGCTTCATTGTCCACAAAGGCTAATATCACAGTTTTAGGTATCTGGCCCAGGAACAAATGTTCATGGGTTGCTATACGGCTCCCGATTGCTATGCTGAAGACTTTGAGACTCGTCCTATCCAAAGTATATTTAGCGGAGGTCACTAGTAGCGCCTGGCTGTGGCCTATGCATACGGCTGGGGATACTTGTACTCTCTTGATGAAAATTGAAGCCTAAAGGATTTGAACTTTAAATCCATCAGGGTCTGCTGACATCAAGCAGAACGAGTCTTTATTCCTTGTCAGTTTTATCTTTAAATCCAGACCGTTCAAGATAAGCTTCGGTTGGTTAAATAGATCGCCATAAATAGGCCCCAGAAGCTCCACAGTTTTAGAGCGCTGTGTTGCTGCAGCTCTTTTAGCGAAGCCTAAATTTGGGCCATCGAGTGTCCTTTCATGGTGGTGACCTGCCAAATCCTTGTAAAACAGGCCGGCTGTAAATTGGGATGCGAGCGTTTGACCGCTATAATTTAAAATTGTCTCAATGAATGCTCTATAGCTATAAAGATTATCGGATTGTGAGATTAGTCGATCCCCCAATGTGATGTCCACTTGATTAAAAAGTGTGGCTACAGGGTAATTAATAAAACCCACACGTGCACCATCGGGAATGGGTGTGTTATCTTGTTTAACTATACGACAGGTTAAGTGCAGGAGGGTGTTATTTAAGTCGTAGTAATATTCGCTGCTAACCGATATGAAGAATTCCAACGGCGTGTTGTCAGTGAGGGCTGCGATAGGCAGGACTTCAACAAATAAAGATTTTTCAATACTTGTCTGCGTTGGCGGTATGGTGAAAATATCCAACACAGATTTGGTGCACTCTACAGAACCGTCGTGTATGAACGCCATGTTAGAGAATTAAAAGATGTTGTCTGCTGCGCGTCTAGCGGGTTTCAGACGGCGTCATCTTTTGCGTGAAGGAGTCTTATCCATGAGGAGCGGGTGAAATCGTGCTACGATTCGTCTTTTTCTTTTACGGGGGTTTTTTACAACAGAAACAAGGCCGGAGCTGCGCTGTTCTTGACGCGACTGATTGAGTCTGTCCAAAACAGCTGATGAAACAGAAGTGACGGCGTCTGTAGCGATATTTTTGACAGCCGTCTTTACATGAGGCTTTACTAATTCTAGACCTTTTCTGAAAAGAGGCAAGGCCCTTCGGAAGAGTAACCTGAAGATGCCCCCAATTCCGCCGCCAATCATATACTCATCTCTGTGAAATCCATCTCGCTGAGACAACATGTTTTAATGCTGCGAATCGTTACGCGGTCTAAAGTGTAATAGCACTATACTTTTCCCATACCTGAATTAACAAGGCGTGTTCTGGTCTGATAAAATCGAGATTGTAATCGTGTCAAAATGTTGTTTACACACCGGCACGTAATCAGGGCGATTGTACTGAATTGTGACAATGTCGCTGTTTTTACCGCTGATTTCTACATTCTTAACAGCTGCACATAGCTATCTCCTACAAACTAATGATTGATAATATCCATATACACGTACAATGTATAGAAACCGCCTTTTATGTCAGCAAAATGTCGCCTCTTGTCCGGGATATTCCCAGCTAAAGCGGCGTTATATTCAGGCAGACCTAGCAGAACAGACAACTTATGACCCGGAGCAAAGTGTAGCGTTGGCGAATCGGTAACTCTAACAATTCTTTTTACTTCATCATAGCGTAGCTTAAAGACCTCGTTTGTTAGCCTTAAATACTCAATTCTGTCATTTATCGCACGCGTCAAATCTGTTAGAGAGGAATAAAATCCAGACTTGACAAAATATTCCTGGTATATACTGCCATGTTTAGCGATGAAAAAGTTTCCCTCGGTCGCCGCAATCGAGTCCCATGTGTGCGGATACTGAATTTCGGTTAGCGCCACATCGTAAGCGCCTTCGAGCTGAATCGGCTTCGCTAGTTTCGTAGTGTACGTAGAAATTGAGTTTTCGGGGTAGATTCTGGACGATGCATTACTAGGAAGAGTTATATAAAATGAGCCCGACTCCATGCTCTATGCGGGTGACAGTTGATTTTCAGCCACTCAGCTGTTAAATTTTGTAGGGTACCCGAGCCACTTCACAAAATAATGCTCCGTTCCGCTGATGCGCCTTTTCTTTAATATTTTCTCGATCCTGTAGACGCGGTTCTCGTCAGCGGGTACCAGCTGTATTTCCTCTTTATAAAATGACCCCTCTATAGCTTCGCCGCTCAGGTCGATTAATTTATATAGTGGTTTTTGAAATCGCGTATTAATAGACTCTATGACGAAAATTTCATCAGTGTAAGTTTGCTCATAGCCTTTCGTAAATGTTCCTTTATGTTGAGAAATCCTCACATGATCGCCTATTTTTAAAGAAGTCTTTTCATGCTTTGAGTTCAGAATATCACTGTAGATATTTCGCCAAATTGTTAAGGAGTTCTTTTTCGTGACATCCACAGGTCGGCATCGGATAATACGGTGGTAAGTTCGGTTATAACTGTATACCAGCGCTGGTAAAATATCGATATAGCGAAATGTGTTATGATGGGTGAGATAACGCCACATTCGTGATTCTAAAGTGCGATTAAAGCGCTCAACCACCGCAGCCTTTACGTTGTTGCTCGTAAAGTAATGGTGTATGTTGTATCTTTTACAAACGCGCTTCATGTGTTGATTCATGAATTCTTTCCCGCGATCAGTGAGTATTTTTCGCCGTACACGATCGCTATTCTCAAATATCAGCTCGAAGGCTCTTGCGATGTGGCGCTAACCGAAATTCAGTATCCGCACACATGGGACATGATTGCGGCGACCGAGGGAAACTTTTTCATCGCTAAACATGGCAGTATATACCAGGAATATTTTGTCAAGTCTGGATTTTTTTCCACCCTAACAGATTTGACGCGTGCGATAAATGACAGAATTGAGTCTTTAAGGCTAACAAATGAGGTCTTTAAGCTACGCTATGATGAAGTAAAAGGAATTGTTACAGTTACCGATTCGCCAACGCTACACTTTGCTCCGGGTCACAAGTTGTCCGTTCTGCTAGGTCTGCCTGAATATAACACCGCTTTAGCTGGGAATATCCCGGACAAGAGGCGACATTTTGCGGACATAAAAGGCGGCTTCTATACATTGTACGTGTATACGGATATTATCAATCATTAGTTTGTAGGAGATAGCTATGTGCAGCTGTTAAGAACATAGAAATCAGCGGTAAAAACAGCGACATTGTCACAATTCAGTACAATCGCCCTGATTACGTGCCGTTGTGTAAACAACATTTTAACACGATTACAATCTCGATTTTATCAGACCAGAACACGTCTGTTAAATTCAGGTACGGGAAACGTATAGTGCGATTACACTTTAGACCGCGTAACGATTCACAGCATTAAAACATGTTGTCTCAGCGAGTGTACGGAGATCCTGCGCTCTATGTGAAACATTATTTGACGCAGAGTGGAAACGGAAAAATAGATGGATTTCACGGAGATGAGTATATGATTGGCGGCGTAATTGGGGGCATCTTCAGGTCACTATTCCAAAGGGCCTTGCCTCTTTTCAGAAAAGGTCTAGAATTAGTAAAGCCTCATGTAAAGACGGCTGTCAAAAATATCGCTAGAGACGCCATCACTTCTGTTTCGTCAGCTGTTTTGGACAGACTCAATCAGTCGCGTCAAGAACAGCGCGGCTCCGGCCTTGTTTCTGTTGTAAAAAACCCCGTAAAAGAAAAAGACGAATCGTAGCACGATTTCACCCGCTCCTCATGGATAAGACTCCTTCACGCAAAAGACGACGCCGTCTGAAACCCGCTAGATGTTCAGCAGACGACATCTTTTAATTCTCTAACATGGCGTTCATACACAACGGTTCTGTAGAGTGCACCAAATCTGAGTTGGATATTTTCATCATACCGCCAACGCAGACAAGTATTGAAAAATCTTTATTTGTTGAAGTCCTGCCTATCGCAGCCCTCACTGAAAACACGCCGTTGGAATTCTTCATATCGGGTAGCAGCGAATATTACTACGACTTAAATAACACCCTCCTGCACTTAACCTGTCGTATAGTTAAACAAGATAACACACCCATCCCCGATGGTGCACGTGTGGGTTTTATTAATTACCCTGTAGCCACACTTTTTAATCAAGTGGACATCACATTGGGGGATCGACTATTCTCACAATCCGATAATCTTTATAGCTATAGAGCATTCATTGAGAAAATTTTAAATTATAGCGGTCAAACGCTCGCATCCCAATTTACAGCCGGCCTGTTTTACAAGGATTTGGCAGGTCACCACCATGAAAGGACACTCGATGGCCCAAATTTAGGCTTCGCTAAAAGAGCTGCAGCAACACAGCGCTCTAAAACTGTGGAGCTTCTGGGGCCTATTTATGGCGATATATTTAACCAACCGAAGCTTATCTTGAACGGTCTGGATTTTAAGATAAATTTGACAAGGAATAAAGACACGTTCTGCTTGATGTCAGCAGACCCTGATGGATTTAAAGTTCAAATCCTTTAGGCTTCAATTTTCATCAAGAGAGTACAAGTATCCCCAGCCGTATGCATAGGCCACAGCCAGGCGCTACTAGCGACCACCGCTAAATATACTTTGAATAGGACGAGTCTCAAAGTCTTCAGCATAGCAATCGGGAGCCGTATAGCAACCCATGAACATTTGTTCCTGGGCCAGATACCTAAAACTGTGATATTAGCCTTTGTGGACAATGAAGCCTTTAGCGGTAGCTTCCCAAAAAATCCTCTCTGTTTTCACCATTATTCCGTAAACCACGCCGCCTTGTATATGCATGGTCAACAGATTCCGGCCAGGCCTTTTCAGCCTGATTTTGAGGCCGAATTAGCTATTAGGGAATACATGGCTCTCATGCATATCTCCGGAAAGCAACGAGCAGACAACTCGATTTCGATTGACAGAAATGAGTTCGTTAGCGGATACACATTTTTTGCATTCGACCTGTCACCGGACAAGGAGCCCGGCACGCACTTCTCGCTCGTTAAAACTGGGAACCTGCGTGCGGAAGTACGCTTCTCAGTCCCTACCCCTTACACGGTTAACATGCTTGTCTATGCGTCAAGTCCCGCTATTCTGGAAATAAATCACAGAAGAGAAGTTCTGTACGATTACAATTAACTTATGAACACACTTCAACTCACGAATCTCCCTAAATCCGATCGTTATACTTTGCGAATTTTTGCTGGCGTATACCCGAGTGACTTCCTACCCCAATTCAATGTGGATAAAAGACCATCGGCTTATATAATTAATACTGATGATTCAACTCAACGAGGACGACACTGGGTGTTAATTGTACTATGTGACTCAGAGAGAGTGGTCTATTTTGATAGTTACGGCCTAGCACCGGATAGTCCCATTTTTCCCGCGGCTTTTATAGAGTTTTTAAAAAGAAACTGCGCTAGGTACATATATCAGGATAACCAAATTCAGGATACCGACAGTGTATTTTGTGGGCATTACTGTGTGTTTGTATTATATTACATAGTCCGTGGATTATTTTATGAGAGTATTTTACGCTTCTTTACGCCAGATTTAAAAAAAAAATGATAATTTTGTAAATCAATTTATAAAAGATAAGTTTTGTGACCGTCATTACAGATGTCGGATCCCTTGTATTTTTAATATGATCTGTGCATCTTTATATAATCGTTAGATACATGAAGTATAATAAAATAGAGAGATAGATACCTGTGTTAACTGTTAACAGCCTAATCTTTGATTCTAACTGTGCAATAATAGACACCATCATTCATCACTATGCTGACACCCTTTCCGATCTGGAACTAATTGGCTACTGATTGTAAAAATGCGTAACTAATTCAAGCCGCATCCCATTCACCGCCACACATTCCTATCCTGCAGGGCCTGGACATGAGTAATAGTCAGCTGATCACAGTAACGAGAGCTTCTTGAAGTCAACAGACAGAAATCATTAGTGGTTGCCCCCAACTATTTCAAAGTGGCTCGTTACAATAAAGCGACCTATTGAACTCTGCGAGAGGAATCATATCAAGACTGAGCTCGTAGCTAAACCGAGGTGATAAAGACTTTAATATGAAGTCAGACTACGCTATTCCAGCCGTGCATGCTTCCGAACGATCGCTTTATGAAGCTGAAATAGCTAATGTCATTCGACGCTGGGACCTTCCACAATCGTGCAAGAAAAACTTAGAGCGATTGCTGTCCGCTCTACTCAATCACCGGAATATTATCACATGGAACGATAAGCACGAACTGGTATATAAAAACGTCGTAATTCACGGAACCAATTTCCCCGCGCTGATCAGACATACGACGCAGAGTCACACCTTCGTGAGAAGAAGTATACCTTTGGGGTGGAACATTTTTATGCATGCAATAGCGGAAGCTAATGTACCTAGCGATGTCGCTGCAGACGCCACTACTCGTGAGTTGGTGGAATCTTTGAAGATGGATTTTTTAATAAAGTCCATGATGGATCTAAAACTTTAACTCGGAAAGACTTTTGTACTGTTACTCCCCTCAAACATATGGCACTTGCTACATTATGCTAACCACAGACTGTCGCAGAATGGCGATATTACATTGTGGAATTTGTGCGACGAGTTGAGTTTGTTTATTAAGGGGAGACGATTAATGGGTCAAACATTTTGGACTTGATCCGTCATGCTACGCAGAGCCATAGCGCTACCAAGAAAAATCACCCTCTGGGCTGGGACATTTTTATGCGAGCAATGGCCGAAGTTAATATGCCTTCTACGGTCATTGGCAGCCACAGTACTAGAGAAATTCTCCAGGATTTGAAAACAGGCTCGGCCCCCGGCTTTGTACCTGGTACCCCCAAAAACAAAATCCTGACTTTCTCCCCAACCCCACATGGAATAACACAGGGGAGCCTGCTGCCTAAAAAGCGACCGACACCAGTGCTCCCCATGTCGTAGTTAAGTTTGTAAAGGATTGTAAAAATGTAACTATATTTCTTTTACCATTATACAGTGTTATACATATCTATGTAATCATTCTTATGCATTACTTTATGTCATAACTCTATATTCTGTTTTTTTTTTTTTTTTTACAGCGCATAGTTTATATATTCTGGGCACTCAATAAAGTTTATAAAACTTTGCATTTTTGTCTTACTTTGTGCTCTTTCTATATATTAACTTCCTTATACTCATAGACTGACTTGATTGATATATAAACATCGACTCAGCCTATACACATAATAAGGCCATTGATTGGAGTATGACTTGAATGGTAGATAACACCAACTCAGGCTATACATGTAATAAGGCCTTTGTGTTCTCTATATCCTGCTCAGCCTTATTAGGATGAGGGGCTGCAATGATGAAAAAATCTGTTAGTGGCTTGAAATGCATTCTATATATTAACCCTTATACTCATAAGCTGACTTGATTGGTATATAACATCGAGTCAGTCTATACATATAATAAGCCCGTGTCGTCTGTTTTAACGAAAACGCGCAAAATAACATCACAAAAACGACGTACAGTCAACTATACCAGGCTTCTTTAGCTAAAAAGCGCTATTTACAGCAGCAGGGGTACACTTTAAGCATCTTATGGGAGCATGAATGGCGTGAAATGGTTGAGACTAGAGATGAGCGAGCACCAAACTGCTCGGGTGCTCGTTACTCGGGACGAAATTATCGCGATGCTCGGGGGTTCGTTTCGAGTAACGAACCCCATTGAATTCAATGGGCGACCCGAGCATTTTTGTATATCACCGATGCTCGCTAAGGTTTCCATTTGTGAAAATCGGGGCAATTCAAGAAAGTGATGGGAACGACACAGAAACGGATAGAGCAGGCGAGGGGCTACATGTTGGGCTGCATCTCAAGTTCCCAGGTCCCACTATTAAGCCACAATAGCGGCAAGAGTGCCCCCCCCTCCCAACAACTTTTACTTCTGAAAAGCCCTCATTAGTAATACATACCTTAGCTAAGCACCACACTACCTCCAAGAAAGCACAATCACTGCCTGCATGACACTCCGCTGCCACTTCTCCTGGGTTACATGGTGCCCAACCCCCCCCCCCCCCCCCCGCACGACGCAGTGTCCACAGTGCACACCAAAGTGTCCCTGCGCAGCCTTCAGCTGCACTGCTTCAGGTCTATTTATAAGTGCGTCTGCCATGAGGAGGAACCGCAGGCATACACTGCAGAGGGTTGGCACGGCTAGGCTGCGACCCTCTTTAAAAGGGGCAGGGCGATAGCCCACAATGCTGTACAGAAGCAATGAGAAATATAATCCTGTGCCACCGCCATCAGGAGCTGCACACGTGGGCATAGCAATGGGGAACCTATGTGCCACACACTATTCATTCTGTCAAGGTGTCTGCATGCCCCAGTCAGACCACGGTTTTTTATAAATAGTCACAGGCAGGTACAACTCCGCAATGGGAATGCCGTGTGCACCCACAGCATGGGTGGCTCCCTGGAACCCACCAGCTGTACATTAATGTATCCCATTGCAGTACCCATCACATCTGAGGTAACGTCCGATTAAATGCAGGTGGGCTTCGGCCCACACTGCATGCCCCAACCTGACCGGGCTTTTTATTTCATAGACACAGGCAGGTACAACTCCCTATTGTGAAGTCCCTGTGGACCGACAGCATGGGTGGGTGCCAGGAAGCCACCGGCGGCACATAAATATATCCCATAGCATTGCCCATCACAGCTGAGGTAATGTCATGTTAAATGCAGGTGGGCTTCGGCCCACACTGCATGCCCCAGTCACACTGGGGTTCTTTAGAAACTTACACATGTAGTTACAACTCCGTGTGGACCAACAGCATGGGTGGCTCCCTGGAACCCACCGGCGGTACATAAATGTATCCCATTGCAGTGCCCAGCACAGCTTATGTAACATCAGCTGTGATGCAGGTGGGCAAAAAATTAATTGGATTACACTGTAGGCGAGGGCCCCAAAAAATTGGTGAATTGGTTAATGTGGCTTAATTTGTAACTAGGCCTGGAGGCAGCCCAGTTAAAATAAAAATTGGTTCAGGTGCAAGTTTCAACGCTTTAATGAGCATTGAAACGTATAAAAATTGTTTAGAAAAATTATTTGACTAAGCCTTGTGGGCCTAAGAAAAATTGCCCGTTCGGCGTGATTATGTGAGGTTTCAGGAGGAGGAGCAGGAGGAGGAGGAGGAATATTATACACAGATTGATGAAGCAAAAATGTCCCTGTTTTTGATGGTGATAGAAAACGATGCTTCCATCCGCGGGTGCAGCATACGTATTGCTTAGGTATCGCTGCTGTCCGCTAGTAAAGAAGAGAAGTCTGGGGAAATCCAGGCTTTGTTCATTTTGATGAGTGTAAGCCTGTCGGCACTGTCGGTTGACAGGCGGGTACGCTTATCCGTGATGATTCCCCCAGCCGCACTAAACACCCTCTCTGACAAGACGCTAGCCGCAAGACAAGCAAGCACCTCCAGGGCATACAGCGCGAGTTCAGGCCACGTGTCCAGCTTCGACACCCAGTAGTTGTAGGGGGCAGAGGCGTCACCGAGGACGGTCGTGCGATCGGCTACGTACTCCCTCACAATCCTTTTACAGTGCTCCCGCCGACTCAGCCTTGACTGAACAGCGGTGACACAGTTTTGCTGGGGAGCCATAAAGCTGGCAAAGGCCTTGGAGAGTGTTCCCCTGCCTGCGCTGTACATGCTGCCTGATCGCTGCGCCTCCCCTGCTACCTGGCCCTCGGAACTGCGCCTTCGGCCACTAGCGCTGTCGGATGGGAAGTTTACCATCATATTGTCCACCAGCGCCCTGTGGTATAGCATCATTCTCGAACCCCTTTCACGAGAAAGGCATCCTAACATGAAGTCAGCCATGTGTGCCAGGGTACCTGTACGCCACACATGGCTGTCCTCACTAGGAAGATCACTTTCATGATCCTCCTCCTCCTCCTCCTCTGGCCATACACGCTGAAAGGATGACAGGCAAGCAGCATGTGTACTCTCAGCAGTGGGCCAAGCTGTCTCTTCCCCCTCCTCCTTATGCTCCTCCCCCTCCTCCTCCTCCTCAACGCGCTGAGATATAGACATGAGGGTGCTCTGACTATCCAGCGACATACTGTCTTCCCCCGGCTCTGTTTCCGAGTGCAAAGCGTCTGCCTTTATGCTTTGCAGGAAACTTCTCAAGAGGCATAGCAGAGGAATGGTGACGCTAATGTTTGCAGCATCCCCGCTCACCATCTGGGTAGACTCGTCAAAGTTTCCAAGGACCTGGCAGATGTCTGCCAACCAGGCCCACTCTTCTGTAAAGAATTGAGGAGGCTGACTCCCACTACACCGCCCATGTTGGAGTTGGTATTCCAATATAGCTCTACGCTGCTCATAGAGCCTGGCCAACATGTGGAGCGTAGAGTTCCACCGTGTGGGCACGTCGCACAGCGGTCGGTGCACTGGCAGATTAAACCGATGTTGCAGGGTCCGCAGGGTGGCAGCGTCCGTCTTGGAGTTGCGGAAATGTGCGCTGACCCGGCGCACCTTTCCGAGCAGGAATGACAAGTGTGGGTAGCTTTTCAGAAAGCACTGAACCACCAAATTAAAGACATGGGCCAGGCATGGCACGTGCGTGAGGCTGCCGAGCTGCAGAGCCGCCACCAGGTTACGGCCGTTGTCACACACGACCATGCCCGGTTGGAGGCTCAGTGGCGCAAGCCAGCGGTCGGTCTGCTCTGTCAGACCCTGCAGCAGTTCGTGGGCCGTGTGCCTCTTATCTCCTAAGCTGAGTAGTTTCAGCACGGCCTGCTGACGCTTGCCCACCGCTGTGCTGCCACGCCGCGCGACAACGACTGCTGGCGACGTGCTGCTGCTTGCACATCTTGATTGCGAGACAGAGGTTGCGCTGGAGGAGGAGCGTGGTTTAGTGGAGGCAGCATACACCGCCGCAGATACCAGCACCGAGCTGGGGCCCGCAATTCTGGGGGTGGGTAGGACGTGAGCGGTCCCAGGCTCTGACTCTGTCCCAGCCTCCACTAAATTCACCCAATGTGCCGTCAGGGAGATATAGTGGCCCTGCCCGCCTGTGCTTGTCCACGTGTCCGTTGTTAAGTGGACCTTGGCAGTAACCGCGTTGGTGAGGGCGCCTACAATGTTGCGGGAGACGTGGTCGTGCAGGCCTGGGACGGCACATCGGGAAAAGTAGTGGCAACTGGGAACCGAGTAGCGCGGGGCCGCCGCCACATCATGCTTTTGAAAGCCTCCGTTTCCACAAGCCTATACGGCAGCATCTCCAGGCTGATCAATTTGGCAATGTGCACGTTTAACGCTTGAGCGTGCGGGTGCGTGGCGGCGTACTTGCGCTTGTGCTCAACAGTGGCGCTAGCGACGTCTGGACGCTGCGCTGAGAGACATTGCTGGATGGGGCCGAGGACAGCGGAGGTGAGGGTGTGGGTGCAGGCCAGGAGACGGTACTGCCTGTGTCCTCAGAGGGGGGTTGGATCTCAGTGGCAGGTTGGGGCACAGGGGAAGAGGCAGTGGTGCAAACCGGAGGCGGTGAACGGTTATCGTCCCACCTTGTGGGGTGCTTGGCCATCATATGCCTGCGCATGCTGGTGGTGGTGGCTCCCCAGCTGATCTTGGCGCGACAAAGGTTGCCCACCACTGTTCGACGGTCGTCAGGCGTCTCTGTGAAAAACTGCCACACCGTAGAGCACCTTGACCTCTGCAGGGTGGCATGGCGCGAGGGGGCGCTTTGGGAAACAGTTGGTGGATTATTCGGTCTGGCCCTGCCTCTACCCCTGGCCACCGCACTGGCTCGGCCTGTGCCCACACCCTGACTTGGGCCTCCGCGTCCTCGCCTGCGTCCACGTCCTATAGGCCTACCCCTACCCATCAGCGTGGTGTACTACCAGTAGTGCAGAAACAGAACGCTGTAATTAAATGTGCCGCTTATTGGCCTGTAGTTGGAGGCTCACTTCGCTTACCGAACGCACAGCAGAGCCAGGAAATAATTTTGCGCAAGCCTGCTGTAACACTTAGCTGGCTGCGTATGAATTAGGAGGACAACTACACCCAGCACAGACCCAGTACACTGAGGACAGTCACAGGCAGCCCAAATAGATTTTTTTTCCCAAATGTTTTTGGAAAGGCCCACTGCCTATATTCAATAAATATATGTCTTCTGTCCCTGCCTCACCACCACTACTGGCCCTGGAGTATGTATAATTACTGCAGGGCGCAATGCTCTGCACGGCCGATATACCAAAAAAAAAAAAATGTGCAACACTGCAAAGAGCAGCCTCCACACTACTGCACACGGTTAGATGTGGCCCTAAGAAGGATCGTTGGGGTTCTTGAAGCCTAAAATACTCCTAACACTCTCCCTATAGCAGCTCTGGCACCAACAGCACTTTCCCTCCTCTATGTCAGAATAAATCTGTGGCGAGCCGCGGGAGGGGCCGATTTTTATACTCGGGTGACACCTGATCTCGCCAGCCACTCACTGCAGGGGGGTGGTATAGGGCTTGAACGTCGCAGGGGGAAGTTGTAATGCCTTCCCTGTCTTTCTATTGGCCAGAAAAGCGCGCTAACGTCTCAGAGATGAAAGTGAAAGTAACTCGAACATCGCGTGGTACTCGTCACGAGTAACGAGCATCTCAAACACGCTAATACTCGAACGAGTATCAAGCTCGGACGAGTACGTTCGCTCATCTCTAGTTGAGAC
The DNA here is from genome assembly GCF_035609145.1 of Eleutherodactylus coqui. Lineage (NCBI taxonomy): Eukaryota > Metazoa > Chordata > Amphibia > Anura > Eleutherodactylidae > Eleutherodactylus > Eleutherodactylus coqui. The sequence goes on from NC_089837.1 coordinate 30,528,858, forward strand.
CAATTCAGACCTTCAGGCTTTTCTTCTTAAAATGCAGTTCCCAGTACCACTAGAGCCGCATGACGCTCTTTACGGGGGTCGAACTAACGCAATAAAGCTATATAACAGGTTGGCCGATGGTGAGACGATAAATTATTATGATTTCACTAGTCTATATCCTTTCGTCAACAAAACAAAGACGTACCCTATAGGTCACCCGTAGAGATGAGCGAACGTACTCGTCCGAGCTTGATACTCATTCGAGTATTAGCGTGTTCGAGATGCTCGTTACTCGTAACGAGTACCACGCAATGTTCGGGTTACTTTCACTTTCATCTCTGAGACGTTAGCGCGCTTTTCTGGCCAATTGAAAGATAGGGAAGGCATTACAACTTCCCCCTGCGACGTTCAAGCCCTATACCACCCCCCTGCAGTGAGTGGCTGGGGAGATCAGGTGTCACCCGAGTATAAAAATCGGCCCCTCCCGCGGCTCGCCTCAGATGCGTTGTGAGATAGCTGAGGGACAGTGGTATCGTGTTGGAGCTGCTGTAGGGAGAGTGTTAGGAGTTAGTGTAGGCTTCAAGAACCCCAACGGTCCTTCTTAGGGCCACATCTAACCGTGTGCAGTAGTGTGGAGGCTGCTTTTAGCAGTGTTGCACATTTTTTTTTTTTTGGTATATCGGCCGTGCAGAGCATTGCGCCCCGCAGTAATAGTCCAGGGACAGAAGTGTGGAGGCAGGGAGAGCGTTAGGAGTTATTGTAGGCTTCAAGAACCCCAACGGTCCTTCTTAGGGCCACATCTAACCGTGTGCAGTACTGTGGAGGCTGCTTTTAGCAGTGCTGCATTTTTTTTTTTTTGTTGGTATATTGGCCGTGCAGAGCATTGCGCCCTGCAGTAATACTCCAGGGACAGAATTGTGTAGGCAGGGCCAGAAGACATATATTATAGATTGAATATATGCAGTGGTCCTTTTGAAAAAAATATTGAAAAAAAATCTATTTGGCCTGCCTGTCACTGTGCTCAGTGTTCTGGGTCTGTGTCTGCTGGGGGTAGTATTTCTCCAAATAAATACGCAGCCAGCTAAGTGTTACAGCAGGCTTGCGCCAAATTATTTCCTGGCTCTGAAATCACCGGTCTGTTGCAGTTAATAACACTGCAGCACTGCAGTTCCGTGACACACACATCAGGGACAGAATTGTGTAGGCAGGGCCAGAAGACATATATTATAGATTGAATATACGCAGTGGTTATTTTGAAAAAAATATTGAAAAAAAATCTATTTGGCCTGCCTGTCACTGTGCTCAGTGTTCTGGGTCCGTGTCTGCTGGGGGTAGTAGTTCTCCAAATAAATACGCAGCCAGCTAAGTGTTACAGCAGGCTTGCACCAAATTATTTCCTGGGGTTCCGTAAACGAAGTCAGCCTCCAACCACAGGCCAATAAGCGGCACATTTAATTACAGCGTTCTGTTTCTGCACTACTGCTAATACACCATGCTGAGGAGTAGGGGTAGGCCTATAGGACGTGGTCGCGGGCGAGGACGCGGAGGCCCAAGTCAGGGTGTGGGCACAGGGCGAGCCAGTGCGGTGGCCAGGGGTAGAGGCAGGGCCAGACCGAATAATCCACCAACTGGTTCCCAAAACGCCCCCTCGCGCCATGCCACCCTGCAGAGGTCAAGGTGCTCTACGGTGTGGCAGTTTTTCACAGAGACGCCTGACGACCGTCAAAAAGTGGTGTGCAACCTTTGTCGCGCCAAGATCAGCTGGGGAGCCACCACCACCAGCATGCGCAGGCATATGATGGCCAAGCACCCCACAAGGTGGGACGATGCCTGTTCACCGCCTCCGGTTTGCACCACTGCCTCTCCCCCTGTGCCCCAACCTGCCACTGAGATCCAACCCCCCTCTGAGGACACAGGCAGTACCGTCTCCTGGCCTGCACCCACACCCTCACCTCCGCTGTCCTCGGCCCCATCCAGCAATGTCTCTCAGCGTAGCGTCCAGACGTCGCTAGCGCCACAGTTTGAGCACAAGCGCAAGTACGCCGCCACGCACCCGCACGCTCAAGCGTTAAACGTGCACATTGCAAAATTGATCAGCCTAGAGATGCTGCCGTATAGGCTTGTGGAAACGGAGGCTTTCAAAAGCATGATGGCGGCGGCGGCCCCGCGCTACTCGGTTCCCAGTTGCCACTACTTTTCCCGATGTGCCGTCCCAGGCCTGCACGACCACGTCTCCCGCAACATTGTACGCGCCCTCACCAACGCGGTTACTGCCAAGGTCCACTTAACAACAGACACGTGGACAAGCACAGGCGGGCAGGGCCACTATATCTCCCTGACGACACATTGGGTGAATTTAGTGGAGGCTGGGACAGAGTCAGAGCCTGGGACCGCTCACGTCCTACCCACGCCCCGAATTGCGTGCCCCAGCTCGGTGGTGGTATCTGCGGGGGTGTATGCTTCCTCCACTAAACCACCCTCCTCCTCCTCCTATGCAACCTCTGTCTCGCAATCAAGATGTGTCACCAGCAGCAGCACGTCGCCAGCAGTCGTTGTCACGCGGCGTGGCAGCACAGCGGTGGGCAAGCGTCAGCAGACCGTGCTGAAACTACTCAGCTTAGAAGAGAAGAGCCAAACGGCCCACGAACTGCTGCAGGGTCTGACAGAGCAGACCGACCGCTGGCTTGCGCCGCTGAGGCTCCAACTGGGCATGGTCGTGTGTGACAACGGTCGTAACCTGGTGGCGGCTCTGCAGCTCGGCAGCCTCACGCACGTGCCATGCCTGGCCCATGTCTTTAATTTGGTGGTTCAGTGCTTTCTGAAAAGCTACCCCCACTTGTCATACCTGCTCGGAAAGGTGTGCCAGCTCTGAGCACATTTCCGCAAATCCCACACGCACGCTGCCACCCTGCGGACCCTGCAACATCGGTTTAATCTGCCAGTGCACCGACTGCTGTGCGACGTGCCCACACAGTGGAACTCTACGCTCCACATGTTGGCCAGACTCTATGAGCAGCGTAGAGCTATAGTGGAATACCAACTCCAAATTGAGCGGCGCAGTGGGAGTCAACCTCCTCAATTATTTACAGAAGAGTGGGCCTGGTTGGCAGCCATCTGCCAGGTCCTTGGAAAATTTGACGAGTCTACCCAGATGGTGAGCGGGGATGCTGCAAACATTAGCGTCACCATTCCTCTGCTATGCCTCTTGAGAAGTTCCCTGCAAAGCATAAAGGCAGACGCTTTGGAATCAGAAATGGAGGCGGGGGAAGACAGTATGTCGCTGGATAGTCAAAGCAACCTCATGTCTATATCTCAGCGCGTTGAGGAGGAGGGGGAGGAGCATGAGGAGGAGGGGGAAGAGACAGCTTGGCCCACTGCTGAGGGGACAGATGCTGCTTGCCTGTCATCCTTTCAGCGTGTATGGCCAGAGGAGGAGGAGGAGGAGGAGGGGGAGGAGCATGAGGAGGAGGGGGAAGAGACAGCTTGGCCCACTGCTGAGGGTACAGATGCAGCTTGCCTGTCATCCTTTCAGCGTGTATGGCCAGAGGAGGAGGAGGAGGAGGATCCTGAAAGTGATCTTCCGAGTGAGGACAGCCATGTGTTGCGTACAGGTACCCTGGCACACATGGCTGACTTCATGTTAGGATGCCTTTCTCGTGACCCTCGCGTTACACGCATGCTGGCCACTACGGATTACTGGGTGTACACACTGCTCGATCCACGGTATAAGGAGAGCCTTTGCACTCTCATTTCCGAGGAGGAAAGGGGTTCGAGAATGATGCTATACCACAGGGCGCTGGTGGACAAACTGATGGTAAACTTCCCATCCGACAGCGCTAGTGGCCGAAGGCGCAGTTCCGCGGCCCAGGTAGCAGGGGAGGCGCAGAGATCAGGCAGCATGTACAGCGCAGGCAGGGGAACACTCTCTAAGGCCTTTGACAGCTTCATGGCTCCCCAGCAAGACTGTGTCACCGGTCCCCAGTCAAGGCTGAGTTGGCGGGAGCACTGTAAAAGGATGGTGAGGGAGTACGTAGCCGATTGCAGCACCGTCCTCGGTGACGCCTCTGCCCCCTACAACTTCTGGGTGTCGAAGCTGGACACGTGGCCTGAACTCGCGCTGTATGCCCTGGAGGTGCTTGCTTGTCCTGCGGCTAGCGTCTTGTCAGAGAGTGTGTTTAGTGTGGCTGGGGGAATCATCACGGATAAGCGTACCCACCTGTCAACCGACAGTGCCGACAGGCTTACACTCATCAAGATGAACAAAGACTGGATTTCACCAGACTTCTCTTCTCCACCAGTGGACAGCAGCGATACCTAAGCAATACGTAGGCTGCACCCGCAGATGGAAGCATCGTTCTCTATCACCATCCAAAACGGGCACCTTTTTGCTTCATCAATCTGTGTATAATATTCATCCTGCTCCTCCTCCTGAAACCTCACGTAATCACGCCGAACGTGCAATTTTTCTTAGGCTCACAAGGCTCAGTCATATAATTTTTCTAAACAATTTTTATACGTTTCAATGCTCATTAAAGCGTTGAAACTTTCACCTCAACCAATTTTTATTTTAACTGGGCTGCCTCCAGGCCTAGTTACCAATTAAGCCACATTAACCAAAGCCATTAATGGGTTTCACCTGCCCTCTCGGTTGGGCATGGGCAATGTTTCTCAGGTACATTAGTACTGTTGGTACACCAATTTTGTGGGCCCTCGCCTACTGTGTAATCCAATAAATTTTTGGCCCACCTGCATTACAGCTGACATAACATGAGCTGTGATTGGCAATGCAATGGGATATATTTATGTACCGCCGGTGGGTTCCTGGCACCCACCCATGCTGTGGGTCCACAGGGAGTTGTAAATGCATCTGTTTCCACTTCTAAAGAACCCCAGTCTGACTGGGGCATGCAGTGTGGGCCGAAGCCCACCTGCATTAAACATGACATTACTACCTCAGCTGTGTTGGTCAATGCAATGGGATATATTTATGTACCGCCGGTGGGTTCCTGGCACCCACCCATGCTGTGGGTCCACAGGGAGTTGTAAATGCATCTGTTTCCACTTCTAAAGAACCCCAGTCTGACTGGGGCATGCAGTGTGGGCCGAAGCCCACCTGCATTAAACATGACATTACTACCTCAGCTGTGTTGGTCAATGCAATGGGATATATTTATGTACCGCTGGTGGCTTCCTGGCACCCACCCATGCTGTGGGTCCACAGGGAGTTGTAAATGCATCTGTTTCCACTTCTAAAGAACCCCAGTCTGACTGGGGCATGCAGTGTGGGCCGAAGCCCACCTGCATTAAACATGACAATACTACCTCAGTTGTGATGGGCAATGCAATGGGATATTTTTATGTACCGCCGGTGGGTTCCAGGGAGCCACCCATGCTGTGGGTCCACAGGGAGTTGTAAATGCATCTGTTTCCACTTCTAAAGAACCCCAGTCTGACTGGGGCATGCAGTGTGGGCCGAAGCCCACCTGCATTAAGCACGACATTACATCAGCTGTGATGGGCACTGCAATGGGATATATTTATGCACACGGAATTCCCATTGCGGAGTTGTACCTGCCTGTGACTATATATAAAAAAATGCTGTCTGACTGGGGCATGCAGACACCTTGACAGAATGAATAGTGTGTGGCACATAGGTTCCCCATTGCTATGCCCACGTGTGCAGCTCCAGATGGAGGTAGCACAGGATTGGATTTCTCATTGCTTCTGTACAGCATTGTGGGCTATCGCCCCGCCCCTTTTAAAGAGGGTCGCTACCTAGCCGTGCCAACCCTCTGCAGTGTATGCCTGCTTTTCCTGTGGCAGACGCACTTATAAATAGACATGAGGGTGGCGTGGCATGAGGGCAGCTGAAGGCTGGGCAGGGACAGTTTGGTGTGCGCTGTGGACACTGGGTCGTGGGGGGGGGGGGGAGGGGGGGGTTGGCAGCATGTAACCCAGGAGAAGTGGCAGCGGAGTGTCATGCAGGCAGTGATTGTGCTTTGTTGGAGGTAGTGTGGTGCTTAGCTAAGGTATGCATTGCTAATGAGGGCTTTTCAGATGTAAAAGTTGTTGGGAGGGGGGAGCACTCCTGCTGCTATTGTGGCTTAATAGTGGGACCTGGGAACTTGAGATGCAGCCCAACATGTAGCCCCTCGCCTGCCCTATCCGTTGCTGTGTTGTTCCCATCACTTTCTTGAATTGCCCCGATTTTCACAAATGAAAATCTTAGCGAGCATTGGCGATATACAAAAGTGCTCGAGTCGCCCATTGACTTCAATGGGGTTCGTTACTCAAAACGAACCCTCGAGCATCGCGAAAAATTCGTCTCGAGTAACGAGCACCCAAGCATTTTGGTGCTCGCTCATCTCTAGTCACCCGACGATTATTTATGAAAATTTTAGCTACATCAAAAATTACTTTGGTATCGCAAAAGTTAAAGTGTACCCGCCGCGCAATTTATTTTTCCCGGTGCTACCGGTGAAAATGAATCATATGTTGATGTTTCCGCTGTGTTACACATGCGCTTTAAATTCACAGTGCGACCCTTGTAGTCATACCGATGAAGAGAGGTCTATTGTTGGCACATGGTGTACGATAGAACTCGAGATGGCTGTAGAGAAAGGCTACAGGATAGCACACACCTACGAAATATGGCACTTTCCAGAAACATCGGATAATCTATTCGCATGTTACATCAAGTTGCATCTTAGGGATAAGCAAGAGGCTTCAGGGTATCCTACTTGGTGCACTGACGATGATAAGAAAAATGAGAATATTGACTCCTTTCTTCAAAAAGAAGGTGTTCAATTGCGTAAGGAGGAAATAGGCGTAAACCCTGCTAAACGCCAAATCTCCAAGCCTTTCTTAAACTCCTTGTGGGGAAAGTTTGCGCAGAAATCAAACCTTCTGTGTACCAACATCATGACTGACCCTGATAAACTCTTTGAGTATGTGTTTCTACCACAGTACGAAATTTCAGGTCTAAATTTTATTGATGACGAAACAGCCAATGTCACGTGGAAATACGCCAAAGAGCACCACACGGTCAACAAAAACACAAACATCTTTATAGCTTGCTTTACAACAGCCTACGCACGCCTAGAGCTCTACTCTCTTCTGGATAGACTGCAGGAACGATGCCTTTATCATGACACAGACTCTGTCATGTTTGTACACCGTGAAGGTGAATGGAACCCTCCGTTAGGCGACTATCTGGGGGAATTGACCAGCGAGATCCCCGGTGATACACACATAACAGAGTTTGTATCTGCTGGTCCCAAAATCTACGGGTACAAGTTGAACACTGGTAAAACAGTGTTAAAAGTTAAAGGTATAACTTTAAATACGTCAGCCACACAGGTCGTAAATTTTGACAGTCTGAAAGATCTGGTTCTGGATTATCATCGTAACAGCGACCCTGAAACCCAAAAGACCATCACCGTAGAGCAGCCTGGCTTCGTGAGAAATAAAAAGTATTGGGATATCGAAACAAGGCCGCTACAAAAAACACAGAGGTGTGTTTATACAAAGAGGTATCTACTAGATGATTTTACCACTCTCCCTTACGGTTATTAGATCATAAAGTATGCAAATACACCCAGACACGCAAACCCGTAATATTGTTTGATTTTGTGGCGTGTTGGCGTAATTATATGTCGGGGATAACTGCTTCTTCTCCTAACTAGGATCTGTAAGGAATACGTACTACCGGATCGCCGCAGCATTAACGCCACGCAATCCGCAAGATCGTGTGAGGAGGCGACTATTAGACAAATTCACACTATCACATCACGGTGTTAACGGCGGCATGATGGACACACGATTGTAACATCCCTTCTCTTGTATTTTAGCCGGTCTATCTAACTCTGGGAAAAGTTACTTTGTTAAGCAATTGTTACTTAACTCTGCAACGCATATATCTCATATCCCCACCAACATTGTGTTTTTTCATTCGTGTTGGCAACCGCTTTAGGATGAACTTTCCGCCTCTTTTTCCAACATTAGATTTATAGAAGGACTACCTCAGACTTTTAAAGATGATGACTTATTCCCACCTGATAAGGTAAATTTGACCGTTGTTGATGATCTCATGGAGAGTGCCAGTGAGAACAACGAAATAGAGAAAGCGTTTACCAAGTATGTACACCACAGAAATCTGAGCATTTTGTACCTTATACAGAGCATATTTTGTCAAGGTAAAAAAAGCCGCACTATAAATCTGAATACTAATTATATGGTGCTGTTTAAAAATCCACGTCATAAACTTCAAATTGTCACGTTGGCTAGACAGATGTATCCGGGTCAGACGCGCTTCTTCTTAGAAGCTTTTGAGGATGCAACGAGTGCTCCTTACGGATATCTGCTAGTTGACTTAAGAGCCAATACGCCTGAGGAGCACCGCTTGAGAACGGGTTTGTTTCCTCCTGCTTTACCAGCTGTGTACATCCCCAAGAAAAATGCTTCTAAAAAGTGAGTTTGTCTTTTTCGCGACTTATTTTATTCTGTGCGCATTGGTCCGACAGGATGTCTGAGAGAATACGTCGTAATTGGGCTCTCTTAAAAAGCCTGGTGAAAGCGAAACCGGCCGTAAGAAAATCTATTTTACGCGATGCGAACAGCGATCTGATTACAGCCATAGCTGAGATCGCATTAAATATTTTAAAAGGCCGGATACCTCTAAAACCTCGTCAGAAAAAGATACTAAAAAAATGACGAAGTGCTATAAGGCACCTGGGTGATAAAACACTGGCCATGAAGAAAAAGAAGCGTATAGTGAATCAGGCCGGCGGTTTTATAGGATCGCTCTTGGGTTTTGCAATCCCAATAATTACGAGTCTGCTTGCCAATCGATAATGGAGCATGCAGAGAAAATGTACTTGGTGCCTAAACACGAACTTAACAAGATAAGACAATCCGCTACAATGACACCGAGCATACGACAGACGACTATTCATCGCCTTGATTATGAAATTAGCTCGATTGTACAACGTAGTGACATTCCTGATGATGTGAAAATTAAATAATACACAGATGTTTTACAAAGATACTTGGTACACGCTAAACAGGACGCTAAAGAGCTAACAACTTTAAACCTCGTAACCGCTGGTGATGCTGATCATCAACAAGTGTCAAATACATCTCCTGATAATAGAAATACTGTTCACGAAATTGTGCGCCATGTCAATCCGCGGTTCAAAAAAAATGCTGAGCTTTTGCTATACAGACTGTTGCAGAATGGAGATATTACATCGTGGAATTTGCGCAATGAGTTTGTTTATAAAGGTGAGCCGGTTATTGGGTCAAACATTTTGGACTTGATCCGTCATACTACGCAAAGCCATAGCGCTACCAAGAAAAATCACCCTCTGGGCTGGGACATTTTTATGCGAGCGATGGCCGAAGTTAATATGCCTTCTATGGTCCTTGGCAGCCACAGTACTAGAGAAATTCTCCAGGATTTGAAAACAGGCTCGGACCCCGACTTTGCACCTGGTACCCCCCCAAAAAAATCCTGACTTTCTCCCCAACCCCACATAGAATAACACAGGGGAACCTGCTGCCTAAAAAGCGACCGACACCAGTGCTCCCCATGTCGTGGTTAACTTTGTAAAGGATTGTAAAAATGTAACTATATTTCTTTAACCATTATACAGTGTTATACACATCTATGTAATCATTCTTATGCATTCCTTTATGTAATAACTCTATATTCTGTTTTTTTTTTTTTTTTACAGCGCATCATTTATATATTCTGGGCACTCAAAGTTTATAAAACTTTGCATTTTTGTCTTACTTTGTGCTCTTTCTATATATTTTTTTAAACAATCTTGTTTTTATTTGAGCATAGAAAAAAATCGTTTACAAACAGTGAGTAATTTCTTACACAAATGAAGCCATTGTAGGACGTAACTAACAAATCACAGATTATGAGTGTTACATGTTTGGTTAGCGATGAAATGTACCAAACTTGCTTTGAAAGATATGATGGTATAGGTTGGGTACATTCAATCAATAGGTGCTGTGTGAGCGGGAGGGAGCTACTTCCCCACTTCATTAGGGGTCTATTCAAATGTATAGACGACGAGGTGTGCGAGTGGGGGAAGGAGCAATGAAAGATGCGGGTTAATGAATCCGCTCAACCAGGGGCTCCTACCCGCTTCCGCTGCAGCGTCCCAGCTTTTTATTTGCGATCATTGGTAAGGAACTTAACAGGGGGATGAGGGGGGGGGGGGGGGGACCACGTCGTCGAGAGAGAAAACTCTTTCTATATATTAGCTTCCTTATACTCATAAACTGACTTGATTGATATATAACATCGACTCAGCCTATACACATAATAAGGCCATTGATTGGAGTATGACTTGAATGGTAGTAACACCAACTCAGGCTATACATATAATAGGGCCTTTGTTTTCTCTATATCCTGCTCAGCCTTATTAGGATGAGGGGCTGCAATGATGAAAAAATCTGTTAGTGGCTTGAAATGTATTCTATATATTAACCCTTATACTCATAAGGTGACTTGATTGATATATAACATCGAGTCAGTCTATGCATATGATAAGCCCCTTGATTATCATGACACACACTGTATTCTAAAGTGTGTCTCGTGATGTGTCACAGGCTTGGAATGCGGGTGGGTGCCCCTGATACACGTCACAGATGGCCAGCTGCTGCGCCGAAGGGATGGAGGGTCAAAGGTCATGGGAAGGGGGCGTGGCACCTGTCACTTTCCAAAAGTGGGAGGCTTGACATGTTGTATGGACGTATACTACTGACATATTTGCAAAAATATGAAATTTTAGTTTTTCTCTTCTAAATTGCATTGACTCCTAAAAAAAACTGTGGGGTTAAAACACTCATCACACCCCTCAGTGAATACGTTAAGGGGTGTAGTTTTTAAAATAGGGTTATTTGTGGGGGTATCTATCATTTTGACTCCTATGAGCCTTTCCAATCTTGGCTTGGTGTAGGAAAACAAAGTGTTCCTCAAAATGATGAAAAGTAATGTTAAATTTGTACATCTCCTAAATGGTTAAAAAAAACGAAAGTTTTACCAATGCGCACCCAAAATAAAGTAAACTAATGGAAATATATATCTTAGCAAAAATTTCTATATTATGTTTGCACATATTTGAGATATTGCAGTTGGAAATGTGAAAAAATGACGATTTTTTCAAAATTTTCCCAATTTTGGCGCTTTTAATAAATAAACACAAATTCTATCGGTCTTTTTTTTTCTGCCTAAATGAAGTACAACATGTGGCGAGAAAACAATGTCAGAATCGCTTGGATATGCAAAACCTTTCTGGTGTTTTTCTATGCTAAATTGACACGTGTCAGATTTGAAAAATTTGGCCTGGTCATTAAGGCGCAAACAGGCTTGGTCACTAAGGGGCTAAAGTTCCCATCTGACAACGCTAGCGGTAGAGAACGTAGCTCAGTGGGCCAACTAGCAGGGGAGACGAGAGAAAACAGGCAGCATGTCCACCGCAAGCAGGGGAACACTCTCCAAGGCCTTTGCCAGTTTTATGGTACCCCAGCAAGACTGTGTCACCACTCCCCAGTTTTCCGGGGTTCACCTATACTCTTAGTAAACAAATTTTTTAGGGGTTTACCTATACTCTTGGTACACAAATGTTTCAGGGGTTTTCCTATACTCTTGGTACACAAATGTTTCAGGGGTTCGCCTATACTTTTGGTACACAAATGTTCAGGGGTTCGCCTATACCAATGATGGCGAATCTTTTAGAGACCGAGTGCCCAAACTGCAACCCAAATCCCACTTATTTACTGCAAAGTGCCAACATGTCTGGGGGCGGAGCTTATCACAAAGTATAATTTTACCGTCGTTGTTCTAAAAAGGACAGGGCCGCTTCAAAATAAACAGCATGCAGATTTTGACTGCTTTTTGGATGTGGAGCATTTTCGCATTCAAAAAGCAATCAAAATCTGCATGCTGTCTATTTAAAAAAAAACCCCGTCCATTTCTGTCCATGTAAACATACCCCAGCTATAATAGTGACACCCCCCCTGCGCGCGGCCCGAGCGATAATAGTGACCACCCCCAGTGGCCACAGCGATAATAGTGACCACCTCCAGCAGCCCCAGTGATAATAGTGAACCCCCCAGTAATAATAATGACCCCCTTCCCCCACAGTGGCCCCCAGTATAATAGTGACCCCCTAGCGGTAATAGTTACCCCTCCACAGTGGCCCCCCAGTAGCACAGTGACACCCCACAGCGCACCCCATTCCCGCCTGAGAACCACATACTTATGCCCTCCTCCATGTGAAAGCGCCGCTCCTCCTCTGCCTGGCGCGCCCTTCAGCAGTGCTCATAGCAGATACACACTGATATCAGTGTGCTGCCGGACGCCTCCTCCCCTTGCTCTCACGGAACCAAGTAGAAGACATCGCGGAAGGAGGGAGGAGGAACCCAGCTGCACACTGACATCACACTGTGACAGGGATGCATATTAACTTTTTCTTTCCCACTTATGCCCTAATCAGCAATTCCAGCAACCTGGTTGGATTATGGCAGAAGTGGAGAAGAAAAAGTTATAATGCGGTGGTGATCAGTGCACATAGCAGCGCTGCCGGTATTCACTAACATGGTGAGCGGCCGACAGCGACGCGTGCCAGCAGGGAGGGCACTACTTGCCACCTCTTGGTACACAAATGTTTTTAGGGGTTCACCTATACTCTTGGTAAACAAACGTTTCAGGGGTTCGCCTATACTCTTGGTACACCTCCATTCAAAATACAAGTACAGCGGCACCACAATCCAAATCCCTCTTTGGAGAGCAGAAAAACTTCAAATGCAGCTGAACGCTCTGTATAAAGGATCCGGACAGAGGGATCCAAAATTCAACAGTCCATGAAATAGGTTAGAATCAGCAGCTCAGATACTACGTTAAGTCCATACTTACACAAGGATTACCAAGTGAAAACATCTTTATTGCAGATGTGAGCTCCACTGCATAGCAACGTTTCAACCGTGTATCCGGTCTTTGTCAAGCATACAAAGACCGGATACACGGTTGAAACGTTGTTATGCAGTGGAGCTCACGTCTGGAATAAAGATGTTTTCACTTGTGTGAATATGGACTGAACTTAGTACCTGAGCTGCTGCTTCTAACATTCTTCATATACTCTTGGTACACAAATCTCTCAGGGGTTCGCCTATACTATTGGTAAAGCAATTGTTTCTGGGGTTCGCCCATAGTCTTGGTACACAAATTTTTCTGGGGTTCACCTATACTCTTGGTAAAGCAATTGTTTCTGGGGTTCACCTATACTCTTGGTACACAAATGTTTCAGGGGTTCGCCTATACTCTTGGTACACATATGTTTAGGGGTTCGTCTAAACTCTTGGTACACAAATGTTTCAGGGGTTTGCCTATACTCTTGGTACGCAAATGTTTCAGGGGTTTGCCTATACTCTTGGTACACAAATGTTTCAGGGTTCGCCTATACTTTTTGTAAAGCAATTGTTTCTGGGGTCTCCCCTATGCTGGCATTTGTGGCTAATGAAATGCTGCGACGGAGGTGGCATGGGATGGCACTTACAATTATACACTATTTTGTCTGCGATTTCTCAGCTATGTAGCTATGAAGCACAATTTTGGAAAGGGTCACACGGCATACGGTAACGTATCCCAGTGCGGTAACCATCTTTGGCCACTAATTTCTTCACGGTTCATGATGTTTTTCCTGGGGACACTGGTTAACAAGCCCCTCGGGGAGATATTTTTTTCTTTTTTTTTTTCTATTTGCACACTTCCTCAACCGGCAGAGGCGTCGTTGTGTGCCCGGCTGATCGGAGGGGGTGCCCGGGTTAGACGGCCGCCCGCCAGCTACCGCGGTTGGACAGGCAGAGTGGGGACTCGGGGACTCTATGGCTCTGTCCCAAAGGGAGGTGGCAGAGGGGCGCTGCATTGACTCCAGTGTACACGTCTCCACTCCTTCTCAGCACGTTGAGAAAATAGGTCAAAGACCGCCAGCTCTCCACCAATATTCCCGAACAAAGGCGGGTTGACCCGAACCCTCGGGATGAAAGGGGAGGGCTATTTAGTGTGCCACTCCGCGCAGGGGCGGCGTCGGTTCATCGGACCTCAAGAGTCGGAAGGACCGGCCTACAGTGTCGCGGAGCTCCCGTCGGCGAAGAAGGCGAAGGGGTGCGCCTTACCCCGTTTGGGATGGGGACAGCTTGACACTGCGCTGGGAAAAATTTTCAGTACGCTGTGGACACAGGCTCGTGCGGGGGATTGGACTGCAATGCCAGCATGTAACACAGGAGAAGAGGCAGTGATGTCACCCACAGGCGGTGATTTGCCTTCATTGCACCTAGTGTGGTGCTTAGCTAAGATGTGCCAGCGTGTGTGCCTTGCTGATTATGGTCTGGTCCAACTAAATTGTTAGGGGTGTGACCACCAGGCTCTTGCCCACAATTTGGCTTAGTAATGCGTCCCGGGAGCCTCAGATGCATCCATGCATGCTGCCCCTGCTGTTCCCTATCCATTTCTATGGTGTTTCCATCACTTTCTGATGTTTTCAGGTGAAACACACACCCTCCCCTATGCAGAGCATCGCTCACCTTGAAAAATGCTCGAGTCTACTATTGACTTCAATGCAGTTCATTACTAGAGATGAGCGAGCACCAAAATGCTTGGGTGCTCGTTACTCGAGTCGAACTTCCCGCGATGCTCGAGGGTTCGTTTCGAGTAACGAACCCCAGTGAAATCAATGGGCGACTCGAGCATTTTTGTATATCGCCAATGCTCGCTAAGGTTTTCATTTGTGAAAATCTGGGAAATTCAAGAAAGTGATGGGAACGACACAAACGGATAGGGCAGGTGAGGGGCTACATGTTGGGCTGAATCTCAAGTTCCCAGGTCCCACTATTAAGCCACAATAGCGGCAAGAGTGGCCCCCCCCAACAATTTTTACTTCTGAAAAACCCTCATTAGCAAGGCATACCTTAGCTAAGCACCACACTACCTCCAACAAAGCACAATCACTGCCTGCATGGCACTCCGCTGCTACTTCTCCTGGGTTACATGCTGCCCAACCCCCCTGCACGACCCAGTGTCCACAGCGCACACCAAAGTGTCCCTGCGCAGCCTTCAGCTGCCCTCATGCCACATGCTGGCCTCATAGCCACACCACCCTCATGTCTATTTATAATTGCGTCTGCCACGAGGAGGAACCAGAGGCACACACTGCAGAGGGTTGGCAGGGCCAGGCAGCGACCCTCTTTAAAAGGGGCGGGGCGATAGCCCACAATGCTGTACAAAAGCAATGAGAACTCCAATCCTGTGCCATCTCCGTCAGGAGCTGCAAACGTGGGCCTAGCAATGGGGAATCCATGTGCCACACAGTATTCATTCTGTCAATGTGTCACATAGCTCAATCCACACTGCAAGGGGAAAGCCATCAGCGCTCTGCCCCCTACCCAAGTCAGTCAGTACCTTTGTGCCAGACAGGTCAAACACCGCAATGGGAACTAAGTTTGCACCAACAGCATAGGTGGGTCCTAGGAAACCCAAGACATGAACAAAAAATTGATCTGAGCCGCCAAACATGGCAGACTTGCCCCGCGCCCACGGCATAGGCCTCGGCCCACAGATTCAGCAATCCTAGGCTGGAAGCGGCCTTTCACTGCACCCAGGACATAGGCCTCTGCACAAACCCTCAGCAATCGCGTGCCTATAGCGGACTCCAATGCTAGCGTAGCTGTGAATGTCTCATCAGCGCTGTATTGCTCCTGTAGTTTGTCCCAATGCAGTGCCCTGGATAGTAGAGCTAACGTCAGATTAAATACAGGTGGGCTTCGGCCCACACTGCATGCCCCAGTCAGACTGGGGTTCTTTATAAGTAGACACAGGCAGGTACAACTCCGTGTGGACCGACAGCATGGGTGGGTCCCAGGAAGCCACCGGCGTTACATAAACAAATCCCATTGCAGTGCCCAGCACAGCTGAGGTAACGTCAGATTAAACGCACGTCGGCTTCGGCCCACACTGCATGCCCCAGTCTGACCGGGGTTTTTAATACATAGACACTGGCAGGTAAAAATCCGTAATGTAGAGTCCCTGTGGACCCACAGCATGGGTGGCTCCCTGGAACCCATCGGCGGTACATAAATGTATCCCATTGCAGTGCCCTGCTCAGCAGAGCTAACGTCAGATACAATACAGGTGGGCTTCGGCCCACAGTGCATGCCCCAGTCAGACTGGAAATATGTACGTTAACAGTAACTGCATTGGTGGGAATGTGATTGCGACTGCGGACCTAGTAGCGGGTTTTATTTAGTTGGTTTTCGGAATGTGGCCAGGATTAAGTGGGCCGTGGCAGGGGGGTGGTGGGGGGCTCTCTTGTTGTGTCGTTAAAGGTGAAATTCTTGGACTGCCACCAGACGGACCAATGCTAAGGTATTTGCCAAGAATGTTTTCATTGTTGGAGGAGGAGGGGGATGTTTTTGAGGCACTACGTGTCCTCTCCACGTGTCCGTGGTTATATGCACCTTAACAGTAACCACTTTGGTGGGAAATGGCCTCGCCGCCATCATGTCTTTGGGAAGCCTCCATTTCCACAAGCCTATACGGCAGCATCTCCTTGCTGATCAATTTGGCTATGTGCACGTTTAACGCTTGAGCATGCGGGTGCGTGGCGGCGTACTTGCGCTTGCGCTCAAACAGTTGCGCTAGCGACGGCTGGACGCTGCGCTGAGAGACATTGCTGGATGGGGCCGAGGACAGCGGAGGTGAGCGTGTGGGTGCAGGCCGGGAGACGGTCATGCCTGTGTCCTGAGAGGGGGGTTGGATCTCAGTGGCAGGTTGGGGCACAGGGGGAGAGGCAGTGGTGCAAACCGGAGGCGGTGAACGGCCTTCGTCCCACCTTGTGGGGTGCTTGGCCATCATATGTCTGTGCATGCTGGTGGTGGTGAGGCTGGTGGTGGTGGGTCCCCGGCTGATCTTGGTGCGACAAACCTTGCACACCACAGTTCTTCGGTCGTCTGCACTCTCAGTGAAAAACTGCCACACCTTTGAGCACCTTGGCCTCTGCAGGGTGGCATGGCGCGAGGGAGCGCTTTGGGAAATAGTTGGTGGATTATTCGGTCTGGCCCTGCTTCTACCCCTGGCCACCGCACTGCCTCTTCCAACCTGCCCTGCTGCTGCACTTGCCTCCCCCTCTGAAGACCTGTCCTCAGTAGGCTTAGCAAACCAGGTGGGGTCAGTCACCTCATCGTCCAGCTGCTCTTTCTCCGAATCCTCTGTGCGCTCCTCCCTCGGACTTACTGAAATTACTACTACCTCACTGATAGGCAACTGTGTCTCAGCGTCATCGTCCTCCTCACCCACTGAAAGCTCTTGCGACAGTTGCCGGAAGTCCCCAGCTTCATCCCGCGGACCCTGGGAACTTTCCAAAGGTTGGGCATTGGTCACGACAAACTCCTCCGGTGGGAGAGGAACCATTGCTGCCCAATCTGGGCAGGGGCCCGAGAACAGTTCCTGGGAGTCTGCCTGCTCCTCAGAATGTGTCATTTTCATGGAGTGAGGAGGCTGGGAAGAAGGAGGAGCAGCAGCCAGAAGATGCAGAGTTGCAGCTGTGGACGGCGTAGAAGACTGGGTGGTCAATAGATTGCTGGATGCACTTTCTGCCATCCACGACAGGACCTGCTCACACTGCTAATTTTCTAATAAAGGTCTACCGCGTGGACCCATTAATTGTGAGATGAATCTGGGGGCCCTAGAAACTTGCCTCTCTCCTAATCCCGCAGCAGTCGGCTGCGATACAGCTGGACCAGGAACTCGGCCTGTGCCCACACCCTGACTTGGGCCTCCGCGTCCTCGCCCCCGTCCACGTCCTCTATGCCTACCCCTACCCCTCAGCATGGTGTACGAGTAGAGCAGAAACAGAACGCTGTAATTAAATGTGCCGCTTATTGGCCTGTGGTTGGAGGCTGACTTCGCTTACGGAACGCACAGCAGAGCCAGGAAACAATTATGCGCAAGGCTGGGTATTAATCAGCGACTACTACCCCCAGCACACACGCTGTAAACTGAAGACGGTCACAGGCAGGCCAAATATAGTATTTTTTTTCCACTTTTTGAGAAAAAGCCCACTGCCTGTGATATAGCCTGGATTTGGATTTCCCTGTTGGAGGATGACTGTGGTTACTGAAAGCACAGTGCAACCAGGAAACAATTATGCGCAAGGCTGGGTATTAATCAGCGACTACTACCCCCAGCACACACGCCGTAAACTGAAGGCGGTCACAGGCAGGCCAAATATAGTATTTTTTTCCACTTTTTGGGAAAAAGCCCACTGCCTGTGATATAGCCTGGATTTGGATTTCCCTGTTGGAGGATGACTGTGGTTACTGAAAGCACAGTGCAGCCAGGAAACAATTATGCGCAAGGCTGGGTATTAATCAGCACTACTACCCCCAGAACACATGCCGTAAACTGAAGACGGCCACAGGCAGGCCAAATATGGAATTTTTTTCCCACTTTTTGGGAAAAAGCCCACTGCCTATATAGCCAGTATACCTCTTTCCCTGTACCACTGTCCCTGCCTCACCAGTACTGCCCCTATACTCTGTAAAATGACTACAGACTGAGGACAGTATGGTCTGCACGCCCGATATACAAAAAAAAATAAATTGTGCAACACTGCTAAAAGCAGCTTCAACAGTACTGCACACTGTCAGATGTGGCCCTAAGAAGGACCGTTGGGGTTCTTGAAGACTAAAATAACACCTAACACTCTCCCTATAGCAGCTACAGCAAGACAGCACTTTCCATGATTTCTCAGCGTGCATCTGTGGCAAGCCGTGGGCGGGGCAGATTTAAATACTCGGGTGTCATCTGATCTCCCCAGCCACTCACTGCAGAGGGGTGGGATAGGGCTGGAATGTCACAGGAGGAAGTTGTAATGCCTTCCCTGTGTTTCTATTGGCCAGAAAAGCGCGCACATTTCTCAGGGAAGGAAATGTAATGGAGTCGAGCACTGCGTGGTGCTCGTCTCGAGTAACGAGCATCTCGAACACCCTAATACTCAAACAAGCATCAAGCTCGGACGAGTATGCTTGCTCATCTCTATTCATTACTCAAAACAAGCTCTCAAGCATTACAAAAAGTTCGACTCAAGTAAGGAGCACACGAGCATTTTGGTGCTCGCTCATCTCTAGTAATGATATATTTACTAGAGATGAGTGAGCACCAAAATGCTCAGGTGCTCGTTATAGCGATGCTCGAGGGTTCATTTCGAGTAACGAACCCCATTGAAGTCAATGGGCGACCCGAGCATTTTTGTATATCGCCGATGCTCGCTAAGGTTTCCATTTGTGAAAATCGGGGGAAATTCAAGAAAGTGATGGGAATGACACAGCAACAGATAGGGCAGGCGAGGGGCTACATGTTGGGCTGCATCTCAAGTTCCCAGGTCCCAATATTAAGCCACAACAGCGGCAAGAGTGCCCCCCCCTCCCAACAACTTTTACTTCTGAAAAGCCCTCATTAGCAATGCATACCTTAGCTAAGCACCACACTACCTCCAACAAAGCACAATCACTGCCTGCATGACACTCCGCTGCCACTTCTCCTGGGTTACATGCTGCCACCCCCCCCCCCCCCCCGCACGACCCAGTGTCCACAGCGCAAACCAAAGTTTCCCTGCGCAGCCTTCAGCTGCACTCATGCCACACCACCCTCATGTCTATTTATAAGTGTGTCTGCCATGAGGAGGGACCGCAGGCACACACTGCAGAGGGTTGGCACGGCTAGGCAGCGACCCTCTTTAAAAGGGCCTGGGCGATAGCCCACAATGCTGTACAGAAGCAATGAGAAATATAATCCTGTGCCACCGCCATCAGGAGCTGCACACGTGGGCATAGCAATGGGGAACCTATGTGTCACACACTATTCATTCTGTCAAGGTGTCTGCATGCCCCAGTCAGACCGAATTTTTTAATAAATAGTCACAGGCAGGTACAACTCCGCAATGGGAATTCCGTGTGCACCCACAGCATGGGTGGATCCCTGGAACCCACCGGCTGTACATAAATGTATCCCATTGCAGTGCCCATCACAGGAGGTAACGTCCGATTAAATGCAGGTGGGCTTCGGCCCACACTGCATGACCCAGTCAGACTGGGGTTCTTTAGAAGTGGACACATGCAGTTACAACTCCGTGTGGACCGACAGCATGAGTGGGTGCTAGGAAGCCACCGGCGGTACATAAATATATCCCATTGCATTGCCCATCAGAGCTGAGGTAATGTCATGTTTAATGCAGGTGGGCTTCGGCCCACACTGCATGCCACAGCCACACTGGGGTTCTTTAGAAGTGGACACATGCAGTTACAACTCCCTGTGGACCCACAGCATGGGTGGCTCCCTGGAACCCACCGGCGGTACATAAATATATCCCATTGCAGTGCCCAACACAGCTGATGTAACGTCAGCTTTAATGCAGGTGGGCAAAAAATTAATTGGATTACACTGTAGGCGAGGGCCCCAAAAAATTGGTACCAACAGTACTAATGTACGTCAGAAAAATTGCCCATGCCCAACCAAGAGGGCAGGTGAAACCCATTAATCGCTTTGGTTAATGTGGCTTAATTTGTAACTAGGCCTGGAGGCAGCCCAGTTAAAATAAAAATTGGTTCAGGTGCAAGTTTCAACGCTTTAATGAGCATTGAAACGTATTAAAATTGTTTACAAAAATTATATGACTGAGCTTTGTGGGCCTAAGAAAAATTGCCCGTTTGGCGTGATTACGTCAGGTTTCAGGAGGAGGAGCAGGAGGAGGAGGACGAATATTATACACAGATTGATGAAGCTAAAAGGTCCACGTTTTTGATGGTGATAGAGAACAATGCTTCCATTCGCAGGTGCAGCCTACGTATTGTTTAGGTATCGCTGCTGTCCGCTGGTGGAGAAGAGAAGTCTGGGGAAATCCAGGCTTTGTTCATCTTGATGAGTGTAAGCCTGTCGGCACTGTCGGTTGACAGGCGGGTACGCTTATCCGTGATGATTCCCCCAGCCGCACTAAACACCCTCTCTGACAAGACGCTAGCCGCAGGACAAGCAAGCACCTCCAGGGCATACAGCGCGAGTTCAGGCCACGTGTCCAGCTTCGACACCCAGTAGTTGTAGGGGGCAGAGGCGTCACGGAGGACGGTCGTGCGATCGGCTACGTATTCCCTCACCATCCTTTTACAGTTCTCCCGCCGACTCAGCCTTGACTGGGGAGCGGTGACACAGTCTTCCTGGGGAGCCAGAAAGCTGTCAAAGGTCTTAGAGAGTGTTCCCCTGCCTGTAGCAAAAGGTATGTAGGAATCCGGACACATGAGTTGAATTTTCTTTGCTTTATTTTCACTTACGCTTGCATAGTTAGGTACATGGTTTCACAAGAACGCGTTCTTGAGAAACCATGTACCTAACTATGCAAGCTTAAGTGAAAATAAAGCAAAAAAAAATTCAACTTATGTGTCCGGATTCCTACATACCTTGTGCTATTGAACAAGCCACAGGACCGGATGGCTAAACGGATCGGAGGTTGATTTTCTCTGCATGCACAGACCCCAAGCACCGCAAGCTCCTGAGAAGGTGAGAGAACTCTTTATTATTGCAAAGAAAGACTTTCCCCTGCCTGTGCTGTACATGCTGCCTGATTTCTGCGCCTCCCCTGCTACCTGGCCATCGGAACTGCGCCTTCTGCCACTAGCGCTGTCGGATGGGAATTTTACCATCAGCTTGTCCGCCAGGGTCCTGTGGTATAGCATCAATCTCGAACCCCTTTCCTCTTCGGGTATGGGAGTGCAAAGGTTCTCCTTATACCGTGGGTCGAGCAGTGTGTACACCCAGTAATCCGTAGTTGCCAGAATGCGTGTAACGCGAGGGTCACGAGAAAGGCATCCTAACATGAAGTCAGCCATGTGTGCCAGGGTACCTGTACGCAACATATGGCTGTCCGCACTAGGAAGATCACTTTCAGGATCCTCCTCCTCCTCCTCCTTCTCCTCAGGCCATACACGCTGAAAGGATGACAGACAAGCAGCATGGGTACCCTCAGCAGTGGGCCAAGCTGTCTCTTCCCCCTCCTCCTCATCCTCCTCATGTTCCTCCTCCTTCTCCTCAATGCGCTGAGATATAGACAGGAGGGTGCTCAGACTATCCAGCGACATACTGTCTTCCCCCGCCTCTGTTTCCGAGCGCATAGCGTCTGCCTTTATGCTTTGCAGTGAACTTCTCAAGAGGCATAGCAGAGGAATGGTGACGCTAATGATTGCAGCATCGCCGCTCACCATCTGGGTAGACTCCTCAAAGTTTCCAAGGACCTGGCAGATGTCTGCCAACCAGGCCCACTCTTCTGTAAAGAATTGAGGAGGCTGACTCCCACTGCGCCGCCCATGTTGGAGTTGGTATTCCACTATAGCTCTACGCTGCTCATAGAACCTGGCCAACATGTGGAGCATAGAGTTCCACCGTGTGGGCACGTCGCACAGCAGTCGGTGCACTGGCAGATGAAACCGATGTTGCAGGGTGCGCAGGGTGGCAGCGTCCGTGTGGGACTTGCGGAAATGTGCGCAGAGCCGGCGCACCTTTACGAGCAGGTCTGACAAGCGTGGGTAGCTTTTCAGAAAGCGCTGAACCACCAAATTAAAGACGTGGGCCAGGCATGGCACTTGCGTGAGGCTGCTGAGCTGCAGAGCTGCCACCAGGTTACGGCCGTTGTCACACACGACCATGCCCGGGTGGAGGCTCAGCGGCGCAAGCCAGTGGTCGGTCTGCTCTGTCAGACCCTGCAGTAGTTTGTGGGCCGTGTGCCTCTTCTCTCCTAAGATGAGTAGTTTCAGCACGGTCTGCTGACGCTTGCCCACCGCTGTGCTGCCACCGCCGCAGATACCACCACCGAGCTGGGGCCCGCAATTCTGGGGGTGGGTAGGACGTGAGCGGTCCCAGGCTCTGACTCTGTCCCAGCCTCCTCTAAATTCACCCAATGTGCCGTCAGGGAGATATAGTGGCCCTGCCCGCCTGTGCTTGTCCACGTGTCCATTGTTAAGTGGACCTTGGCAGTAACCGCGTTGGTGAGGGTGCGTACAATGTTTCGGGAGACGTGGTCGTGCAGGGCTGAGACGGCACATCGGGAAAAGTAGTGGCGACTGGGAACTGAGTAGCGCGGGGCTGCCGCTGCCATCATACCTTTGAAAGCCTCCGTTTCCACAACCCTATACAGCAGCATCTCCAGGCTAATAAAGTTTGCTATGTGCACGTTTAACGCTTGAGCATGCGGGTGCGTGGCAGCGTACTTGCGCTTGTGCTCCAACACTTGCGCTAGCGATGGCTGGACGGTGCGCTGAGAGACATTGGTGGATGGGGCCAAGCACAGCGGAGGTGAGGGTGTGGGTGCAGGCCAGGAGACGGTAGTGCCTGTGTCCTGAGAGGGGGGTTGGATCTCAGTGGCAGGTTGGGGCACAGGGGGAGAGGCAGCGGTGCAAACCGGAGGCGGTGAACAGCCTTCGTCCCACCTTGTGGGGTGCTTGGCCATCATATGTCTGCTCATGCTGCTGGTGGTGGTGGCTCTCCGGCTGATCTTGGCGCGACAAAGGTTGCACACCACTGTTCGTCGGTCGTCTGCACTCTCAGTGAAAAACTGCCAGACCTTTGAGCACCTCGGCCTCTGCGGGGTGGCATGGCGCGAGGGGGCGCTTTGAGTAACAGTTGGTGGATTATTCGGTCTGGCCCTGCCTCTACCCCTGGCCACCGCACTGCCTCTTCCAACCTCCCCTGCTGCTGCACTTGCCTCCCCCTCTGAAGACCTGTCTTCAGAAGGCGTAGCAAACCAGGTGGGGTCAGTCACCTCATCGTCCTGCTGCTCTTCCTCCGAATCCTCTGTGCGCTCCTCCCTCGGACTTACTCCAATTACTACTACCTGAGTGATAGACAACTGTGTCTCATCGTCATCGTCCTCCTCACCCACAGAAAGCTCTTGAGACAGTTGCTGGAAGCCCCCAGCCTCATCCCCCGGACCCCGGGAACTTTCCAAAGGTTGGGCATCGGTCACGACAAACTCCTCTGGTGGGAGAGGAACCATTGCTGGCCATTCTGGGCACGGGCCCGGGAACAGTTCCTGGGAGTCTGCCTGCTCCTCAGAATGTGTCATTGTAATAGAGTGAGGAGGCTGGGAGGAAGGAGGAGCAGCAGCCAGAGGATTCAGAGTTGCAGCTGTGGACGGCGCAGAATTCTGGGTGGTCGATAGATTGCTGGATGCACTTTCTGCCGTCCACGACAGGACCTGCTCACACTGCTCATTTTCTAATAAAGGTCTACCGTGTGGACCCATTAATTGTGAGATGCATGTGGGGACGCCAGAAACGTGCCTCTCTCCTAATCCCGCAGCAGTTGGCTGCGATACACCTGGATCAGGAGCTCGGCCTGTGCCCACACCCTGACTTGGGCCTCCTCGTCCACGTCCTCTAGGCCTACCCCTACCCCTCAGCATGCTGTATTACCAGTAGTGCAGAAACAGAACGCTGTAATTAAATGTGCCGCTTATTGGCCTGTGGTTGGAGGCTGACTTCCCTTGCGGAACGCACAGCAGATCCAGGAAACAATTTTGCGCAAGGCTGTTGTAACGCTTAGCTGCGTATTAATTAGGACTATTACCCCCAGCAGATAGATACTGTTGGCAGCGTATAATATTATGTATACTGTTTCCCTCTGGCGGGATGACGCGCAGATGTAACAGAGACAGCAGATCCAGGAAACAATTTTGCGCAAGGCTGCTGTAATGCTTAGCTGCGTATTAATTAGGACTACTACCCCCAGCAGATAGATACTGTGGGCAGCGTATAATATTATGTATACTGTTTCCCTCTGGCAGGATGTTGGCGCTGATGTAACAGAGACAGCAGATCCATAAAAACAATTTTGCGCAAGGCTGCTGTAACGCTTAGCTGCGTATTAATTAGGACTACTACCCCCAGCAGACAGATACTGTAGGCAGCGTATAATATTATGTATACTGTTTCCCTCTGGCGGGATGACGGCGCTGATGTAACAGAGACAGCAGATCCAGGAAACAATTTTGCGCAAGGCTGCGGTAACGCTTAGCTGCGTATTAATTAGGACTACTACCCCCAGCAGATAGATACTGTAGGCAGCGTATAATATTATGTATACTGTTTCCCTCTGGCGGGATGACGGCGCTGATGTAACAGAGACAGCAGATCCAGGAAACAATTTTGTGCAAGGCTGCTGTAACGCTTAGCTGCGTATTAATTAGGACTACTACCCCCAGCAGATAGATACTGTAGGCAGCGTATAATATTATGTATACTGTTTCCCTTTGGCGGGATGACGGCGCTGATGTAACAGAGACAGCAGATCCAGGAAACAATTTTGCGCAAGGCTGTTGTAACGCTTAGCTGCGTATTAATTCGGACTACTACCCCCAGCAGACATGCAGTAAACTGAAGACGGTCACAGGCAGCCCAAATATAGGATTTTTCCCCAAATTTTTGGAAAAAACCCACTGCCTATATAGCCTGAATATCTCTTTCCCTGCCTCACCAGTACTGGCCCTATACTCTGTACAACAACTGCAGACTGTGGACGCAATGCTCTGCACGGCCGATATACAAAAAAAAAATTGTGCAACACTGCTAAAAGCAGCCTCAACAGTACTGCACACGGTCAGATGTGGCCCTAAGAAGGACCGTTGGGGTTCTTGAAGCCTAAAATAACTCCTAACGCTCTCCCTAAAGCAGCTCCGGCACCAGCAGCACTGTCCCTGATCTCTTTCAGAATGCATCTGTGGCGAGCAGCCGGAGGGGCCGATTTATATACTCGGGTGACACCTGATCTCCCCAGCCACTCACAGCAGGGGGGGTGGTATAGGGCTTGAATGTCGCAGGGGGAAGTTGTAATGCCTTCCCTGTCTTTCTATTGGCCAGAAAAGCGCGCTAACGTCTCAGAGATGAAAGTGAAAGTAACTCGAACATCGCGTGGTACCCTTCTTGAGTATCGAGCATCTCGAACATCCTAATACTCGAACGAGCATCAAGTTTGGACAAGTACGTTCGCTCATCTCTAATATTTACCAATTAACTCAACATTTTCATTTCTATTTTTCTGTTTTAGCTGTAAAATGATCTTTCTATGTTATGTGATCTGCTTTGCTAGTGTAGACCTGTTCCAGCTCAGAGTCTCTGTGATGTCTGTATTTCCATTCTAAATATGGCCATATTTGAATACATGATAAAAGTCTGTCATTAAATGATAAAGCCTTGCTGTATTATCAGGATATACACACACAGGAGAGATGGCTGATTCTACAGAGGGTGACACTGATGCCCAGTATCAGGCACTCCTGGTTCCAGCACTGATTGCTCTCATAGCTGGACTGCTGATACATTCATTTATTATAGGAGTCAATGTCACCGACTGGTGGAAAGGAAGATCAGTGACTCTTGTTGATTACATTGTAACTTCTGTTGAGATCTCAAGGATGTGCGCTCAATGTACTAATGTACTATGTTTTTTCATAAATCTATTCACCTTGAGTAGGCTGGATTTACATGTATCTTTGGCTATTATAAGGTCGGTTTATGATTTCTTTTCTCATGCCAATTTTTGGCTAACATCTCTGCTCTTCCTTGTCTTCTGCCTGAAGATCTCCAGCTTCCACACCAGACTGTTCCTGTACCTGAGGGAGATGATAGTACACAGGATTGTTTATTTCATTGGAGCTTCATTATTTCTTTCTGCTGTAAATAGTTTGATAACCTTGTTGTTTGCTATCACTGAGCACTCCAATGGTGAAACATATAATAAAACAACAGATTGTACGTATATTGATTCTGTATACTATCCAACTATCGGAGTCTTCTTCCCATTTCTTTTCTCTTGCATCTCCTCAGTCCTCCTCTTCACCTCATTGTATCATCACACAACAAAGATGAAGAGGAGCAGTAATTTATCCATCAGTTTGGAGACATATTACTCAGTATTGAAATTAGTAGTCTTTACTTTCCTGTATAACACTATATACTTCATTAGCCATTTTGCTGGTCCCATCTTATACAATTTTTACTGTGTAAAACCTCTATGGATTTACATTGTCTTGGACTTTCTCCCGGTTCTGCATTCCTCCTACCTGATCTACAGAACAGCTAAACTCAGGAGCGAGATGTCGAAGGTTCTTCAGAGTGTAATGGATTTCTTCTTACAAAGAAAAGATACAGAAACCAGAGAAAGCATAGAAGTTTTAGATCTATGATGCAAATACATAGAATTGGCCATCAAAGCACTGTATGGGCAAAATAGTTGTGACTTTGATCGGACTGGTAAAAGGGGCTGAGCTGTATAGTGATGTGCCTGAAAACACAGTGAAAACAGCTGTCCCTACATTTTGCTGAGTCGTGGTGTTCCTAGAGATTGAAAACCCACCAGGGCATAGAAAAAATGAGGCGCATACATTGGGAATTACACCACCCTGTTAAAAAATCGAATCCATTTAATTAGAACCTCTGAGGCTCTCCTCACCCTCACCGATGTCCTCCACAGATGGAGAGGAGCAGGAAGACGGGTCCTGCCGAGCGTTCGACCATTACAAAAAATTGTGGCTTAGCACAGGGACTAAATTAGCAGGAGGTCCCACGCAGCTGAATCCCGGCCCAATGGCAGGCCTCCCAGTGCAGATCACCTTCCCTCAAGTTCACTGAAAGGTCCAAGGACCACCTTAAAATGGACTCAAGCCCCAATATCTGCAGCATAAGCAGGGCTGTTCAGAGCTCCACAGCCCCTTCAGACAGCCACAGCGACGTAAGCACTCTATAGGAGGTCCCACTCACCCCATCAAGCACCCAAGGGGCACACAGAGAAAATCAGGCCTGCAAGCCCAGAGGCCGTCCATCATCCAAGGCCTCGGGTACCTGAATACACTGTCCTCCTCTCTTCCCCCCTCACTAACTGAGTTCTGCAGGGGAACTGGGGTTGACCCACATTTTGGGTCCCAAACTCCAGTGAAGACTTCAATACACTCTAATTACCCTACGAACATCTAGCTGCCTGTTGGGGCAGCCTGATGCACCCTCTCCCCTGACTGGGACTGAGTAAATGCAGACCAGGGAAGTAGCAGAACCCCTCTCCCCTCTTTAACAAAGTTACCCTTTCTGACAAAACCACATATAGTGACTATCACCAAGATGACGCTGAAGAATGAGGTGAATACAATGCACAAATAATTTTTTCTGCATCGCAAAAGTGAACCATATAAACGTAAAGAATATTTAAAAATGGAAAAAAAGAAAATATAGAAATAAAGACCTCCTTAAGAGTGACTACCCACTAGCGGGTTTTTTTTCTGCTGCGAATTTGCTCCTATTTTTTCTTCCAATTGTCAATGGGACTTCCTAATGTTAAAACCGCACTGCGACGCAACGCAACTTTGCGTTTTTAACATTAGAAAGTCCCATTGACAATTGGAAGAAACAATAGGAGCCAATTTGCAGCAGAAAAAATAACGCTAGTGGGTAGTCACCCTAAGGGCGCCCACCCACTGGCGATTTTTTTTTCCCTGCGAAATTCGCAGCATTTTTTTCTCTGCAGGGGTCTATGGGACTTGTAATGTTAAAATCGCGATCGCGCAAAATCGCGATTTCGCGGTAAATTGCGATTTTGCGTGATCGCGATTTTAACATTACAAATCCCATAGACCCCTGCAGAGAAAAAAATGCTGCGAATTTCGCAGGGAAAAAAAATCGCCAGTGGGTGGGCGCCCTAATACACGAAAATCTTCCAAGAGCCAAGCGGACTTAGACATATATTTAAAGAAAAAGTAAACCTCACCGTCTGTGCATAAGTTTACATTCTCACACACAAACCTGCAGTAGCAGGATTTAGATGAATCAGATATGCAGTGTGCATCAATCAGCTCTGAACAGAGGATCGAGATCAAGGCCCGACCTCACGATCCTTTATAAAAAAAAAGATCCTTTCGCAGCATTTCTCATCGGTAATGAAATAATTGACAGACATAAAATCCGACCTGACGTACTTAGGCCCTAAAATAGAAATCCTGGAAGACATGAAACATACCCTACTACAACACAGTAGTGCCACACAAGCAAACCTAATTGCTCTACAAGAACATTTGAACAAAGCCCTACTTATTGCTGGAAGACCAGGAGAATACAAGCTGACACAAAAATATCAGGCTTCTTTGACTCCCAGAGAATGTTGCCAATGAGGTACTGCATGCATCAGCACGCCAGTACTTCCAATCTCTGCTGGGTGATGAGGACAGGAACCATATTGCGCCCCAAGCCTTCTGCCTCTGACCCACCCAGGGACGCATATACTCCAAAAAGCAAGAAAGACTCAGAGCGTCCATTTTTAAGGCACCAAAATTACTTTATACCAAAATCTATTTCCAAGCACATAAAACAGAAGGCGCATCTTCCAACCTTTAACGGATATTCTCAAAGCCAAAAAGTTCCCATACAGATGGCTCTTCCCCTTCAGCCTGCTGATTATCAAAGATGACAACCAAATCACTATTAGAACACCTGATGACTTAAGCAAATCCTGGGGGAAACTGGACATTCCAGCTATTGACATCTCATAGTGGATGCCAACCCACCTCAATAACTAATTTCTAATCCTTCCACCACCAGAAAATTGGAAACTTCACTCCAAATTTAAGACTCCAATGAACATATAATCATCCTGGACACAAGAACATTTCCATTTAAATATCTTCTATTTTCTTTCTCTCCTTTTTGCAAGGTTAAGCAGTCAAACTCTCTGAATAATTTAGCTCAAACCAGGGCAGAATTTGGTCCTTATGCAATACTACTGTAATTGTGAGTTATCTATGCAATGCACCCTCACCTTACCCGAAAGATGCTTCATATGGCATACACATGTAGGGTTTTCCCAAGGCCTTGCTTGCATCACTGGCCCTGGCATATAAGTGGATTGTTAATGGCTGAATACGAAGGTGTAACCAGGGTGGAGTCCCATTTAATTCCCTACCTTTTCCAACTCACCCTTTCTTCTCCTTTTTTCCCCTCTAAACACAGTGCACCCAAATTATGCTGGCACAACTTTTGGGGTCCCCCGGGGCCCCTTCCTCCACTGTCAGCCTTGCACACAGGCAGGTGGCTCGGCCCGTGATGGAGGCAGGACTTGGGTGGATTCTTAGTCCACACACACCCCACTCCACCCCCACTAATGATGCAATGCTCTATGAATGTTGCCAAACACTTAAACTTCAGCTTGCAACACTCCTAAAAAAAAATGTGGTAGATGCGGACCATACACACGATATCTCACATCCCTAAATGGTATTACCACAATATCCTTGCTCTTACGTTAGTTAACAAGGATGAATATATTTCTAGCTTCCCCAACATTCACTTGCGTAGCGGCAACTTTTGCACCCACTAGCAGGAAGCAGCTGACGCTGCATTGAATGGCTCTGGGACTTCTATCCCTAGTCTCAAGTTTAAAATTTATGCACACGGGGACAATGGTACCAAAGCAATGTCTAGATTAATTAACCCTTTTAGGGCAAGGCTGTTTTGTATCTTAAGGACCAGATACTTTTTAGGGATTTTAGCCATGTGGTAGTTTTACTGCCCTATTTTATTTCCTTTTGCTACCAATATTATGTTTTCTGCATTTTTTTTCCTGTGACATATAAGGCTTATTTTTTTTCATATCTTTTTCACTGTCTTTTTTTTCACATTTTTTATTTGGGGGTAAAAAGCTAAAAAAAATAAAGATTTTTCTTTAACATGTCTTGTTATTTTTTTTTTTAAATTAGTATATTTTCGCTAAAATAAAGTATTGGAATGAGTTCCTCATTTTGTTTTGGATTTTTAAAAAATAATATGCATGATTTTGGATAACAAGGCGCATATAGCAACGGTTTTGGTTCACGTCTGCTGTTGGTTATTTTCTTTCTTACATATATATTGTTATTTTATGCTGTAATTTGTTTTACTTACCTATGTAATTATGTTATTTACTATCTATGTCCCCCATGACATCATATAAGACCTCTGAGGGACATTCACATGTTTTTTTTTTACGTCGTCATATGACCCG
Organism: Eleutherodactylus coqui; assembly: GCF_035609145.1. Lineage (NCBI taxonomy): Eukaryota > Metazoa > Chordata > Amphibia > Anura > Eleutherodactylidae > Eleutherodactylus > Eleutherodactylus coqui. The sequence continues at coordinate 30,559,966 of NC_089837.1, forward strand.
ACGCTCTGCAATCCTTTATTGCGCATGCGTCGGCGAGCGCTCCCAACGTCCATACGTCATCCCACTCCCGAGCCCTCATACTCATTTTGTTGCGCACACCCCATGCTGGACCTCGGGAATTACCGTGCGTGCGCCAGCTATCATAGCAGCCATACTCATTTTGTTGCGCACACCCCATGCTGGACCTCGGGAATTACCGTGCGTGCGCCAGCTATCATAGCAGCCATTATTTCACAAGCCCATAGTAACTGACATGCTATAGCATGAAGAGACACCTAAAGCATCTTACTACATTATCGCACAACCACATTAGTCCCTTTACAACCACCCTAACACTATATTTGATTTAATTATACCATCTGGGACTCTACTAGGACACCATACCTCAATTAACACCGCGAACATACCAAAGGTAGTAAGGTTTACAGTTGAAGTCGCAATTAAAGGGGTTGTCCCGCGAAACAAAGTTGGGGTATACACTTCTGTATGGCCATATTAATGCACTTTGTAATGTACATTGTGCATTAATTATGAGCCATACAGAAGTTATTCACTTACCTGTTCCGTTGCTAGCGTCCCCGTCTCCATGGTGCCGTCTAATTTTCAGCGTCTAATCGCCCGATTAGACGCGCTTGCGCAGTCCGGTCTTCTCCGTGTTGAATGGGGCTGCTCGTGCTGAAGAGCCGCTCCTCGTAGCTCCGCCCCGTCACGTGTGCCGATTCCAGCCAATCAGGAGGCTGGAATCGGCAATGGACCGCACAGAAGACCTGCGGTCCACCAAGGGTGAAGATCCCGGCGGCCATCTTCACAAGGTAAGTAAGAAGTCACCGGAGCGCGGGGATTCGGGTAAGTACTATCCGGTTTTTATTTTCAACACCTGCATCGGGTTTGTCTCACGCCGAACGGGGGGGCTATTGGAAAAAAAAAAAACGTTTCGGCGCGGGACAACCCCTTTAATTCTTCCATACCAATCCCTAATTTTATATCCCTCTGAGAAAAATCATAACAGAGGTATAATTCAATTCTCTTTATTGCACAATAGACAAACAAGTCATTTCAACAAATGCAATCAACCGTTGACCAAAAGGATTTTTACTTATTCGTAAATGCCAAGAGATACTGTCAATTTCGTGAAGAACAGTCATCCACCAGGCACCTGAAAACCGTAAGAAAGTGAACAAACAAGAGATTAATTTACTAATTGAGGAAATAACATTATCCACAAAGGCATAGAATTAAAAACAACTGACACCTCTACATAAATCTTAGCTCAAATGTGCGGAAAATAACTGTAATCTATATTCAGTCCTTTCGGCGTCATGGTATCTATTGTATAGATCTATTTTAATTCTTTACGTTTCAGCAACAACTGAAATTGGATTGGTATGGAAGAATTAATTACGACTTTAACTGTAAACCTTACTATCTTTGGTATGTCCGCGGTGTTAATTGAGATATTGTGTCCTAGTAGAGTCCCAGATGGTATGATGAAATCAAACATAGTGTTAGGGTGTTTGTAAAGGGACTAATGTGGTTGTGCGATAATGTAGTAAGATGCTTTAGGTGTCTCTTCATGCTATAGCATGTCAGTTACTATGAGCACTGTGAAATAATGGTTGCTATGATAGCTGGCGCATGTACAGCAATTCCAGAGGTCCGGCATGGGGCGTGTGCAACAGAAAGCGTATGAGGGCTCGGGAGCGGGGTGACGTATGGACGTCGGGGGCGCTCGCCGGCGCATGCGCAGTACAGGATTGCAGAGTGTCGGGTCATATGACGACGTGGTGACGTGGTGTGTGTCTGCGGGCGCATGCGCTTAGGTAAATATAGATGCCGTGGAGATGGAAGGACAACATGGATAGCGTTGCCGGCACCTGGGAACTGGAACTGGATGAGGATAAGTCTCCTTGTTGGACTGACAAGCTCATGATTGTATATGCGTTGTAATTGTGTGCATAATGAAGGGAAGGAGTAATTTCTGAACATTTGATTGGTCATGAAGGCATTGTTTTTTTTATTTAAGGGGGTAAGTTTATTTGTGATACATGCTTGATAAAGACCATTGGATGGTCGAAACGTTGCTTGTATCATTTTAGAAGATGGAATAAATATCTGTTTTATGCACCAGAGCTGTTCTGCTGCCATTCATATCTACTTTGGGGTTCTTGAAAACAGGATCTTCCTACTCTAACACTTACCCTATCTCAGCAGCAGCTTTTTCCCTAACCTCTGCCAGGATGTCTCTAAGGCGAGCCGCGGGCAGCAACAGCTTTAATACTGGGCCGTCACCTGATCCCCCCAGCCACTCACTGCTGTAGATGTGCAGAGGGCTGGCACATCTCAGCAGGAAGTGATAATGCCTTCCCCGCATATTTATTGGCTAAAAAAATGGCGCTAAACATACGGGAAGGGAAATTAAATTGACTCGAGTACTGCGTGATGCTCGACTCGAGTACCGAGCATCTCGAGTAGCCTAATACTCGAACGAGCATCAAGCTCAGACGAGTGTTCTCGCTCATCTCTAATCAAGACATTTGTGCAGACAGCTACCCATTCCTACCAATACATGTAGGAACAAATGACAATGCAAAAAAGGACTTTGAAACTATCTGCAGTAACTTTGAATACCTTGGGAGGAAGGTAAAAGGAGCTAAGAGCACAGATGGTCTTTTCATCCATCCTCCTAGTGGATGGGCATGGAATAAGGAGCTGGAACGGGATTCTTGGGTAGAATAACTGACTACGTTAATGGTGCCGTAAGCAAAGATTTGGATTTCTAGTCCACAGAGTAAATTACCTATATGATGGACTGCTTGCTGGAGATGGGTTGCAGCTTACAAAGACAGATGCGCATATATTTGACAGGCATCTTGCTACACTCATCAGTAGAGCTTTAAACTAGAATAATATGGGAAGGGAAGTAAAAAGCCAGGTAAAAATATAATTATTACATTTGAGAACATTGCTATTAGAAGTGGAAACAAAAAAAAACAAAAAAAAAATCTGAAAGAAGGAAAAGGAACAAGAGACATCGATCACAAACTAAAATGGTTTTACACAAATGCATGGGAAACAAACAAGGAATTGGAGCTCCTAACACAAGAAGATAAATATGATCTCATAGGAATCATGGAAACTTGGTATGATGATACACATGATTAGAATGCAAGGCTTGAAGGCTACAACCTTTTTATAAGAAACAGACCTAATAAAAGAGTAGGAGGCATTGCGTTGCAGATTAGGAAAGCATACATCTCCCACAGTGATTCAAGGTTCAGAGCATGGTATTTCTGTTTGGACAGGAATATAAGGAGAAAACAGAAAGTACACCATTGTAGGCATTTTCTATAGGCCATCTGGACAAGCAAAAGATTTGGATGTACTCTTTCTACATCAGATGGTCAAGTTCTTAAAAAAGCACAATATAGTGATCATATGTGATTTTAACTATTCAGACATTTGTTGGGAATCTCTCGCAGGCAAAAGTAATGGGTCCAACAAATTCTTATCCACTTTTGCTGACAACTTTATCTTCCAAAAGGTAGAAGAGAAAACAAGGGGATTTACTGTTTTAGACCTAATTCTCACCAACACGCAGGAAATGGTTGAGGAAGTAAGGGTGGCTGGGACCTTAGGAGGCAGTGATCATTCTATCCTTGAATATTGGATAACAAGGGGAGAAGGACCTGAGAAAACGCGGACCTCCAAGTTGAATTTCATAAAGGCAGATTTTTATTAATTCATAAAGTCGGTAAGAAGGATCCAATGGCTCGAAGGTTAGGAAATATTGCAAAAGGAGATTCTAAAAGCACAATAGTTAGCTAGCAATCCATAAAAGAAGCAAGAATGGGAAGTATTTAAAGAGGACAGGATAAATGAACACAGAACTTATATACTTATTAAAAAGGAAGCAAAATATGTTAATGAAATGGAAAATTAATGTTAATGAAAATGAAAAAGAGGGCATATCTAAAGAAGAAAATAATGCAGTCTGTATTATTACGTTGTAAAACACTCTGATTGATTTCACTGGGTGTGGTGCAAATATAATTGGCTATTTGTTGCCCTCCATTTTGTATCTTATTGTAATGCAAGCCTATATAAATGGCTATTTTGTAGCCATTAAAGGGGTTGTCTCGAGGAAGCAGTGAATTTTTTTTTTTGCCCAGTCCCCCTTATTAAGCATACATTACTAATCACCCATGTAAATGACTTTTCTAGCCGGTTTCTACTTACAGTTCCAGCGTTTCAGCAACTTATAGAAAGTTTCCCCAAGATGGCCGCCGGCTCTTTTTCCTTCGCTTGCTGTAGCCCGACGTGCGCACTCCCGAGACGCTACCAGCTGTGTCTCCCTGACAACCAGACGCCCCGCAGCCGCCGACCGGACCCACCGCGGCCGCCAACCACGGCACACGCTCTTGGGCCACAGTCACCCACCGCCAGGCAGCAGGTAACCGGCGCTAGGCCCCGGCTCCCCCGCGCTAGGCCCCGGCTCCCCAGCGCTAGGCCCCGGCTCCCCAGCGGTAGGCCCCAGGGCCCAGCGGTAGGCTCCGGGGCCACAGCGGTAGGCTCCGGGGCCACAGCGGCAGTCCGTCACTCGTCACCCCCGTCAGTCCGTCACCCATCACTTATCTGGGCGGCTGGGCGGCACGGCTGGGCTGGGCGGCTCTGCTGGGCAGCTGGGCGGCACTGCTGGGCGGCTCAAGTTTCTGCACCTTCCTCTAAGAGAGGATGGTAGCAGAATGGCCGCTCCAGCGCGCTCCCGAGAAGCTACAGCTCATCTGCGCATGCGCAGAAGAGCTGTAGCGGTGAGCACACTGAAGCGGCTCGTGCTCAGAGCAGAAGACCGGACTGCGCAAGCGCGTCTAAAAAAGCAAGCCGCCAGCGAAATTAGACGGAACCATGGAGACGAGGACGCTAGCAACGGAGCAGGTAAGTGAATAACTTCTGTATGGCTCATATTTAATGCACGATGTATATTACAAAGTGCATTAACATGGCCATACAGAAGTGTATAACCCCTCTTGATTTCGCGAGACAACCCCTTTAATCCTTGATTCTATATCTATATATAGAACAGGCTTTATTACATAAACTGGGCTTCGCATTCTAAGGACCTAACCCAGACCTGTTCTACATGTTTATCTTGTGTATATAAGAGAATGTTTGTTGTAACCACAAATGATACCAATCTGTCTGTCTTTGTAGGAGCCTTCCATATACATATCTATTGTCTAGGAGGTAGACCTTGTCTAACGCTTGGAGCATATAGCATATGACTAAGCAAGTTATAGTGTATAAAATAGGACACAAATTGTAATGCATCAGAAGCATCCTGTACCTGCAAGGGGAAGACGATCTCTTAGGCCCCCTGTCCACGGGCTTTGCGGTATCCCGCAGCGGATCTCAGCTGAGGGAGCTGCCGCCCGGGAGCAGGAGCCGGCAGATGAATCTCCGCTGTCAGCCTATCTGACAGATAGGCTGACCATGGAGAAACGCAGCAATTTACAGCATGCTGTGAATTGCCGTCCGAGGGGGGGGGGGGGGATCACAATAATTCTCCGCTCGGGGACACAGGGTCAGTGCTTTCCATAGCAACGGCTTCTCCAGTGAAAATAATAGATTGACTCCAGGCAGAAGTGTTTAAGGAAGGCTCCTATTAACGGATTCAGTTTGTAAGTATGTCCTTGTAAGTCTTTTGTATTGTAAAGTGTGTTTACATTTTTCATTTGCTGAAGGTATTTTACGTGTGGAGAATCATTGTAAACATTTACGCAATATCACTAGAGATGAGCGAGCACCAAAATGCTCGGGTGCTCGTTACTCGGGACGAAATTTTCGCAATGCTCGAGGGTTCGTTTCGAGTAACGAACCCCATTGAAGTCAATGGGCGACCCGAGCATTTTTGTATATCGCCGATGCTCGCTAAGGTTTTCGTTTGTGAAAATCTGGGCAATTCAAGAAAGTGATGGGAACGACACAGCAACGGATAGGGCAGGCGAGGGGCTACATGGTGGGCTGCATCTCAAGTTCCCAGGTCCCACTATTAAGCCACAATAGCGGCAAGAGTGGGCCCCCCCCGCACTGTCAGCGTAAAGATCGTTCTCCTCTGCCATAGCTGTAACAGCTGTGGCAGAGAAGAACGATGTTTGCCCATTGAATTCAATGGAGCCAGCAATACAGCAGGTTCCACTGAAAGCAATGGGCTGCCAGCGAGCGCGGGGATGAATTGTCGGGAAGGGGTTAAATATATAAGCCGTTCCCTGCAATTCATCCAGAAATGTGTTACAATAAAAATATATACCGGCGTATAAGGCGACGGGGCGTATAAGACGACCCCCCAACTGTCACCTTATACGCCGGCAATACAGTGGAGCAAAGAATAAAAATCATTACTTACTTCTTCTGACGTTCTGCGGCACTCCTGCAGGCTGTTGCTCCCTCCTGGTGTTCTGCGGTGCTCCTGCAGGCTGTTGCTCCCTCGCTGTGATGGGCAATGCAATGGGATATATTTATGTACCGCCGGTGGCTTCCTGGCACCCACCCATGCTGTCGGTCCACAAGGAGTTGTAACTGCATGTGTCCACTTCTAAAGAACCCCAGTCTGACTGGGGCATGCAGTGTGGGCTGAAGCCCACCTGCATTAAGCACGACATTACCTCAGCTGTGATGGGCAATGCAATGGGATATATTTATGTACCGCCGGTGGGTTCCAGGGAGCCACCCATGCTGTGGGTGCACACGGAATTCCCATTGTGGAGTTGTACCTGCCTCTGACTATTTATAAAAAACTGCGGTCTGACTGGGGCATGCAGACACCTTGACAGAATGAATAGTCTGTGGCACATAGGTTCCCCATTGCTATGCCCACGTGTGCAGCTCCAGATGGAGGTGGCACAGGATTGGATTTCTCATTGCTTCTGTACAGCATTGTGGGCTATCACCCCGCCCCTTTTAAAGAGGGCCGCTGCCTAGCCGTGCCAACCCTCTGCAGTGTGTGCCTGCGGTTCCTCCTTATGGCAGACGCTCTTATAAATAGACATGAGTGTGGCGTGGCATGAGGGCAGCTGAAGGCTGGGCAGGGACAGTTTGGTGTGCGCTGTGGACACTGGGTCGTGGGGGGGGGGGGTTGGTCAGCATGTAACCCAGGAGAAGTGGCAGCGGAGTGTCATGCAGGAGGTGATTGTGCTTTGTTGGAGGTAGCGTGGTGCTTAGCTAAGGTGTGCATTGCTAATGAGGGCTTTTCAGAAGTAAAAGTTGTTGGGGGGGGGGCACTCTTGCCGCTATTGTTGCTTAATAGTGGGACCTGGAAACTTGAGATGCAGCCCAACATGTAGCCCCTCGCCTGCCCTATCCGTTGCTCTGTCGTTCCCATCACTTTCTTGAATTGCCCAGATTTTCACAAATGAAAACCTTAGCGAGCATCTGCGATATACAAAAATGCTCGAGTTGCCGATTGACTTCAATGGGGTTCGTTACTCGAAACGAACCCTCGAGCATCGTGATAATTTCGTCCCGAGTAACGAGCACCCGAGCATTTTGGTGCTCGCTCATCTCTAGACGTGAGCGGTCCCAGGCTCTGACTCGGTCCCAGCCTCCACTAAATTCACCCAATGTGCCGTCAGGAAGATATAGTGGCCCTGCCTGCCTGTGCTTGTCCACGTGTCCGTTGTTAAGTGGACCTTGGCAGTAACCGCGTTGGTGAGGGCGCGTACAATGTTGCTGGAGACGTGGTCGTGCAGGGCTGCGACGGCACATCGGGAAAAGTAGTGGCGACTGGGAACCGAGTAGCGCGGGGCCGCCGCCGCCATCATGTTTTTGAAAGCCTCCATTTCCACAAGCCTATACGGCAGCATCTCCAGGCTGAGCAATTTGGCTATGTGCATGTTTAACGCTTGAGCGTGCGGGTGCGTGGCGGCGTACTTGCGCTTGCGCTCAAACAGTTGCGCTAGCGACGGCTGGACGCTGCGCTGAGAGACATTGCTGGATGGGGCCGAGGACAGCGGAGGTGAGGGTGTGGGTGCAGGCCAGAAGACGGTAGTGCCTGTGTCCTCAGAGGGGGGTTGGATCTCAGTGGCTGGTTGGGGCACAGGGGGAGAGGCAGTGGTGCAAACCGGAGGCGGTGAACGGCCTTCGTCCCACCTTGTGGGGTGCTTGGCCATCATATGCCTGCGCATGCTGGTGGTGGTGGCTCCCCAGCTGATCTTGGCGCGACAAAGGTTGCACACCACCGTTCGTCGGTCGTCAGGCGTCTCTGTGAAAAACTGCCTCACCGTAGAGCACCTTGACCTCCTCAGGGTGGCATGGCGCTACGGGGCGCTTTGGGAAACAGTTGGTGGATTATTCGGTCTGGCCCTGCCTCTACCCCTGGCCACCGCACTGGTTCGGCCTGTGCCCACACCCTGACTTGGGCCTCCGCGTTCTCGCCCGCGTCCACGTCCTATAGGCCTACCCCTACCCCTCAGCATGGTGTATTACCAGTAGTGCAGAAACAGAATGCTGTAATTAAATGTGACGCTTATTGGCCTGTGGTTGGAGGCTGACTTCGCTTACGGAACACCAGGAAATAATTTTGCGCAAGCCTGCTGTAACACTTAGCTGGCTGCGTATGAATTAGGAGGACTACTACACCCAGCACAGACCCAGAACACTGAGGACAGTCACAGGCAGCCCAAATAGATTTTTTTCCTCAAATGTTTTGGCAAAGGCCCACTGCCTATATTCAATAAATATATCTCTTCTCTCTCTGCGTCACCGCTACTGGCCCAGGAGTATGTCAAATAACTGCAGAGTGTTGCACTGTGGACTGGAATACAGCGGTGATTTAACAGCCAACACAGACCCAGGAAATAATTTTGCGCAAGCCTGCTGTAACACTTAGCTGGCTGCGTATGAATTAGGAGGACTACTACACCCAGCACAGACCCAGAACACTGAGGACAGTCACAGGCAGCCCAAATAGATTTTTTTCCCCAAATGTTTTGGCAAAGGCCCACTGCCTATATTCAATAAATGTCTTCTGTCCCTGCCTCACAATATATGTGTTCTGTCCCTGCCTCACAATATATGTCTTCTGTCCCTGCCTAACCACCACTTCTGGCCATGGAGTATGAATAATTACTGCAGGGCGCAATGCTCTGCACGGCCGATATACAAAAAAAAAAAGTGCAACACTGCAAAAAGCAGCCTCCACAGTACTGCACACGGTTAGTTGTGGCCCTAAGAAGGACCGTTGGGGTTCTTGAAGCCTACAATACTCCTAACACTCTCCCTACAGCAGCTCCGGCACCAACAGCACTTTCCCTCCTCTATGTCAGAACAAATCTGTGGCGAGCCGCGGGAGGGGCCGATTTTTATACTCGGGTGACACCTGATCTCGCTAGCCACTCACTGCAGGGGGGTGGTATAGGGCTTGAACGTCGCAGGGGGAAGTTGTAATGCCTTCTCTGTCTTTCTATTGGCCAGAAAAGCGCGCTACCATCTCAGAGATGAAAGTGAAAGTATCTCGAACATCGCGTGGTACTCGTCACGAGTAACGAGCATCTCGAACACGCTAATACTCGAACGAGTGTCAAGCTCGGACGAGTACGTTCGCTCATCTCTACTCACGTCCTACCCACCCCCAGAATTGCGGGCCCCAGCTCGGTGCTGGTATCTGCGGCGGTGTATGCTTCCTCCACTAAACCACCCTCCTCCTCCTCCTCCTACGCAACCTCTGTCTCGCAATCAAGATCTGTCAGCAGCAGCACGTCGCCAGCAGTCGGTGTCGCACTGTGTGGCAGCACAGCGGTGGGCAAGCGTCAGCAGGCCGTGCTGAAACTATATGAGCAGAAAATAGAGATGGAGGAGAGCTGCTACCGTTAAAAATTTCCTTCTTTATTGAATAAAATAAAGCATACAGCTCACAGGTGTTTTTTCACTCTCCTGACTTCTACTCTGGTAAATTTATATACTTTGTAATTGCTTTACTATTATGCGGAAATAGCTTGTGCAACTATATATCTGGAAAAAGAGAGAAGAATGGGAGAGGAAAAGAAAAGAAAAATATATATATTTTTTTTTTCAAAAAATTTTTATTTTTTTTTTATAAATTTTTTTTTTCTTTTTCATATTCTTTACCTATTTATCGCTATGTAAATGTATTTAAGAATTGCTTTTCAGATATCCATATGCATACTTGTTTCTCTATCTGTCTGTTTTGAATCCTCTTGCCACAAATCTCTGTATGCTGGTTGTAACATGTGATGTAATTAGCTCTTGAACACACCCTCTATACCATCCCTCAACCATTTCTCCCCCTGACAAGCTAACATACACAGGTATCTCTCCTTTGATTTTAATTTGTATTTGGTCTATAAATGTCTTATGTACTCCATACCTCATAGCTGTTGACAAAGGCTTTTGCCGAAACGCGTTCAGCGTCACCTGTGAGCTGTATGCTTTATTTTATTCAATAAAGAAGGAAATTTTTAACGGTAGCAGCTCTCCTCCATCTCTATTTTCTGCTCATATGGAATCTGGCCGCTTGCCGTCGGCTACTTGAGGATGGAGCTCCTGTTGGATCCCAGATCTTCCTGCAACATTGAAAGTTACTGCTGGTGAGGTGAGCCCACATCTTTCTTTTTTGGCTTATTCACGTGCTGAAACTACTCAGCTTAGGAGAGAAGAGGCACACGGCACACGAACTGCTGCAGGGTCTGACAGAGCAGACCGACTGCTGGCTTTCGCCGCTGAGCCTCCAACCGGGCATGGTCATGTGTGACAACGGCTGTAACCTGGTGGCGGCTCTGCAGCTCGGCAGCCTCACGCAAGTGCCATGCCTGGCCCACGTCTTTAATTTGGTGGTTCAGTGGTTTCTGAAAAGCTACCCACGCTTGTCGACGTGCCCACACGGTGGAACTCTACGCTCCACATGTTGGCCAGGCTCTATGAGCAGAGTAGAGCTATAGTGGAATACCAACTCCAACATGGGCGGCGTAGTGGGAGTCAGCCTCCTCAATTCTTTACAGAAGAGTGGGCCTGGTTGGCAGACATCTGCCAGGTCCTTGGAAACTTTGAGGAGTCTACCCAGATGATGAGCGGCGATGCTGCAATCATTAGTGTCACCATTCCTTTGCTATGCCTCTTGAGAATTTCTCTGCAAAGCATAAAGGCAGACGCTTTGCGGAGGAAACGGATGCGGGGGAAGACAGTATGTCGCTGGATAGTCAGAGCACCCTCATGTCTATATCTCAGCGCGTTTTGGAGGAGGGGGAGGAGCATGAGGAGGAGGGGGAAGAGACAGCTTGGCCCACTGCTGAGGGTACCCATGCTGCTTGCCTGTCATCCTTTCAGCGTGTATGGCCTAAGGAGGAGGAGGGGGAGGAGGATCCTGAAAGTGATCTTCCTAGTGAGGACAGCCATGTGTTGTGTACAGGTACCCTGGCACACATGGCTGACTTCATGTTAGGATGCCTTTCTCGTGACCCTCGCTTTTTGACGCATTCTGGCCACTACCGATTACTGGGTGTACACACTGCTCGACCCACGGTATAAGGAGAACCTTTCCACTCTCATACCCAAAGAGGAAAGGGGTTCGAGAGTGATGTTATACCACATCACCTTGGTGGAGAAACTGATGGTAAAATTCCCATCCGACAGCGCTAGTGGCAGAAGGCGCAGTTCCGAGGGCCAGGTAGCAGGGGAGGCGCGGAGATCAGGCAGCATGTACAGCGCAGGCAGGGGAACACTCTCCCAGGCCTTTGCCAGCTTTATGGCTCCCCAGCAAGACTGTGTCACCGCTCCCCAGTCAAGGCTGAGTCGGTGGGAGCACTGTAAAAGGATGGTGAGGGAGTACGTAGCCGATCGCACGACTGTCCTCCGTGACGCCTCTGCTCCCTACAACTACTGGGTGTCGAAGCTGGACACGTGGCCTGAACTCGCGCTGTATGCCCTGGAGGTGCTTGCTTGTCCTGCGGCTAGCGTCTTGTCAGAGAGGGTGTTTAGTGCTTCTGGGGGAATCATCACGGATAAGCATACCCGCCTGTCAACTGACAGTGCTGACAGGCTTACACTCATAAAGATAAACAAAGCCTGGATTTCTCCAGACTTCTCTTCTCCACCAGCGGACAGCAGCGATACCTAAACAATACATAGGCTGCACCCGCGGATGGAAGCATCGTTCTCTATCACCATAAAAAACGGGGACCTTTTAGCTTCATCAATCTGTGTATTATATTCATCCTCCTCCTCCTGCTCCTCCTCCTGAAACCTCACGTAATCACGCCGAACGGGCAATTTTTCTTAGGCCCACAAGGCTCAGTCATATTACTTTTGTAAACAATGTTTATACTTTTCAATTCTCATTAAAGCGTTGAAACTTGCACCTGAACCAATTTTTATTTTAACTGGGCCGCCTCTAGGCCTAGTTACAAATTAAGCCGCAGTAACCAAAGCGATTACTGGGTTTCACCTGCCCTCTTGGTTGTGCATGGGCAATTTTTTCTGAGGTACATTAGTACTGTTGGTACACCAATTTTTTGGGGTCCTCGCCGACATTGTAATCCTAGTAATTTTTATGGGCTTCGCCTGCACTCATGGTACAGCAAGGTGTGTGGGGTTGGCCTACACTTTTGCTACATAAATGAAACTGGGGCCTTGTCTATACTGCAACTACTGAAATGTGAAAGAGACTGTTATCTGCCTAAACTGCTGCAACGGGAATGTTACTGTGGTCTGTCTTGACTGCTACTACTACTGAAATGGAACTAATACTGTGCTCCCCCTATACTGCTGCTTCGGAATTGTCACTGGGGCCTGTCTTGACTGCTACTATTACTGAAATGGAACTAATACTGTGCTCCCCCTATACTGCTGCTAGTGATATGTTACTGGGGCCTGTCTAGACTGCTACTACTACTGAAATGAAACTAATACTGTGCTCCCCCTATACTGCTGCTTTGGAATTGTTACTGGGGCCTGTCTAGACTGCAACTACTACTGAAATGGAACTAATACTGTGCTCCCCCTATACTGCTGCTAGTGATATGTTACTGGGGCCTGTCTTGACTGCTACTATTACTGAAATGGGCGGTTGGGAAGCATGTTACCCAGGAGAAGTGGCAGCGGAGTGTCATGCAGGCAGTGATTGTGCTTTGTTGGAGGTAGTGTGGTGTTTAGCTAAGGTATTCCTTGCTAATGAGGGTTTTTCAGAAGTAAAAATTGTTGGGGGGGGGGGGACACTCTTGCCGTTATTGTGGCTTAATAGTGGGACCTGGGAACTTGAGATTCAGCCCAACATGTAGCCCCTCGCCTGCCCTATCCGTTTCTGTGTCGTTCCCATCACTTTCTTGAATTTCCCAGATTTTCACAAATGAAAACCTTAGCGGAGCATAGGTCCCATACAAAAATTCTCGGGTCGCCCATTGACTTCAATGGGGTTCGTTACTCGAAACGAACCCTCGAGCATTGCGGGAAGTTTGACTCGAGTAACGAGCACCCGAGCATTTTGGTGCTCGCTCATCTCTAGCAGAGGTCTCATCACTAAATAGAAGGCAAATATTTCCTTGGCCACTGCAGAACAGCATTTCAGAGATACCAGTCTCTGTGTTGGGTGAAGTGGCTGCAGCTATTAGCACTGTCCACTGGCTGTATAGCTTTCTGCCCCTGTGCAGAGCATCTCACAATACCTTTTTCTTGGGTGTGGTGAAGTAGCCATAGTTATCAGCAATATCCACTGGCTTTATAGCTTTCTGCTACTGTGCAGAGCGTCTCACAATACCCTTTCCAGGATGCAGACACGAGCTCCTCCCAGCCTGCACCCACACCCTCACCTCCACGGTCCTCGACTCCACCCAGCAATGTGTCTCAGCGCAGCGTTCAGCTGTTGCTAACACAAGCGTTGGAGCGAAAGTGGAAATACGCTGCCACCCACCCACACGCACAAGCTTTAAACGGGCACATTGTCAAATTAATCAGCCTGGAGATGCTGCCATACAGGCTTGTGGAAACAGAGGCTTTCAAAAACACAATGGCTGCGGCGGTCCCGTGCTACTCGGTCCCTAGTGGCCACTATTTTTCCCGGTGTGCCGTCCCAGCCCTACACCAGCAAGTCTCCAGCAACATTAACCGTACCCTCATTAATGTGGTTACTGGGAAAGTACACGTAACAATGGACACGTGGACAAGTACTGGTGGGCAGGGCCACTATATCTCCCTGAGGGCACATTGGGTGAACTTGGTGTAGGCTGGGACCGAGTCAGAGCCTGGGACTGCTCACGTGCTACCTACAGCAAGAATAGTGGGTCCTACCTCGGTGCTGGTATCTGCGGTGTATTATGCCACCTCCTCCAACCCCCCCTCCTCCTCTGCCACCTCTACCTCTCAATCAAGAAGTGTGAGCATGTCACCAGCAGTCGGTAGCGCGGCGTGGCAGCACAGTGGTGGGCAAGCATCAGCAAGCAGTGCTGAAACTAATCAGCTTAGGTGACAAGACGCACACGGCCCACAATCTGTTACAGGGTCTGACAGAGCAGACCGACCTCTGGCTTTCGCCGCTGAGCCTCCAACCGGGCATGGTCGTGTGTGACAACGGCCATAACCTGGTGGCAGCTCTTCAGCTTGGCAGCCTCACACACGTGCCAAGCCTTCAATCTGGTGGTTCAGCGGTTTCTGAAAAACTACCCGCAATTGTTTGACCTGCTTAGCAAGGTGCGTCACATGTGCGCACATTCCCGCAAGTCCACCATGGACGCTGCCACCCTGAGGACCATGCAACGTTGGTTTAATCTGCCAGTGCACCAACTGCTGTGCAACGTGCCCACGCACTGGAATTCTACACTGCACATGTTGGCCAGGCTGTTGAGCAGCATAGAGCAATTGTAGAATAGCAGCTGCAACATGGGCAGCAGAGTGGTAGTCAGCCTCCACAGATCTTTACTGAGGAGTGGGCCTGGATGGCAGACATCTGCCAGGTGCTCGGAAACTTTGAGGAGTCTACCCAGATGGTGAGCGTGGATGCGACCATCATTAGGGCTACCATCCCGCTGCTTTGCCTGCTGAGAAGTTCACTGCTAAGCATAAAGGCCGACGCTTTGCGGCTAGAACAGGAGACGGGGGAAGACAATATGTCGCTTGATAACTAATCTACCCTCACATCAATATCTCAGCACGTTTTGGAGAAGGAGAGGAGGGGGGAGGAGGGGGAAGAGACTGCTGGCCACTCTGCAGAGGGTACCCATGCTGCTTGCCTCTCATCTGTTCAGCGTGCATGGGCTGAAGAGGACTAGGAGGAGGAGGATCCTGAAAGTCATCTTCCTAGTGAGGACAGCGATGTGTTGGGTACTGGTACCCTGGCACACATGGCTGACTTCATGTTACGCTGCCTTTCCTGTGACCCTCGCGTTAGACGCATTTTTGCCAACACGGATTACTGGGTGTACACCCTTCTCGACCCACGGTATAAGGAGAACCTTTCAACTCTCATTCCTGAAGAGGAAAGGGGTACGAGAGTGATCCAATACCACAGGGTCCTGATGGAAAAAGTGATGCTAAAGTTCCCATCTGACAGCGCTAATGGCAGAAGACGCAGTTCTGAGGGCCAAGTAGCAGGGAAGGAGCTGGGATCTGGCAGTGTGTCCAGCGCAGGCAGGGGAACACTCTCCAAGGCCTTTGCAAGCTTTATGACTCCCCAGCAAGACTGTGTCACCACTCCCCAGTCAAGGCTGAGTCGGAGGGAGCATTGTAAAAAGATGGTGAGGGAGTACATAGCTGATCGTACTACAGTCCTCCGTGATGCCTCTGCTCCATACAACTATTGGGTGTCAAAGCTGGACACGTGGCACGAACCTGCGCTGTACGCCCTGGAGGTGCTGGTCTGCCCTGCCGCTAGTGTCTTGTCAGAGAGGGTGTTTAGTGCAGCTTGGGGATCATCACGGATAAGCGTACCCGCCTGTCAACTGCCAGCGCCGACATGCTCACACAAAGGCTGGATATCCCCAGACTTCTCTTCTCCACCAGTGGAAAGCAGCGGATCCTAAAGATCGTTTTAGCTGCAACAGGGGAAATATGCATCCTCTATCACCCCAAAAAAGGGGAGAAGTAGCTTGGTCTATTACTCTTGGATATTACTCCTCCTCCTCCTCAAACAGCATGTCATCACGCTGTACGGCCAATTTTTCTGCGGGCCAAAAGGCTCTGTTAAAACCAATGTTCTGGGATGTTTGCCTCCTGACTCTGTTACAAATTAAGCAGCAACCTCTATCTTTAAAAAATGTTTAGGGGTTTCACCTGCCCTCAGGGTTAAGCAGTTTTTCAGGGGTACACTTGTACTCTTGGTATACCGATTTTTCAGGCCCTCGTCTATACTCTTAGGCAACTAACTTTTTCGGCCTTCGTTCATACTCTTGGCAAACAAATTTTTCAGGTGTTCGCCTATACTCTTGGTACACCAATTTTTCAGGCCTTCACCTATAGTCTTATCCAACTAATATTTCCGGCCTTCGCCTATACTTTTGGCAAACAAATTTTTCCGGTGTTCACCTATACTCTTGGTAAACCAATGTTTGAGGGGTTCGGCTATACTCTTGGTACTTAAAGCTTTGAGGGGTTTGCTTATACTCTTGCTACAGAAATGTTTCAGTGGTCCACCTATACTCTTTCTACAGAAATGTTTCAGGGGTCCGCCTATACACTTGCTACTTAAAGCTTTGAGGGGTTTGCTTATGCTCTTGCTACAGAAATGTTTCAGGGGTCCACCAATACTCTTGCTACAGAAATGCTTCAGGGGTCTGGCTATACACTTGCTACTGAAAGGTTTGAGGGGTTTGCCTATACTCTTGCTACAGAAAAGTTTTAAGGGTCCGCCTATGCACTCGCTACTGAAAGGTTTGAGGGGTCCACTTATTCTCTTGCCACTAAAAGGTTTAAGGCATCTGCCTAAATACTTGCTACTGAAAGGTTTGGTGGGTTCACCTATACTCTTGCTACAGAGATCTTTCAGGGGTCCGCCTATACTGTGGGTGCACAAAGGTTTCCCATAACGGTGTTCATCTGTCTGGCACAAATACACTGAATGACTTGGGCATAACTGTGGGCCGAGGCAGAGGTCCTGGGCGGGGTGAAACTCTGCCATGTTTGGGCACTCTCATTTCTTCATGTGTAATACTGTCTCTGGGTTTTATGTGCTCACCTATGCTGTGGGTGCACAAAGGTTTCCCATTGAATGAATTGTGTGGGGACACATGGATTTCCCATTGCTGTGTAACTCACGGCACCGTGGGTCACACAAGGCGGAGGCTGGGACCGAGCCTGACCCTGGGCCCGCTCATGTGCTTCCCGCACAGATTATTGCAGGTCCTACCTCGGTCACGGGTTCTCGGGCTTATTATGCCACCTCCTCCTCCTGCTTGGGGTCTGGGGATCTGCGCTGCTCGACATGTGTTTGCACTCGTGTTACCACAGTTATCTGAGACACTGGTTTGGAGCAATCAAAAGAAGCGTAACTGAAAATAATGAGACGTTTACAGCTGTACTAGCATCCGAGTCCGCTTTATGCTCATGATTCCTGAGGGTGTGGGCAGAGGCCAAGGTTCTGGGGGGGGGGGGGGGGATGCAACTGCACCAGGTTTGGCCTGTGGAATCTCTTCGTGGTTCATCCAGTCTTTGGAGAGATTAAAGCAACTATTACTGATTTATTGAGACTTTTTTAGGGGTCTGCTTATACACTTGCTAGATAAATGTTTCATGGGTCCGCCTATACACTTGCTACAGAAACGTTTGAGGGGTTCGTCTATACTCTTGCTACAAAAATGTTTGAGGGGTTCGCCTAGATTGTGGGTGCACAAAGATTTCCCATTGCGGTGTTTTAGCTATATAGCACAAATATACTGAATGACTTGAGTAGGGAGGAGAAGGCTTTCCCATTGCGGTGTTCAGCTATGTGACGCATACAAAGAATGAATTGGGCAGAAGTGTGGGCAGAGGCCAAGGTCCTTGGCAGAGTGAAACTCTGCTATGTGTGGGCACTCTGATTTCTTCATATTTAATGCTGTAACTGGGTTGCAGGGGCTCGCCTATGCTGTGGGTGCACAAAAATTTCCCATTGCGGTGTTTTAGCTATCTAGCACAAATATACTGAATGACTTGGGTAGGGAGGAGAGGGCTTTCTCATTGCGGTGTTCAGCTATCTGACGCATACAAAGAATGAATTGGGCAGAAGTGTTGGCAGAGGCCAAGGTCCTTGGCAGAGTGAAACTCTGCCATGTGTGGGCACTCTGATTTCTTCATATTTAATGCTGTAACTGGGTTGCAGGGGCTCGCCTATGCTGTGGGTGCACAAAGATTTCCCATTGCGGTGTTTCAGCTATCTGGCACAAATACACTGAATTACTTGGGTAGGGCGCAAAGTGCAGACGGCTTTCCCAGCATGGTGTTCAGCTATCTGACACATACACCGAATGAATTGTGTGAGGACACATGGATTTCCCATTGCTATGTAACTCATGGCACACAAGGTGGAGGCTGGGACCGATCCTGATCCTGGGCCTACTCACATGCTTCCCGCACAGATTATTGCGGTTCCTACCTCAGTCACGGTTTCTCTGGCTTATTATGCCATTTTCTGGGGTCTGGTAATCAGCGTTTGTCAACATGTATTATCTCTCGTGCTACAAATTACCACAGTTATCCGAGATACTGGATTGGAGTGTTCACGGGAGGCGAAACAAATTTCATGAGACTTTCGCAGGCTCACTGTATACCTGTGGTGGCTACTTTTGCGACACCTCCTGCTTCAAACCAATCTTTGGTGTTAGTATGCGCTGCTGCATTGTCGAGACGTGTAGAAGTGCTGGCACCTGAGTCTCCTTTATGCCCACGTTTACGGCTCCTAACAATTTTGTGACGGAGGTGTCATGGGATTGGAATTATTATCGTACATCAATTTATCATCAGTTCTCATCAGCATTGTGGACTATTGCCCACACTTTCAAAGAGGGTTGTTGCCTGACTCTGCCAACCCTCTGCAGTGTGTGTCTCTGGTTACTCCTCAACGCAGACACACTTATAAATAGACATGAGAGGGGTGTGGCTATGAAGCGAGCGTGTAGCATGAGGCCAGCTGAACGCTGTGCAGGGAAAATTTTGTGTGCGCTATGGATGCAGGCTCATGCAGGGGGTTGGACAACAATGTCAGCATGTAACCCAGGAGAAGAGGCAGCGGTGTCACCCTCAGGCAGTGATTGTCCTTCGTTGCACCTAGTGTGGTGCTTAGCTAAGATGTGCCAGCACGTGTACGTTGCTGCTTATGGTCTGTCCCAAGTAAATTGTTAGAGAGAATTTGAATGTGAAATTGCAGAAAGCACTTGATTGTATGTTACTTTTAGGCGTGCATTTAGGGACATGACAAAGTCAGTTAGAATACCATACTGGGCATTTAGCAGCTATGAAAAATACAGGCCCAACCTTGGTGCACACCCAAACAAGATTTCATATGGTGAAAACCTGTCTTTCTGCTAGGTACATATCTTACTGAGAAAACAGCTAATTGAAGGCACTCCGTCCATGGTTTTCCCGTTTCCTGCATTGCTTTCTGTATTTTTAATTTTAGGGTACCATTCATCCTTTCTACTTTTCCGCTACTCTGCGAATGATAAGGTTTGTGAAAAGCCTAAGATACACCAAAAGCAAACATGATATGTTCCATGATTTCACCTGTGAAATGTGTAACTTTATCTGACTCCAGTATCCCGTACCTGCAGATAACCTCATTCATGAGCTTCTTTGTGGTTACCTGTGCGGTTGCCTTGGTAACAAAGTAGGCCTCAACCCAACCTTAAAAGACATCAACAACAACAAGTACATATTCATACTTCCCTACTCGAGGGAGCTGAATGTAGTCAATTTGCAATCTCTGACATTGTTAGGCTGGCCTGGGCAAGTGTTTTTGTGGCACCTTTACCTTCTGCCCTAGAATGCTCATGGCACAGATCATGCAAGATTGGACAAATGATGCATCAGCTACATAGAATCCAGGAGCCACCCACCGTGCAAGCGTCAACATCATTGCTACTTTTGATAGGTGTGTCTTTCCGTTCATCAGCTTGGCCATCATGGGGTACAGGGACCATGGTAGGCAAGTTCTGTTGACTGTTTGCCATATGCCATCCTAATCTGTTGCTCCCATCTTAGTCCATTAATTCTTTTCTTCCTTGCTGGCTTGTAACTGTAAAGTCCTTAGCATATCAATGTCCACATTTTATCAATGTCCAAGTCCACGTTTTTGTCATTGACTTATGCTATCAGTATCTGCTTTTCTCCTTTCTTCCATGGCTTGAGTGCCATTGTATTTGCAGTGAAGTCTGTTGGGGTGTTGTTTCTTGCTTCTCTGCTGTCGGCTTTGATGTGCTCTTTTACCTTGAGGACTGCTACTTTGTCTGGTAACAGGAGGGCTTTCGTGAGACTCTGCACTACTGCACCATTGTTATTAGGCTTCCCATCTGAAGTTAAAAACTGTCTGGCCTTCCATATTAGGGCAAAATTATGAGCTATGTGAAATACATTCTTGGAATTAGTGTAAATGTTTGCCGTCTTACCTTCTGCCACTCTATATGCCTCAGTGAGGGCTTTTAGTTCCGTTTATTGTGCTGAGACATGCAGAGGCAGAGCTTCTGCTTTAAGAACGTCATGTTGTTTGACCACTGCGTATCTGGTGTTGAATCGTCCATCCTCACCTTGGTACCTGGAACCATCTACAAAAAGCTTAAAATGTGCATTGTCAAGAGGGGTTTTAGCAACTGTTTTGAATACCTGCAGTTTCTTGTTGCATCAATTCTAGACAATCATGCTGATGTTCTACTTCAAATAATTCAGAATCTTTCTACAAAGAATTTAAAAATGACTGATCTGCAGTGCCCATGTCTCACCCCCATTTGAACCAGGATACTCGATTGGAAGAAAAGTAGCTGGGTTCAAGGTAGTGTATCTTTGAAAAGAAATGTTAGGAGGCATGAGGAGAGCACATTCTAACTGAATCTGACTGGCCAGAGATAAGTGCTTGGGCTGCACTTGCATAAGTATTCTCTGGATGTCATTAGGGGTAAGAGAGGTAAGTCCAATACCATTTTTGAGTATTTATCAATCATTGCTTGTACTGCTGCCAGTGCACGGACACATGAGGGGGCCCCTAGAGCCACGGGATCCAAAGTCATGGAATAGTACTCAAGTGGTTGTGGGTGGCCTCCATGTTTTGTGTCAGTACTGCTGTCGCGTGGCCAGATAATTCAGTGCAGTAGAGGGTGAAAGGTAAAGTGTAGTTAGGAATTCCCAAAGACGGAGAGCTGAGAACTAAAGTGGTTGCATGAGGTATGAAGCAGAGCAGATCCAAGGATGGCGGTAGAACACAAGGCCCAAAAAGGTGCGGAATCTGACAACAGAGCAAGGCACAGAAATGGTCGGGACTGCAGCCTTCAGTTCTTCCATCAGATGTTTGGTTCCCTTAGCCAGGGAACTAAGAAGACAACTTTGTTTTACAAAACTGTAATTTTTCTTTTAACGACTTGTAGCCATTTTCTGCCAAAAATTTTAACAGAAAAATGGATGCTGATTGACATGTTTTCAGATCTTTAGCATGACGTAAAAGATCATCAACATATTGCAACAGCGTTGTCAAATCACATGGTGACTATGCCTGCAACACAGACAGGAGTGCCTGGGTGTATATGTTCGGAAAGTTCTGTGCCCTTTGCGGCAGAACAGTCCAAGCATTATGTATACCCCTAAAAGTTAATGCAAAAGGGTACTGACAGTCCACCACTGTGTGCCAGCAATGTGTGGAGATTGAGCACCACAAGTGTGTCCAATACTGTGACCTTGTTTATCTTGCGGAGGTCATGTACCATGCAGTACTTATCCAGCTTACCCTTTTGCACCTTTTTTTTTTACTAGAAAAAGAGGGGTGTTGGCTGGAGAACGTATCTCACGTAAGGTCCCCATTTAAATTAAATCTGTAATTTGCAGGCCTATAGAATCTTCCTGGGCCTTACTAAACAGGTATTGTTTTATTTGTGGAACTACACATCCTGGTTTCAGTGTTACAACCATAGTAGTCACTTTCATATGACCAAAGTTCTTGTGGAACTTCATGTAATATTATTTCCTCTTCTGGGATTACCAGGAAGACTGGCAATTGGTCATCTAAAGAAGCCACCATCTGCAAAACTGTTCTGCATTTATTTTTGCAAAATCAATTTGCATTGTTCCATCTTCAGTAAACCAAATGGAGGCCGACAGGGCAGAAAGTATATCCCATATAGCCCATTACTGACAGGACTCTTTTAGTTTTTCCCAGTGTTCCAATTCCTGTAAAAACTTTTTTTTTTCCCGCCTTTCAGCATTCTTTTATCTTCCTTATCCCAATCTATACCACAATAATCTTTTACATGGTTAACAATTGTTTCCCCCTGCCTCTCCTGACTTTTGCATGATTAGAGGTCCAAAATCTGCCCCTGTCGCAAAATATGTGTCCTGTATTTGTGACATCTGTCTAAAGAAAGGCATGGCTCTGGCCATAGGGTCTGGGAGCTGCTGTTTGAGTGACATTTGTTGTTGTGGCATCCATCCTCTATATTTGACCTTTTGTGCTGTCACGTCATATTGGCCTTCTTTCAACTCCCTAAATACTTCATCTGTTCCTGTAGTACCCTGCACTTTCTGTGCCTCCTGTTGCTCCCACTCACTAGCCTTGGATCTTGTGACCATAGACACGACCTTTCTCTGCCTAGGTGCCTTACAAGCAAGGCAATGTTCTCAGCAGTCCAGGTTTTTCTGACCACAATGCCAGCACGTTCATCCTTTCAGTCCATTACCAGACCCTGGAGCAGATGGCTTGGCATAGGGTGGAGGTGAAGGTGTAAGAGGAGGCAGTAGCATTGGGAACTGACCGGGCAACAGGGGAGCACAATATATATGCCTTTTAAGATCTTTCTGCTGGTATCCTGCCTCTTCTATATCTTAACTTACTTTCTGCCAACTATTCAACATTTCCCGTAATCCATTATCTTTTGCCATCCAGCATGACTTTCTGCAAACCTAACCCAATGCTGGGGGTCACGGACTCCTGCTCTCCAGCATCCTGCCTGTTTCAACAATTTATCACATCCTTTACCTACTGCGCCCTACCTTCTCTTTGTTTCACCATTTCCCTTGCAGTCTTCTATACCTTATCCTCTTTACTAGCAGGATTGCCCATGGCTAGCAGCTTATGTACGCCAAGAGGGTTATTATTTTTATTCGTTCCCACACATAAAACAATATATGTTCATTCCAAAAACAATTTGAAAAAAAAAAAAAAGAGATTGGAGCTGCAGGAAAATCATTTGCATATTCCCTGTGCATTCTGGAAGAGCAAAGGATCACCATAAGCGTGAAGATTACTGAGTTTAGCCAGGTCTAGCTGCTTGGAGGATATCGCCAAACCAGAGATTGGAGATGCAGGAAGATCATTTGCATATTCCCTGTGCTTTCTGGGTAGAGCAAAGGATCACCATAAGTGGGAAGAGTGCTGGGATTAGCCGGGTCTAGCTGCTCGGAGAACATCGCCAGACATCGCCGGATTGTACACGTAGTGTTGTTTTACTGGTTATTTATCTTCACTACAATCTTTGGCTTTTAGAAGTTTGGAAGTGAACATCAACTTACAACATGGAAAAGGAGAGGAGCCATTAGGTTAACTGCAATGTATGCTATATGTTTACAGACCTACCAGAAGAGAAGCTAATTTTCACCTGTCAGAAAACTTGTGTCTCTACTGGAGGAAAGGGTGCGTAGTCTTCAGGATAGAATAGCTACATTGAAACATATTAAGGAAGATGAGGATTTCCTGGACAGAGTAGAAGAAAGCCTTCAAAATATTGAAGGAAAATAAATGTCCAGTGTACCTACAGAAGCCGAAGAATGGAAGCATGTGACCCAAAGAAGTAGGAATAACATGAGTCAGCCAGCACCCATACTGTTTGGGAACCGGTACGCAGGGGGAGCTGGTACTGGTTCCTGAGCAGAAGGACAAAGAGGTACAACAAGAAATGACTCCACCCACAAAGAGCAGAGCAGATGAGAAAGAGGTACAGCAAGAAATTACTCTACTCACAGAAAACACAGCAGAGGAGAAAGATGTACAGCAATAAATGACTCTACCCACAAAGAACTGTGTAGGAAGTGCACAGAGTTCTCTTGAATGGAGAAAAAGAAGTGCGGTTGTGAAGAAGAGGAGAGTGGTGTTGTAGGGGATTCCTTATTGAGAGGAACAGAGGCCACTATCTGTAGACCTCACATAACCTCACGAGAGGTGTGCTGTCTTCCAGGTGCACAAATCAAAGATGTGTCTTATAGGCTGTCAAGACTCTTCAGTCCTGCAGAACACCACCCATTCCTACTAATACATGTAGGGACAAGTGACACTGCAAAAAAGGACCTTGCAACTATCTGCAGAGACTTTGAAGACCTCGGAAAGAAGGTGAAGGAACTAGGAGTACAAGTGGTCTTGTCATCCATCCTTCCAGTGGATGACTATGGAATAAGAAGATAGAACACGATTCTAGAGGTGAACAACTGGCTACGTCGATGGTGCCTTCAGCAAAGATTTGGATTCCTAGACCATGGAGTGAATTACCTACATGATGGACTGCTTGCTAAAGACGGGTTGCACGTAACAAAAACAGGTAAGCGGATTTTTGGTGGGCGCCTTGCTTTAATCATTAGGAGAACTTTAAACTAGAACAATATGGGAAGGGAAGTGAAAAGCCAGGTAAAAATATACAGCTAATGAATACATTTGTGACCCTAGCTATTAGAAGTGGAAAGAAAGAGCAAAAAGAAAAATTCAGAACGCAAGTAGAGGAGCAAGAGACACTAATCACAAACTAAAATGTTTTTATACAAATGCACAGAGCATGGGACACATACAAGAAGAATTGGAGCACCTAAGCACAGGAAGACAAATATGATGTCATAGGCATCACGGAAACTTGGTAGAATGATACACATGATTGGAACACAAGGCTTGAACAATACAACTTATTTATAAGAAACAGACCAAAAAAAGGGGAGGCAGGTTGTGTTGTATGTTAGGAAAACATTAATCTCCACAGAAATTCAAGCTTCGGAGCATGGGAATTCTGTAGAAACTGTTTGGATAGGAATACAAAGAGAGAACAACAGAAAGGACACCATTATAGCCATTTACTATAGGCCACCTAGACGAGCAGAAGATATTGATTAAATATTTCTACATCAGATGGCCAAGCTCTCCAAAAATCAGGACATAGCGATTGTGGGAGATTTTAACTATCCAGACATTTGTTGGGAATCTCTCTCAGATAAAAGTAATGGATCCAACAAATTCTTATCCGCTCTTGCTGACAACTTTATCTTCCAAAAGGTCAAAGAGAAAACAAGGGGATCTACTATCTTGGATCTAATTCTTATCAACAGGCAGTAAATGGTTGAGGAAGTAAAGGTGGCTGGATTCTTAGGAGGCAGTGATCATGCTATGCTTGAATTTTGGATAAAAAGGGGAGGAAGACCTGAGAAAACTCAGACCTCAAGGTTGGATTTCAGAAAGGTAGATTTCAATGAACTAAAAAAGAGGGTAGGAAGAATGTGATGGCTGGATGTTCTTGAAGACAGAAATGCCCAAGAAGGTTGGGAAATATTGTGAAATGAGATTCCCAAAGCACAATCGTTAACAATCCCTAAAAGAAGGAAGAATGTGAAACATTTAAAGAAACAAGGATGGATGAACGCAGAACTTGCACACTTGTTAAAAACAATATATATATATATGTTTATCAAATGAAAAGAGTGGGAAATATCTGAAGAAGAATATAATGGGGTCTGCAGAAACTGTAGGGGAAGTGTCAGAAAAGCTAAAGCTGATAATGAATTGAGGCTTGCAACATAGACCAAAAGCAATAAAAAAGGATTTTGGGGATATGTCAAACGCAAAAGAAAAGTCAAAGATGCTATTGGCTTACAAGATGAAAATAGTGAATTGCTTAAGAATGATGTTGAGAAGGCCAAACTTTTAAATTCCTATTTTGTGTCTGTTTTCTCTCAGAAAGTAGATGGAACATCAATTGATCTTCCCTGTGCTATTGGGGGAATAAAAGAATGCAGACTATCTGTAAGCATATAGATGGTGAGGGAACACTTAGCTAACTTTAATGTATTCCAGTCTCAAGTTCCAGATGAATTACATCCTAGGATGCTAAAGGAAGCAGTGGAGCTAATTTCTGAGCCACTCGCCATAATTTTTGAAAATTACTGGAGAACAGGAGATGTCCCAGAAGATTGGAAAAGGGCAAATGTTGTCCCTATCTTCAAAAAATGGAAGAAGGTGGATCCAGGAAACTGCATGCCTGTGAGCCTGACTTCTATACCGAGAAAGATCTTTGAACAAATTATTAAACAGCATGTATGCAAGTACTTGGATGAAAATGGAGTAATTAACCAGAGCCAGCATGGGTTTGTAACAAACATGCCATGCCAGACAAATCTAATTTTCCTTCTATGATAGTATCAGTGACTGGGTTGATCAGGGCAATGCGGTGGATATAGTTTTTGACCTTAGTAAAGCATTTGACAAAGTATCTCATACTATACTTATTGAAAAAATGACCAAATATGGGATTGACAAGCAACTGTTAGGTGAATTCAGAACTGGCTGAGTGATCATACTCAAAGAGTGGTCATATATGGCTGCACATCCAAGTGGAAGAATCTATCAAGTGGAGTACCACAAAGCCCTGTCCTTGGCGCAGTGTTGTTCAACATTTTTATTAATGATCTGGAATTGATGGGAAACTGATCAAATTTGCTAATGACACAAAGCTAGGAAGGATAGCTAACACTAAGGAAGAGAGAGAGGGTATTCAAATAGATCTAGAAAAGCTTGAACAGTGGGCAGCAACTAACAGAATGGTATTTAACAAGGAGAAATGGAAAGTCCTACAGCTGTGCAAGAAAAATGAACAAAGCACATACAAAATGGGAGGAATTGAGCTTAGCAGCACTTGGGACAAAGACTTGGGTATACTAATAGCTCATAGACTGAACATGAGTCAACAGTGTGATGCAGCAGCCAAAAAGGCAAACACAATTCTGGGATGTATTAAGAGAAGCATAGAGTCTAGATCACGTGAGGTCATTATTCCCCTCTACTCTTCCTTAGTCAGACGTCATCTGGAATACTGTGTGCAGTTCTGGGACCCCACTTTAAAAAAGACATAGACAAACTGGAGGAAGTTCAGAGAAGAGTTACCAAGATGGTAAGCGGTCTGCAAGTCATGTCCTATGAAGAACAGTTAAAGGATCTGGGAATGTTTAGCTTTCAAAAAAGAAGGCTGAGAAGAGACTTAATAGCTGTCTGAAAATATCTGAAAGGTTGTCACACTGCAGAGGGATAACCCCTATTCTCATTTGCACAAGAAAAGACTAGAAGCAATGGGATGAAACTGAAAGGAGGGGACACAGATTAGATATTAGAAAAAAATGTTCTGACAGTGAGGGTGATCAATGAGTAGAACAGGTTACCATGGGAGGTGGTGAGTTCTCCTTCAATGTAAGTGTTCAAACAAAGGCTGGACAAATATCTGTCTGGGTTGATTTAGTAAATACTGTACTGAGCAGGTGGTTGGACCTGACGGCTCTGGAGGTCACTTCCAACTCTACGATTCTATGATTCCAATTGCTTGTATATGCAGTATGTGTAGCTCTATCAAAACATGCTTTGCTTGTGCCAGAGGGAAAAAAGAACGGTGCTCCAAAGTGTTACTGCCCCCAGCTAATGGAACCGCCCAGTCATCACTGAAGGGATCCGTAAGAATAAAAACAACAAATCAGTATGTGGCTTACTAGACAGAAAACCAACTAATTATCACACTACTACAGTATGGCGAGTATAGTATCACACATATAGTAAAGGGTTATAGTTAACATTGCTGCAAAGAATGGATCCATAATGGACATATTCTTTTTAAGAGACCTTTTCTGTGAGTAACTTAACCCCGAATGCTGCTTGAAAGCGAGTTTAAGTTGATACGTTTTTTGGATGAACAGTCCACATTCAGGTGAGTGTGCATCACTGTTCTTCATTTGACTCCACCTTTTTTTACAAGGATTTTTTTGTGTGCTGCAGCCATATACTTGACGAATGCTGGTCCAGCTAATGGACCAGCTAGATTATGATGGGGAGCATTGGGACCTATCTGCATCTCAACTCCCAGAAAAACTAATCCTCAGAAAGGTTTCCTGGGAGATGGAGAGGAAATATGGGACCGTGCAGAGCAGACAATAGCTCAAACAGTAGTGCTGTGGCCTCAAGCTTGAAGATCCGGGCCTATTACAGACCATCAACAGGGAAATCCGGCACTGGGAAAGAGGTCGGCCGTGCACGTTGGGATGTAGCAAGTAGTGGCAGATATGAACAGTGGGCACGTCTTTCGGGAAACATTGTAGGTGGCGGGTCAGAGGCCGCATAGATGGGTGGGGAGGGTGTAGCAAGAAGTGGCAGATGTGGGCAGTCGTCGCATCTTTCGACAAACTCGGAAACTCCTTGTTGTGAGCCTTTCAAATGTCATTGCCAACAGGGAATGCTTGTGAATAGACACATAGAGGCCCCATTGGATTTATATTTAAGTTTTGTTTTATGTCTGTGAGACATGTATGGATCAATAGCAACTGTGCAGGTCTCCAGCTTTTGTCATGTAACTTGCCCTGCTATGGAGTTCCCTCAACACTATTGTAGTACCCCAGCACTGAGGTCCAACAGAATTTCCAAATGCTACCTCATGTAAAGTGTGAAAGTGTGAAAGTGTGTATATATATATATATATATATATATATATATATATATATATATATATATAGTTAGTGGGGAGTGTATAAAATGCATAGAGTGGGTGGGGTTAGTCAGTCTAGTCCTGAGTCAGCAGAGAAGAGAGCCAAGGATAGAGACTGGTGAGGAACAAGTAGTCCATCTTGACTGACAGCCACTGCGGTGGGAAACTAGAATCTCTAAATGTCAATACACAAACACCAAGAACTGTTTAGAGAAGAAAGAGAGAAGAGAGTCTAGAGGAAAGAGAGAGAGAGAACAGAGCAGGAACGTAAAGAAAGGAAAAGACAGTCATCAGTTAACTCTTTTCAATACAAGTCATCTAATGGAATCCATGGTGAATAATGCATGTGAACTTTATAATTTCAATACTGTCCCCATAATGGGAATTGTGTAACTGTTGTTGAGCTGACGTACTCTCCTAATAAAGTTTTTAATTGTTTCCATCTTAAGTCTGCTTCCTGAAGTGCTTTCCATCAACTACAGCTGCACTGAGGTACCACATGACACTAGAAAAAGGGCAAGTACTACTACCCAATTATTGTTTATTTGTCTAATTTTTATACTTTTTGTTTTTCTCCGGAATGGGTCCCTACTCATATACCGCCTGGCGTCATGACAACTAGCATCATACAATATCCAACTCTACGGGTTGCTGACTATAACTGCTGCCTATATTTGTTTGTTTTTCTTAGTTTAATTTTGTATTTTTACCACTGCTATAGTCTGACCCTAAGGGTGGACACCCACTAGCGATATTTTTCCTTGCAATGCGACAGCGATGAATTTCAATGGTTACATACTCATTTGCAATTTTTAGGTAGAGCTTCGCATCGCGGAGAAGAAATCTGCAATATCGCTCAGTGCTTTCAATGTGGCCAGTGGCAGCAACGCTAGCCCCATTGAATACATTGGGAGTATGTTGTGACTGTGGCAGAAGTCCAGGATGCTATCCCATTGCTTTTAATAGGGTCGGCGCTATTCATCAATGATGGCTAAGTGCCGAAGGACATGCCTGAGTGGTGAAGAGTTGAGTAAATAACTTTTTTCACTAGCTAGGAATAGCTTTCAGGGAATGGAATATTTCAAGCCCTTCCCTGAAAATCATACTGTGGGAGTTGCCTAAAACCCACTGCTCTCAATAGGGCTGGCAGCAGCAGTACCGACCCCATTGAAAGCAATGGGATAGAATCCTGGACTTCTATCACAGCCATGACAGCTGTGGCAGAGGATTCCTTCATCCCCACGGTCTCAGCAGGGATAAAGGAAACTTCTACCACAGCTTTAACAGCTGTGGCAGAAGTCTGCGATATACTCCCTATGCTGCCGGCTCCATTGAAAACATTGTGCATATGACAGCATTTTTTTCCCACGCTCTTGCAACACAAGAAAAGAAAACGCTAGTGGGTGTCCACCCTTAGACCATCATTTTTTCCACTCTGACAGAAGGACCAGCAGAGCCACTGTGACTATCATCTCATTTTTCCCCTCTATACCTCCTACGTCTGGCATCTTCAGCATTTGTCAGTCTCCGAGAGTTTTTTATGCATATAACCTCTCTGGTGTTTTGTACCATCTAGCTAATGATTTGTAGTGCTTTTCCTGGAGATGTACGCATGGGCAGTCTCCATATGGAAATTTAAATATTGTTCTAATATCTGCATCTGTTATCTTGGTACCCTATTCCTTTCCCCAAGAGGAGATATACATCAGTCTGCCAGTGAAATAGGAACAGGTGAAGTTTTTTGCTAAAAGTGCCATCCTTCTGGTGTTTTTATTTTTATTGTTACGGTAATTAGTTTTTCAAAATCTGTTAAGGGTCTCGAAGATATATGCTGTTTTTTAAAATCTAAGATTCCTTCTGAAAGATGTGCAAAGTGTAGAACTTGAATGTTCCCGTGAGGTGCACATGTTTTTATCATGGATATGGGATCTTTGTGTATTATAACTTGCATATCTTTAATGGTTAGGTTTTTGAAGGTATTCCAAATTTTTTCAGGCATTAAATGAGTAGGCTGTTTGATTATATATGGTAATACATTTAGAGGGGTAGCAGATGATACTAAGGGTGCCAATTGAGGACTAAGTGCATCCCAGGTCTCGCAGATACCTCTCAATAAGTTGTAAAACCCCTTGACTCTATAGATCTTAGAGCTGGGAAATCACATATACCCCCAAAAAACATCTCCATCTGTACTATCCTTTTCAATTTATGGTTTTTCAGAGGGCACATCAAGTCTAACCATCTATTTAGTTGAATTGCCTTATAGTACTGTGTGAAATCTAGGAGACCAACTGCTCCATTCTGTTTTTTCCTAGTCATCAAAGAGTATGCTGCCCTTGGATGTTTATATTTCCAGAAGAAGCCTGAGAAAAATATACAGATTTTTTTGAAAAAAAGACCGAGGTATATGGATAGGAAGCATTTGTAATTTGTATAAAATCTTGGGTAATATTTATGTTTTAATTAAGTTTTTTTGTCCTGAACAATGATATTATTTGAAAGTTATATCTAATCAACAGCTTCTTAATTTCTCCAGTGATGATTTGTTAATTTCAAACAATTTTGGGAAGTTGTTTGTGAGTTTTATACCTAAATAATCAATGGATTGTTCCGCCCATATGTACATTATATTTTTCTTGATTTCTGCTAATTTATGTGGGGATGAAGTGATATTCAAAATCACGTATTTAGTTTTGTTTACTTTAAAGTTTGAGATACTTCCATATAAATCTAATAAACTGTTTTGTTTTATAAGTTCCTGCTGTGGGTTTGAAATTAAGAAGAGAGCATCATCAGGAGAGGCCATAGTTTGTATGAAATCCTTCCCTATACTGAGTCCTTGTATTTCAGGGTTTAGTCTAACTGCTTGTAAAAGGGTTTTTTTAAGGATGAGTGGAGGACAATGTACAACCCTGTCTGGTTCCGTTTGTGATATTAAATGGTTGAGATAGAGTATTATTAACTCTACGTTTACTATATGGTTGCTCCTAAAGGGAATAATTTGTATTAATCAGTTGCGCTGGGAAGTTACATTTTTGCAACCCCACTTTCATAAATGTCCAGTCCACACTATCAAAAGATTTTTATCATCAACACCTAGGAACAGTAATGGAATATTCTTTTGTTTTGCATAATGAATGGTATGCAGATGTATATCTATATTATCCATCCCCTCTCTATCTTTCACAAATCCCATTTGTTCATCAGGAATTAATAGGCTGATCCGGAGTGCTAGAAGTTTGGCCCAAATTTTGACATCTAAAATTTTACCGTGAAATTGGTCTATAATTGTCGCATTGCGTTGGGTCTTTTCCTTCTTTGTGTATTAAGGTAATCTTGGATTTTTGTGACTGTCTTGACAAGCAGGAGTCCTGCATGATTGCGTTCAAGGTGAGAAGGAGGTATGGCGAAATAGTCTGCTAAAAAGTTTTGTAGTTGCTTAGAGTTGGACCATCTGGTCCTGGGCTCTTGCCACGAAGAAAGCTATCAATCACTGAGCTAACTTATTCTTGATGGATGGATGCTAGAAGATTTTCCACCTTCTCTTAAATAGGAAACTATTTATCTCTCTAAGTTTGTTATCTAGAGTCAGTTGGGTCTTTCCCTCAATAAGATTACACAAACAGATATAGTAAGATTGAAAAACTGTAGCTACAGTATTTCTAAGGATGATATAAGCAACTCCCCTGATTCTTTTCTAATCTCTTTGCTAAAGGTTTTTTCCTTTGTTTTTTTCTTAGTGATGACATCAGCTTGCCACCCTTATCGCCATGCACTTATATTTTATGTTTGTAGAAGAGAGGTGCTTTAAAATGCCTCAAGTGTAACATGATTTTTAGTTTTCCTCTCTGGGTAGTAAGCTCTTGCTGCACATTGTCATGATCTGAAAGCTTTCCCTTCTGTTTCAAAGCAGCTATCTTTGTGAGAATATTGTCAATTTTTTTTTAAAATTTAGGTCCTATAGATATAAAGATACCATTGACATATGCTTTATGCATTTCCCATATGATAAGGAGATTTTTGTCATCTCGAGTTAATTTCAAAGAATTCTACTAGTCTTCAGTTTAGCTCTGATCAAAACTCCTCCCCTCTAAGCACAGACTTATTCAATCGCCACCTCCATTTCCTAACCCTACTTGGTAGAATATTTAAAGTAGGATGAACCTACGCATGATATGATACAGTGATATTGTCAGGTGAGTCACTTGGCTTTGTTTCTATGTCGAAGTTATGGTTTTTGACGCAGTTTTTTCATACAAAACTTCTTCTGGACAAACTTCTCCGGATACTAGATAGGTGTACCTACTTCCCACTAGTTTCTGCCAGTTATAAGCTGATGGCACTGCTGGAAATCTTCCTATTTAAAAAAAAACTGACCATGATATGTCTTTCACCTGCTGCACTAGGTTTCCTTGGCTAACCACGGTGTCTATGGCCCCCAACAGTGCTCCTATGATTATCACCTGTTTGGTATCATTGGGTAATCATATACCTGATTGTAATCCTACAAAATCCCTGACTTTCTGCAAGTGTATTGAGAAGAATTGATGCAGGTGTGAAGGCAAGCAGCAATCACACCACATATTAGTTTGATTTAGATTTCTCCTTTTTAGAATGATTTTCGCACAATTGTTGTGTGATGCAAGAGTCAGTAAAAAAGCAAATTATGAAACCAATTATTTAGAATGTTTTCATTAATGCAATGTGGAGTGAAAACAAAATTGCAGCATGTCCTATGTTCTGTGTTTTGAATTTTTTTTATTTCCCATGCTTCCCCGTGGAGCCTGCTGTTTATGGCATGGCAATAAAAAAAACATTAAAATCTTATCACTGGCGGCAGTAATGCAATTCAAGATTATTCTTTAAAAAAGTATCGCTGACACACAAAAATTGTGGAGACAAACAAATGACTTTGTGATGGCCCATGTGAAACTTGCCTTATTCACTCTTCTTTTTGTTAATTGACAAAAATAAACTATTAACACTTCTATTTTTGAATGCATTCCTAATATGCAGCATTTTTTCCACACCTAAAACTTTTGCACAGCACGGTACAAGAAAGGCATGTTTGAAATGCTGGTCTTCATAATTTCCCCTAGTGATTCCAGCAGTAGAATATTGAGTACAGCTCCGGAGTATAGTACAGTCAATAATTCAGTGTCAGGCCAAGATAAATTGGATATTTTTCAAAATAGCTCAACAGCTGAACATATAATTTTAATTTCTACTTTTCTGTTTGGCTGTAAAATAATCTTTCTATGTTATGTGATCTGCTTTGCAGGTGTGGCTCAGAGTCTGTGTGATGACATCTGTATTTCCACTGTAATTATGGCCACATTTGAATAAGTGCTAAAACTTTTTGTCACTAAACCTTTGATAAAAAAAAACTTGCTGTGTTATCAGGCTACTCACACACAGGAGAGATGGCTGATTCTGCAGAGGGTGACAATGATGTCAAGTATCTGGGTCTTCTGGTCCCCCTACTGATTGTTCTCATACCTGGACTGGTGATACATTCATTTATTATAGGAGTCAATGTCACCAACTGGTGGCAAGGAAGATCAGTAACTCCTGTTGAGCACATTGTAACTTCTCTTGGGATTTCAAGGATGTGCACTCAGTGTGCTAATACTGCATATTTCATTTTGCTTAGGGTCTTCTGGAGAAACCGGGATTCACGTGTAACTTTCGCTATAGGTATAGTTTATAGTTTGTTGATTTCTGCTAATATCTGGTTAACATCTCTGCTCTCCATTGTCTTCTGTCTGAAAATCTCCCACTTCCACACCAGACTGTTCCTGTATCTGAGGGGGATGATGGCACACAGGACTGTTTATTTCATTGGAGCTGCAGTACTTCTTTCTACTGTAAATATTTTGATATCCTTATTGTTGCCTTTTACTAAGGTCTCCAGTGGTGAAACACACAATACAACCATCACTGATCTAATGACATACTGCACTAATATTGATTCTGTATACTCTGTTACAATTGGAGCTGTCTTCCCACTGATTTTCTACTACATCTCCTCAATTCTCCTCTTCACCTCGTTGTATCATCATACAACAAAGATGAAGATGAGCAGTAATTTATCCATTAATCTGGAGACATATTACTCAGTGATGAAATTTGTGTCCATCACTTTCATCTATAACACTGTATACTTCATTTGCTATATTTCTGGTATATTGTATTACTATATTTACTGTGTGAGCCCTGATTGGCTTCTTATTGTCTTGGGATTTCTCCCAGTTCTACATTCCTCCTACCTAATCTACAGAACAGCAGAACTCAGGAGTCAGATGTCCAAGGTTCTTCAGAATGTAACTGATTTCTTATTCCAAAGGAAAGATGCAGAAACCAGAGAGAACATAGAAGTAGTAGTTCTATGAGGTTAATATACAGAATTGACCATCAGGCCTTAGTCAGACGGGCGTTTTTTCGCACGATTTGCGGATCGCATGACGGATGCGCATCCGCAAATCGCGTGACTGGTGCGCGCAAGTCGCCCGCAAATCGCCCGAAAATCTGCTCCTAGCCGCCTTTCATTAGAAACGGCCCGGAGCTGTCCAGCGCATTGCATTTAATGGAGACTGCAATAGAGCCGACTCCATTTAAAGCAATGCGCTGCGGGCGAGCCCGGGATGAATTGTCGGTAAGGGCTTAAATATATAAGCCCTTCCCTGCAATGCATCCTAAAATGTGTTAAAATTAAAAAAAATTGTATACTCACCTTCTCCCGGCAGCCGGAGCTCTGGGCGGCCGTCCTGCAGTGGGTGTGAAGGGGGTGTGAGTCAGACCTGCCCCCTGATTGGCTCAGCGCTGAGCCAATCAGAGGCATGCCTCACTCACACCCATTCATGAATTCATGAATGGATGTGAGTCAGACCTGCCCCCTGATTGGCTCAGCGCTGAGCCAATCAGAGGCATGCCTCACTCACACCCATTCATGAATTCATGAATGGATGTGAGTCAGACCTGCCCCTGATTGGCTCAGCGCTGAGAGGCAGCAGTCACTCACCCATTCATGAATTCATGAATGGGTGTGTGAGTGTTTTCAGCTTCTGATTGGTCAGGGCTGTGACCAATCAGAGGCAGATCATTCAGCAGGCGGGGATTTTAAAGCCCCGCCGGCTGAATAGTGCCAAGAAGCAGTTCAGGAGAACTGACAGCGGCTGCGGCTGGACTCCGGCTGCAGCGGAAAGGTGAGTATACATTTTTTTTTTATTTTAACACATTTTAGGATGAATTGCAGGGAAGGGCTTATATATTTAACCCCTTCCCGACAATTCACCCCGCGCACGCCGGCAGCCCATTGCTTTCAATGGAGCGGCTGTATTGCCGCTCCATTGAATTCAATGGGCAAACATCGTTCTTCTCTGCCACAGCTGTTACAGCTGTGGCAGAGAAGAATGATTTGTCTTCTATATGTTCTCAATGGGGTCGGCGCTGCTGCCGCCGGCCCGATTGAGCGCATATACAGAAGAAAACAGGAATCGCAGATCGCAGATAGGTGCGATCTGCAATTTTTTTGTTCTATAATTTATCGGACGAGCGCATAAAAAGCGCTCATGTGTCCGATACCATTGCAAAGCAATGGTTTTATAAAATCGCCGGACGCATGCGCATGCGCAAATCGCGGCTAAAAACGCCCGTCTGACTAAGGCCTCAATGTGTAACAGCTGGGGGTCCAGGACCATCACTAATAAGCAGAATAATTACATGTATGACTAAAATTGTAGCTCAGTCGATTAAAGTGAATGGGGTAAGTGGTGCTGACCTGTAGGCTACTGTGCCTAAATAAACAATGGCTGCTGTGGCTGCTTCATTCTGCTCCTTTTAGATGGTCCTAGAAGTAGGACTCCCACCAGGGCCATAGGTAACATGGGGCTGGTAAACTTGGTTCTAAGCCACCTTGAAAAGCTAGGGAGCCTCTACAATCATCCTTCCCGGATGGTTATTTGGTGATCCTATACAGCCAAAAAGATGTAGATTAGTGGTCCTATACTGTATGCATAAATAGTACATGACTTAGTGGATTTGGTAGTTCAGAATTTAATATTTAATTTTATAAATATTTAACCCCTTTGTGAAACACATACAACTATTTACGTCCTAACTGCACATTCCTGGGGAAGTTAGGACATAATTAGCTGTACACAGCTCATGCTGTGTATGGAGCCGGCTCGGGAGCTGAACTCACTCCTTTTAAGGTGGTATCAGCTGTCTCTGACGAATGACATTGGCTTGTAACCAATATAAAAACTGGAAATGGCAAAATTCGGGGTGCAGTTAAAACATCTTTTATTCCTCTCCAACGATAAATTGGGAGGAGTAAAAGATGCTTTTACTGCACCACAGATGCTGCCATTTCTAGTTTTTATATTGGTATTTCAGTTAAGGTCTCTGTTGGATCAGACCCCCTAGGTGGCTGTGCATAAGCCCGTCCAGCTGAATAACAGATTGACAATTGTGTTGTTGGCATGTCTCCTTTTGCTACTGGCTTGCAAGAGTAATGATCAGAGATAAATATTTTTTATTTTTTACTATAAATTTTTTGCATGTAAATTTTGGAATGGATACAGAAAGAGAAGAGAGACAATTGCTTATCCGGATTGACACCCAGGAAGCACATGGGAAAGAAAAACAAAAAACAATTTTTCTGCAAACATGCAGAACAATATTAGAATAACAAATTAAAAGTGGACAATTCTGTGTAATCATCCAAGTAGGTAAAATAAAGAAAATAAAATGGCATATAAATTTAAATTGTAATAGAAATTATATCTATGCTGAATGTAGTCAGGGAGCAAAAATCCCTTTTTTTTTTTTCTTTCCTCCACTTCTTCCCCGCGCCATTCTCCTTACAAGTGAGAGAAAGATACATCGCTAAGGAGCCAATACCTTTCTATTAAATAAATGGTTGTAGATTTTTTTGTAGCATAGCCATTTACTCCAAGTCTCCAGATAACTATTTAAGATGCTAGTCTCGGAGGCATCTAGTTTTTTCACAGCTGCTCATTGTATTAGGCTCATTGTACCACTCTTGAATGATGTGGGGATCTGTGTCTTTCCAGTATCTGTAAATTAGTACTTTAGCAGAATTTATAAGGAATGGGAGCAAGTTTATCTTTCCAATGTTGTCGATAGTTGGATTCAGATTTAAAAGAAGTAGTTTTGGGGTGATAGTGAGTTTGGTTCCCAAAATAGAATTAATCCTTGTTGGCAAGTCATACAAAAAGGGTTGAAGTTATGGGCAGGAGAACCATATGTGTATATATGTGCCTTTTGTTTTGTGACAGCACCAGCAGAACAGTTTAGATCTATTTTGTTGAGAAGTTCGGGGGTTTTGTACCATCTTGATATGATCTTGTAGTTTTAGTTTCTGAAAACGCGTGGATATTAAGCTTTAGTGTGAGCTTTGTAAGATTTGTTTCACTTCCTCTAAAGATAATGATATGTCTAAAACTCTCTCCCAACTCGCTATATAGGAGGGTGTTTCTTTGTTATATACAGTTATCTTCCTCTTAGTGCGATAATTCTTCCACATTAAATTATGAAAAAAAAAGTCCTAGTTAATATTTAGTATATCTGCCTGGTATAGGGAGATTGAGTACTTAATAATATGAAAGTCTTTGTCGCTAAGATGAGGGATTCCTCGTTAATTTTTAAGCATATTTTGGGAAAGAAATATATTGTTTTCATATGACTCCACGGAGCAAGTGGGGGAGATATTGGGGATACTTGATAGAGTATTTTTAATGTGTTTACATTGGTTAGGTGTTAGATTTAAAAAGGGTGTATATCTGCTAATATGTGGAATTAAACTTAATTTGTTATTGAATTTCTGCCAGATTTTAAGTGATGGGGTTGTTATTGGGTTTACGGTCTCTTTAAGGTTGGGTTTGTTGTAAGGGGTTGTCCAGACAAGATGTTGGATTTTGGTCTTTAGAGACTGTAGTTCTAGATTGACCTATAATTTGTCTTTTGGAGAGTGAGTTAGGTCAATTATTTGGTTGAGGTGAACTGCATTTTTATAAGTTTCAAAGTCTGGCAGACCAATACCGCCAAGTTTTCCTTGTTTGAGTTGTATGTTTTACTCTGGGGCCTCTGTTATGCCAAATAAATTTAATGATCAAGGCTTTTCAAGTAATACCTGTAGGAGATAGAAGATTTTCAAGAGGATAACTCTGATTGTGGCTGTTAACCCTTTAAATCTTGCTGCAAGTTCTGACAGTTGCATGTTCCAAGTGGACCTGGCATGATAGGATAGCGGAGGTGCCATCTGTGTGTCATGACAGTCTGGATGCTGCTGAAGGCCCCCAGGGATGTCATGTATTTCTGGCTTTTTAGATGTGCCTTTAGCACTTCTTTAGTGGGCAGCATGTTAAAACCCAGTATAAAGCAATATCATAGCATTACATTATACTGTCTCAGGGCTCAGTCAGACGGGCGTTTGTTCGCTGCACATGTTACTTGCATTTGCGATTTGCATCTCTTAGAACCAATGCTTTCAATGGCAGAGGTCACATGCCCGATTTTTACCTGCGCACAAAAATGCGCAGTGGTAAATATACGGCAGCGGATTTAAAAACACAAATAACTGCGTCATTCTGGCTTCTTTGGATCTGAAACCCCTGGATGCTGTGACATCCAGGGGTTTCACCTTGAGCTCAATGGGGCTGGAGGCAGCAGTGCCAACCCCATTGAGAACATACAGTGAAGATCGTGATCCTCTGACACAGCTGTGGCACAGGAGCGCAATGTTCTTCCATTGCTTTCAATGGGACTGGCACTTCTGCAGCCCCATTGAAAGCAATGGCCTGCCGGCAAGCCTTGCCTGGATTTTCAGGGAAGGGATTTAAATATAAGCCCTTCCCTGAAAATCATCCCTAAAATGCATTAAAAAAAAATATATGCTCAGCTCTCTGCAGCTGCCAGGGAACACAGGCGCATCCAGATGCATCTTCTCCTGCACTGCTATAAAGTGCTTTCAGTAGGCGGGGATTTTAAATCCCTGCCTACTGAAAGGGCTGCCTCTGATTGGCTGAGTGCTGAGTGCTATCCATAGCTGAGTGCTGCCTCTGATTGGTCACAGTGCCAATCAGAGGTAGCCCTTTCAGCAGGTGGGGGGGGGGGGGCGGCGGGGGGTAGCGGGTGGAGAGAATGCATTTACTCGAGAAGAGCGATGCTCGCTCAAGTAACTGCCTTATCCGAGTGTGCTCGCTCATCTCTATTGTTTACCATTGCTGTGCATTTGTGTTCTGAGAAGCTAATCATGTATGATTCTACTGTGCCTGTGTGCGCTTGTTTGGCATTTTAGATGTTACATTTTTTATCTTGCATATTCATAATTGTGTTTATATTTTATGGACCAATGGCAATAATTGAATTATAAAAAATAAGAGCTATTGTAATTGAGGCATGTGCCTCTATAAAAACTGTTGCCTGTCAATCAATAAATAGAAAACTTTGATCACATCCAGTTGTGTTGTGGTGAAAGTTATTTCCCAGGCTCGGCTATCCGCTAACTCAATTTGGACCCAGAAGCATACCAAAAAGCATAAAAATGCTAAAAAAATTAATCTAAAAATCTGTATTGCTATTTTTGTAAAGGTCAACTTATTACCTTAATCCGCATGGTTAACCTTTTAAGTACTCTGGTCTTCTAGACCTAGATGACACAACAATTTATTACATTACTGACTTCCAAGAGCCATCGCTTTACATTGAAAGATTAGAAGGATTTACAAGATTTGCTTTTTTTCGGTAGAGCTGCTGTTCTTATAGGGTACAGATAATTCATTGAAAAACTGTATAAATGTTTAGGGGTTTTTGAAAGGGAAAAAAACTGATTCAGTCATTGTTTTATAGGGTTTGTTTTTCTGACAGTCACCGTGCATTATAGAAAACAGATTAACCCCTTAGTGAACAAGTCTGTTTGCGCTTTAATGACCAGGCCAAATTTGGGAAATCTGACATGTGTCCCTTTAACCCTTTCCAATCCACTGTCTGATGTCTAAAGACATTATGATTTAAGGCTGTACAACTCCGATGTTGGAAGACATCCGCTGGGGTTCTCTTACTGTATATTGCCAGTCTCTCTACTGTTGGAGCCTAACCAACGTGTCACCTCATGCAGTAGTGGCTTTAGCCAGCAGATAGTGCCATTTTATAATGGCAGAAAAAGAGTAAGGCCTTTAAGAAAACCAGGATACAAATTGGATTGGAAAGGGTTAACATAGAATAACTCCATAATGATTTTGCGTATCAAGGTAATTCTGACAGTTTTTTCGCCACATATTGCACTTCATTTATGTGGTAAAAATAGATCGATAAAATTCGTGAATATTTATTAAAAGCACCAAAATTGGGAACATTTTGAAAAAATTATGATTGTAATTTTTTTGGCAATTTTGTTATATTACAGCACACATATGTATGAAGATTTTCACCCCAAAATGGATACATCTGTTTGTCTTGTATTCTGAAACAAACCCATTGTGGTCCTAATCGTATGTCGGTATGCACAACGAGGCCCATGCCAAAAAGAGCAGTCGGTGGCTTTCAGAACAAAACTTTTACTTTGGTGTTTTAGGTCCCATTGCACACTTGTAGAGCCCTTGAGCAGACAAAATAATGGAGAACCCCCACAAATTACCCTATTTTGAAAACTACACCCCCTACAGAATTCATTCAGTGGTGTACTGCGTATTTGACCCAACAGATTTTGAATGAATCTAAGCAAAGTAGAAGAAAAGAATTATGGTTTTCCCTTTTTTTTTGGTAATTGTGTAATTTTAAAAACATTTTTTTTTGTACAGTGCACATATGAATGAAGACTTGCACCCCAAAATGGATACCCCTGTTCATCCTGTGTTCAGAAACATACCCATTGTAGCTCCAATCTGATTACTGGACACATGGCTAGGCCTGTAATGGAACAAACACCGTTTGGATTTCAGGGCACAACTGAATAAATTCCAGGCCCAATTGCTCACTTGTGCAAAAAATAAATTGACTCTCTAAAAATGCCCCTTTTTGGCATGGCGTAAATCTTATATAAAAGTAACAATGTAAACTGTATGGTATGTCTGAAAATGGGTAATTACAGAGGTCTGCTTGGGCACATGGGGCAATAAAACTGCATATCCCTCCTCCTCTCATGCTTGCTGCAAACCCAACACTTTTTTAGGGGTATTTCTTGACCTTCGTGGCAGGAATGGGGTGTAAAAAATGGTGCTCCCGATGTGGCGGTGTAATGCATTGTAATAAACTAAGTAAAATGCCTATTGCAAATATGTGCTATTTCTACTAACATGCGCTGCCTCTTTAAATGCTGACTAACTCGCCCCCCCTCCCCCCCCACACACACACACACCATCTAACTCAAGATGCAGTCTCCATCCAGGAATGAAACCAAGATAAGGACCTCAGCTCCTCGAGGAAGAGATCCATATAAGGGCAATAACCAATCAGCTACAGTTTCATACTTCATGACATATTAACCATGCACACTGTCCATAAAACCCAATGCAGCTTGATTAGAATAAGGACATTTAATTTAGCTGAACAGCAGGTTTCAGTGTGATTCTTCCTTGAATGCACAGTCCTCATACCTAATGATGAATATCTGCCCCCTTCCTGATTAGAAGGTC
Source organism: Eleutherodactylus coqui (assembly GCF_035609145.1). Classification (NCBI taxonomy): domain Eukaryota; kingdom Metazoa; phylum Chordata; class Amphibia; order Anura; family Eleutherodactylidae; genus Eleutherodactylus; species Eleutherodactylus coqui. The sequence continues at coordinate 30,602,495 of NC_089837.1, forward strand.
TAAGGCGTATTAGTAGCAATCTATAACAAATGGCGACCCGGATGGGACCACTGAGTTTGGACCTCTCGAGCAGCCGCTGGGGACAAAACGACCAGACAGAAGCAGTTGGAGACTGATCACCTCCTAGAGTACATTAGGTCATATAAAATATCCTATATATATTACCTTATCAGTACATCTGCCTATGCAGTCAGTTTCTGTTTCTGTGACTTACATGGCTGGTTGGTGGCTACAAAAGACAGGTAATATTTTTGCCCAGTGTCTGATAGCTCCAAATCTGTCATATTGAATATCTGCTGCCTGGTTTTAAGTTATATGTGCGTCGATGGTTGGAAGAAACTTGGAGGATTAAGTGAAACTGCTGTTAGGTCTGCGGACAAATTAGCATGGGTATACTGCTTCAGAGTGACAGAGTGGTGGTGTTCGTCACTAAAGCAGAACGCTGGAATTGTCGCAGTCAAGCTATAGGGCGACCTTAGTAATGAGTATCCTCCACAGTCTCCTATTAATGCTATTGTTTAATGCTATGTTTAGCCCAGTCACACACTTAGGACCTATGTTGGTATAAATGAGGGTGGCGGGGTCTAGTTAAGACTAAGAGAGCAGGATTTGAGGTTAAATTGTTAGAGAGGGTGGGATTGTCTCTGAGAGAAATAGAGGAGAAGGCAATAGTAAGTGGACACAGAATTGAGAGGTGTCTGCGCCACCAGAATCAGCCAGAGGGCTGTGAGAGAACAGAACAGAGAAAGGGTTAAGTGGTTAGGGTTCCACATGGGGAGGCCAAAGGAACGCTAAAGAGAGATGGACACAAGGCAGTCTAAGCCTCAGAAAGGCATTTTAGCATGTGAACTGGTGGCAACAAGGGAGGAGGATGTTACAAGAAAACGAGTAAGGTAATGAAAGTGTGCGGGATTCCCGTACACTGCAGAGGAACAGCAGAAAACCATAAAGGAGAGAAGTTAAAGTAAGATAGTTGCCATTGCAAGATGGCATTTGTTTCATGTGCTTTGAGGTAAAGAATATCTGAGGGCACCGCCCTGGCTGTGTCACGGATGATGTATCTTGATACATGTCTAGTATGTAGTGTTCCTGAACCCGCCCGTGACCATCATCCAGTCAGGCCATGCCCTTGGTGGCCATTTCAGTGCCAGCCATGGCCCATTTTAGCATCTGCGGTAACAGTACCTTCGGCCCCTGCCCAGGCATCATCTTAGCTCCACAGTAGAAATGAGCTGGCTTCTCATCTCCTATCCTATCTCATCTCCTTACCTTACCTGAATCCCAATTTTTGCACTCCAATGATGCATGCGTTTTCTGAATTTGGCATAGGAATACTCAAATCCACACCATCCTGGCTGCAAACACCTTTCCCCCAATTATCTGTCCTGCAGTCTGTGTTTAGCACCATCAAGTAGTTTTGTCTAGCGTTGCCCACATATGCAGTTGTTGCAGGAAAAATCTTTTCCGCTCCAAATGGGGTAATTGGGGGACAAAGGGAATCATTTGTCCCCTTATGACATGAAGCAAGTTCATGCGGAATCTGTGGACAACTATGTTACAATTAACCACTGTACCGTTTGATCATTGCTGTATGTTATAATAGTTATATGCAGTGCGAGAGTATGATTTGTCACCTATAGATATATACATAGTAACATACTTTGTAAGGCCGAATGAAGACAATGTCCATCTAGTCCAGCCTGTTTATCCTCCTGAGTTGTTGATCCAGAGAAAGGCAAAAAACCCCAAGAGCAGAAGCCAATTAGCCCTTTTGGGGAAAAATTTCTTCCCGACTCCCTAATGGCAATCAGACTAATCAGTGTATCAACCCCTAATAGTTCCTACCTGCCTGTATACCCGGATTAAGAATTAACCTAAGATTTATATCCTGTAATATCCTTCCCCTCTAGAAAGACGTTAAGTACCCTTTTAAACTCCTATGGATTTTGTCATCACCACATCCTCAGGCAGAGTTCCACAGTCTAACTGCTCTTACAGTAAAGAACCCTTTTTTGTGTTGGTGATGAAACCTGCTTTCCTCTAAACGTAGTGGATGCCCTCTCTTTACCGTCGCAGTCCTGGGTATAAACCGATCATGGGAGGGATCCTTGTATTGTCCCCTCATGTATTTATACATAGTTATTTGATCACCCCTTAGCCATCTTTTTTCTAGAGTAAATAATCCCAATTTTGATGCCTCTCTGGGTATTCCAGTCCCTTCATTCCATGTATTAGTTTAGTTGCCCATCTTTGAACCCCCTCCAGCACTGTAACATCTTTCCTGAGCACCGGTGTCCAGAACTGTACGCAGTATTCCATCTGAGGCCTGACAAGTGCCTTATATAGTGGAAGTATAATGTTCTCGTCCTTCACCCCTATACCTCTTTTAATGCACCCCAAGACTTTATTAGCTTTTGCAGCAGCTGACTGGCATTGGTTACTTCAGTTTAGTTTACAATCCACTAGTACCCCCAGTTCTTTTTCCATCTCACTTTTCCCTAGCTGTACCCCATTTAGTGTATATTGGTGACATCCGTTTCTCCTACCCATGTGCATAACCTTACATTTATCAACATTGAACTTCATTTGCCATTTTTCTGCCCAAGCCCCCAGCTTATTTAGGTCCATTTGTAGCCGTACGTTGTCCTCCGTTGCATTGATTATATTGTATAATTTTGTGTCACCTGCAAATATTGATATTTTGCTGTGCAGCCCCTCTATCAGGTCGTTGATAAATATATTGAACAGAATGGGGCCTAATACTGAACCCTCTTGCACCCCCCTAGCGACCGTGGCTCAATCAGAGTACGAACCATTTATTACCACCCTTCGCTTTCTATCCTTGAGCCAATTCTTTACCCAAATACACACGTTTTCACCCAATCCGAGCTGTCTTATTTTATATATTAGCCTATTATGTGGCACAGTGTCAAATGCTTTAGAGAAGTCCAGATATACGAGATCAATAGACTCTCCCAGGTCCAGCCTAGAGCTAACTTCATCATAGAAGCTGATCAGATTGGTCTGACATGATCGACTCTTCATGAACCCATGCTGGTGAGGAGTTTTCCGTTGTTCTCCTTGAGGTACTCTTCAATGGCGTCTTTCAGAAACCCCTCGAATATTTTTCCCGTTACTGACGTGAGACTTACCGGTCTGTAGTTACCAGGCTCCTTTTTGGTCCCCTTTTTGTAAATTGGAACCACGTTGGCAATGCGCCAATCCAATGGTACAACCCCGGTCTTGATAGTATCCACAAATATTAGATATAGTGGCCTAGCTATCACATCACTTAGTTCCTTTAGTATCCTTGGGTGTATTCCATCTGGGCCTTGCGATTTATCGATTTTAATCTTCTTTAACCGGTTCCGCACTTCCTCCTGCATTAGGTATGAGATTTTTTGAGGGGTTCATTTTTTTCCCCTGCATCTCGTGTGGTATTTCCTTTTCGTTTGTGAATACGCTTGAAAAGAAACTATTTAATGATTTGCCTTCCCTCCATCATCTTCAATGATTTCTCCTGCATTATTTGTTAAAGGGCCAGTGCTCTCGGTACAAATCCTTTTTCTGTTAATATAGTTGAAAAAAAGTTTCGGGTTGTTTTTGCTCTCTTTGACGATCAGTCTTTCTGCCTCCTCCTTAGCAATTTTGATCCTATCTTTGCATATATTTTGTTTTTTTCCCTGTGCGATTTTAGTGCTTCTTCGCTGCCTTCTTGCTTTAGGCCTCATGTCCACGGGGAAAATCGGGCCCGCTACGGATTCTCCATGTAGAATCTGCAGCGGGTCCCTCCTGCCCCGCGGACATGAGCGCCGAAAAGGAGAATAAATGAGAATAAACTTACCTCCGATCCGCTCCGTTTCTTCTCTTCGCGGCGGCGTCATCTTCTCTCGTCGCGGCCGGATCTTCATTCTTCGGCTCGGCGGATGTGCACGATGACGTCGGTGACGTGCCCCGCGCATGCGCCGGGCCGAAGCAAAATGATCCGGCCGCGGCTGAGAGAGGATGGCGCGGCGCCGAAGAGAAGAAACGGAGCGGGTAAGTAAAATATGATTTTTGTGTCCCGCGGATCCGAACGGCTTCCATAGGCTTCAATAGAAGCCCGCGGGAGCCGTCCCCGCGGGAGACCCGCATGAAAATGGAGCATGGTCCAGATTTTTTCATGCTCCATTTTTTTTTAAATCACTTTTATTGACGATCCGCGGGTATTTATCTACCCGCGGGTGGTCAATGCATCCCTATGGGGTGCGGATCCGCGCGCGGGAGAAGAGTTAAAATCCGCTGCGGATTTTAATTCTTCTTTTCCCCGTGGACATGAGCCCTTAGTAGTTTGAACGCTTTCTTTTCTTCATTTATTGCCTTCCTTACCGTCTTGTCGAGCCATAGTGGTTTCCTTTTACTTGAAGATCTTTTATTTTTAAAGGGAATGAACTGCTCACATGAGGTGATTAGGATCCTTCTAAACATTTCCTATTTGTCCTCTGTACTGAAACTTTTGAGGATGTTGTCCCAATTAATGTTGCCGATAGTAGTTCTAAGCTGATCAAATTTTGCTTTACTAAAGTTTAGTTTGTTTGTCGCTCCCTGATAAGGTTTCTTATTGAATGACACATGGAAGTTGATTATATTGTGGCCACTGTTCCCCAAGTGCCCCTCAACCTGTACCCCCTTTATTCGGTCCGGTTTGTTAGTAAGTACTAAGTCCAGAGTGGCCCTCTGTCTCGTTGGTTCCCGCACAAGTTGGATAAGGTAATTATCTTTAATTGATCTCAAGAACTTACCACCCCTATGAGATTTGCAGGTTTCGTTTTCCCATATTAAATCTGGATAATTAAAGCCCCCCCTGATAATTACTTCGTTGCGGTTTGACACTTCTATCTGCCTTAGCAGTAAGGTTTCAGTTTCTTCTGTTGCTTTTGGTGGTCTATAGAAAACCCCTATCAGGATTTTGTTTTTTTTTTCTCCCTGTATTTCTACCCACAGAGATTCCACGTGTTCATCTGCTACTCCTATATCTTCCCGTAGTCTCGGCTTTAAGTACAATTTAACATACAGACATACCCGTCCCCCTTTCTGGTTCCCACGGTCTCTTCTGAAGAGATTTTAACCCTGTAAATTCGCCGCCCAATCGCACTTATCATCAAGCCATGTTTCCGTTATTTCAACTATATCATAGTTTTTTATCGGTCATTCTCGCTTCAAGCTCACCCACTTTACCGATCAGACTTCTTGCATTCGTGGTCATACAATTTATACAGTTTTTTTTTGTTCCTTAAATTTATTTTGTTGCTATAGGAATAGATAAATAGTTAAATGCTTGATGGTTAATGCAAACCTCTAATCACCCCTCCCCTTCAGAGTTTAGTGAGAGAAGCAAAGTTTTGACCTTCGGTGAGTCTGCATGTTTACCAGTAGTTGTGGGCAGCAGCAGCCCCTCCCGCTCCCTCCTTGTCAAGAATGTGAGGCTGACCTTGCAGAATCCTGCATCAGTATTCTGCTTGTGTCAATTGAATATAAACTTGGAATGGCTGGAAAGATGGGAATTTTAAGTACATTCGTGATGTTATCTGCGTAAATGTCAGTTCCGTGATTAGTTTGGCACATGTATATTTGCTAAATCGTGTTACTGTTGTGTATGGGAAAAGCATTACAAACAGTTAAAGGTTGAATGTTAGTGGTAGAGATTGAATGCAAGATGAGAAGAGTTGTAGAATTTCTGTAACTTTTTCTTTGGTCAGATCCAATATTTCAAACAAATCTATATTTGCCAAATCCCCAAATTCAATTGCTATCATCTACATTGTTAATAGAGATGAGCGAACGTACTCGTCCGAGCTTGATATTCGTGCGAATATTACGGTGTTCGGGATGCTCGTTACTCGTAACGAGTACCACGCGGTGTTCCGGTTACTTTCAGTTTCCTCTCTGAGACGTTAGCGCGCTTTTCTGGCCAATTGAAAGACAGGGAAGGCATTACAACTTCCCCCTGTGACGTTCAAGCCCTATACCACCCCCCTGCTGTGAGTGGCTGGGGTGATCAGATGTCACCCGAGTATAAAAGTCGGCCCCTCCTGCGGCTCGGCTCAGATGCCGTGTGAGTTAGTGAGGGAAAGTGCTGTTCTATTGGAGTTGCTGTAGGGAGAGTGTTTGTAGTGAGTGTAGGCTTCAAGAACCCCAACGGTCCTTCTTAGGGCCACATCTACGTGTGTGCAGGCTGCTGTTATCAGTGGAAATTTTTTTTTTTTCTTCTCAAAATCGGCAGTGCAGAGCATTGCACCCGGTATTAGGGACAGAAGTGGTGCTTAGGCAGGGAGAGTGTTAGGAGTGAGTGTAGCCTTCAAGAACCTCAACGGTCCTTTCTAGGGCCAAATTTAACCGTGTGCAGTACTGTGCTGGCTGCTGTTAGCAGTGTTGCATATTTTTTTTTTCTAAAAATCGTCTGTTCAGAGCATTGCACCCTCCATTGATACTACAGGGACAGAATTGTGTAGGCAGGGCCACAACACAGTTATTGTTCATTGAATATACGCAGTGGGGCCTTCCCTTTGCAAAAAAGCGAAAAAATTATATTTGGCCTGCCTGTGTCAGTCCTAAGGTCTCCGTGTACGTGTGTGCTGCGTGGAGAACGTACAAAAATCAGACGCAACCAGCTACGGTTTACTGCAGGCTTGCGCCATTGTCTTTCCTGACTGGCAAATACCTGCTCTGCCAGAGTTAATAACTCTGCTACACTAAAGTTGTGTGACACTTTTTCAGGGCCACACCACAGTTATTAAACGTATTGTTCATTGAATATACGCAGTGGGGCCTTCCCTTTGCAAAAAAGCGAAAAAATTATATTTGACCTGCAGGCTTGCGCCAATTTATTTCCTGCCTGGGAAATCAAATCACTGGTAATACAGAATGCTGAGGGGTAGGGGTAGGCCTAGAGGACGTGGACGCGGCCGAGGACGCGGAGGGCCAAGTGAGGGTGTGGGCACAGGCCGAGCTCCTGATCCAGGTGTGTCGCAGCCGACTGCTGCGCGATTAGGAGAGAGGCACGTTTCTGGCGTCCCCACATTCATCGCCCAATTAATAGGTCCACGCGGGAGACCTTTATTAGAAAATGAGCAGTGTGAGCAGGTCCTGTCCTGGATGGCAGAAAGTGCTTCGAGCAACCTATCGTCCAGCCACAGTTCTGCGCCGTCCACTGCTGCAAATCCGAATCCTCTGTCTGCTGCTCCTCCTTCCTCCCAGCCTCCTCACTCCACTACAATGACACATGCTCAGGAGCGGGAACACTCCCAGGAACTTTTCTCGGGCCCCTGCTCAGATTGGGCAGCAGTGGTTCCTCTACCACCAGAGGAGTTTATCGTCACTGATGCCCAACCATTGGAAAGTTCCCGGGGTCCGGGGGATGAGGCTGGGGACTTCCGGCAACTGTCTCAAGACCTTTCAGTGGGTGAGGAGGACGATGACGATGAGACACAGTTGTCTTGCAGTGAGGTAGTAGTAAGGGCAGTAAGTCCGAGGGAGCAGCGCACAGAAGATTCGGAGGAAGAGCAGCAGGACGATGAGGTGACTGACCCAACCTGGTGTGCAACGCCTACACAGGACAGGTCTTCAGAGGGGGAGGCACGGGCAGCAGCAGGGCAGGTTGCAAGAGGCAGTGCGGTGGCCAGGGGTAGAGGCAGGGCCAGACCGAATAATCCACCAAGTGTTTCCCAAAGCGCCCCCTCGCGCCATGCCACCCTGCAGAGGCCGAGGTGCTCTAAGGTCTGGCAGTTTTTCACCGAGACGCCTGACGACCGACGAACAGTGGTGTGCAACCTTTGTCGCGCCAAGATCAGCCGGGGAGCCACCACCAACAGCCTCACCACCACCAGCATGCGCAGACATATGATGGCCAAGCACCCCACAAGGTGGGACGAAGGCCGTTCACCACCTCCGGTTTGCACCACTGCCTCTCCCCCTGTGCCCCAACCTGCCACTGAGATCCAACCCCCCTCTCAGGACACAGGCACGACCGTCTCATGGCCTGGACCCACACCCTCACCTCCGCTGTCCTCAGCCCCATCCAGCAATGTCTCGCACCGCACAGTCCAGCCGTCGCTAGCGCACCTGTTGGAGCGCAAGCGCAAGTACGCCGCCACGCACCCGCACGCTCAATCGTTAACCGTCCACATAGCCAAATTTATCAGCCTTGAGATGCTGCCGTATAGGGTTGTGGAAACGGAGTCCTTCAAAGCTATGATGGCGGCGGCGGCCCCGCGCTACTCAGTTCCCAGTCGCCACTACTTTTCCCGATGTGCCGTCCCAGCCCTGCACGACCACGTCTCCCGCAACATTGTACGCGCCCTCACCAAAGCGGTTACTGCCACGGTCCACTTAACAACGGACACGTGGGCAAGCACAGGCGGGCAGGGCCACTACATCTCCCTGACGGCACATTGGGTGAATTTAGTGGAGGCTGGGACAGAGTCAGAGCCTGGGACCGCTCACGTCCTACCCACCCCCAGAATTGCGGGCCCCAGCTCGGTGGTGGTATGTTCGGCGGTGTATGCTTCTTCCACTAAAGCACCCTCCTCCTCCTCAACCTCTGTCTCGCAATCTAGATGTGTCAGCAGCAGCAGGACGTCGCCAGCAGTCGGTGTCGCGCGGCGTGGCAGCACAGCGGTGGGCAAGCGTCAGCAGGCCGTGCTGAAACTACTCAGCTTAGGAGATAGGAGGCACACGGCCCACAAACTGCTGCAGGGTCTGACAGAGCAGACCGACCGTTGGCTTGCGCCGCTGAGCCTCCAACCGGGCATGGTCGTGTGTGACAACGGCCGTAACCTGGTGGCGGCTCTGCAGCTCGGCAGCCTCACGCACGTGCCATGCCTGGCCCACGTCTTTAATTTGGTGGTTCAGCGCTTTCTGAAAAGCTACCCACGCTTGTCAGACCTGCTCAGAAAGGTGCGCCGGCTCTGCGCACATTTCCGCAAGTCCCACACGGACGCTGCCACCCTGCGGACCCTGCAACATCGCTTTAATCTGCCAGTGCACCGACTGCTGTGCGACGTGCCCACACGGTGGAACTCTACGCTCCACATGTTGGCTAGGCTCTATGAGCAGCGTAGAGCTATAGTGGAATACCAACTCCAACATGGGTGGCGCAGTGGGAGTCAGCCTCCTCAATTCTTTTCAGAAGAGTGGGCCTGGTTGGCAGACATCTGCCAGGTCCTTCGAAACTTTGAGCAGTCTACCCAGGTGGTGAGCGGCGATGCTGCAATCATTAGCGTCACCATTCCTCTGCTATGCATCTTGAGAACTTCCCAGCAAACCATAAAGGCAGCCGCTTTGCGCTCGGAAACAGAGCCGGGGGAAGACAGTATGTCACTGGATAGTCAGAGCACCCTCCTGTCTATATCTCAGCGCGTTCAGGAGGAGGAGGAGGAGCATGAGGAGGATGAGGAGGAGGGGGAAGAGACAGCTTGGCCCACTGCTGACGGTACCCATGCTGCTTGCCTGTCATCATTTCAGCGTGTATGGCCTGAGGAGGAGGAGGAGGATCCTGAAAGTGATCTTCCTAGTGCGAACAGCCATGTGTTGCGTACAGGTACCCTGGCACACATGGCTGACTTCATGTTAGGATGCCTTTCTCGTGACCCTCGCATTCAACGCATTCTGGCCACTACGGATTACTGGGTGTACACACTGCTCGACCCACGCTATAAGGAGAACCTTCCCAGTCTCATTCCCGAAGAGGAAAGGGGTTCGAGAGTGTTGCTATACCACAGGACCCTGGCGGACAAGCTGATGGTAAAATTCCCATCCGACAGCGGTAGTGGCAGAAGGCGCAGTTCTGAGGGCCAGGTAGCAGGGGAGGTGCGTAGATCGAGCAGCATGTACAGCCCAGGCAGTGCAACAGTCTTTAAGGGCCTGGCCAGCTTTATGGCTCCCCAGCAAGACTGTGTCACCGCTCCCCAGTCAAGGCTGAGTCGGCGGGAGCACTGTAAAAGGATGGTGAGGGAGTACGTAGCCGATCGCACGACCGTCCTCGGTGACGCCTCTGCCCCCTACAACTACTGGGTGTCGAAGCTGGACACGTGGCCTGAACTAGCGCTGTATGCCCTGGAGGTGCTTGCTTGTCCTGCGGCTAGCGTCTTGTCGGAGAGGGTGTTTAGTGCGGCTGGGGGAATCATCACAGATAAGCGTACCCGCCTGTCAACGGACAGTGCCGACAGGTTAACACTCATCAAGATGAACAAAGCCTGGATTTCCCCAGACTTCTCTTCTCCACCAGCGGACAGCAGCGATACCTAAGCAATACGTAGGCTGCACCCGCGGATGGAAGCTACATTCTCTCTCACCATCCAAAACGGGGACATTTCTGCTTCATCAATCTGTGTCTAATATTCCTCCTCCTCCTCCTGCTCCTCCTCCTGAAACCTCACGTAATCACGCCGAACGGGCAATTTTTCTTAGGGCCACAAGGCTCACTCATAATTTTTCTAAACAATTTTTATATGTTTCAATGCTCTTAAAAGCGTTGAAACTTTAACTTGAACCAATTTTTCGTTAAACTGGGCTGCCTCCAGGCCTAGTTACCACTTAAGCCACATTAACCAAAGCGATTAATGGGTTTCACCTGCCCTCTTGGTTGGCCATGGCCAATTTTTTTGATGTACATTAGTACTGTTGATTCAGCAATTTTTGTGGGCCCTCGCCTACAGTGTAATCAAATGAATTTTTAGCCCACCTGCATTACAGCTGACGTTACATCCGCTGTGTTGGGCAATGCAATGGGATATTTTTGTGTATCGCCGGTGGCTTCCGGGCACCCACCCATGCTGTGGGTCCACAGGGAATTATAAATGCATCTGATTCCACTTGTAAAGAACCCCAGTCAGACTGGGGCATGCAGTGTGGGCCGAAGCCCACCTGCATTAAGCACGACATTACTACCTCAGCTGTGTTGGGCAATGCAATGGGATATTTTTATGTACCGCCGGTGGGTTCCAGGGAGCCACCCATGCTGTAGGTGCACACGGAGTTTAACCTACATCTGTCCACTTGTAAAGAACCCCAGTCTGACTGGGGCATGCAGTGTGGGCCGAAGCCCACCTGTATTAAGCACAGCATTACTACCTCAGCTGTGTTGGGCAATGCAATGGGATATTTCTATGTACCGCCGGTGGCTTCCTGGCACCCACCCATGCTGTGGGTCCACAGGGAATTATAAATTCATCTGATTCCACTTGTAAAGAACCCCAGTCTGACTGGGGCATGCAGTGTGGGCCGAAGCCCACCTGCATTAAGCACGACATTACTACCTCAGCTGTGTTGGGCAATGCAATGGGATATTTTTGTGTATCGCCGGTGGGTTCCAGGGAGCCACCCATGCTGTCGGTCGACAGGGACTTCACAATAGGGAGTTGTACCTGCCTGTGTCTATGAATTAAAAAGCCCGGTCTGACTGGGGCATGCAGAGACACCTTGACAGAATGAATAGTGTGTGGCACATAGGTTCCCCATTGCTATGCCCACATGTGCAGCTCCTGATGGCGGTGGCACAGGATTCTATTTCTCATTGCTTCTGTACAGCATTGTGGGCTATCGCCCCGCCCCTTTTAAAGAGGGTCGCTGCCTAGCCGTGCCAACCCTCTGCAGTGTGTGCCTGCGGTTCCTCGTCATGGCAGACGCACTTCTAAATAGACATGAGTGTGGCGTGGCATGAGGGCAGCTGAAGGCTGCGCAGAGACACTTTGGTGTGCGCTGTGGGGGGGGGGGGGGTTGGGCAGCATGTAACCCAGGAGAAGTGGCAGCGGAGTGTCATGCAGGCAGTGATTGTGCTTTGTTGGAGGTAGTGTGGTGCTTAGCAAAGGTATGCCATGCTAATGAGGGCTTTTCAGAAGTAAAAGTTTTTGGGAGGGGGGGGGGGCACTCTTGCCGCTATTGTGGCTTAATAGTGGGACCTGTGAACTTGAGATGCAGCCCAACATGTAGCCCCTCGCCTGCCCTATCCGTTGCTGTGTCGTTCCCATCACTTTCTTGAATTGCCCAGATTTTCACACAAGGAAACCTTAGCGAGCATCGGCGAAATACAAAAATGCTCGGGTCGCCGATTGACTTCAATGGGGTTCGTTACTCGAAACGAACCCTCGAGCATCGCGATAATTTCGTCCCGAGTAACGAGCACCCGAGCATTTTGGTGCTCGCTCATCTCTAATTGTTAAGTAATCACAACTATCCGTAAAATTACAACATAGTAGCTACATTTTAGATGTTAGAAGTTCCCTGTTTTATCAGGAATGTCAGTCAGAAATTGAAGCAGGAGAGAGGGGGGGGGGGGTTGAAACATCACCAATACCCATGCATTCCAAAGACACCAGCGTTTAACATAGCGTATAATAGCTTCGGTAAATAAGGAATATGGAATAATATCTCTACAGTCACTCTGCAAACTTTTTCACACAATTTGCCAAAAGTAGCACTCATTCACAATCCCATCTCGGGGCAATTAAATCATGTACTTTATAGCATTATAACACTCACCTCAATCATCCGGACATCATGCAAGCAATTCTTTATTCGTCACACAGACACACTCACCCCTTGCCTCTAACTAAGACCTTGAACATGTGGAGGATGATATGGTTCTTAGTATTTATGTGAGAGAGACAGACTTGACCGCATGGATAGATAAAAGTTAATGGCCATGTGTATAATGACCGCTCAGAGTAGGATGTCAATTTCTGCCACATTTTTGGTTTTTTTTCCCATGTCTTTGTATATTTTAGTGTCAGTCTTCCCTCAAACTGTAATCTTATTCAGTCAAATTAATCAGTGATAAACAGTGCCTAAAATTCCACAGACTGGATGGCTGGCAATCACCCCCCCCCCTCCCCCAGCATATTGTGCCACATGCCTCACTCTGTTGCTTGTGTTGTGCCCTCTTGTGTTAGAAATGCTAACTGCAACTGAAGCAAGGTTTTTGCTCTGACTTTGCTTCACTTTTACCTACAGTGCACCCTGCTCATGCCACTCAATGTGCCAGCATTGCAACACCCCCAGTCCAGCTACCCAGCTTCTCCTATCTCTGGAGAAAGGGGAAGTAGGAATAACCACCTGATAGTTTTTTTTTCCTTTCAGCTTGATACACATGACTATGCACTAGCTAATGGCCCAGGAGACAGGAGATTCAGTCATGTTGATCAGTCATTAGAAAACCTTGATTTTGCACTCTTTGTGGATGGATTGAGGTATGCTCAAGAAGGCAGGTTCTATACAGGTTATGTTGTGCTCCCCTTACATGATGTAGTCAAAGCCGAACCTCATGCTCATGAGAACGGGCCTAACGTCTACACAGTCTCTTGCTTTGAGAGTAAGGTCATTCTTGAAAAAAGCAATTAATAATAGAAAAGGTATACCAGCACTGATGGAAGCCCTCTTGCTGCCTGAGAGAGTGGCCGGAAAATGCAACAAAAGGCCACTCATTCCAAGGATGGCACAAAAGAGGCAACCATAAATCACCAGGCTAATCAGGCTGTGAAGACAGCCACACAGAAGCCCAGACTTAATTCTCCAGGGGTTGGGGCGGTACAAGTACCCCCTCAGACGTCACCCCCGATGGATTATGACCTGTTGATTTAGTTACAAAAGCAGGCAACCAAAGGGGAGAAAAAGGAACAATGGGAAGGGCAGAGAGACACCTGGAAATAAATGGATAGTATCCAACAAACTTTGCCTCCCACAGGCCCCTATTCCATCATGGTTCCGGCTACCGACACCACTGAAGAGCAGTAATTATTACACACTTTTGTACTTCAAATCTATGACCAATGTTTTATACTCTAGTGAATCCCATGACACTCTCCCTGAACCTCTAGGACCAAACAGGGAGTTGGTGTGTGTAGCATCTTTTTCCATTAGTGGCATTCTTGAACAAGTGGTGTAAGAGCCTGTTGCTCGACAGGCCTTCCACACCAGCAGAGTCCACCTTTAGATTTCTATTTTCTAAGAGATATAGTCTAATAAAAATGTATCTCCATGCTCACCCAAACAAAGAAAAAATATTAAATCACAAGAGATTTTCTTGCCCCAGTAGGCTAATAGTTTAAGTATATTGCATTAGCACACTATTGGCAGCTGTAGTGGTCACTGATAGCCCAGGAACATCTAAGACCACTTGCCGGAACACAGCCATGGGATATGTTTATTGCCTTATGAGACAGCCATAGTATGCAGAGATTGCCTCAACTCCACACTTTGCAATGAGTTAGTAAGATACAGATTACAGGTAGAGAAAAGTTACAAGTTACTTTTTAGAGGGTTCTGCAATATCTCTTGTAGCCAAAATCGCCAAAGCAAGATCCATAAAGGAGGAGGAAAGGAGAGACAGGAAAAAAGTTCTTCCCGGCGACCACTGTCACTCTTCTAAATCCTCCAGGCTGGGTCCCCTGCAGAGGAAAATTACCGCCTTTGATATACCCACTGTTCTCCAGAAAACTGACATGGAAAACCTGAAATTAGGCAAAAAATTCAGCGCCCAATAATACGTTTTCCTTGTGTAAGATTAAACAAAGTGAGTAGTTTATTTAGAATAACGTTACAAAGTGAAAGAAAGTAGATAAAGAAATTGGAAATACGGCCGGAACGGAGACCTCGCAGAAGACAGAAAGCAACAGTTTAATTTTCTGTCATGATGGCTATTTAATAACATTTTCTGGCATCATATCCTGCAAAAGTATTGTGCCCACTCCAAAAAGTTAACAAAGAAATTATAATTTTAGCACACAATAAATGCAAGGATATTATGTTGACCATCAAGGTGAACATGTTGTCTAAAATATAAAGAATGGCAGAATAAATGATGCAGATGGCCGTCTACTAGAGATGAGCGAGCACACTGGTCCGAGCTTGATGCTCGTTCGAGTATTAGGGTGTTCGAGATGCTCGTTACTCGAGACGAGCACCATGCGATGCTCGACTCCATTACATTTCCTTCCCTGAGAAATTTGTGCGCTTTTCTGGCCAATAGAAACACACGGAAGGCATTACAACTTCCTCCTGTGACGTACCAGCCCTATCCCACCCCCTGCAGTGAGTGGCTGTTGAGATCAGGTGTCACCCGAGTATTTAAATCTGCCCCGCCCACGGCTCGCCACAGACACACGCTAAGAGAGATGAGGGACAGTGCTGCTGCTGGTTTAGGGAGAGTGTTAGCGTCTACAAGAACCCCAACGGTCCTTCTTAGGGCCACAGCTCACCTAGTGCACTACTGTTGTGGATGCTGGGAGCAGTTTTGCACTTGTTTTTTTTTTTTTTTGGTATATCGGGCGTGCAGCCCCATTACATCTATAGCCTTCTTAGGCTGCAGTCTGTACTAAGTAGTATAGGGGAAGTATTGGTGAGGCAGGGACAGTGGTAGTGTGGAATCCTATCTACCTGTGCATTTAACTCCGTGATTGCTGGGAGTTGTAGTACCTCAGCATTGCACTGCAAGGTCTCAGTTCAGCCTTCAGTGTAATTTTTTGCTGGGGGCAGTTAGCGTTACGTAAGCGCTCTCTGCATCCAAGTGCACATTTAAAAAGCACTAATATTTTTCTCCGCTCTGAGTTACCAGACAGCTGCTGGTGCAGTGTACGGTGCCAGACAGCCATAGAGGGAGAGTCCAATACACGTTCCATTGCCTGCATTGTATTGGAAAAAACAAATTTTAAAAAAGGAATCCTTTTGTACGTCTGCTAGTAACCCAGTGCACATTACTGCGTGGCCTGTGGGACTTGAGGTGAATGTCAACTGCATAGTGCACTGCAAGGCCTCAGTTCAGCCTTCAGTGTCATTTTTTGCTGGGGGCAGTTAGTGTAACGTAAGCGCTCTCTGCATCCAAGTGCACGTTTAAAAAGCACTAATATTTTTCTCCACTCTGTGTTACCAGACAGCTGCCGGCACAGTGTACGGTGCCAGACAGCCATAGAGGGAGAGTCCAATACACGTTCCATTGCCTGCATTGTATTGGAAAAAACAAATTTTAAAAAAGGAATCCTTTTGTACGTCTGCTAGTAACTCAGTGCACATTACTGCTTGGCCTGTGGGACTTGAGGTGAATCTCAACTGCATAGTGCACTGCTAGCCCTGCTTGCATCCTTCCTTATAATTTAGCTCAGGCTTCTTTTTGCATTGTATAACCACTGGCAGCCACCAACTGCGTGGCAATAATTCACAAACATTTTTATACCGCTCTGTCTCTGCTCGATTCTTAATCCAGCATGCTGAGGGGTAGGGGTAGGGGCAGAGGACGCGGACGCGGTCGAGGACACGGAGTCCTAAGTGAGGGTGTGGTCATAGGCCGAGTTCCTGGTCCAGGTGAATCGCAGCCGGCTGCTGCGGGAGTAGGAGAGAGGACAGTTTCTGGGGTCCCCAGCTTCAAATCACAATTTTTGGGTCCACGTCGTAGACCTTTATTAAAAAATGAGCAGTGTGAGCAGGTCCTGTCGTGGATGGCAGAAAGTGCATCCAGCAATCTATCGACCACCCAGTCTTCTACGCTGTCCACTGCTGCAACTCTGAATCCTCTGGCTGCTGCTCCTCCTTCCTCCCAGCCTCCTCACTCCATGAAAATGACACATTCTGAGAAGCAGGCAGACTCCCAGGAACTGTTCTCGGGCCCCTGCCGAGATTGGGCAGCAATGGTTCCTCTCCCACCGGAGGAGTTTGTCGTGACCGATGCCCAACCTTTGGAAAGTTCCCGGGATCCGGGGGATGAGGCTGGGGACTTCCGGCAACTGTCTCAAGAGCTTTCAGTGGGTGAGGAGGACGATGACGATGAGACACAGTTGTCTATCAGTGAGGTAGTACTAAGGGCAGTAAGTCCGAGGGAGGAGCGCACAGAGGATTCGGAGGAAGAGCCGCTGGATGATGAGGTGACTGATCCCACCTGATGTGATAAGCCAACTGAGGACAGGTCTTCAGAGGGGGAGGCAATTGCAGCCGCAGGACAGGTTGGAAGAGGCAGTGGGGTGGCCAGGGGTAGAGGCAGGGCACAAGCGAATAATCCACCAGCTGTTTCCCAAAACACCCCCTCGCGCCAAGCCACCAAGCAGTGGCCAAGGTGTTCTAAGGTGTGGCATTTTTTCACGGAGGCGCCGGACGACCAACGAACAGTGGTGTGCAACCTTTGTCACGCCAAGATCAGCCGGGAAACCACCGCCACCAGCCTCACCACCCCCAGCTTGAGCAGGCATATGATGGCCAAGCACCCCACAAGGTATGACGAAGGCCGTTCACCGCCTCCAGCTTGCGCCACTGCCTCTCCCCCTGGGCCCCAACCTGCCACTGAGATCCAACCCCCCTCTCAGGACACAGGCATGACCATCTCCTGGCCTGGACCCACACCCTCACCTCCGCTGTCCTCGGCCCCATCCAGCAATGTCTCTCAACGCAGCGTCCAGCTGTCGCTAAGAGAATCGTTGGAGCGCAAGCGCAAATACACCGCCACGCACCGGCACGTTCAAGCTTTAAATGTCCACATAGCCAAGTTAATCAGCCTGGAGATGCTCCCCTACAGGCTGGTGGAAACTGAGGTGTTCAAAAACATGATGGCGGTGGCAGCCCCACGCTACTCAGTCCCCAGTCGCCACTATTTTTCACGGTGTGCCATCCCAGGCCTGCACGACCACGTCTCACGCAACATTGTACGCGCACTCACCAACTCGGTTACTGCCAAGGGCCACTTAACAACGGACACGTGGACAAGCACAGGCGGGCAGGGCCACTATATCTCCCTGACGGCACATTGGGTGAATTTAGTGGAGGCTGGGACCGAGTCAGAGCCTGGGACCGCTCATGTACTACCCACCCCCAGAATTGCGGGCCCCAGATCGGTGCTGGTATCTGCGGCGGTGTATGCCACCTCCACTAAACCTTCCTCCTCCTCCAACGCAACCTCTACCTCGCAATCAAGACTTGTCAGCAGCAGCATGTCGCCAGCAGTGGGTGTCGCGCGGCGCGGCAGCACAGCGGTGGGCAAGCATCAGCAGGCCGCGCTGAAGCTACTCAGCTTAGGAGAGAAGAGGCACATGGCCCACGAACTGTTGCACAGTCTGACAGAGCAGACTGACCGCTGCCTTTCGCCACTGAGCCTCCAACCGGGCATGGTCGTGTGTGACAACAGCCGTAACCTGGTGACGGCTCTGCAGCTCGGCAGCCTCACGCACGTGCCATGCCTGGCCCACGTCTTTAATTTGGTGGTTCAGCGGTTTCTGAAAGGCTACCCACACTTGTCAGACCTCCTTGGCAAGGTGCGCCGGGTCAGCGCACATTTCCGCAAGTCCAACACGGACGCTGCCACCCTGTGCACCCTGCAACATCGGTTTAATCTGCCCGTGCACCGACTGCTTTGCGACGTGCCCACATGGTGGAACTTTACGCTTCACATGTTGTGCCGGCTATATGAGCAGCGCAGAGCTATAGTGGAATACCAACTCCAACATGGGCGGCGAAGTGGGAGTCAGCGTCCTCAATTCTTTACAGAGGAGTGGGCCTGGATGGCAGATATCTGCCAGGTCCTTGGAAACTTTGAGGAGTCCACCCAGATGGTGAGCGGCAATGCTGCAATCATTAGCGTCACCATTCCCCTGCTATGCCTCTTGAGAAGTTCCCTGCAAAGCATAAAGGCTGATGCTTTGCGGGAGGAAACTGAGGCGGGGGAAGACAGTATGTCGCTGGATAGTAAGAGCACCCTCATGTCTATATCTCAGCGCGGAAGAGACAGCTGGGCCCACTGCAGAGGGTGCCCATGCAGCTTGCCTCTCATCCATTCAGCGTGTATGGCCTGAGGAGGAGGAGGATACTCAAAGTGATCTTACTAGTGAGGACAGCCATATGTTGCGTCCAGGTACCCTGGCACACATGGCTGACTTCATGTTAGGCTGCCTTTCTCGTGACCCTCGCGTTAGACGCATTCTGGCCACTACGAATTACTGGGTGTACACACTGTTTGACCCACGGTATAAGGAGAACCTTTCCACTCTCATTCCCGAAGAGGAAAGGGGTTCGAGAGTGATGCAATACCACAGGGCCCTGGTGGACAAACTGATGGTAAACTTCCCATCTGACAGCGCTAGTGGCAGAAGGCGCAGTTCCGAGGGCCACGTAGAAGGGGAGGCGCGGAGATCAGGCAGCATGTTCAGCGCAGGCAGGGGAACACTCTCCAAGGCCTTTGCCAGCTTTATGGCTCCCCAGCAAGACTGTCTCACACCTCCCCAGTCCAGGCTGTGTCGGAGGGAGCACTGTAAGAAGATGGTGAGGGAGTACGCAGCCGATTGTACCACCGTCCTCCGTGACGCCTGTGCTCCGTACAACTACTGGGTGTCAAAGCTGGACACGTGGCCCGAACTCGCGCTATATGCCTCTGGAGGTGTTGGCGTGCCCTGCGGCTAGCGTCTTGTCAGAGAGGGTGTTTAGTGCAGCTGGGGGAATCATCACGGACAAGCGTACCCGCCTGTCAACTGACAGCGCCGACAGGCTTACACTCATAAAGATGAACAAAGCCTGGATTTCCCCAGACTTCTTCTCCAGCAGCGGACAGCAGCGCTACCTAAAGAACTTTGTCAATCTGTGTATGGTATTTGTCCTCCTCCTCCGGCTCCTCCTCCTGAAACCTCTCGTAATCACCGCGAATGGGCAATTTTTCTGTGGGCCAAAAGGCTCATATAACTTTTCTAAATAATATTTATTTGTTTCAATTCTCATTAAAGCATTGAAACTTCCACCTGAACCTATTGTTTTTTAGACTGGGCTGCCTCCCGGCCTAGTTAAAAATTAAGCCACAGTACGCTAAGCGATTAATGGGTTTCACCTGCCCTCTGGGTTGGGCATGGGCAATTTTTCTGGCGTACATTTGTACTGTCGGTACAATAATTTTTCGGGCCCTCGCCTACAATGTAATCCAACTAATTTTTATGGGTTTCGCCTGCACTGATGGTACACCACTGTGTCTGGGGTTGGCCTACACATTTGCTATAGAAATGTAACTCTGTTCTGCCTACCTATACTTCTGCCACAGTAATGCTAGAGGGGTCTGATTATACTCCAGCAACAGAAATGTTACTTCGGTCTGCCGATACTTCTGCTCCTGAAATGTTACCTTGGTTGGTGTATACTTTTACTACTGTAATTTTACTAATACTGGGCTCTGCCCATAATGCTTCAACGGAAATGTTACTGGGGCAGGTCTATACTGCTATAACAGAAATGTAACTAATAGTGGGCTTTGCCCATACGGCTTCTACGTTACTGTTGCTGGGGCTTGTCTATACTCCTACTACTGAAATCTTACCGATACTACGCTCTCCCTACACTGCTGCCAGGGAAATGTGAATCTGCTGCTTTGTCCATACTGCTTCTACGTTGCTGTTGCTGGGGCCTGTCTATACTCCTACTACTGAAATCTTACCAATACTACGTTCTCCCTACACTGCTGCCAGGGAAATGTTTTTCTGCTGCTTTGCCCATACTGCTTCTACGTTACTGTTGCTGGGGCCTGACTATACTCCTACTACTGAAATCTTACCAATACTATGCTCTCCCTACACTGCTGCCAGGGAAATGTGAATCTGCTGCTTTGCCCATACTGCTTCTACGTTACTGTTACTGGGGTCTGTCTATACTGATACTACTGAAATGTTACTGGGGTCTGTGTATACTGCTGCAAATGAAATGTTAGTGGGGTCTGTCCTCACTGCTGCCAATGAAATGTTACAGGGGTTTGTGCATACTCTTATCGCTGAAATGTTACTAATTCTCGGCTCTGCCTATACTGCTGCTACTGCAATGTTACAGGGTAGTGTAAACGGAGGCTTCCCAAAGACATGATGGTGGCGAGGCCACGCTACTAGGTTCCACAGGCGCGACAACTTTTCAGCGATGCGGTCACTGGGAAGGTGCATGTAACCACGGACACGGGGACAGGACACGTACTGCCTCAAAAACTTTCCCGTCCTCCTCCTCCAACTATGAAAACATTCTTGGTCGGAGCCCACCTGCATTTAATCTGACGTTAGCTCTGCTGTCCAGGGCACTGCAATGGGATATATTTATGTACCGTTGGTGGCTTCCTGGGACCCACCCATGCTGTCGGTCCACACGGAGTTGTAACTGCATGTGTCTACTTATAAAGAACCCCAGTCTGACTGGGGCATGCAGTGTGGGCCGAAGCCCACCTGCATTACATCTGACGTTACCTCAGCTGTGCTGGGCACTGCAATGGGATATATTTATGTACCGCCGGTGGGTTCCAGGGAGCCACCCATGCTGTGGGTCCACAGGGACTTCACATAGGGGATTTGTACCTGCCTGTGTCTATGTATTAAAAACCCCGGTCAGGTTGGGCATGCAGTGTGGGCCAAAGCCCACCCGCATTTAATCTGACGTTACCTCAGCTGTGCTGGGCACTGCAATGGGATATATTTATGTACCGCCGGTGGCTTCCTGGGACCCACCCATGCTGTCGGTCCACACGGAGTTGTAACTGCATGTGTCTACTTATAAAGAACCCCAGTCTGACTGGGGCATGCAGTGTGGGCCGAAGCCCACCTGCATTACATCTGACGTTACCTCAGCTGTGCTGGGCACTGCAATAGGATATATTTATGTGCTGCCGGTGGGATCCAGGGAGCCACCCATGCTGTCCGTCCACACGGACTTCACATAGGGGATTTGTACCTGCCTGTGTCTATGTATTAAAAACCCCGGTCAGGTTGGGGCATGCAGTGTGGGCCGAAGCCCACCTGCATTTAATCTGACGTTACCTCAGCAGTGCTGGGCACTGCAATGGGATATATTTATGTACCGCCAGTGGGTTTCAGGGAGCCACCCATGCTGTGGGTCCACAGGGACTTCACATAGGGGATTTGTACCTGCCTGTGTCTATGTATTAAAAACCCCGTTCTCGTTGGGCATGCAGTGTGGGCCGAAGCCCACCTGCACTTAATCTGACGTTACCTCAGCTGTGCTGGGCAATGCAATGGGATTGATTTATGTACCGCCGGTGGCTTCCTGGGACCCACCCATGCTGTTGGTCCACACGGAGTTGTAACTGCATGTGTCTACTTATAAAAAACCCCAGTCTGACTGGGGCATGCAGTGTGGGCCGAAGCCTACCTGTATTTAATCAGACGTTAGCTCTGCTGTCCAGGGCACTGCAATGGGATTTATTTATGTACCGCCGGTGGGTTCCAGGGAGCCACCCATGCTGTCGGTCCACACGGACTTCACATTAGTGAGTTGTACCAACCTGTGTCTATGTACTAAAAACCCCGGTCTGACTGGAGAATGCAGTGTGGGCCGAAGCCCACCTGCATTAAATTTGACGTTACCTCAGCTGTGCTGGGCACTGCAATGGGATATTTTTATGTACCGCCGGTGGGTTCCAGGGAGCCACCCATGCTGTCGGTCCACACGGACTTCACATAGGGGATTTGTACCTGCCTGTGTCTATGTATTAAAATCCCCGGTCAGGTTGGGGCATGCAGTGTGGGCCGAAGACCACCTGCATTTAATCTGATGTTACCTCAGCTGTGCTGGGCAATGCAATGGGATTTATTTATGTACCGCTGGTGGCTTCCTGGGACCCTCCCATGCTGTCGGTCCACACAGACTTCACAATAGGTAGTTATACCTGCCTGTGTCTACTTATAAAAAAACCCAGTCTGACTGGGGCATGCAGTGTGGGCCGAAGCCCACCTGCATTTAATCTGACGTTAGCTCTGCTATCCGGGGCACTGCATTGGGACAAACTACAGGAGCAATACAGCGCTAATGAGACGTGCACAGCTACGCTAGCATAGGAGTCCACTGTAGGCCCGCGATTGCTGAGGGTTTGTGCAGAGGCCTATGTCCTTGGTGCAGTGAAAGTCCGCTTCCTGCCTAGGATTGCTGAAGCTGTGGGCTGAGGCCTATGTCATGGGCCTGGTGCAAGTCTGCCATGTTTGGCCACTCAGGTCAATTTTTTGTTCATGTCTTGGGCTTCCTAGGACCCCCCTATACTGTTGGTGCAAACTTAGTTCCTATGGCGGTGTTTGACCTGTCTGGCACAAAGACACTGACTGACTTGGGTAGAGGGCAGAGCGCTGACGGCTTTCCCCTTGCAATGTGGATTGAGCTATGCGACACCTTGACAGAATGAATACTGTGTGGCACATGGATTCCCCATTGCTATGCCCACGTTTGCAGCTCCTGATGGAGGTGGCACAGGATTGGATGTCTCATTGCTTCTGTACAGCATTGTGGGCTATCGCCCCGCCCCTTTTAAAGAGGGTCGCTGCCTGGCCCTGCCAACCCTCTGCAGTGTGTGCCTCCGGTTCCTCCTCATGGCAGACACACTTATAAATAGACATGAGGGTGGTGTGGCTCTGAGGCCAGCGAGTGGCATGAGGGCAGCTGAAGGCTGTGCAGGGACACCTTGGTGTGCGCTGTGGACACTGGGTCGTGCGGGGGGGGGGTTGGGCAGCATGTAACCCAGGAGAAGAGGCAGGGATGTGTCCCGCAGGCAGTGCTTGTGCTTAGTTGGAGGTAGTGTGGTGCTTAGCTAAGGTGTGGCTTACTAATGAGGGTTTGTCGGAAGTAAAAATTGTTAGGGGGGGGGGCACTCTTGCCGCTATTGTGGCTGAATAGTGCGACCTGGGAACCTGAAATGCAGCCCAGCATGTTGCCCCTCGCCTGCCCTATCTGTTTCTGTGTCGTTTCCATCATTTTCTTGGGTTTTGCAGATTTTCACCAATGAAAACCTTAGAGAGCATCGGTGATATACAAAAATGCTCGAGTCGTTCATTGACTTCAATAGGGTTCGTTACTTGAAACGAACCCTCGAGCATCGCGGAAAGTTCGACTCGAGCAACGAGCACCCAAGCATTTTGGTGCTCGCTCATCTCTACCGTCTACATAAAAAAGCCTTTATTATCCATAGATAGATGTATGACCTGATAATGGCTTTTTTATGTAGACGGTCGTCTGCATCATTTATCCTGCCATGCTTTATACTTTATACATCTGATTGAAATTTGGGCTAATGGTCCACAACCCTGGCATCTGGCTTTGCATTGAATAACTTGATTCATTGCTTTCCCACATGAAGTGGGTTAACTAATTGAGTGCTGCTGGACTTATTTTCTCTAAAAGGTGAACGTGTTCCTCCAACCTAATGTCTTATCAGAGCAGTTTTTTAGCTATTTTAGAGTTTATTCAAATATGGCCATATTTGCAATAGAAATACAGACAACATCACAGAAACTCTGAGCTAGAACAGGTCTACAGCTGCAAAGCAGATCACATAACATAGAAAGATCTTTTTACAACTAAAAAAAAAATGATCAATCAAAATGACATATTCACCTGTTGTGTTAGTTTGTAAACATGTAATTATTTATCTTGTCTCAATCCTGAATTAACCTCTGTATTGCACTCCAGAGCTCCATTCACTGTTGTGCTGGTTGAGTCACTGTGTACATTCAGTGCTCATCATATACTGATCCGGAGTTACATTTGGTATTATACTCCAGAGCTGCACTCAATATTCTGTTGGAGTCACTGTTTACATACATCCTCTATCATACTGCAAAGTTTTTGTTCGGTTTCATTAACGGATTGTCCAGTTGTAAACCGCTGATGGCCTATTCGTAGGACAAGCTGTCAATAATACATTATGTTGACAAAAGTATTGGGACCCCCACCAATCCTTTTCCATCAAGAGAAGGGGATATGCAATTTGTATGTGTAAGCATTAGGTGTAAGGGAGAGTATTACACAGGTATATCCCAGTACAAAAATCATAATGCCACCAAGTGTAGAGCTGACAGACTTCAAATGGGGTCTGGTGGTGGGAAGTTATCTGAGCAACCAATCAGTACAGGACACCACAGCACTTTTGGACCTTCCAAAAGCCACGGTTGGCCATGCTACTTGGAAATAGAAAAATTTAAGTTGTGGAGTGCAACCACCTTCAGGGAGACCTCGTAAACCTAAAGAACATGGACAGCAAAGCCTTGTGCGAGTTGTGAAGGCATCAAGCACATTCTTGGCTGAAACCCTCGTTCAGGAGGTCTCACAGTCCATTGGAACATCCAGTAGCACCAGAACCATCTGAAGAGAGCCGCATGTGAAGGGTTACCATGGATGAGCAGCTACACTTAAGCCCAGCATCACCGCAATGAATCAGCTGATTCTGCCACACATTGCTTTTGTATGGAAGCAGCCACTAAGCCGGGGCATGGGTGAAAAAGCACTAAGAAAGTGGGGGGGGGGGGGGGTTGGAAGCAGGGTTGCCAACCTGATGTTTTTTTCTCTTTTCTATGCAACTTATCCAGAAATTACAGACAGTTGACATTTTTTACAGACACATTGGAAAACTATAATGAATGATAAAGATTGTAAGTTATACGTTTTCTAGATCATAAACTCATATACACTTATTACCATGATTTACTGTGAGCTGTAAAATGATGAGAATTACAGTCATAACAACTTGTTCAAGTACCAACAGCTTCAAAAAAATCATGGACGCATGTTGCAATCAATAACAATTGCAGCAAGTAAGGAGATGAAGGGGGGGGGGGACTCTTTCTGTCACTCATCAGCACCCTGCAATGCGATAGCAAGGCACCAATGGGTTCCCTAGGCAAGCGAAAGACTGACAAGGACCTCTATGTCTGCCATGTAACTCAGCATGTTTGGCCCTGCCTCCAGCAGAGTCTAATATGCTGCTGTCATAGGCTTAGTAAAATGCGCTACATAAACATTCTCATCCTCAAGTCTGCTAAAAAATAGTGTCAAAAAAGTTGAATATGAAGAAAAAATCCAGTTTAATAAAAATTAGTATTCTTCCGTAGAAAAATATTTTAAGTGGAAAAAATGTTTAAAAAAGCAACAGGTAATAGATGTTACCATGGGCATGACAACCCAGACAATGAAAATAATACACTGTAAAAATAATTTTAAAATGTAATTCCAGAATTGCCATATTTTTTGTTTGCCTCCCAAAACAAACAATCTAAAAGTCAAAATTGTACGAATGGAAACTACAACTCTTCTCACAAAAAATAAGACCCCCATTAGAGATGAGCGAGCATACTCGTCCGAGCTTGATGCTCGTTCGAGTATTAGGGTGCTCGAGATGCTCGTTACTCGAGACGAGCACCACGCGGTACTCGTCTCGATTAAACGAGCACTGACCATTGAATTCAATGGAGACGGCAATACAGCCGGCTCTATTGAAAGCAATGGGCTGCCGGCGTACGCGGGATGAATTGTCGGGAAGAGCTTAAATATATAAGCCCTTCCCTGCAATTCATCCAGAAATGTGTAAATATAAAAAATATATATATACTTACCTGGTCCCGGCAGACGGAGTTCAGCGTGGCAGGCTGCAGTTCTCCTGAACTGCTCTGAACAGCTGTGAGTAGTATTTAGCAGCCGGGGATTTAAAATCCCCGCCTGCTGAATGAGAGGCCTCTGATTGGTCACAGCCTGACCAATCAGAGGCATCCCTCACTCACACCCATTCATGAATTCATGAATGGGTGAGTGAGGGCTGCCTCTGATTGGCTCAGCGCAGGGACAGCTATTAGAGATGAGCGAACCTACTCGGCCACGCCCCTTTTTTGCCCGAGCGCCGCGATTTTCGAGTACTTCCGTACTCGGGCGAAAAGATTCGGGGGGCGCCATGGGTGAGTGGGGAGTGGGGGGGAGAGGGAGAGAGAGAGGGATCCCCCCTGTTACCCGCTGCTACCCCCCGCTCCGCCATGCCTCCCCCCGCCCCCTGGCGCCCCTTGAATCTTTTCACCCGAGTACAGAAGTACTCGAAAATCGCGGTGCTCGATCGAGTAATTACTCGAAATGAGTATGCTCGCTCATCTCTAACTACTATACTTCAGTATAGCAGTAAATTATTAAACCTGAGACGCTCAACCAGAAGATGAGCCCGATAAGCCATTGTAGCTGGCAGACCCGGAGCTCACATTCAAGCCTCTAGGTGTCATAGCAAGCCATCTCAGGAATCCAATTGGTGAGCGAGGGAGCCCCCTCCCTCTGTTAAAATTTTACATGCCTCAGTCACACTGACCACGGCAAGTAAAGATTTACCTAGAGAGGATTTCTTTGGTCCTGTTGTTTGAGCAGGTTCTAGGCTGTTATCCAACAGCTGAGCACCCACCCTCCCTGGCGTGGGAGACCTGTGCAAGGCTTCTGATGCAGCCACTGTTAAAAGATGGCGCATTAGAGTAAAGTCGCATAACAGCCACTGTCAAAAAACGAATAGGTCTAAAGGGATTAAATTTGGCTTGAACTATATGCCCTACCCAAAAAAATAAGCCCTAGCTGCATAAAAAAAAAAAAATCACTTACATCACTTAAGAGGCGCTATCTGGCTAGTAGGATTTTCTATTGTAAAAGTTTACATACATCCTCTATCATACTGCAAAGTTTTTGTTCGGTTTCATTAACGGATTGTCCAGTTGTAAACCGCTGATGGCCTATTCGTAGCACACGCCGTCAATAATACATTATGTTGACAAAAGTATTGGGACCCCCACCAATCCTTTTTCATCAAGAGAAGGGGATATGCAAATTGGATGTGTAAGCATTAGGTGTAAGGGAGAGTATTACACAGGTATATCCCAGTACAAAAGCCATCATAATGCCACCAAGTGTAGAGCTGACAGACTTCAAATGGGGTCTGGTGGTGGGAAGTTATCTGAGCAACCAATCAGTACAGGACAGCACAGCACTTTTGGACCTTCCAAAAGCCACGGTTGGCCATGCTATTTGGAAATAGAAAAATTTAAGTTGTGGAGTGCAACCACCTTCAGGGAGACCTCGTAAACCTAAAGAACATGGACAGCAAAGCCTTGTGCGAGTTGTGAAGGCATCAAGCACATTCTTGGCTGAAACCCTCGTTCAGGAGGTCTCACAGTCCATTGGAACATCCAGTAGCACCAGAACCATCTGAAGAGAGCCGCATGTGAAGGGTTACCATGGATGAGCAGCTACACTTAAGCCCAGCATCACCGCAATGAATCAGCTGATTCTGCCACACATTGCTTTTGTATGGAAGCAGCCACTAAGCCGGGGCATGGGTGAAAAAGCACTAAGAAAGTGTGGGGGGGGGGGGGGGTTGGAAGCAGGGTTGCCAACCTGATGTTTTTTTCTCTTTTCAAAATTGTACGAATGGAAACTACAACTCTTCTCACAAAAAATAAGACCCCCATTAGAGATGAGCGAGCATACTCGTCCGAGCTTGATGCTCGTTCGAGTATTAGGGTGCTCGAGATGCTCGTTACTCGAGACGAGCACCACGCGGTACTCGTCTCGATTAAACGAGCACTGACCATTGAATTCAATGGAGACGGCAATACAGCCGGCTCTATTGAAAGCAATGGGCTGCCGGCGTACGCGGGATGAATTGTCGGGAAGAGCTTAAATATATAAGCCCTTCCCTGTAATTCATCCAGAAATGTGTAAATATAAAAAATATATATATACTTACCTGGTCCCGGCAGACGGAGTTCAGCGTGGCAGGCTGCAGTTCTCCTGAACTGCTCTGAACAGCTGTGAGTAGTATTTAGCAGCCGGGGATTTAAAATCCCCGCCTGCTGAATGAGAGGCCTCTGATTGGTCACAGCCTGACCAATCAGAGGCATCCCTCACTCACACCCATTCATGAATTCATGAATGGGTGAGTGAGGGCTGTCTCTGATTGGCTCAGCGCAGGGACAGCTGAGAGCTGCCAATCAGAGGCAGCCCTCACTCACCCATTCATGAATTCATGAATGGGTGTGAGTGAGGGATGCCTCTGATTGGTCAGGCTGTGACCAATCAGAGGCCTCTCATTCAGCAGGCGGGGATTTTAAATCCCCGGCTGCTGAATACTACTCACAGCTGTTCAGAGCAGTTCAGGAGAACTGCAGCCTGCCGTGCTGAACTCCGTCTGCCGGGACCAGGTAAGTATATATATATTTTTTATTTTTACACATTTCTGGATGAATTGCAGGGAAGGGCTTATATATTTAACCCCTTCCCGACAATTCATCCCGCGATCGCCGGCAGCCCATTGCTTTCAATGGAGTCGGCTGTATTGCCGGCTCCATTGAATTCAATGGGCTAACATCGTTCTGCCGGGACCAGGTAAGTATATATATATATTTTTTATGTTTACACATTTCTGGATGAATTGTAGGGAAGGGCTTATATATTTAAGCCCTTCCCGACAATTCATCCCACGCTCGGGGTCTCACTCTTGCCGCTATTGTGGCTTAATAGTGGGACCTGGGAACTTGAGATACAGCCCAAAATGTAGCTCCTCGCCTGCCCTATTCGTTTCTGTGTCGTTTCCATCACTTTCTTGTGTTTTGCAGATTTTCACAAATGAAAACCTTAGCGAGCATCGGCGATATACAAAAATGCTCGAGTCACCCATTGACTTCAATGGGGTTCGTTACTCGAAACGAACTCTCGAGCATCACTGAAAGTTCGACTCGAGTAACGAGCACCCGAGCATTTTGGTGCTCGCTCATCTCTAACCCCCATCGAGCTCCGTTGCCAGAAAAATTGTATTAGTATGTGATGATGCAGATTCAATTGTTTCTCCTTAAAAGCATATTTCTATTGTACAAAAGTAGTAAAAAAAACTTTTTTATCGCACTGATCCAGATAGGAGAACTTATTATGTTAAATTTGCCAAATGATGAAGATAAAAGAGAGCCCCAAAATAATGGCCGAATTTCTAGACATCTCCTACTCCCCCCAAAAATTAATAACATTTATATAACACATTATATGCATCCATGAGTGATGCCATAAAAATATACAACTTGTACGGCAAAAAAACAAGCCCTCATATGACTGTCAACAAGTTATAACTTCTGTAATGCAACAATGAAAATTGCTCGGTCCTTAAAGCTACTCTCACACCGGATGCTTTTTACTGCGGCTAATTACAATAAAATGCTTCCATTGGTTTAAACTGACCTGTGCTCGAATGCAGCTTTTTAATGTCGCGATTTTCGAACACTGTCTGCTCTTTTTTTTGTGCGTTTTTGCATTTTTTAAATTCATCTCATCACCCATCACAATGATGGGTTGTATTGAAAAAACGCTGTTGGGGATGACCAGTGGAAGCAGATGAGTTGTAATTTTGTAATGGTACCATTTGCTGAATCATGTGACATGTTGATCACTTTGTATTGTGTTTTTTGTAAGGCGATAAAGAAAAAAAATAGACATTATGGAAAAGTGGGGTTTTGTCATGTTCATTTTTTTTACAATTTTTGTAATACTTTTTTTTTTTTATTTGTCCGACAAGCGGACTTGAAAATCATCATATTTTATTATTCTTCTAATACACTACTATTAGAGATGAGCGAACCTACTCGGCCACGCCCCTTTTTTGCCCGAGCGCCGCGATTTTCGAGTACTTCCGTACTCGGGCGAAAAGATTCGGGGGGCGCCATGGGTGAGTGGGGAGTGGGGGGGAGAGGGAGAGAGAGAGGGATCCCCCCTGTTACCCGCTGCTACCCCCCGCTCCGCCATGCCTCCCCCCGCCCCCTGGCGCCCCTTGAATCTTTTCACCCGAGTACAGAAGTACTCGAAAATCGCGGTGCTCGATCGAGTAATTACTCGAAATGAGTATGCTCGCTCATCTCTAACTACTATACTTCAGTATAGCAGTAAATTATTAAACCTGAGACGCTCAACCAGAAGATGAGCCCGATAAGCCATTGTAGCTGGCAGACCCGGAGCTCACATTCAAGCCTCTAGGTGTCATAGCAAGCCATCTCAGGAATCCAATTGGTGAGCGAGGGAGCCCCCTCCCTCTGTTAAAATTTTACATGCCTCAGTCACACTGACCACGGCAAGTAAAGATTTACCTAGAGAGGATTTCTTTGGTCCTGTTGTTTGAGCAGGTTCTAGGCTGTTATCCAACAGCTGAGCACCCACCCTCCCTGGCGTGGGAGACCTGTGCAAGGCTTCTGATGCAGCCACTGTTAAAAGATGGCGCATTAGAGTAAAGTCGCATAACAGCCACTGTCAAAAAACGAATAGGTCTAAAGGGATTAAATTTGGCTTGTATGTATGTGAGCCCTTTTATTCTCATTGTGGAACCCACCATAAAACATTCACTCTGTAATATCTCATGTTCTTTATACGTGTAATTAAAAGCACTGCTGACTATGTTGGAACTTTATAAATATAATTAGCATTATTATTATTCAGTAAGTCTTCCATAATTTATAGTGAACATTGTAAAACCAGAACAAAAAACAATAAAGCTACTTGCACATAACCTTTTAGCCACTTCCACATGGGTGACACAATATTGCCACGAGACAATCGCAGCTATATCGTATTGGTGGTCCGTGCGATATTGCTGCGTTTTTTTGTGGTGATAACGCGATTTTGTGTCCTACAAAGTCTCACATGGTGCTACAATGGCACACGACTTTGTAGCACCACCTACATGGATTTTCTAGAAGGGGGGCTTGAACTATATGCCCTACCCAAAAAAATAAGCCCTAGCTGCATAAAAAAAAAAAAAAAATCACTTACATCACTTAAGAGGCGCTATCTGGCTAGTAGGATTTTCTATTGTAAAAGTTTACATACATCCTCTATCATACTGCAAAGTTTTTGTTCGGTTTCATTAACGGATTGTCCAGTTGTAAACCGCTGATGGCCTATTCGTAGCACACGCCGTCAATAATACATTATGTTGACAAAAGTATTGGGACCCCCACCAATCCTTTTTCATCAAGAGAAGGGGATATGCAAATTGGATGTGTAAGCATTAGGTGTAAGGGAGAGTATTACACAGGTATATCCCAGTACAAAAGCCATCATAATGCCACCAAGTGTAGAGCTGACAGACTTCAAATGGGGTCTGGTGGTGGGAAGTTATCTGAGCAACCAATCAGTACAGGACACCACAGCACTTTTGGACCTTCCAAAAGCCACGGTTGGCCATGCTATTTGGAAATAGAAAAATTTAAGTTGTGGAGTGCAACCACCTTCAGGGAGACCTCGTAAACCTAAAGAACATGGACAGCAAAGCCTTGTGCGAGTTGTGAAGGCATCAAGCACATTCTTGGCTGAAACCCTCGTTCAGGAGGTCTCACAGTCCATTGGAACATCCAGTAGCACCAGAACCATCTGAAGAGAGCCGCATGTGAAGGGTTACCATGGATGAGCAGCTACACTTAAGCCCAGCATCACCGCAATGAATCAGCTGATTCTGCCACACATTGCTTTTGTATGGAAGCAGCCACTAAGCCGGGGCATGGGTGAAAAAGCACTAAGAAAGTGTGTGTGGGGGGGGGGGGGGGGGGGGTTGGAAGCAGGGTTGCCAACCTGATGTTTTTTTCTCTTTTCTATGCAACTTATCCAGAAATTACAGACAGTTGACATTTTTTACAGACACATTGGAAAACTATAATGAATGATAAAGATTGTAAGTTATACGTTTTCTAGATCATAAACTCATATACACTTATTACCATGATTTACTGTGAGCTGTAAAATGATGAGAATTACAGTCATAACAACTTGTTCAAGTACCAACAGCTTCAAAAAAATCATGGACGCATGTTGCAATCAATAACAATTGCAGCAAGTAAGGAGATGAAGGGGGGGGGGGGACTCTTTCTGTCACTCATCAGCACCCTGCAATGCGATAGCAAGGCACCAATGGGTTCCCTAGGCAAGCGAAAGACTGACAAGGACCTCTATGTCTGCCATGTAACTCAGCATGTTTGGCCCTGCCTCCAGCAGAGTCTAATATGCTGCTGTCATAGGCTTAGTAAAATGCGCTACATAAACATTCTCATCCTCAAGTCTGCTAAAAAATAGTGTCAAAAAAGTTGAATATGAAGAAAAAATCCAGTTTAATAAAAATTAGTATTCTTCCGTAGAAAAATATTTTAAGTGGAAAAAATGTTTAAAAAAGCAACAGGTAATAGATGTTACCATGGGCATGGCAACCCAGACAATGAAAATAATACACTGTAAAAATAATTTTAAAATGTAATTCCAGAATTGCCATATTTTTTGTTTGCCTCCCAAAACAAACAATCTAAAAGTCAAAATTGTACGAATGGAAACTACAACTCTTCTCACAAAAAATAAGACCCCCATTAGAGATGAGCGAGCATACTCGTCCGAGCTTGATGCTCGTTCGAGTATTAGGGTGCTCGAGATGCTCGTTACTCGAGACGAGCACCACGCGGTACTCGTCTCGATTAAACGAGCACTGACCATTGAATTCAATGGAGACGGCAATACAGCCGGCTCTATTGAAAGCAATGGGCTGCCGGCGTACGCAGGATGAATTGTCGGGAAGAGGGACAGCTGAGAGCTGCCAATCAGAGGCAGCCCTCACTCACCCATTCATGAATTCATGAATGGGTGTGAGTGAGGGATGCCTCTGATTGGTCAGGCTGTGACCAATCAGAGGCCTCTCATTCAGCAGGCGGGGATTTTAAATCCCCGGCTGCTGAATACTACTCACAGCTGTTCAGAGCAGTTCAGGAGAACTGCAGCCTGCCGTGCTGAACTCCGTCTGCCGGGACCAGGTAAGTATATATATATTTTTTATTTTTACACATTTCTGGATGAATTGCAGGGAAGGGCTTATATATTTAACCCCTTCCCGACAATTCATCCCGCGATCGCCGGCAGCCCATTGCTTTCAATGGAGTCGGCTGTATTGCCGGCTCCATTGAATTCAATGGGCTAACATCGTTCTGCCGGGACCAGGTAAGTATATATATATATTTTTTATGTTTACACATTTCTGGATGAATTGTAGGGAAGGGCTTATATATTTAAGCCCTTCCCGACAATTCATCCCACGCTCGGGGTCTCACTCTTGCCGCTATTGTGGCTTAATAGTGGGACCTGGGAACTTGAGATACAGCCCAAAATGTAGCTCCTCGCCTGCCCTATTCGTTTCTGTGTCGTTTCCATCACTTTCTTGTGTTTTGCAGATTTTCACAAATGAAAACCTTAGCGAGCATCGGCGATATACAAAAATGCTCGAGTCACCCATTGACTTCAATGGGGTTCGTTACTCGAAACGAACTCTCGAGCATCACTGAAAGTTCGACTCGAGTAACGAGCACCCGAGCATTTTGGTGCTCGCTCATCTCTAACCCCCATCGAGCTCCGTTGCCAGAAAAATTGTATTAGTATGTGATGATGCAGATTCAATTGTTTCTCTTTAAAAGCATATTTCTATTGTACAAAAGTAGTAAAAAAAACTTTTTTATCGCACTGATCCAGATAGGAGAACTTATTATGTTAAATTTGCCAAATGATGAAGATAAAAGAGAGCCCCAAAATAATGGCCGAATTTCTAGACACCTCCTACTCCCCCCAAAAATTAATAACATTTATATAACACATTATATGCATCCATGAGTGATGCCATAAAAATATACAACTTGTACGGCAAAAAAACAAGCCCTCATATGACTGTCAACAAGTTATAACTTCTGCAATGCAACAATGAAAATTGCTCGGTCCTTAAAGCTACTCTCACACCGGATGCTTTTTACTGCGGCTAATTACAATAAAATGCTTCCATTGGTTTAAACTGACCTGTGCTCGAATGCAGCTTTTTAATGTCGCGATTTTCGAACACTGTCTGCTCTTTTTTTTGTGCGTTTTTGCATTTTTTAAATTCATCTCATCACCCATCACAATGATGGGTTGTATTGAAAAAACGCTGTTGGGGATGACCAGTGGAAGCAGATGAGTTGTAATTTTGTAATGGTACCATTTGCTGAATCATGTGACATGTTGATCACTTTGTATTGTGTTTTTTGTAAGGCGATAAAGAAAAAAAATAGACATTATGGAAAAGTGGGGTTTTGTCATGTTCATTTTTTTTACAATTTTTGTAATACTTTTTTTTTTTTATTTGTCCGACAAGCGGACTTGAAAATCATCATATTTTATTATTCTTCTAATACACTACTATTAGAGATGAGCGAACCTACTCGGCCACGCCCCTTTTTTGCCCGAGCGCCGCGATTTTCGAGTACTTCCGTACTCGGGCGAAAAGATTCGGGGGGCGCCATGGGTGAGTGGGGAGTGGGGGGGAGAGGGAGAGAGAGAGGGATCCCCCCTGTTACCCGCTGCTACCCCCCGCTCCGCCATGCCTCCCCCCGCCCCCTGGCGCCCCTTGAATCTTTTCACCCGAGTACAGAAGTACTCGAAAATCGCGGTGCTCGATCGAGTAATTACTCGAAATGAGTATGCTCGCTCATCTCTAACTACTATACTTCAGTATAGCAGTAAATTATTAAACCTGAGACGCTCAACCAGAAGATGAGCCCGATAAGCCATTGTAGCTGGCAGACCCGGAGCTCACATTCAAGCCTCTAGGTGTCATAGCAAGCCATCTCAGGAATCCAATTGGTGAGCGAGGGAGCCCCCTCCCTCTGTTAAAATTTTACATGCCTCAGTCACACTGACCACGGCAAGTAAAGATTTACCTAGAGAGGATTTCTTTGGTCCTGTTGTTTGAGCAGGTTCTAGGCTGTTATCCAACAGCTGAGCACCCACCCTCCCTGGCGTGGGAGACCTGTGCAAGGCTTCTGATGCAGCCACTGTTAAAAGATGGCGCATTAGAGTAAAGTCGCATAACAGCCACTGTCAAAAAACGAATAGGTCTAAAGGGATTAAATTTGGCTTGTATGTATGTGAGCCCTTTTATTCTCATTGTGGAACCCACCATAAAACATTCACTCTGTAATATCTCATGTTCTTTATACGTGTAATTAAAAGCACTGCTGACTATGTTGGAACTTTATAAATATAATTAGCATTATTATTATTCAGTAAGTCTTCCATAATTTATAGTGAACATTGTAAAACCAGAACAAAAAACAATAAAGCTACTTGCACATAACCTTTTAGCCACTTCCACATGGGTGACACAATATTGCCACGAGACAATCGCAGCTATATCGTATTGGTGGTCCGTGCGATATTGCTGCGTTTTTTTGTGGTGATAACGCGATTTTGTGTCCTACAAAGTCTCACATGGTGCTACAATGGCACACGACTTTGTAGCACCACCTACATGGATTTTCTAGAAGGGGGGCTTGAACTATATGCCCTACCCAAAAAAATAAGCCCTAGCTGCATAAAAAAAAAAAAAAAATCACTTACATCACTTAAGAGGCGCTATCTGGCTAGTAGGATTTTCTATTGTAAAAGTTTACATACATCCTCTATCATACTGCAAAGTTTTTGTTCGGTTTCATTAACGGATTGTCCAGTTGTAAACCGCTGATGGCCTATTCGTAGCACACGCCGTCAATAATACATTATGTTGACAAAAGTATTGGGACCCCCACCAATCCTTTTTCATCAAGAGAAGGGGATATGCAAATTGGATGTGTAAGCATTAGGTGTAAGGGAGAGTATTACACAGGTATATCCCAGTACAAAAGCCATCATAATGCCACCAAGTGTAGAGCTGACAGACTTCAAATGGGGTCTGGTGGTGGGAAGTTATCTGAGCAACCAATCAGTACAGGACACCACAGCACTTTTGGACCTTCCAAAAGCCACGGTTGGCCATGCTATTTGGAAATAGAAAAATTTAAGTTGTGGAGTGCAACCACCTTCAGGGAGACCTCGTAAACCTAAAGAACATGGACAGCAAAGCCTTGTGCGAGTTGTGAAGGCATCAAGCACATTCTTGGCTGAAACCCTCGTTCAGGAGGTCTCACAGTCCATTGGAACATCCAGTAGCACCAGAACCATCTGAAGAGAGCCGCATGTGAAGGGTTACCATGGATGAGCAGCTACACTTAAGCCCAGCATCACCGCAATGAATCAGCTGATTCTGCCACACATTGCTTTTGTATGGAAGCAGCCACTAAGCCGGGGCATGGGTGAAAAAGCACTAAGAAAGTGTGTGTGGGGGGGGGGGGGGGGGGGGGGGTTGGAAGCAGGGTTGCCAACCTGATGTTTTTTTCTCTTTTCTATGCAACTTATCCAGAAATTACAGACAGTTGACATTTTTTACAGACACATTGGAAAACTATAATGAATGATAAAGATTGTAAGTTATACGTTTTCTAGATCATAAACTCATATACACTTATTACCATGATTTACTGTGAGCTGTAAAATGATGAGAATTACAGTCATAACAACTTGTTCAAGTACCAACAGCTTCAAAAAAATCATGGACGCATGTTGCAATCAATAACAATTGCAGCAAGTAAGGAGATGAAGGGGGGGGGGGGGACTCTTTCTGTCACTCATCAGCACCCTGCAATGCGATAGCAAGGCACCAATGGGTTCCCTAGGCAAGCGAAAGACTGACAAGGACCTCTATGTCTGCCATGTAACTCAGCATGTTTGGCCCTGCCTCCAGCAGAGTCTAATATGCTGCTGTCATAGGCTTAGTAAAATGCGCTACATAAACATTCTCATCCTCAAGTCTGCTAAAAAATAGTGTCAAAAAAGTTGAATATGAAGAAAAAATCCAGTTTAATAAAAATTAGTATTCTTCCGTAGAAAAATATTTTAAGTGGAAAAAATGTTTAAAAAAGCAACAGGTAATAGATGTTACCATGGGCATGGCAACCCAGACAATGAAAATAATACACTGTAAAAATAATTTTAAAATGTAATTCCAGAATTGCCATATTTTTTGTTTGCCTCCCAAAACAAACAATCTAAAAGTCAAAATTGTACGAATGGAAACTACAACTCTTCTCACAAAAAATAAGACCCCCATTAGAGATGAGCGAGCATACTCGTCCGAGCTTGATGCTCGTTCGAGTATTAGGGTGCTCGAGATGCTCGTTACTCGAGACGAGCACCACGCGGTACTCGTCTCGATTAAACGAGCACTGACCATTGAATTCAATGGAGACGGCAATACAGCCGGCTCTATTGAAAGCAATGGGCTGCCGGCGTACGCAGGATGAATTGTCGGGAAGAGGGACAGCTGAGAGCTGCCAATCAGAGGCAGCCCTCACTCACCCATTCATGAATTCATGAATGGGTGTGAGTGAGGGATGCCTCTGATTGGTCAGGCTGTGACCAATCAGAGGCCTCTCATTCAGCAGGCGGGGATTTTAAATCCCCGGCTGCTGAATACTACTCACAGCTGTTCAGAGCAGTTCAGGAGAACTGCAGCCTGCCGTGCTGAACTCCGTCTGCCGGGACCAGGTAAGTATATATATATTTTTTATTTTTACACATTTCTGGATGAATTGCAGGGAAGGGCTTATATATTTAACCCCTTCCCGACAATTCATCCCGCGATCGCCGGCAGCCCATTGCTTTCAATGGAGTCGGCTGTATTGCCGGCTCCATTGAATTCAATGGGCTAACATCGTTCTGCCGGGACCAGGTAAGTATATATATATATTTTTTATGTTTACACATTTCTGGATGAATTGTAGGGAAGGGCTTATATATTTAAGCCCTTCCCGACAATTCATCCCACGCTCGGGGTCTCACTCTTGCCGCTATTGTGGCTTAATAGTGGGACCTGGGAACTTGAGATACAGCCCAAAATGTAGCTCCTCGCCTGCCCTATTCGTTTCTGTGTCGTTTCCATCACTTTCTTGTGTTTTGCAGATTTTCACAAATGAAAACCTTAGCGAGCATCGGCGATATACAAAAATGCTCGAGTCACCCATTGACTTCAATGGGGTTCGTTACTCGAAACGAACTCTCGAGCATCACTGAAAGTTCGACTCGAGTAACGAGCACCCGAGCATTTTGGTGCTCGCTCATCTCTAACCCCCATCGAGCTCCGTTGCCAGAAAAATTGTATTAGTATGTGATGATGCAGATTCAATTGTTTCTCTTTAAAAGCATATTTCTATTGTACAAAAGTAGTAAAAAAAACTTTTTTATCGCACTGATCCAGATAGGAGAACTTATTATGTTAAATTTGCCAAATGATGAAGATAAAAGAGAGCCCCAAAATAATGGCCGAATTTCTAGACATCTCCTACTCCCCCCAAAAATTAATAACATTTATATAACACATTATATGCATCCATGAGTGATGCCATAAAAATATACAACTTGTACGGCAAAAAAACAAGCCCTCATATGACTGTCAACAAGTTATAACTTCTGCAATGCAACAATGAAAATTGCTCGGTCCTTAAAGCTACTCTCACACCGGATGCTTTTTACTGCGGCTAATTACAATAAAATGCTTCCATTGGTTTAAACTGACCTGTGCTCGAATGCAGCTTTTTAATGTCGCGATTTTCGAACACTGTCTGCTCTTTTTTTTGTGCGTTTTTGCATTTTTTAAATTCATCTCATCACCCATCACAATGATGGGTTGTATTGAAAAAACGCTGTTGGGGATGACCAGTGGAAGCAGATGAGTTGTAATTTTGTAATGGTACCATTTGCTGAATCATGTGACATGTTGATCACTTTGTATTGTGTTTTTTGTAAGGCGATAAAGAAAAAAAATAGACATTATGGAAAAGTGGGGTTTTGTCATGTTCATTTTTTTTACAATTTTTGTAATACTTTTTTTTTTTTATTTGTCCGACAAGCGGACTTGAAAATCATCATATTTTATTATTCTTCTAATACACTACTATTAGAGATGAGCGAACCTACTCGGCCACGCCCCTTTTTTGCCCGAGCGCCGCGATTTTCGAGTACTTCCGTACTCGGGCGAAAAGATTCGGGGGGCGCCATGGGTGAGTGGGGAGTGGGGGGGAGAGGGAGAGAGAGAGGGATCCCCCCTGTTACCCGCTGCTACCCCCCGCTCCGCCATGCCTCCCCCCGCCCCCTGGCGCCCCTTGAATCTTTTCACCCGAGTACAGAAGTACTCGAAAATCGCGGTGCTCGATCGAGTAATTACTCGAAATGAGTATGCTCGCTCATCTCTAACTACTATACTTCAGTATAGCAGTAAATTATTAAACCTGAGACGCTCAACCAGAAGATGAGCCCGATAAGCCATTGTAGCTGGCAGACCCGGAGCTCACATTCAAGCCTCTAGGTGTCATAGCAAGCCATCTCAGGAATCCAATTGGTGAGCGAGGGAGCCCCCTCCCTCTGTTAAAATTTTACATGCCTCAGTCACACTGACCACGGCAAGTAAAGATTTACCTAGAGAGGATTTCTTTGGTCCTGTTGTTTGAGCAGGTTCTAGGCTGTTATCCAACAGCTGAGCACCCACCCTCCCTGGCGTGGGAGACCTGTGCAAGGCTTCTGATGCAGCCACTGTTAAAAGATGGCGCATTAGAGTAAAGTCGCATAACAGCCACTGTCAAAAAACGAATAGGTCTAAAGGGATTAAATTTGGCTTGTATGTATGTGAGCCCTTTTATTCTCATTGTGGAACCCACCATAAAACATTCACTCTGTAATATCTCATGTTCTTTATACGTGTAATTAAAAGCACTGCTGACTATGTTGGAACTTTATAAATATAATTAGCATTATTATTATTCAGTAAGTCTTCCATAATTCATAGTGAACATTGTAAAACCAGAACAAAAAAACAATAAAGCTACTTGCACATAACCTTTTAGCCACTTCCACATGGGTGACACAATATTGCCACGAGACAATCGCAGCTATATCGTATTGGTGGTCCGTGCGATATTGCTGCGTTTTTTTGTGGTGATAACGCGATTTTGTGTCCTACAAAGTCTCACATGGTGCTACAATGGCACACGACTTTGTAGCACCACCTACATGGATTTTCTAGAAGGGGGGCTTGAACTATATGCCCTACCCAAAAAAATAAGCCCTAGCTGCATAAAAAAAAAAAAAAAAATCACTTACATCACTTAAGAGGCGCTATCTGGCTAGTAGGATTTTCTATTGTAAAAGTTGCATCGCACTGCATGAAAACTGCATTTTTGAGCAATGCAACACATAGGAAGAGTCTATAGGGAAACATGGGCTACAAAATCTCGTGAATTGTGACCCTATAGACCATACCACGATTTTGCAGTCTCACAATGTTGCAGGCTACAAAACATCTCTTGTGTGGAAGAACCCATAGGAAAGCATGGGCTCTACATGCATGCGACTTTTCGCACTGTTGCATTGCGACAAAATCGGCCGGTGTGGAAGTGGCCTTTTTCTCATCCGATTGTTGGAATGAAAAATCAGTCCAAAAATCGGACAGAAATAAGAACCATAGATTTGAATGGGTGTTTGCAAAGGGCCCTTTTTTTAGTCAGACTAAGAACTTAAACGGATGCGTGTGTTTTTGTCCCGTTATG
The DNA here is from genome assembly GCF_035609145.1 of Eleutherodactylus coqui. Taxonomy (NCBI): domain Eukaryota; kingdom Metazoa; phylum Chordata; class Amphibia; order Anura; family Eleutherodactylidae; genus Eleutherodactylus; species Eleutherodactylus coqui. The sequence continues at coordinate 30,643,753 of NC_089837.1, forward strand.
CAGTCATGAAAATCACAGACGCGTAATTGGAAGAAACAAAATCATTGATTTCAATGGTTTCATTTTCAATCAGAACTCTCGTTCGTTAATACTATGTCATACCCCAATATCCTTTTTATTGCTTTTGGCTTCTGTTGCAAGCCTCAATTCATTATTAGTTTTAGCTTTTCTGACACTTGCCCTTCAGTTTCTGCAGACCACATTATATTCTTCTTTAGATTTTCCCCCTCTTTCCATTTGATAAACATATTTTGTGTTCTGTGTTCATCCATCCTGGTCTTTTTAAATGCTTCCCATTCTTGCTTCTTTTAGGGATTGTTAATAGAGATGAGCGAGCACCAAAATGCTCGGGTGCTCGTTGCTCGAGTCGAACTTTCCACGATGCTCGAGAGTTCGTTTCGAGTAACGAACCCCATTGAAGTCAATGGCTACTCGAGCATTTTTGTATATGACCGATGCTCCGCTTAGGTTTTCACTTGTGAAAATCTGGAAAACATACGAAAGTCATGGAAACGCCACAGAAATGGATAGGGCAGGGGCAACATGCAGGGCTGCATCTCAGGCTCCCAGGTCTCACTATTAAGCCACAATAGCGGCAAGAGTGTGCCCCCCACCCTCTAACAATTTTTACTTCGGACAAACCCTCATTAGCAAGGTACACTTTAGCTAAGCACCACACTACCTCCAACCAAGCACAATCACTGCCTGTGGATCACACCGCTGCCTCTTCTCCTGGGTTACATGCTGCCCAACCCCCCGTACGACCCAGCATTCACAGCGCACACAAAAGTGTTCCTGCGCAGCTTTCAGCTGCCCTCAAGCCACACACTCGCTTCATAGCCACACCACCCTCATGTCTATTTATAAGTGCGTCTGCCATGAGGAGGAACCAGAGGCACACACTGCAGACGGTTGGCAGGGCCAGGTAGAGACCCTCTTTAAAAGGGGGGGGGGGTGACAGCCCACAATTGACGTTCAATCTTCATTCCAATAAAGTGCCAACCTCCGTCAGGAGCTGCAAATGTGGGCATGATTTACATAGCTATGGGGAATCTATGTGCCCACACAGTATTCATTCTGTCTAGGTGTTGGATAGCTCAATCGACACCGCAAGGGGAAAGCCATCTGCACTCTGCCCCCTACCCAAGTCAGTGTCTTTGTGCCAGACAGGTCAAACACCGCGATGGGAAGTCTGTGTGCACCCACAGCATAGGTGGGTCCTAGGCAATCCAAGACATGAACAATAAAGAAATCAGAGTGGCCATACATGGCAGACTTACACTGCGCCGAGGACATAGGCCTCGGCCAACAGCTACAGCAATCGTAGGCATGAAGCAGACTTCGATGCTAGTACATCTGCGATGGGCACATTAAATAAGTTACGCTTTCTTTCACCGCTCCAAAGACTGGATTAGCCAGGAAAAAGTTCCATAGGCCCAACCTGGCGTAGTTGCAGTTCCTCTGGGACATAGGCCTCGGCCAACAGCTTCAGCAATTGTAGGCATGAAGCGGACTTCGATGCTAGTACACCTGTGAAGGTCTCATTAAATCAATTACATTTTCTTTCACCGCTCCAAAGTCTGGATTAGCCAGGAAAAGGTTCCACAGGCCCAACCTGGTGTAGTTGCAGTTCCCCCGGCACATAGGCCTCAGCCCACACCATCAGCAAACGTGGGCATGAAGTGGACTTAGATGCTAGTTCATCTGTGACGGGCTCCTTAAATCAGTTACGTTTTCTTTCACCGCTCCAATGACTGCATTAGCCAGGAAAAAGTTCTACAGGCCCAATTTGGCGCCGTTGCAGTTCCCCCGGGACAAAGGCATGCCTACGATTGCTGAAGCTGTTGGCCGAGGAAGCAGACTTCGATGCTAGTTCATCTGCGATAGGCTCATTAAATCAGTTACATTTCTTTCACCGCTCCAATGACTGGATTAGCAGAAAAACGTTCCACAGGCCCAACCTGGCGTACTTGGAGTTCCCCCGGGACATAGGCCTCAGCCCACACCCTCAGCAAACGCGGGCATGAAGCGGACTTCGATGCTAGTTCATATGCGACTGGCTCCTTAAATCAGTTACGTTTTCTTTCACCACTCCAATGACTGCATTAGCCAGCAAAAAGTTCTACAGGCCCAACCTGGTGCAGTTGCAGTTCCTCCGGGACATAGGCCTCGGCCAATAGCTTAAGCAATCGTAGGCATGAAGCGGACTTCGATGCTAGTTCATCTGCGACGGGCTCAGTAAATCAGTTACATTTTCTTTCACTCCTCCAATGACGGGATTAGCCAGGAAAAAGTTCCATAGGCCCAACCTAGCGTAGTTGCAGTTCCCCCGGGGCATAGGCCTCAGCCCACACCCTCAGCAATCGCGGGCATGAAGCGGACTTCGATGCTAGCACAGCATTGAACGTCTCATTAATGCAGTAACACTCCTCTTCTTAGGCCCAAACCAGTGTATCAGATGTGGTAACACGAGAGCAAATACATGATGCCCAGTGCTGATCCCCTGACCCCAAGCAGGAGGAGGAGATGGCCTTACAAGGCCAAGAAACCATGATTAGGACCCACTGTATCCTGTGTGGAAAGTATGTGAGCAGGCCCTTGGTACGGCTTGGTTCCAGCAAACACACTGTGGTACCCAAGGTGCAGCGAGTTACATAACAATGGGCAATCAGGGTCCCCTCACACTATTCATTCTGTGTTGGTGTCGGATAGCTCAATCGACACCGCAAGGGGAAATCCATCTGCATTCTGCACCCTACCCAAGTCAGTCAGTGACTTTTTGTCAGACAGATAAAACACCACAATGGGAAGTCTGTGTGCACCCACAGCATAGGCGGGTCCAAGGAACCCAAAGACAGTATTAAACATGAAGAAATCACAGTGCCCAAACATGGCAGACTTTCACTCCGCCGAGGACATAGGCCACAGCACACACCCTCAGCAAACGCGGGCATAGAGCAGACTCCGATGGTAGTACAGCTGTGAACGTCTCAATAATGCAGTAACACTCCTCTTCAGCGGCCCAAACGAGTTTCACAGATAACTGTGGTAATACGAGAGAAAATACATATTGCACCCATAGTATAAACAGATCCCTGTAACCCATGTGGGTGCACATAGACTTGCCATAGCGGAGTCGTACTTGCCTGGCACTTTTGAAAAAACCCAGAATATCTAGGTCATGGCGTGGTGGGCCGCAGCCAACATGTATTTCCTCTCACGTAACCTCAGCTATCCAGGGCACTGCAATGGGATTTCTTTATGTACCATCTGTGTGTTCCTGCTAGCTACCCATGCTGTGGGTGCACACTGACTTGCCATAGCGGAGTTGTACCTGCCTGGCACTTTAAAAAGAAAAACAGAATGTCTAGGACATGGCCTGTGGGCCATAGCCAACATGTATTTTCTCTCACGTAACCACAGCTATCCGGGGCACTGCAATGAGATTTCTTTATGTACCGTCTGTGGGTTCCTGCTAGCCACCCATGCTGCGGGTGCACACAGACTTCCCATAGAAGTGTTTTACCTGTCTGTCCCCAAAACACTGACAGACTTGGGTAGGGTGCATAGTGCAGATGGTTTATCCCTTGCGTTGTCGATGAGGTATCCGACACCCAACCAGAATGAGTAGTGTGTGGACACATGGAGTCCCCATTGCTATGTCACTCACAGCACCTTGGGCCACACAAGGTGTTTGCTGTGACAGAGGCTGACCCAGGACCCGCTCACATACTTCCCACACCGAGTATTGCTGCATTGGGGAGATGTGTAGAAGTGCTGGGCTGGCAGCTGAGTCCCCTTTATGCCCACGTTTGCAGCTCCTGACGGAAGTGGCAAAGGATTGGAATGAAGATCGAACGTCAATCTATTATCAATTCTCAACAGCATTGTGGGCTATCACACCCCCCCCCCCTTTCAAAGAGGGTCGCTGCCTGGCCCTGCCAACCCTTTGCAGTGTGTGCCTCCGGTTCCTCCTCATCGCAGACGCATGTGGAAATAGACATGAGGGTGGTGTAGCTATGAAGCGAGCATGTGGCATGACGGCAGCTGAAGGCTGCGCAGGGACACTTTTGTGTGCGCTGTGGATGCAGGGTCGTGCGGGGGGGTTGGGCAGCATGTAACCCAGGAGAAGAGGCAGCGGTGTGTCCCACAGGCAGTGATTGTGCTTGGTTGGAGGTAGTGTGGTGCTTAGCTAAGGTGTGCCTTGCTAATGAGGGTTTGCCCGAAGTAAAAATTGTTAGGGGGGGGGCACTCTTGCCGCTATTGTGGCTTAATAGTGAGACCTGGGAACCTGAGATGCAGCCCTGCATGTTGCCCCTCGCCTTCCCTATCTGTATCGTTTCCATCACTGTCGTAGGTTTTGAAGATTTGCACAAATGAAAATCTTAGCGAGCATCGGTGATATACAAAAATGCTCGAGTCGCCCATTGACTTCAATGGGGTTCGTTACTCGAAACGAACTCTCGAGCATTTTGGTGCTCGCTCATCTCTAATGTGGAACACGCTTTTGAAAAATCAAGATATGCAAGATCCAATGACTGTGCCTGGTCCAGTCTAGAATAAGCCTCCTTGTAGAAACTGATCACCACTCATAAACTCATGGTGATATGGAGTTGTACAGCTATTTTCTTTGAGGTACTCCGGGACAGCATCTCTCTTGGAAACCCTTTAAGATTGGCAAGAGGTTCTCCCTAGTATTTCCTTTCACTCTTGCAAATCCTCCAGTCCAAGTGACCTGCAGAGGAAAGTGGCCACCTTCAATACACCCACCATTCTCTACCAAACTGATATGGAAAATCTGAAAATGACCAATAATCCAGTGCCCAATAATACTGTCTCATGGTATAAGATTAAACAAAGTGAGTAGCTTATTTAGGATAAGGTTACAAAGTAACAGCAGATAGATAAACAGATTGGAAATATGTCCGACACAGAGACCTCACAGAAGACAGAGAACAACAGTTTAATCATCTTCTATCATAGTGGCTATTTAAGAACATTTTCTGGCATCCTGCCCTGTAGGAGTTCCATGCCCACTGCAAAGAGTTAACAAAGAAATTATAATTTTAATACACAAGAATTGCAAGGCCATTATGTTGACCATCTAGGAGAACGTGTTCTTTCAACCTAATGTCTTATCAGAATAGTCTCCTAGTTGAAACATTCACCTATTATCTACACCATAACATTTAAGCTCAGTAGACCATACAACCATAATTTAATAGGACATGCATGTTAAAGTTCATACAAACCATTGGTCATTGCAAAGAAACTTGATTTTTAGGGTGGTTGCAGGATATCTTTTGGAGGACCCTCCTAAAAGTTGCCAATTGGTAAGAAAATGAGGTTCCTAAAGTTCTAGATCAGTTTTTATAACATTAATTCCTGTGTCATCAACCTAGAAATTATGATTTTAGGGCATTTTTTGTTAAAAAATCACAGTTCTTCTATAAAATGAAAACTTATTGTTCTTGCTTACAAATATTACCCACTTTTTGGGTGTGACTCATAGATTTGAAGATATTAGGCAATTTTCAGGACCTTGCGTGTTCCAGGTCTCCAAATGAATGATATGTTGAATGACTTGAGGCCTTACTTTCCTTGTCACAGACTACTTGTTGTTCTTAGGGAAGGGACTAGAGATGAGCGAACGTACTCGGTAAGGCCGATTTCGCAATCGAGCACCGCGATTTTCGAGTACTTAGTGAAGGGTGAAAAGTACTCGGGGGCGCCGGGGGGCGGAGCGTGGCGTGGTGGCGCGGGGAGTAGCAGCGGGGAACAGGGGGGAGTCCACTCTCTCTCCCTCTCCCCCCACTCCCCTCTGCAACCCCCTGCTCACCCACAGCGCCCCCGAGTACTTTTCACCCGAGTAGTGAAGTACTCGAAAATCGCGGTGCTCGATTGCGAAATTGGCCTTATCGAGTACATTCGCTCATCTCTAGAAGGGACCCTTTCTAAAATGACAACGGGAACAACTCTATCAGATATCTTCCCTTCTGCTCTTGCGGTGGGGACTTGTGTGACGAATACTAGGAAGTGCAATCAATATTTGAATTTCAAGTGATAAACATTGTATTGTTTTTTTTCAGTTTTGACTTTGAGTGAAAATGGATTCAGAACTTTCATCTTCCAAAGCAGCTGCAATGAGTTTAAGACATAAAGACAAGATTTTTTTTAGCAGGTACGAAATTCATCAAATTACTGGTAGTAAGTTAACTTTCAGGTGTTGCAAAGTTAGTTTTATATGTGCAAAGTCTAATTTTGCATCAAAGAAGCTTCAAGACTTACTATCTAAGAAGTATTAATTTTCTGGGAGAAATCTAAGATTCCAACCAGACTCTTGAAAGATTGTGTTGCAAAGCTTGAAAAACTTTATGAACAGTGGAAAAAACTGCAAAAAAAAAATGCTGTCAGAACTTCAAGTTTTGATACCACTGCTGTAAAGATAGGTCATATCAGAGGAACATGTGTTCTGTTTAGAGATGAGCGAGCGTACTTGTCCGAGCTTGGTGCTCGTTCGAGTATTAGGGTGTTCGGGATGCTCGTTACTTGAGACGAGTACCACGCGATGTTCGAGTTACTTTCACTTTCATCTCTGAGACATTTGCGCGCTTTTCTGGCCAATAGAAAGATATGGAAGGCATTATAACTTCCACCTGTGATGTTCCAGCCCTATACCACCCCCCTGCAGTGAGTGGCTGGGGAGATCAGGTGTCACCGGAGTATTTAAATCTGTCCCGCCCGCGGCTCGCCACAGATGCATTCTGACAGAGATCAGGAAAAGTGCTGCTGATGCTGCTGCTGCTATAGGGAGAGTGTTAGGTGTTATATTAGGCTTCAAAAACCCCAACGGTCCTTCTTAGGGCCACATCTGACCATGTGCAGTACTGTTGAGGCTGTTGTGAGCAGTAATGCACAATTTTTTTTTTTTTGTATATCGGGCGTGCAGAGCATTGCGTCCTCAGTCTGCAGTCATTGTACAGAGAAAGGGGCGAGTACTGGTGAGGCAGGGACAGTGGGAAAGGTGAAAGAGATATACAGGTTATATAGGCAGTGGGCTTTTTCAAAAAAATTGGGGAAAAATACTATATTTGGGCTGCCTGCGACCGTCTTCAGTGTACTGCATGTCTGCTGGGGGTAGTAGTCCTAATTAATATGCAGCTACGCGTTACAGCAGGCTTGCGCAAAATTGTTTCCTGGCTCTGCTGTCTCCGTTTCATCACCGCCGTCATCCCACCAGAGGGAAACAGTATACATAATATACGCTGCCTACAGTATCTGTCTGCTGTATCAGCTCAGCATTTAAAAAAATAGAAGCAAAATACTTAAGGCCCACTAGTGGCCTTTGGCCACTTGACTGCTTCTGCGCTGTGAATTCCACTAGCTCAGTCATACGCACCTACGTCTCAGTGCAGGCGTGTGCAAAGTTGTTTCCTGGCTCTGCTGTCTCCGTTACATCACCGCCGTCATCCCGCCAGAGGGAAACAGTATACATAATATACACTGCCTACAGTATCTGTCTGCTGTATCAGCTCAGCATTTAAAAAAATAGAAGCAAAATACTTAAGGCCTACTAGTGGCCTTTGGCCACTTCACTGCTTCTGCGCTGTGAATTTCACTAGCTGAGTCATACGCACCTACGTCTCAGTGCAGGCGTGCGCAAAATTGTTTCCTGGCTCCCCTGTCTCCGTTACATCACCGCCGTCATCCCACCAGAGGGAAACAGTATACATAATATACGCTGCATACGGTGTCTGTCTGGTGTTTCAGTGCACCATTTAAAAAAATAGAAGCAAAATACTTAAGGCCTACCACTGGCCTTTGGCCACTTGACTGCTTCTGCGCTGTGAATTCCACTAGCTCAGTCATACGAACCTACGTCTCACTACAGGCTTGCGCAAAATTCTTTCCTGGCTCTGCTGTGCGTTCCATAAGCAAAGTCAGCCTCCAACCACAGGCCAATAAGCGGCACATTTAATTACAGCGTTCTGTTTCTGCTATACTCGTAATACACCATGCTGAGGGGTAGGGGTAGGCCTAGAGGACGTGGACGCGGGCGAGGACGCGGAGGCCCAAGTCAGGGTGTGGGCACAGGCCGAGCTCCTGGTCCAGGTGTATCGCAGCCGACTGCTGCGGGATTAGGAGAGAGGCAAGTTTTTGGGGTCCCCAGATTCATCTCACAATTAATGGGTCCACACGGTAGGCCTTTATTAGAAAATGAGCAGTGTGAGCAGGTCCTGTCGTGGATGGCAGAAAGTGCATCCAGCAATCTATCAACCACCCAGACTTCTACGCCGTCCACTGCTGCAACTCTGAATCCTCTGGCTGCTGCTCCTCCTTCCTCCCAGGCTCCTCACTCCATTACAATGACACATTCTGGGGAGCAGGCAGACTCCCAGGAACTGTTCTCGGGCCCCTGCCAAGAATGGGCAGCAATGGTTCTGAATCCTCTCCCACCGGAGGAGTTTGTCGTGACCGATGCCCAACCTTTGGAAAGTTCCCGGGGTCCGGGGGATGAGGCTGGGGACTTCCGGCAACTGTCTCAAGAGCTTTCAGTGGGTGAGGAGGACGATGACGATGAGACACAGTTGTCTATCACTCAGGTAGTAGTAATTGGAGTAAGTCCGAGGGAGGAGCTGTGGTGCAAATATAATTGGCTATTTGTAGCCCTCCATTTTGTCCTTCATCCTCCATTTTGTATTTTACATACGAATAGCTATGAACATTCATGTGGACTTCAAACCTGTTTGGTGTAGGAAGCTTTGATGTAACTGTGAAATGTGTATGCAATTTGTTAGTTCTTTGTATAAGATAGAGGTCTAACATATCTATATTGGTCTTACTTATACAGAACAATGCTACCTGCTTTTACTACAATTCCATTTCTATAGGTTTGTTTGAGCTCTGTCCATATACATTGTATGGCCACGAATCTGTTGAGTCTTGTTAATCCTGTGATAATATCAGCATTGTCTAGGGAATTGAGTTGTTGATTCTGAACCTTTGATCAAAGAAACTGGCTACTTCAGATGGTGGGGGGTCTCAGTTTGATAACATCTTGGTTTACAAAGCTTGGGTATGACTAAGCACGTTTTAGTGTATAAAATAGGACAAAAATTGTAATAGAACAGAAGCATCTTGTACCTGTAAGGAGATGATCTCCTACAGTGTTGGTCCATGGAACCCGTCTGCCCGTCACTGTGGCTTCTCCAGTGAAAGATGAACTCCAGGCAGAAATGTTTAAGGAAGGCTCCTACTTATTAACGGATGCAGTTTGTATGTTGTAAGTATGTCTTGTAAGTCTTTTGTATTGTAAAGTGTGTTTATGTTTTATCACTTGCTGTAGGTATTTTACCTGTAGAGAATCATTGTAAACATTTACGCAATATCACCTAGTTTTATGTAAATTTGTTTTATCATAATCATTTATTCATTTGTATTAATAAATTGTGTTGTATCAACCCACTTGTCCTTCTTTAAAGCCGTATCCGAACTTGTTGTTTGCCAGTTGGCAAAACATAAATGGTGCTGTGAACAGGATACGCAGAAGGTTCAGTGGTTGATATTTTGCAAAATTCTGATAATCTGGAATTTTAAGAACTCTCTCTAATAATACAGAAAAATAGTGTGATATTGCATAAAACATGTCTATTTTTAAGAAAAAGAATGTTTTGAATGAATCTGTTGAGATCCCAGGGTGGGAGGAGACTCCCTATGATACATTGGCCGCTGAATGGTCAAAATGTGCAGGTTTAAGTGAATCATGGGAAAAGTGTTTGAAGGATGCCGAACCAGTGAGTGTAATCTCATGTTTGCAAAAAGTCAAATTGAGGAAAGAAAAAGATTTTATTAAAGTGTCGAGACGCGGATGGATGTTATTAGAAGCGTATCGTATTCAAAGAGAAGAGAAAGAACGAATGTTGGTGCAAGTGCAAGAATTAGAAAAGCAGTTGTGTGAGGCAAGAAGTGCTTTGACAATTGCTCAGTGTCAGAACAAGTTGATTATGGATAAATGTGATGGCTATCAGAATGTGGCTGAGAAGGCAGCAGTACAAGTGGCTCAGTATAAGTCTAAGAAAAGACGAAGAGTAAATAGAAGGAAAGTTGCTTTGGCCATAGCTGAAGCAGGGGTTAAATGGGACCCTGATAAATGGGATAGAAATATCTGGGATTCTAGCAGTAATGAAGAAGATGATGAGGGTTGTGGTGAACAAAGAAGAGTAGATTCGTTAACAGTTGAGGCTAAACCAGCTGTTAGAAGCAAGCAAGTAAAAACTCTTGATAATGGTCAAATAGCTACTAAATCTGCTAACAGTAAAGAAGATTTTTCTCAGCAAGAAATAACTGATCTTATTGGTAGATTTCAGCAGAAGTCAGGAGAAAGTTTAATAGCTTGGATGGTACGCCTATATGATCAGGGAGCTTCAGGGGTTACCTTGAATGCACAGGATGTGAAAAAGTTTATCACCCTTAGTAATGAACCAAATGTCCAAATAGCATTCCGTGATTACACTAATCTGGAACAAGAAGGGTTAACAAATGTGTTAGCTGTAACAGCCAGGGGGTGTAAGGAGAAATATCCCAGTGAAGCTGATTGGCTTTCTGATGGCAGACAGTGGTTTACGGTAAGAGATTGTATTCAGCGTATTAAAGAGGAGATGATGAAAACAGCTATTGTTGTGGGACATGCAGATGAAATGATACAGTTGCCCTTTCCAATGGGTGTGAGGAATAAAATTATTAAATGTGCCCCACCAGCATACAAATTTGTTATTATGGCTTTATTGGTGAATCAGACTGGACAGGAAACAGGAGCCGTCCTGGAGGTGGTCAGACAATTGGGAGATTTGGGCGAATGGGGTCCCAAGCAATATTCTAACAGGGAAAGAGGAGATAAGTGTCAGAGTAATAATGTTAAGAATCGGGTTTCCAGAAAAGAAATGTTTGTTGCATTATTGAAAGATGGTGTCATCAGAGATACAATCGATGGTGTAAGTACAAGACACATGTGGAGGATGTACCAGGATAGGGGGCTTAATAAGAAACAGGGGTCCCAAAATAAAAAAGTAATGATTAAAGATGCAGAAATTCCACAGCGGGGGTGCAGCAAGTCACATGGCAAGAGAGACATCCCTCCTTCCATGTCGCCGGAACAACCCACTGCATCCAGGTTAGAGGATTTTTATTCAGAGGTAAGATCATTGGTGAAAGTATTAAAACAGGAAAGAAAGGAGGCGGAGTCACAGCAAGATTAAAATCCCAATCCTAATAGAACTCAGGTGACTGAAGATACAGTGAGCAGGAAAGAGATGTTAACAGTCTTATTAAAAGATGGGGTCCCATGTAATAAAATAGATGGGATCCATACAGATGACATGTGGAGAAAGTATAAGAAAATGGGATTATATGACCCGGGGGAAGAATTCAGGGAAAAAGTACCTGATAGAACTCCAAATGCTCCAATGTGGAAAGACTATAATGATTGGAATAATCTTCTGTTTAATATGCTATATGTCTCACTGTGTGTTTGTCTTTCCTTTTCCCCTTTTAAAGTAACAGGAAACATATTCCGGCAAGGAATACTAGGATGATGATGAGCCGGCTGAGATCCTTGGTTTTGAAAAATACTGAAGTACCTTTTCTAATTATAGGTTTTATTTTACAGATCAGAGGTCAAGACTGTTTGTTTGGAGGAGGGGATGCTAATAACTTTTGTTTGTTTGTAGAAATAACAAGAACAGAACTTTGGTCATGATTGACATGTGATATCACCACACAATAGATAGAATAGATAGTTTTAGCTTTGCTTCACTATCAATTGTAAAACCAACCACACAACTACCTAAATTTAGACAAGGTTTTTTGATTTTAATTTTTTTTTTGGAGCTCCAGTGCATATGGAGTTCAGGAGAACTCATGTGTATTGAAAAAACAGACTGCATATTAGCTGTAGGAAAACCCTTGTTCAATGTCTAATGTTTGTGTAAATGTTGTTTGTGTACGTTAAATCTTTGTGGATCCTGGTAACATCTGAGACCATGCAGAACGCAATACAAATGTTGGGTTTACGAAATATATGGTTATTTGAGTAGATCAGAAACTTTACTGCATATTGAATGAATGGATTGAAGGCAGGGAAAGTGAGTGTGAGATACACATAATTGTGTGTTGGGATATTACAATGTACAAATTCATTTACATGAGTTGGAATAATACAATATCTATTTGGGTTTTGTTTTGTGGGAAACTAGTAACATTATGTGAATATGTTGCATAATAATGTACTTGTGAAAAAGTGTTATGACAAAACTAAGATTATTGCGGTATACATTTGATTAATTTGGTTTGCAGTGTTTGATAACATATGAGATAAATAAGTAATTGTACTGATGACGATGATGATAATGATAAATTGAAGATGTTTGTATTGTTACTTGATTGATTTGACTTGCAATATTTGAAATTATGTCATTTGTTTAAATGACTAAGAATTCTTGAGTTTTATGTCTACTGTATATAGAAGGTATTTGTGCTGAAATGTAGAAAGATTAGGAATATTAGAAATATTCATTTGCTACAACAGAAAATTAATCAGGTCCCTCTGGGCAGACTTTGCTTTATTGATAAATTTGACCTACAGATTTTTGTTTTATCTATTTTTATGAAGGGGTGAAGAAAAGCACACAAGACCCCAGATTGTGATTTTGTTTCTGTTTGATTTGCCATGGACTGATTCATTCTGCATCAAGTTTATTTGGGACTGAGAAAATTTATGAACTGAGTTATTTCCACCAGGACATTTGGACTTTTGCAATTGTGATTTGAGATTTCATCTTCTCTAAGTGCATGCTGCACCTATCCACACGCTATGACTATTCAACTGAGCCTGAAGAACTGACAAGTGTGCCCAACTACTGCTAAACTGTCATCGGAGTGAACCTCAGATGTTCTGCAGAATGCTGACCGCCAGCTGATGACGTCAAAGGAGGGCTAAGCCTCACAGCTCCTCCCTGAAGACCTCGGGCAACAAAGTGGTGTAGAGAGGGCATCTGCAAAATTCTAAGAAAGGGGCTCTATAGTCAGCTGTGGATACTTCTGGATACGGAGAATGGAGAAGATTGTTTGATACCAATTAAATGGGCGGGGACAGATTCCTACTTAGGGTCTGTTCTTTGGCTAACCAGGGAAAGCAGTGAGGGCATAATAATCCTTCCCTGCTTCCCTGCATCGGAGATCCTATAGGTTTAGGATCTAAATAAGATCAAGAGAAGAAGAAACTATTTTACAGGAAGAGAGATTTGTATTCAACATCTAACGGTTTTTGAATTTTTTGTTTTTCGTTATTTTCTCGAGCCCAGATTTGACAAGATTGGTTTTATGTTGATAGCAAATGGATATATATATAGGGAACAGGTATTTGGTTGTTTATGTAATATATTTCAGAAGTTGATTAATAGAGCTTGAAGATCAAACCATGATATGTCAAAGTACATATTCCAACCCTAAATTGTATGCTAATTTTATGTATCTTGATGAAATAGTTGTATGATGGCTACAAATAGCCAAAGGGTGGATTGTGGTGCAAATATAATTGGCTATTTGTAGCCCTCCATTTTGTCCTTCATCCTCCATTTTGTATTTTACATACGAATAGCTATGAACATTCATGTGGACTTCAAACCTGTTTGGTGTAGGAAGCTTTGATGTAACTGTGAAATGTGTATGCGACTTGTTGGTTCTTTGTATAAGATAGAGGTCTAACATATGTATATTGGTCTTACTTATACAGAACAATGCTACCTGCTTTTACTACAATTCCATTTGTATAGGTTTGTTTGAGCTCTGTCCATATACATTGTATGGCCACGAATCTGTTGAGTCTTGTTAATCCTGTGATAATATCAGCATTGTCTAGGGAATTGAGTTGTTGATTCTGAACCTTTGATCAAAGAAACTGGCTACTTCAGATGGTGGGGGGTCTCAGATTGATAACATCTTGGTTTACAAAGCTTTTGTATGACTAAGCACGTTTTAGTGTATAAAATAGGACAAAAATTGTAATAGATCAGAAGCATCTTGTACCTGTAAGGAGATGATCTCCTACAGTGTTGGTCCATGGAACCCGTCTGCCCGTCACTATGGCTTCTCCAGTGAAAGATGAACTCCAGGCAGAAATGTTTAAGGAAGGCTCCTACTTATTAACGGATGCAGTTTGTATGTTGTAAGTATGTCTTGTAAGTCTTTTGTATTGTAAAGTGTGTTTATGTTTTATCACTTGCTGTAGGTACTTTACCTGTAGAGAATCATTGTAAACATTTACGCAATATCACCTAGTTTTATGTAAATTTGTTTTATCATAATCATTTATTCATTTGTATCAATAAATTGTGTTGTATCAACCCACTTGTCCTTCTTTAAAGCCGTATCCGAACTTGTTGTTTGCCAGTTGGCAAAACAGGAGCGCATAGAGGATTCGGAGGAAGAGCAGCAGGACAATGAGGTGACTGACCCCACCTGGTTTGCTAAGCCTAGTGAAGACAGGTCTTCAGAGGGGGAGGCAAGTGCAGCAGCAGCAGGGCAGGTTGCAAGAGGCAGTGCGGTGGCCAGGGGTAGAGGCAGGGCCAGACCGAATAATCCACCAACTATTTCCCAAAGCGCCCCCCTCGCGCCATGCCACCCTGCAGAGGCCGAGGTGCTCAAAGGTGTGGCAGTTTTTCACTGAGAGTGCAGACGACCGACGAACTGTGGTGTGCAAGGTTTGTCGCGCCAAGATCAGCCATGCAGCCACCACCACCAGCCTCACCACCACCAGCATGCGCAAACATATGATGGCCAAGCACCCCACAAGGTGGGACGAAGGCCGTTCACCGCCTCCGTTTTGCACCACTGCCTCTCCCCCTGTGCCCCAACCTGCCACTGAGATCCAACCCCCCTTCTCAGGACACAGGCACGACCGTCTCCCGGCCTGCACCCACACCCTCACCTGCGCTGTCCTCGGCCCCATCCAGCAATGTCTCTCAGCGCAGCGTCCAGCCGTCACTAGCGCAACTGTTTGAGCGCAAGTGCAAGTACGCCGCCACGCACCTGCATGCTCAAGCGTTAAACGTGCACATAGCCAAATTGATCTGCCTGGAGATGCTGCCGTATAGGTTTGTGGAAACGGAGGCTTTCAAAAACATGATGGCGGCGACGGCCCCGCGCTACTTGGTTCCCAGTCGCCACTACTTTTCCCGATGTGCTGTCCCAGCCCTGCACGACCACGTCTCCCGCAACATTGTACGCGCCCTCACCAACGCGGTTACTGCCAAGGTCCACTTAACAACGGACACGTGGACAAGCACAGGCAGGCAGGGCCACTATATTTCCCTGACAGCACATTGGGTGAATTTAGTGGGGGCTGGGACCGAGTCAGAGCCTGGGACCGCTCACGTCCTACCCACCCCCAGAATTGCGGGCCCCAGCTCGGTGCTGGTATCTGCGGCGGTGTATGATTCCTCCACTAAACCACCATCCTCCTCCTCCTCCTACGCAACCTCTGTCTCGCAATCAAGATGTGTCAGCAGCAGCACGTCGCCAGCAGTCGGTGTCGCGCGGCGTGGCAGCACAGTGGTGGGCAAGCGTCAGCAGGCCGTGCTGAAACTACTCAGCTTAGGAGAGGAGAGGCACACGTTCCATGAACTGCTGCAGTGTCTGACAGAGCAGACCGACCGCTGGCTTTTGCCGCTGAGCCTCCAACCAGGCATGGTCGTGTGTGACAACGGCCGTAACCTGGTGGCAGCTCTGCAGCTCGGCAGCCTCACGCACGTGCCATGCCTGGCCCACGTCTTTAATTTGGTGGTTCAGCGCTTTCTGAAAAGCTACCCACGCTTGTCAGACCTGCTCGGAAAGGTGCGCCGGCTCAGCGCACATTTCCGCAAGTCCAACATGGACGCTGCCACCCTGCGCACCCTGCAACATCGGTTTAATCTGCCAGTGCACCGACTGCTGTGCGACGTGCCCACACGGTGGAACTCTATGCTCCACATGTTGGCCAGGCTCTATGAGCAGCGTAGAGCTATAGTGGAATACCAACTCCAACATGGGCGGCGTAGTGAAAGTCAGACTCCTTAATTCTTTACAGAAGAGTGGACCTGGTTGGCAGACATCTGCCAGGTCCTTAGAAACTTTAAGGAGTCTACCCAGATGGTGAGCGGCGATGCTGCAATCATTAGCGTCACCATTCCTCTGCTATGCCTCTTGAGAAGTTCCCTGCAAAGCATAAAGGCAGACGCTTTGCGCTCGGAAACGGAGGCGGGGGAAGACAGTATGTCGCTGGATAGTCAGAGCACCCTCATGTCTATATCTCAGCGCGTTGAGGAGGAGGGAGAGGAGCATGAGGAGGAGGGGGAAGAGACAGCTTGGCCCACTGCTGACGGTACCCATGCTGCTTGCCTGTCATCCTTTCAGCGTGTATGGCCTGAGAAGGAGGAGGAGGAGGATCCTGAAAGTGATCTGCCTAGTGAGGACAGCCATGTGTTGCATACAGGTACCCTGGCACACATAGCTGACTTCATGTTAGGATGCCTTTCTCGGGACCCTCGTGTTACACGCATTCTGGCCACTACGGATTACTGGGTGTACACACTGCTCGACCCCCGGTATAAGGAGAACCTTTCCACTCTCATACCCGAAGAGGAAAGGGGTTCGAGAGTGATGCTATACCACAAGACCCTGGTGGACAAACTGATGGTAAAATTCCCATCTGACAGCGCTAGTGGCAGAAGGCGCAGTTCCGAGGGCCAGGTAGCAGGGGTGGCGCGGAGATCAGGCAGCATGTACAGCACAGGCAGGGGAACACTCTCCAAGGCCTTTGACAGCTTTCTGGCTCCCCAGCAAGACTGTGTCACCGCTCCCCTCTCAAGGCTGAGTCGGCGGGGGCACTGTAAAAGGATGGTGAGGGAGTACGTAGCCGATCGCACGACCGTCCTCCGTGACGCCTCTGCCCCCTACAACTACTGGGTGTCGAAACTGGACACGTGGCCTGAACTCGCGCTATATGCCCTGGAGTTGCTTGCTTGTCCTGCGGCTTGCGTCTTGTCAGAGAGGGTGTTTAGTGCGGCTGGGGGAATCATCACGGATAAGCGTACCCACCTGTCAAACGACAGTGCCGACAGGCTTACAATCATCAAGATGAACAAAGCCTGGAATTCCCCAGACTTCTCTTCTCCACCAGTGGACAGCAGCGGTACCTAAACAATACGTAGGCTGCACCCGCGGATGGAAGCATCGTTCTCTATCACCATCAAAAATGGGGACCTTTTAGCTTCATCAATCTGTGTATTATATTCATCCTCCTCCTTCTGCTCCTCCTCCTGAAACCTCAAGTAATCACGCCGAACGGGCAATTTTTCTTAGGCCCACAAGGCTCAGTCATATTACTTTTGTAAACAATGTTTATACGTTTCAATTCTCAATTCAATAAAGCGTTGAAACTTGCACCTGAACCAATTTTTATTTTAACTGGGCTGCCTACAGGCCTAGTTACAAATTAAGCCACATTAACCAAAGCGATTAATGGGTTTCATCTGCCCTCTTGGTTGGGCATGGGCAATTTTTCTGAGGTACATTAGTACTGTTGGTACAACAATTTTTTTGGGCCTTCGCCTACAGTGTAATCCTAGTAATTTTTAGCCCACCTGCATTAAACCTGACGTTACCTCAGCTGTGCTGGGCACTGCAATGGGATATATTTATGTACCGCCGGTAGCTTCCTGGGACCCACCCATGCTGTCGGTCCACACAGAGTTGTAACTGCATGTGTCCACTTCTAAAGAACCCCAGTCTGACTGAAGCATGCAGTGTAGGCCGAAGCCCACCTGCATTAAACCTGACGTTACCTCAGCTGTGCTGGGCACTGCAATGGGATATATTTATGTTCCGCCGGTGGCTTCCTGGGACCCACCCATGCTGTCGGTCCACACGGAGTTGTAACTGCATGTGTCCACTTCTAAAGAACCCCAGTCTGACTGGGGCATGCAGTGTGGGCCGAAGCCCACCTGCATTAAACCTGACGTTACCTCAGCTGTGCTGGGCACTGCAATGGGATTCATTTATGTACCCCCGGTGGGTTCCAGGGAGCCACCCATGCTGTGGGTCCACAGGGACTTCACATTGGGGATTTGTACCTGCCTATGTCTATGAATTAAAAACCCCGGTCAGGTTGGGGCATGCAGTGTGGGCCGAAGCCCACCTGCATTTAATCTGACGTTAGCCCTGCTGTCCAGGACACTGCAATGGGATACATTTATGTACAGCCGGTGGGTTCCAGGGAGCCACCCATGCTGTGGATGCACACGGAATTCCCATTGCGGAATTGTACCTGCCTGTGACTATTTATAAAAAACCGCGGTCTGACTGGGGCATGCCATGCAGACACGTTGACAGAATGAATAGTGTGTGGCACATGGGTTCCCCATTGCTATGCCCACGTGTGCAGCTCCTGATGGAGGTGGCACAGGATTGGATTTCTCATTGCTTCTGTACAGCATTGTGGGCTATCGCCCCGCCCCTTTTAAAGAGGGTCGCTGCCTGGCCGTGCCAACCCTCTGCAGTGTGTGCCTGCGGTTCCTCCTCATGGCAGACGCACTTATAAATAGACATGTGGGTGGTGTGGCTAAGAGGCCAGCGTGTGGCATGAGGGCAGATGAAGGCTGCGCAGGGACACTTTGATGTGCGCTGTGTAGATTGGGTCGTGCGCGCGGGGGGGGGGGGGGTTGGGCAGCATGTAACCCAGGAGAAGTGGCAGTGGAGTGTCATGCAGGCAGTGATTGTGCTTTGTTGAAGGTAGTGTGGTACTTAGCTAAGGTATGCCTGGCTAATGAGGGTTTTTCAGAAGTAAAAATTGTTGGGGGGGGGGCACTCTTGCCGCTATTGTGGCTTAATAGTGGGACCTGGGAACTTGAGATGCAGCCCAACATGTAGCCCCTCGCCTGCCCTATCCGTTTCTGTGTCGTTCCCATCACTTTCTTGAATTTCCCAGATTTTCACAAATGAAAACCTTAGCGAGCATCAGTGATATACAAAAATGCTCGAGTCGCCCATTGACTTGAGTAACGAACCCTCGAGCATCGCGAAAAGTTCGTCTCGAATAACGAGCACCCGAGCATTTTGGTGCTCGCTCATCTCTAGTTCTGTTCAAACAAATGTTTGGGAAAAATCGTTTACACCTGGCATCTCGTTACCACATCTTAGAAGTTTTGTTAAAGGCAGTGTTCGATTGCAAAATTGACTCTACCACCGGCCCTCAACCAGATATCTTTAAAAAGTTTCAAGCTGTGGTCTAAGACAAAAGGAAACGCAAAAGTGGTATTGAGGATAAATATATTAACCCCTTAAAGGACATGGCCTATTTTGGCCTTGAGGACCAAGCGATTTTTTGGTATTTTTCCATCTCCATTTTTCAAAAGCCATAACTTTTTATTTTTCCGTCAACGCGGCCATATAAGGGCTTGTTTTTTGCGTGGCGAGCTGTAGTTTTTATCTGTGCACTTTTGGGTACATATACTATATCGTAAAACTTTTATTATTTTTTTTTATGATAACAGGGAGAGAAAACGCCTCAATTCTGCCATAGATTTTTTTTTTTCTTTTTCTTACAGCGTTAATCATGCAGCATAAATGACACACTAAATATTTTTTGCAGGTCGGTATGGTTACAACGATACCAAAATTGTTATATTTTTTGGGGGTATTTACACTTTTTTGCAATAAAACCCCCTTTTTTTTGGAAATCTTTTTTTTTCTCTATAGCTGCATTCAAAGTCCTGTAACTCTTTTATTTTTCTATATACGGAGCTCTGTGAGGGCTTATTTTTTGCGAGATGAGCTGTAGTTTTTATTGGTACCATTTTGGGGAATGTACGGCTTTTTTGATCACTTTAATAGCATTTTTTGGGAGGCAAAATGCTAAAAATTAGCATTGTGCCTCCGTTTTTTAGCGTTTTTTTTTAACGCTTTTTGTCGTACAAAATAAAAAGTGTGTTCAACTTTTTGTACACGTCGTTATGGACACGTCAATACCCAATATGTGGGGTTTTAATTTTTTTTTTTACTCTTTTTTATGCTAATATTAGAAAAAGCATAAAACAGGGGGTTTTTTTACATTTTTTTTTACATTTTTCTTTTGTTTACGTTTTTCTTTTCTTTTTTTTACACTATTCGAGTCCCTCTGAGGGACTTGCAGCACTGTGCCAATGATCGCTGTCATAAGGCATGGCAGAGCTACTGCTCTGCCATGCCTTATCACTTATACAGCGATTATAGACACAGGCAATACAGGACACCAGTGTCTGGCATCCTGTTGCCATGGTGACAGGCCGTGCTCTCGCGATGACATCGCAAGAGCCGGCTGGAGACACAGAGGGAGCGCGATCCCTCTGTGAACTCTTTCCCTGCCGCGATCTACTTAGATCGCGGCAGGGAAGGGGTTAACAGCGGGGGGCGCATCTCCGATGCCCCCCCGCTGTTGCAGCAGGACGCCGGCTGTGACTGACAGCCGCCTCCTGCTGCGTTATAGCGCGGGATCCTATGTGATCTCGCGCTATCCCCAGGACGTACCGGTACATCCTGTTGCGGGAAGTACCAGGCTCCCAGAATGTACCGGTACGTCCTGGAGCGGGAAGGGGTTAAAAACAAAATAAATGATCCTTAAGAGATTTCAAGCTATCTTTTAGAAGAACCAAAAAAGCATCAGCACAGGGATGACTATTAAAAATAGCCCCCAACCAAGATTTTCAATTGTTAAAATTGCTTATAAATTATTACAAAATGATAAAGAGGTATCAGAGAAAGCAAGAGACAACTTTATAAATCACCTGTGGTATCTAATTTCAGAACAAGTGGCATTTGGGTTTTTTGATGAAACTTTGAAGGAAGAAATTAGGGAAATAAATGGCTTTGAATTTATTATCTTTTCGAGAGCAGAAGGTTGAAAATGAATTAGATGACAGAAAGGTAAGAGCACAATTCGGCCTTGAAGAGGCACATTCACTGTTGATCAAGGAAATAGATTTTAAAATTAAATTTTACATTTTTTTAAACGGTTCAAAATTTCAACCCGGAAAGTGATTTGGGTGTTTAGTTTGAAAACCCTGATTACTTAAAAGGTAAAATAATCGTAGAAAAATTAAAGGCTGTAAATGACACAGCGGAGAGGAGTGTCACATTGATCCAAGATTTTAATTCAAGTTTTATCAAGAACTTGTTACAAGTCGTAGCAGAATATAGGAAACTGTGCCATGATAATACAAAAGCCACCCTCTCTAAGCCTCTTCCTGATGTTTAAATCATGTAAAATTTAAGTAAATGTATTTCTTTCTTTTTTTTAGTTGGTACAATACACTTTAATATTCTTTTTTGTAATACATATTCTTTTATCTTGTAATAAATCATCTTTTTTGTGTGAAATACATTTCTTGTAATTTCTTTGGATTTTTGTTCTTCTCATACAATACCCTTTTTTATCTTGAATTTGTAAAAATTTCTCTGAAAACGGGGGGCGTGGCCTAGATGCAGACAGGGAAAGAAGTGTAATCCCGAGCTCCGTTCTCCCTCGGCCTTTTAACCTACTAAATAGCTTTTCCAGCACTTATAAAAGGCATAGAAACATACCGGAGGATCTCCTGCACAAAATGCCGAAGAGAAGAGCAGTCAAAACTCTTCTGCCAAAAGTCTCTGACTTCTTCTCTACCCGCAAATCTGTTGAATTCAGGCAGCATCACAGAGTGTAAAAAATACTCCTTTATTTAAACCATTAAAAAATGGTGGATGTAGCAAGCAGCCATGTATCGGCCCTACAATTGGGCCTTTGTCAAGCTATCAATCTACTCCACACAATAGTATATATAGTATTCAACTACCAATCACCATACAGCCCACAATTAAAGTAAACATAATACACATGTGCACGGCACTCACCTGCCAGACCCATCACAAAATGTATAGGGAAACATGGCTGCATCCAGCAGGCAAAAGGATATTACAAATCAGCATCGCGCCACTTGGTCGGCGTCGCTGTGACGTCATTACGTCCTACGTCATCCCGTCGACGTCGCGCCACCTGATCGGCATCGCCGTGACGTCACTATGTCCTACGTCATCGCGCAAGCGCCTCCATTGCGCATGCGCAAGGAATCCTTAATGTCCGGCAACTACTAAAGACACCAGCAGGCCACTGTTGTGAATTGGGCCTGCGTAAACACGCTCCAACATTGCCCACAGATGTTACCTTCCATGCATATCATCTGCCCTTTATCCGGTTTACCACCTCAAATTCAAAATTGAACACAACCACCCTCTAGATATTATGGAGATTAATAAAGCACTTTACAACTGAAGAGCAGTCTATTATTATGTATATTTTAACTCCATGTTAAACGGGGCACAGTAACGTGTTACATTTAAAGGGGTTGTCCCGCGCCAAAACGTTTTATTTTTTTATTCAATAGGCCCCCCGTTCGGCGCGAGACAAACCCAAGGGATGGGTTTAAAAAAAAAAGGTTTAGTACTTACCCGAATCCCCGCACTGCGGCGACTTCTTACTTACCTTACCAAGATGTCCGCCGGGATCTTCACCCACGATGCACCGCGGGTCTTCTCCCATGGTGCACCGTGGGCTCTGTGCGGTCCATTGCCGATTCCAGCCTCCTGATTGGCTGGAATCGGCACACGTGACGGGGCGGAGCTACGAGGACCAGCTCTCCGGCACGAGCGGCCCCATTCACCAGGGAGAAGACCGGACTGCGCAAGCGCGTCTAATCGGGCGATTAGACGCTGAAATTAGACGGCACCATGGCGACGGGGACGCTAGCAACGGAACAAGTAAGTGAATAACTTCTGTATGGCTCATAATTAATGCACGATTTACATTACAAAGTGCATTAATATGGCCATACAGAAGTGCTGAACCCCACTTTCTTTCGCGGGACAACCCCTTTAAGTTCCTGGCACGATCATAGCAGTTACTTATGCAGGAATTACTTCCTGACAACACACAATGTAGTGCCCAAAAAGGCGAACCCCTCACTAATTATGTATAAATAACGCATAATTACTGCATAACAAAACATCTTTTATTGATAATGTGCACACCATTTTCTCAAAATAATCACAGTCACCAATGGGTATATATTACTTTGAACCAGAACAATATGCAATAGATGTCGTGGTGAAAAGACCATATTCGGACAGGAATCCCAAAAATTCTAGGATTATGCCAGCGATGGATGCCACCATGTGGTGATCCCCAACTCTGCAATGCACCTGCAGGGAGCAACAAGAGATACATAAAATTAAAATCAATATATACAACACAGTGCAACATATACATATAATACAAAAAATGAATGAAAAAAAAAAAAACATTAAAATTATATGTTCAATAGGATCAATCAACAAATGGTAAGGGGTTATAGTCAAGATTTAACCCATAAGGGGCCAGAGAGTCAAGCTCGAAGATCCATTGTGCTTTGAGAAATTTAAGTCTCTTCTCTCTATCACCCCCGTGAAGACTAATAGGGACAGCATCTATGATCCGGTATCTAAGTTGACTAATATTATGTCGTGCCTCATGAAAATGCTTAGGAACATCCTTCTTGCCCGTGCGGATTGTGCTCTTGTGCTTCAAGATGCGACTCCTCCCATTTCTGCGTATCAGCGTGGTGCTAATCTTAGAGACAGGTTGGTACACACAGTGAGTAAACCCAGAGACCAGACAGGACAGATGACGTTGGCCCCGCAGTTGAAAGGTAACTTTCCTTGCCTAAACTGTGCCAGCTGCAGCAATATGGTGCACGGCAGCACATTTACGCATCCACGTACAGGCAGGAGTTATAATAATAATGGCAGATATACATGCAGTACCTCGTTTGGGGTCTACCCGTGCGGGTTGTTGTATGTTGGAAAGACAACTCTTGAATGTAGGAGTCGCATCTCCAAGCCCAGAGATCAGCAAAAATACCCTACAAATGGTGATTCCCAACCAAAATAATAATTCACAAAGACAAAGCAGTGCAAATAATTACATCTCCAGAAGATGGTGCTAAAATCCTATCCAAGTGGAATATCCCTTTACCAGAAACCTTTCACTCAGCAAGAGCGCAAAATCTCCAGAAAGCTTCCAATCGCCGCACTTTACCTTCTACCGCTTCTTAAAAGAAAGGAAATGATCTAACCTTAAATGGATCCTGCAACACTCACTTGCTGGACTTCAAGTTTCACCAATACAAGATAAAAGGCTAATGTCTGCTCGCCGAACTTTTCTACCCCCAAATGTACCAGGTTTTAATACCTGCTATACTTCTCTGTTTTACTTGTTTCTATATACAGGTCTCCAACTATATTCCTAGAAAATATTCATCTTTACCTCCGCCCAACAGCAGTCTTACTTCTGCCTCCGTGTATAACTACAATCTCAGAAGTCGCATACTCCTATTTACACTCTGCAAAAGACCTGTCTTTGTTTATGTAAGTTTCACAGTTATTATATTGTTTGTTACTTATGCTGCCAAGTTAAATCCATGTAAAATGCATGCACCTAATATTCACTATGTCGATAAATATTTGCTCACTTAACGTTAAAGGACTAAACTCCCCCTTCAAAAGGGCGATGGTCTGGAAAGACGCAAAGTCAGCAAATATTGATGTGTTATGCCTCCAGGAAACACATTTCACGCAACACTCATTAGGCAGTAACTCAGGGTCAGGGCAAGATAAATGAGGTTATTTTCAAAATGGCTCAACAGGTGAGCATATCATCTTAATTAATCCTTTCCTGTTTTAGCTGTTAAATGATCTTTCTATGTTATGTGATCTGCTTTGCTTGTACAGGTTTTTTCCAGCTTAGAGTCTTTGTGATGTTCTCTGCATTTCCATTGTAGATGTGGCCATATTTGAATAAACGCTAAAACGTTTTGACATTAAACCTTTGATAAAGTCTCACTGTGTTATCAGGATCCTCACACACAGGAGAGATGGCTGATTCTACAAAGGGAGACACTGATGTTCAGTATCTGGGTCTCCTTGCCCTCATAGCTGGACTGGTGATACATCCATTTATTATAGGCGTCAATGTCACCGACTGGTGGAAAGGAAGATCAGTGACTCCTGTGGACCACATTGTTACTTGTCTTGGGATTTCAAGGATGTGCTTTGATTGTGCTAATATTCTGCATTCCTTTATTTATCCAATCTTCCAGGGAAACCTGGATTCTCGTGTAGCTCTTGTTATAAGTATAGGTAATAATTTCTCAATTTATGCCAATATCTGGTTAACATCTCTGCTCTGCATTGTCTTCTGGCTGAAGATCTCTAATTTCCACACCAGACTGTTCCTGTATCTGAGGGAGATGATAGCACACCGGACTGTTTATCTCATTGGAGCCTCAGTACTTATTTCCACAGTAAATAGTTTGATATCCTTGTTAATAACTATTACAGAGGACTCCAGTAGTGGAACATATAATAAATCCATGACTAATTCAATAACATATTGCAAATATACTCATCATGTATACCATGTTACCATTGGAGCCTTCTTCTCATTGCTTTCCTATAGCATTTCCTCTGTCTTCCTCTTCACCTCGTTGTATCATCACACAACAAAGATGAAGATGAGCAGCAATTTATCCATCAATCTGGAGACATATTATTCAGTGATGAAATTTGTGGCATTCACTTTCATCTATAACACTGTATACTTGCTTTGCTATTTTTATTGTATTTATTATTACTTTGTTCACTGTGTGTATCTTTCATGGCTTGGTGTTGTCATGGGATTTCTCCCAGTTCTACATTCCTCCTATCTGATCTACAGAACAGCCAAACTCAGGAGTCAGATGTACAAGGTTCTTCAGAATGTAATTGATTTCTTATTTGAAGGCAAAGATGCAGAAACCAGAGAGAACATAGAAGTAGTAGCTCTATGAGCTGAATATATATGGGATGGACCTCCAATGTGTAATATATGGGAGTCCTGGACCAGCACTAATAAGTAGAATGCTAGTAGGTGTGCCCACAATTAGTTAAGCCCATTAAAGTAAATGGGGTAAGTGGTGCTGAGCTATAAGCTGCTGTGCCAGTGTAATGAAGGCTGTGGCTGCTTTATTCTGTTGATTTTTGATGGTCCTAAAAGTTGGACTCTCACCAAGGTTATAGGTAACATGGGGCTCGTACAGTTGGTCCTCAACCACCTTGAAGACCTAAGAATCCTCTATTATCATCTTTCCTGGATGGTTATTTGGTGATCCTATCCAGCAAAAAAGATGTAGATTAATTGTCATGTACTGTATGCATATACATGACTCTGTCTTTTGAAGTTTAATGGATATCTTTATATTAATAACTACCATGGGCATCAATGTAGAGGGCCATATGTATGTGTGCCCACCTCTCCCATATGTGTCTGCAAGAGTAGCTCAGGAGGGGTCTGGGTTCCACCTCCTTTTGCTCATCCCTACTCTTGCCAATCATGCATTGATGGGCTACAATTTTGACTATTTTTACATTAAAACTAGATTTTATTTCCAAATATTAAAATACCGCCATGTGGGGGCACACCAACAAAAACAAACAACATATAAATAAAGCCCTACTGGCCTCAGTGGTAGGCCAGAGTATCTGAAGCTCCCTGCTACTTCAAGGCTTATATAGTAACTACAGGACCGCCCCTTGGGATGGGCCTATTGTCTGTTGTCCAATCCTCTATCACCACCTATTATGTATGTAAATACAATCTTGAGCCATTAACATCCTCTTATGCACTTGTGTTCTCAGTTATAGTATCAGGTGCATAATTTTTTAGTAAAAAAAGGGAGAACTTAGTTTAATAAATATAAAGGGCAAAGTTGAAATTTAAAGACGGACGATGCCGTCATGTTATATATATCACGGCAGCGCAATGTCGCAAGTAGGTCGCTTCATGATAAACCGCCGTGTCTGCGAGTCCCCAATGTATTGCATTGAAGCTCCTGAGCTCCATGATTAGAGACAGTCTCCGATGATTGTGTCCAGCGTCGCTGAGTAGGCGGCGTAATGCTGTTATCGCGCGCTCGACGTGTTAACGTCATGACGCGCACGGCGAATCTAGTCCCATAAGCTCACCGGTCACGTGACCATGAATGATGATCACATGACTATCGTCGTATATGAAAGCGCCATTTTGGAAACTTACTGAAGAATGAAAGAGATATAGGGAGGCAACAGAACAATTATAAAAGTTCATAATGTCGCCCGGCGTACTCATTATGAAAGCGCATAATGGATTTTAGGATTTTGACAGCTCATATGGCCATAAAATTATTATTGATGAATCTACAACTAGATGAATAGAAATTTATATTGTTGCCCGGGTACTTATATTGAGATATATAATGGCGCAATATCGCCAGTAGGTCGCTTAATGATATACTGCCATGTTTGCGAGTCCCCACTGTTTCGCATTGTAACTCCTGAGCTCCATGATTGGAGACATAGTCTCCGATGATTGTGTCCGGCGTCGCTGAGTGGGCAGCATGCAGTCAACGCGTGGTCGACGTGTTGACGTCATGACACGCACGATGATTATAGTCACATGTGCTCACCAGTCATGTGACCATGGGTGATGATCACATAACTATCGTCCTATATGAAAGCGACATTTTGGAATCTGGCAGGAGGATGAAAGAGATATGGGGAGGCAACAGAACAATTATAGAAGTACGTAATGTCGCCCGGTGTACTCATTTTAAATGTGCACAATGGATTCTTATGGCCATAAACGTATAATTGATGAATCTACAACTAGATGAATAGAAATTTATATTGTTGCCCAGGTATTTATGTTGGTATATATGAGGGATGTAAACTATTTAGAACTTAGGCACCTATGACAACAAAGTTGATATTAATAAATTAACATCTAGATGAGATCATAGATCCTAATAAATTATGCAATGGCAATAGGTGGATTTGATTTTATTATCTATCTAAACTACAAATATATAGTTAATGAATAGGGATGAGCGAGTATACTCGCTAAGGCACTACTCGCTCGAGTAATGTGCCTTAGCCGAGTATCTCCCTGCTCGTCCCTAAAGATTCGGGGACCGCCACAGCTGACAGGTGAGTTGCGGCGGGGAGCAGGGGAGAGCGGGCTGGAGAGAGGGAGAGAGAGAGATCTCCCCTCCGTTCCTCCCCGCTCTCCCCTGCAGCTTCCCGCCCCGTGCCGGCCCCCGAATCTTTAGGGACGAGCGGGGAGATACTCGGCTAAGGCACATTACTCGAGCAAGTAGTGCCTTAGCGAGTATACTCGCTCATCCCTATTAATGAACAATATTACAAATGGGTAGTCCATATGATTAACTACAGTTTGTTTGTGAGCAGGGTAATTATATCAATTATGTTTAGAGAAAACAATTAAACAGTAGGTTTTCATTAATTCCCTTAGGGTGAACTGTGTCCAACCTAAAGATCCAAGCTGCTTCCTTTTAGAGCAGCAATGGATTAATATTTCCTTTCCTCCTATCTATTTTGAGTAATTCAATGCCTTGAACTTTCAGGCAATCAGAGTTCCTATTATGCTTTTTCCAAAAATGATTTGCCAAAGTCGTGTTTTCTTTACAACAAATATTTCCTGTATGTGCTAATATTCGTCTCCTTAGCTGTTGGCGTGTTTTGCCCACGTACTGCAATGGGCATGGGCAAGGGATTAAATAAACAACATTTTTGGTTGAGCAATTTATGAAGTCCCTAATTTGATATTGTTTATTATTAGTTGCTGAAGTGAATGTATCACCTCTGCACATGTAGCAGCACGTGGCTTACTATATGGCCGTTGAGCACACTCTAACCATAAGCTAGTACACACTATAATCGCAAACAAGCAGAGCTGAGAACCCTGAAGGTTTTTAGCACCAGGCCACTATTAGTATAAGGGTGCATTCACACGAACGTATATCGGCTGGGTTTTCAAGCCCAGCCGATATACGGCGTCTCTCTCTGCAGGAGGAGGAGGCTGGAAGAGCCGGGAGCAGTGCTCTGAGCTCCCGCCCCCTCTCTGCCTCCTCTCCACCCCCTATCCGCCCCTCTGCACTATTTGCAATGAGGAGGGGCAGGGCAGGGGCGGAGCTATTTCCCCAGAACTTAGCCTCACCCCCGTTCCGCCTCCTCTCATTGCAAATAGTGCAGAGGGGTGGAGAGGAGGCAGAGAGGGGGTGGGAGCTCAGAGCACTGCTCCCGGCTCTTCCAGCCTCCTCCCCCTGCAGAGAGAGACGCCGTATATCGGCTGGGCGTGAAAACCCTGCCGATATACGGTCATGTGAATGCACCCTAAATCTGATGGTTACACCTGGTATCAGCTCAAGCACAATTAACCTGGAGAGTGATCAGCTAAATAATATGATCTCATAGCATTCCATGCACAATCATTATAGAGACTGATTAGCCACACAGGCAACCAATTGACTGAGTTTGATCAGTTAAACAACATTATCTCATAGCAGTCTATGCATAATCATTATAGGGATTGATTAACCAAACATGCAATCAATGTGGTGGTTAAACAATGTAAACCCCATATTGAGGGTGCATTCAAACGAACATATATCGGCTCGGTTTTTACGCCCAGCCGATATACATTGTCCTCATCTGCAGGGGGGGGGGGGGCAGAAGAAACAGGAGCAGGAACTGAGCTCCCGCCCCCTCCCTGCCTCCTCTCCACCTCTCTGCACTATTTGCAATGGGGAGAGGTGGGGTGGGGCGGAGCTAATTCTCGGAACTTAGCCACACCCCCGCCACACCTCCTTTCATTGCAAATAGTGCAGAGGGGTGGAGAGGAGGCAGAGAGGGGGCGGGAGCTCAGTTTCTGCTCCTGGCTCTTCCATCCTCCTCCCCCTGCAGATGAGGACGACGTATATCGGCTCAGCGTGAAAACCGAGCCGATATACGTTCGTGTGAATGCACCCTAAGGTTCAAATAGATTTTACTTAATTATAGCTCCCTTGGTCATTAAGACAACATGACACTAAGTATATTGTGATGCACGATTCAATAGCATAAAAGGTTGATTGGGTGAAATGATTCAAACATACTGGGGATATCTAAATCAAGGTTTAATTTTTTGTATTCTCATTCTAACCCAAATACAAGGTTATAAATTTCACTTCCTGATGATCCGCCTCATTGGCGAGGAAACTCGTTGAAGCTTCACAAAACCGAATAGGATTCACATGTACCTACCTTGAAGTTTTATAAAACCGAATAAGATATACATGTACTTGCCTTCATAACTAAATAAAAGATCGAACATAAATGAACTACAGATACTAATCCTCATGACACAAGTGCATCAACACACTAACTGAAAGCTATAAATGATACAAGCGCCATCAGGCCTCATTGAGTAATAGTAAAAGTGTGTTTTATACTCATTCAAATCTTCTTACAACCAGTGGGACTGCGTTAACCATCATATCTGGTTTATAACGCAACAACAAATAGTACCACTGGTAGGTTCCCCCATTGTTTTCTCATTAAAGGGGTAACCTGGTCTTGATTTAGTCCCCTATAAAGGGCTTTATTTATATGTTGTTTGTTTTTGTTGGTGTGCCGCCACCTGGCGGTATTTTAATATTTGGAAATAAAATCTAGTTTTAATGTAAAAATAGCCTACACTATGAAAGGCCTTACTTTAAGAATAGACTACTAACTACTGATGGGCTACAGTGTAGTGTAGCACAGCAGCTGATATGCTATAGGAATTTACAGATATCTCTCTGATATTTCTATCTTATGTCACAACTGTAATTAAGACATAATTAGCATAGCAATGTACTCAATCTTATATTTCCATTGCAGTTTACTGGAGGCCTATATTTTTGCTGCTTCTTATAGCATCTCTATCAACTAACACCCTGTGCATCCAAGTATTAGCTGCGTGAAGTTATGTTGTTTCCCTGAGGACAGCCTGCTGCGTGAATATGATAGTGGCCATAAATGACTGCCCTCTAAGCTTACCTACAAAACTTATAATCAGGCTGCTTGCATACTATCTCTATTAACTCACACTTTTTGTATTATACACTTTCAGCTCGCATAGCTTACATGCATTTAGTTCCTCTATGGACATACTCCAGATCTATTTCAGTCACCTACTCCTTTGTTTTAAAGTGTCTGTCAGAAATCAACTTTTTGGACACCACCATAAAAATTTCAAACAACTCAATAGACATCCCCATACCGCAAACCAATACATTGACCCACATACCTCAGATAGGACAGTTACCATCCTAAGCCCATCAAAAAGTCCATTGTCTACAGCTAGGCCATCAGATATAACTGGATCTGCTCCAACCCAACAGACAGAGAGAAACATTTACACAATCTCAAAAAGACATTTTTAAATCAGAGCTACCATTCCACCTCAATTGATGAACAAATCACCAGAGTCACTAGGATGCCCAGAAATCAACTACTCC
The DNA here is from genome assembly GCF_035609145.1 of Eleutherodactylus coqui. Classification (NCBI taxonomy): domain Eukaryota; kingdom Metazoa; phylum Chordata; class Amphibia; order Anura; family Eleutherodactylidae; genus Eleutherodactylus; species Eleutherodactylus coqui. Next base: position 30,675,240 of record NC_089837.1, read on the forward strand.
AATACAAGGAGAAAGAAAAAAATGGACTTTTGCCTCAAGTGGTGACCTACAGTCACAGCTAGAGGTTTTAAGTAAGACCGCAAATAAACTACATCATACCCTACACAAAGATGACTGTTTTAAACCATATTCCTGGACTTTCCCCTCCTATGTTACAGACAACCTCCTAATTTGAGGAGCTTTATAATCAGGAGTGCATTGCCTTCTGACATACAAAAAGGAACGTAGCCCCGTAATGAGAAGAACTGCAAAACTTGCTCACATATACTGACCGCGGACAGGATATGGTTCCCAATATACAGCAGGACTATAGGATCCCTGGGAAATTCACATGTTCCACATCCAATGTTGTATACCTGATCCTGTGCAGTAAGTGTCCTGTTGGGGGGTCGTTATATTTGGGAAACAGGAGAAAAACTGAAAACCTAGGATGAGATCTCATCTACACTCAATTGGAGAGGAAAAATGGAATTTCCCGTGGCAAAACATTTTTTGCGGTCACGGACATGGCATAGAGCAGGTGAGAGTTATTATACTGAAGGGCAACTTGAAGTCACAGCATCACAGAAGAATTTAGGAGTATAAGTTAATGGCTATGTTTAACACCCTCAAGAATGGAATGAACCTCAACCCGGGTTTCTTGCATAAGTGGAGCATATGAAATGTCTGAAGGAGGTCAAGACGGGTGTCCTCTTCCCAATCATTTTTTGTTTTTATCAAAAAAAATTTGAAATTGATTTTAAGAATGTTTCCATCTAATAGGTGGTGCTGTTAAGGGAGTATTTCTAACCTCTTATTTGTACATTAGAGATAAGAGATATCATAAAACTGTCCTCAGCTTAGTGAACTGATTTAGTTTTTGTCCATCTGCTCAGACTGTCTTGTGTTTTTTTCAAGTCTCAAATTTCTGTGTGAACATTTATTTAGATCAAGAGGAGTGTGCCCTCCTCCCCTCCGCATCTGTATGTTATAATCATGTGGCATCCAAACTAGTTTCACTCATTAGCCTGACCAAAGGGGGTGAGATATCCCCGAAAGCTTGCTGTAACCTCATGTATTTTTGTTAGCCATTAAAAGGTATCATATCTACAAGATGACTTGGTTTTACTCACTTTGTCCTTTTTTGAGCATATATATGTTAATAAAGTATACAATTTATTATTTTGTGTTCGGGAGGGTATAACCATTAGGGTTTTCTCTTGCCTCTGACAATTTTCTTGGTAATTTTTTGTTTAGCCCGGTATATCTCATGGCTCTCCCCTTTCCTTACAATCTATAATAGAGTCTGGCTGGGATGTAATTACACTATTAGTTTCATTGGCTCAACTTTGCTGTAAAAATATTTTTTTAAACCATCAAAAAATAATATTTCTTGTTTAATGATCCCTCAAATCAAGCGAGTAGTGTCATATATCTTCAGAAATAACTGATATGTATTATGCTTTCCAATTAATTCTACTAAATAATAATAGTAAGAGTTGTTCACAATTTATTATTAGACCACATTGTGACACACATAAAGCTATTTACATAATAAGTGCACATTCCTGGGGCACATTCCTGGGCCATTAATAGCTATCCATAGCACCATAACACATGCTATGCATGGCGTGGACTCGGGCGCTGAACTCACTACATTCATGGTGCATATAAGCTGTCTTTAACAACTGACACCTGTCTGCAAGACCCATAATCAGAGATAACTCAGATTGTGGATGTTGACACTTTAAATGTTGCTGTTTGTTCTAACAGCTGCATTTAAATGTCCCGATCAAATGGCTTGAAATTTCCTAAATGGCCCCAATGTGATAAGAATGCAGAGGTGCCGTCCGTGTGTCATGACAGTCTAATGGCCTCTGAAGGCCCCAAGGCCTGCACGTATTTCTGCCTATTTAGATGTGTCTTCAGCACTTCTTTGATAGGCAGCTTGTTAAAACACAATCAAACAGTCGCAAGTTCAAGTCACCTATGGTAACTAATAAAAAGGATTGAAAAAATAACTAAAATAAAGATTTTTTTTTTAAATACTAGAAAAAATAATATATTAAATGTTAAAAGTAGGATAGTGAACCAAATTTTTCCAATGTTTTGGTGATGAAAGATAATGATGACTCCAATTTAGTGAGTGTTAGGTTAACATCATTTGTGAAAAGGTTTTTTTGTGTGTGTCATGGGCGCAGCTCTAATTACTCTAATGTTTGGATAAGTTCTAATGTCCTCTGCCAATGGTTCCATGAGAATCTAAAAAATTAGGGGTCACAGCGGGTACCCATGTCTTGTGCCTTTTTGTTATGTTAAAAGCCTTGGATGGGAGCTCATTTATCAGAATGTACATGCTACAGTCAGCGAGACCACGGAAAACTGGCAAAAATTAGGGGGAGGAGAGTAAATGGGAAGAAGGGGGGGGGGCACAAGACTTTGAGAGTTTCCTCTCTAGTAAGATTAAGTCCCAGTCCCTTCTTCCATTCCCTTAGGAACCAGGGTTTCTCAGGTGAGGTCTGTAGAAGGCGGCCTTTATATACTTGTGTGACCAATCTCTTTAGTCGCGAGGGAAGGGAGACATAAGTCTCGAACCACAGGGGATCTCTAAGTTTGCTAAATCTAGACGTCTGAAACCGCTTCAGAGAATGGTAGAGACCCGTTCTGCTCAGAAAATCTGAAGGGAGGTGGGCAAACCTAGTGTCTAACTGAGCCTGATTTGTGAGTTTGGGGCCTTTAAGGATATCATGTATCATAAGCTCTTTAAGTTTGTCCAAAATCCCCTCCACCCCGAGTGGTCTATTCGCCAAGATCGCTGGTATCAAGGAGGCAGGAGTCATTGGTGCAAGTGAATGTTTCTCAGCTGTCTCCGAGTGTGCCGACCTGAGTACTTTAATTGTGCCTTTCGTAATGGGGCTAAGCGATTGGCACTTACCCAGTGGAGGTCCGTCTGCCCACAGTAGGACCTGGTTGTCCCTACCCAGCATATTCCTTTCTACACAGAGAGTAGGAGAGGTTGTCTCAACGTCTATCAAGGAGATCCATCTGGCAATGTGGATCGCTTTATAATATAATTGTAGGTTTGACAGGCCAGTGTCTCCCTGAGAGCGTTTTTGAACTAGGTAAGAAAAGGCCAACCCTGGTTTGTGTTTGTCCCAAATGAATTCCCTAAACAGCCTATGGATTTGGGGAAAAAAAGGGACTTCTTTTGGGACTGTGTGGAGTATATAGATGATTGATGGCAAAATATACGTAGAAATAAGATTTTTCCTGCCCAGCCATGAAATTAGGAGCAAGTTCAATTGCTTAAGCTGATTTTTCACTTTTTTAATCAGAGGAATATAGTTTGTGTCATACAAGTGTGTGGGGTTGGACGTTAGCGATATACCTAGGTATTTAATTGTTGAAGGTGGCCATCTGAAGGAGAACTGTTTTTTTAAGTGAGTAATAATGTGGAGTGGTGTGGAGATATTGAGGGCTTCCTATTTGTCATAATTAATTTTAAAATTGGACAGCCCGCCGAAGAGGTCAAAGATCTCCATAAGCGCCGGGAAAGCCCTTTTTGGGTTTGTAGTGAGGATTAGAAGGTCATCAGCAAAATCCGCAGTAGTATATATAGTGTCCCTTATCTTAATGCCTTCAATATCAGTAGTCTGCCTAATTCCTTGAAGTAATGTCTCCATCACTAATATAAACAGTGCAGGGGAGAGTGGGCAGCCCTGTCTGGTTACGTTTCTTATAGGCAAGGATTTTGATAATGTGCCATTGACCTGTATTCTAGCGGAGGGATCTGAGTAGAGTGAAAGGATGGCTCTAATGAAGGAGGATGGAAAGCCAAATTTCACCAAGGTATGTTCCATGAAGTTCCAATTAACCCTATCAAAAGCTTTCTCAGCGTCAGTGGATATTAATACCAGTGGTAGTTTGTTTATCTTCGCGTAGTGTATGGTGTGTATCGCTCGCGGTGTGTTAAATTTCCCCTCCCTACCCAGGACAAATCCCACTTGATCTGGGTTTAATAATTTGGGGGGATAGGGGGCTATTCTTTGGGCAAGTAATTTTGCCCATAATCTGGTGTCCGAATTTAGCAGTGATATGGGGCAATAGTTACTACATAGGTCTGGATCTCTATCTTCCTTAGGGATTAATGTAGTAAAGGCCTCTAGGGATTGTTTGAGTAAAGCTGAGCCCAAAAGAAGAGAGTTAGAAAATTTGGTGAGGTATGGGACAAGTATTTTTGCGATTTTTTTTGTAATAAAAAATTGGAAGCCCATCAGGGCCTGGGCTGTTCCCGTTAGGGGTGGAGGCCAGGACCCTGGTCACCTCATCTTCCATAACCGGCTGTACAATTGATGAGGCGTCGTCTTCAGACAGACCTGGGAGCTTTAGAGTGTTTAGGAAAGCGAGGAAACGTCAGGAGTTTCCTCTGACTTCTTTTTAAGATTTTCCTAGACATCCTCAGTAGACGTCACCACAGATCCCATGGGGGTTTTAATCAGCGAAATAAAGGTTTTCTCTTTTTGTTTTTTGATCTCATCATCGCTTTTGAGCCTCCGTCTACATGTATATAAATTTTGCATTTGGAAGTGAACAGGGTCTTTGCTGATTTTATATTTAGGACATTTGTAAGTTTTTCTCTCAGACATTTTAGTTTCTCTAGAGTGTCATTGTTAGGGTAATTTTTGGGTAGGGTTACAGTGTTAGCGATATGGGCGAGTGAGTTAATCTCCTTATTTCTTTGCCGTTTAACTCTAGTGTCTAAAGATATCAGTTCTCCCCAAGTATTAATGTGACAAAGACAGGGGCATGGTCCGAGATTGTGATTGGACCAATATCGGTCGAGGTGACGGAGTGTATGTGTTTTGCCTGATACCAGTAAGTAGTCAATTCTGTGTTATGTGGAGTGGATGGAGGAAAAATAAGAATACTCCCTCACCCCTGGGTTCAGGATCCTCCAAACATCTTGCAACTTTAGCTCTGATAAAAGGCTCTGTAATCTATGTGTTTGTTTACGGGCAGACGACCCAGAACCCGAGGTAGTGTCCAGTGAGTGGTCTAATGCTAAGTTGAAATCACCTCCAACTACGCACATGCCCTTCACGAATTCTCAAAACTTGGTCAATACCCATACTAACCACAGGATTTGGTTTTTATTTGGGGTGTAGTGGCTGGCAAAGGAGATCCTACTATGTGCGACTGTGCCCTTCAGAAAAATGTATCTGCCACTCGGGTCCAGCTCCATCTGCTTGTGAACAAAATGAACCCTTTTGCTAATTGCAATTGAAACCCCTCTGGAGGCTGAGGAGTGTGTGCAATGGCACCATTTATTGCAGTTAAATGTTGGGAGATTAGGGACACAGGTGTGGCGAAAATGAGTTTCTTGAAGAAACACCACTTCTGGTTTATATTTTTTCAGGAGAGAGAAGACTGGGACCTCTTCTGCGGATTATTCCACCCTCTGACATTAAATTAGGTAATCTTAACGTCTGTCATGGATCAGTCTCAGGGAAATTTCTACAAAACGCTGATCTGCCCTCTTCCTCCTTATCCAACTGTAAACATACTTGCCGTACAAACATTTAATAACAACGAACACCACAAAACGTGGTTGAGTGAGGATGTTAATCAAGCAACAGAGCAAGGGGAGAGCCATGCCAAATAGGCCCTGCGCCTGTTCCTCAACCAGGCCCAGGGTTGGGGCAGAGCCCCCATGGCTCGTCCTGATCTCCGCGTGTTCAGGGGGTGGATGGACGCTCACCTTTTAAGGTGGGGATGACCCCCAAGACCTACATAAGCTAATGTTGCTATATTTTTTAATTTGGGCAAAAATACAATAATACAGCCCTATTTCAGCAATTAACTAAATTAAAAACAGACCGAATGAGACCATAACCCACAGTAATAAGAGGGTTTGGAAGAACATCAAAAACAGTTCAATAAACAATTACAGCCCTGTACCCACGTAATGGGCGCTTAAGAAGTAGTAGTGAAGGGGGTGGACCCCGAGGTGGAAGCCGTCCAACAAGGTCCCCAGTCCCCTATTTAGTACTCTATAGGTCCCGAGTCCCCACCCCTGCGCCCGATACTTGGTCAGGGCTTCTTGTCAGAAAAGCAGCAAATAAAGATCTCCATCTTCCGGCCCTGCCCAGGCCCTCCTTGTGTAACCAGAAGTAGTCGTGCAAATCTGGAGAAAGAAGGGAGAGCAATGGGGGGGGGGGGGAGTAGAGATGAGACAGAGAGAGACCCTCAGAGCGCCTATTGGCGTATTAAGGAGGGACCCGGTTTTTAAGTCCCAACCTGTAGTCTCTTTTTGTGTCTTGGCGTTCTAGGAGCTCTATTGAGTGAACAGTTCTTGGGTTTCTTCAATTGAGGCAGCTGGTCTTTAGTCTGGACAGGCAGCCACGATGGAATGTCCAGCGCAGCTATCTCCAGCCTCTCCCAAGCTTTCTCGAGATTATCCGGTGTCCCAATGGTTATCTGTTCGCCGTCTTTGAAAGTGGAGAGGCCGAATGGAAAAAAGCCATCTCAAAGGTAGTTTTTTTGAGCGCAGAGCCTCTGTCAAGGGTTTCAATATGCGCCTTTTGGCCAATGTACTGGGGGTGATGTCTTGGAATAGGAGGATTTTATTGTCCTCATAAATGATCTCGCGTATGTCTCTGGCTTTTTGTAAGATAGCAAAAGTGTCCACGTAGCTTAACAGACCACAGATGACATCTCTAGGTGGTTCTATCAACGAGGGTTTAGGCCGCAGGGCTCTTTGGATATGTTCTATTACTATTTCTCTGTCTTTGTGCCGCTAGGGAGTTGTGTTTTTTTTAAACGTATTTGTCAATCTCCGCCTGACTTTTGTTGGTTCTGGGGTGTCTGCGTGGTCTTTATTCTTATCTTTTCCAATTTTCACCATTTTGTGAGTAACCGTTCTGCTGCTCCACTGTAAGCTGTTATTTCAAAATTAAGTGTCTACGTGTCAGTCCATCCGGTCGGTAGGTTTAGAAAGCATAGGTCTCAGTGTCTCCCATTTACATTTTGGTTATTTAATCTCCCATCTCGGGCCCTTGCGCCCAGCTCTCTTGATAGCTTGACTTAGCGGGTGTGTGAGCGTCCCTGCACCTGTGGGTTAATCAGAAGAGGGGCAGCGCTGTGCACGGGTCGCCTGTGTCTCAACGTCGGTCTCTGACCCTGGATCTCCAACCAGAGCCCCGGTAAGGGGATAGTCCGCAGGATAATGAGGCTGAGAGCGGAGGTGGTGAGTCAGGCCAGTGCCAAGGAGCAGCCTTAGTTGCTTGACTTAATAGGCTGCTAAACTCTGTGTGGTCTCTCAACCACACTGCTTCCTTGAGTTTTTATTTAAAGTTGTTCAGGGTTGTGCTTCCTTAGAGCCATGCTCCAGGCCTGCAGTTCCAGGCCTTTTGGTGTTATCTGGGTGCGGCTCTCGGTGCTAATGGCCGCCGTGTCAGACTCCGGCCTCCTTATGTTTGCCGCCTGCTGGGGCCTCCAGGCCACTTGTTGCCCACGCACCTGCTCGCGCTGGGTCGAGCCCAGTGTCCAGCTCACCGACACCTCTCACCACTAGTGTCACGGCAGCGGCCTCCGACTCCTGTCTCTGGAACCACCGGCCGCCTCTTACCCGCTTATGGGGATTTGATGTCCCATTAGGCGCCGCTCACCTCTCAAGGCTGTGACGTCACTCCAGCTCCTGGGAGCGCCACGCCACACAGGCTGCCCGCTCCTCCTTGCAGCCGCCGTGCACGGACCTCGGTAAGCTACCTCTTTTTTGTATGTCACCTCTCCCGGGGGCCGTGTAGGATCTCCGGAGCACACCCGCTGCTTCTATATTCACGGGGATTGCTATGAATCTGGCGTCTAATGACGGAGCCCAGCGGTGTGTGTCCCTCTGCCTCAGCGTCTAGGCCACGCCCCCACAAATTCAAATTTCTAAAATGCTTGAAACAGGTATCCCCAATGTACCCTGTTGAATGCCCTCCCTGCATCCAAGGACAATAACAGGGAGGGTACAATATAAAGGCAGAGTGGCAGCATAGATAGTTGCAAAAATATAATTAAGGTTTATTCTCCCAAACCAGCAGCTACATTTGGACCTGAGGGTCTTTGACAGTTTCCTATAATAGTGTTCATCTCTCAGAATGTTGCTTGCTTCTAATTTATAGTACTCTCTCTCTCAAGGATGACCATGGCCCCACCCTTAGCAGCATTTTTTATAACAATATCACTGTTGGTTGACAGTTATAGTCTGAATCTTACTGACGTTTTTCTGTGCGGTTTTCCCTTGTTGTAATAATTTGAGGAAATCGTCCAATACTTTGTCCTCCAGGTGCTTGATTTTCTCTTTTTTTGGATGGAAAAGAAACGGCTGATTTTTTGACTAACTTGTCGAGATCTACAAATAGTTTGAAAAGGTCTGATTGATGAGATGGGCTGAAAGTAAGCCCTTTGCCAAGGACCTCCACTAGAGATGAGCAAGCACCAAACTGCTCAGCTGCTCGTTGCTCAAGTCGAACTTTTCGTAATGCTCGAGAGCTCGTTTCGAGTATCGAACCCCTTTGAAGTCAATGGGCGACTTGAGCATTTTTGGATGGGACCGATGCTCCGCATAGCAGGGACAGCATGCATGGCTGCATCTGAGGCTCCCAGGTCCCACTATTAAGCCAAAATGGGGGCAAGAGTCTGGCGGTCACCCTCCTAACAATTTACTTGGGACAAACCCTAGCAAGGCATACGCACTGGCACATCTTAGCTAAGCACCACACTACCAGCAACCAAGGACATTCACTTCCTGTGGGTGACATCGCTGCCTCTTCTCCTGGGTTACATGCTGGCATTGCTGTCCAACCCTCCCGCATGACCCTGCACCCACAGTGCACACAAAAGTTTCCCTGCGCAGCATTCAGCTGCCCTCATGCCACACGCTCGCTTCATAGCTACACCACCCTCATGTCTATTTATAAGTACGTACTGGATGAGGAGGAACTGGAGGCAAACACTGCAGAGGGTTGGCAGGGCCAGGCTGAGACCCTCTTTGAAAGTGTGGGCGATAGCCCACAATGCTGCTGAGAATTGATGATAAATTGACGTACGATCATCATTCCAATCCCGTGCCACCTCTGTCACAAAAATGTCAGGAGACGCAAACGTGGGCATAAAGGGGACTCAGGTGCCAGCACTTCTACACATCTCCACAATGCAGCAGCACAGGTGTCATAAAAGTAACCACCACAGGTATACAGTGACCCTGTGAAAATCTCATGAAATCACTAACGCTTCTGTGAATGCTCCATTCCTGTATCTCGGATAACTGTGGTAATTTGTAGCACGAGATATAATACATGCTGACCAAGGCAGATCCCCAGACCCCAAGCAGGAGGAGGCATAATAAGCCCGAGAAACCATGACCGAGGTAGGACCCGCAATATTCTGTGTGGGTAGCACGTGAGCGGGCCCTGGGTCAGGCTCGGTACCAGCCTTCACCTTGTGTGACCCAAGGTGCCGTGAGTTACATAGCAATGGGAAATCCATGTGTCGCCACACTATTCTTTCTGTGTAGGTGTCAGATAGCTGAACACCGCGCTAGGAAAGCCAACTGTCCTACCCAAGTCATTCAGTGTATTTGTGCCAGATAGCTAAAACACAGCAATGGGAAATATTTGTGCACCCACAGCCTAGGCGAGCCCATGAAACCCAAAGAAAGTATTAAACATGAAGCAATTACAGTGCCAAAACATGGCAGACTTTCACTCCGCCGAGGACCTTGGCCTCTGCACACACCCTCAGCAATCGTTGGCATAAAGCGGACTCCGATGCTAGTACAGCTGTGAACGTCTCATTAAATCAGTTACGGTTGCTTTCATCGGTCCAAAGACTGGATGAACCAGGAAGAAGTTCCACAGGCCAAACCTGGCGCAGTTGCATTTCCCCCAGGACTTTGGCCTCTGCACACACCCTCAGCAATCGTTGGCATTGTCTTACCTGCTCATTATTTAGCTATTTAATAACCTCATTAGCGTACGAGCCAAGCATACTGGTCTAAGACAGTTTTCAAGGCAAGACAAATATAAAACACAAGTTTATTTACTCCTTAGTATATGAATGTAAGTGAAACAGTTAATTAACATATAGGCATTGAGATCACATGGGTAACAAAGATAAGCATCAATACATCACCGGATATTGTAGCATCACTCCGCAATCGGGGGATCTCCAGGTACGATTGGTAAGAGGATCCGGGAGAATGCTGACAGTTGTCAGCCACAACACGAGTCCCGGGCTCCTCCCTGAAGATCACCGTTATTTATACTATTGTTTGGTTATGTAAAATATTCGCTTCTGCGCAGTATGATAAAACACATCATTCTTAGGTAAATAAAGCGGTGCATGTGTTTTGGCAATATATATACTACTGCATAGTTTCTCTATGAAGATATCCATATCTGGACAATATTACTGTGCTACATCCCGTAACTATGAGTCACTGTAACTGGTTTTCACTAGACCATATATGTCCAGAGCTTCTGTAGAATACTTCAAGGAAGTTTAAAAATAGTAGACTAGTATTAGAGATAGGTAAGCGCACACAGCAAGTAGTTATGATTACCTTCTACCTACACCTTTTGACACAATCTCTCAATCAATCATGTCTCAAACGTATCACAATCGGTCCTTAATAGAGATGAGCGAACGCGTTCGTCCGAGCTTGATATTCGTGCGAATATTGGGGTGTTCGGGATGTTCGTTATTCGTAACGAACACCATGCGGTGTTCTGGTTACTTTCACTTCCTTCCCTGAGACGTTAGCGCGCTTTTCTGGCCAATTGAAAGACAGGGAAGGCATTACAACTTCCCCCTGCAACGTTTAAGCCCTATACCACCCCCCTGCTGTGAGTGGCTGGCGAGATCAGGTGTTTGCCTAATATAAAAGTCGGCCCCTCCCGCGGCTCGCCTCAGATGCCTGGTGAGTTAGATGAGGGACAGTGCTGTTTATACCGGAGCTGCTGTAGGGAAAGAATTGGTAGTTAGTGTAGGCTTCAAGACCCCCCAAAGGTCCTTATTAGGGCCACTGATAGCTGTGTGTTGGCTGCTGTTAGCAGTGGCATTTTTTTTTTCTCAAAATTGGCTCTGCAGAGCGTTGCACCTGGCATTAGGGACAGAAGTGCTGCATAGGCAGGGAGAGTGTTAGGAGTGAGTGTAGCCTTCAAGAACCTCAACGGTCCTTTCTAGGGCCATATTTATCCGTGTGCAGTACTGTCCAGGCTGCTGTTAGCTGTGCTGCATTTTTTTTGGGCTTCTCAAAATCGCCTCTGCAGAGCATTCCACCCTCCATTGCTACTGCAGGGAAAGAATTGTATAGGCAGGGCCACAACACAGTTATTATTCATAGAATATACGCAGTGCTGCCTTTTGGTGGAAAAACAAGTGAAAACAAATCTATTTGTCCAGCCTCTGTCCGTCCTTACGGGCGGTGGACACGTGTGAGCTGCGTGAAAAACATTGCTAAATCATACGCACCCAGCTACGCTTTACTGCTGGCTTTGCCATTCGCTTTCCTTAATTGGGAAAAAAAATACCTGCTCTGCCAGAGTTATAATAACTCTGCTACCCTCACGTTCTGTGACACATTAGCAGGGACACAGCACAGTTATTAAACTTCTCATGTTCATTGAATATACGCAGTGCTGCCTTTTGGTGGAAAAACAAGTGAAAACAAATCTATTTGTCCAGCCTCTGTCCGTCCTTACGGGCGGTGGACACGTGTGAGCTGCGTGAAAAACATTGCTAAATCATACGCACCCAGCTACGCTTTACTGCTGGCTTCGCCATTTGCTTTCCTTAATTGGGAAAAAAAATACCTGCTCTGCCAGAGTTATAATAACTCTGCTACCCTCACGTTCTGTGACACATTAGCAGGGACACAGCACAGTTATTAAACTTCTCATGTTCATTGAATATACGCAGTGCTGCCTTTTGGTGGAAAAACAAGTGAAAACAAATCTATTTGTCCAGCCTCTGTCCGTCCTTACGGGCGGTGGACACGTGTGAGCTGCGTGAAAAACATTGCTAAATCATACGCACCCAGCTACGCTTTACTGCTGGCTTCGCCATTTGCTTTCCTTAATTGGGAAAAAAAATACCTGCTCTGCCAGAGTTATAATAACTCTGCTACCCTCACGTTCTGTGACACATTAGCAGGGACACAGCACAGTTATTAAACTTCTCATGTTCATTGAATATACGCAGTGCTGCCTTTTGGTGGAAAAACAAGTGAAAACAAATCTATTTGTCCAGCCTCTGTCCGTCCTTACGGGCGGTGGACACGTGTGAGCTGCGTGAAAAACATTGCTAAATCATACGCACCCAGCTACGCTTTACTGCTGGCTTCGCCATTTGCTTTCCTTAATTGGGAAAAAAAATACCTGCTCTGCCAGAGTTATAATAACTCTGCTACCCTCACGTTCTGTGACACATTAGCAGGGACACAGCACAGTTATTAAACTTCTCATGTTCATTGAATATACGCAGTGCTGCCTTTTGGTGGAAAAACAAGTGAAAACAAATCTATTTGTCCAGCCTCTGTCCGTCCTTACGGGCGGTGGACACGTGTGAGCTGCGTGAAAAACATTGCTAAATCATACGCACCCAGCTACGCTTTACTGCTGGCTTCGCCATTTGCTTTCCTTAATTGGGAAAAAAAATACCTGCTCTGCCAGAGTTATAATAACTCTGCTACCCTCACGTTCTGTGATACATTAGCAGGGACACAGCACAGTTATTAAACTTCTCATGTTCATTGAATATACGCAGTGCTGCCTTTTGGTGGAAAAACAAGTGAAAACAAATCTATTTGTCCAGCCTCTGTCCGTCCTTACGGGCAGTGGACACGTGTGAGCTGCGTGAAAAACATTGCTAAATCATACGCACCCAGCTACGCTTTACTGCTGGCTTCGCCATTTGCTTTCCTTAATTGGGAAAAAAAATACCTGCTCTGCCAGAGTTATAATAACTCTGCTACCCTCACGTTCTGTGACACATTAGCAGGGACACAGCACAGTTATTAAACTTCTCATGTTCATTGAATATACGCAGTGCTGCCTTTTGGTGGAAAAACAAGTGAAAACAAATCTATTTGTCCAGCCTCTGTCCGTCCTTACGGGCGGTGGACACGTGTGAGCTGCGTGAAAAACATTGCTAAATCATACGCACCCAGCTACGCTTTACTGCTGGCTTCGCCATTTGCTTTCCTTAATTGGGAAAAAAAATACCTGCTCTGCCAGAGTTATAATAACTCTGCTACCCTCACGTTCTGTGACACATTAGCAGGGACACAGCACAGTTATTAAACTTAGATTATTCATTCACTAGAGGCAGTGGGGCCTTTCGTTTTCCAAAAAGGGAAAAAATTATATTTGGCCTGCAGTCTTGCGCCAATTTATTTCCTGCCTGTGAAATCAAATCACTGGTAATACAGCATGCTGAGGGGTAGGGGTAGGCCTAGAGGACGTGGACGCGGCCGAGGACGCGGAGGGCCAAGTCAGGGTGTGGGCACAGGCCGAGCTCCTGATCCCGGTGTGTCGCAGCCGACTGCTGCGCGATTAGGAGAGAGGCACGTTTCTGGCGTCCCCACATTCATCGCCCAATTAATGGGTCCACGCGGGAGACGGTTATTAGAAAATGAGCAGTGTGAGCAGGTCCTGTCCTGGATGGCAGAAAGTGCTTCGAGCAACCTATCGTCAACACGCAGTTCTGCGCCGTCCACTGCTGCAAATCCGAATCCTCTGTCTGCTGCTCCTCCTTCCTCCCAGCCTCCTCACTCCACTACAATGACACCTGCTCAGGAGCGGGAACACTCCCAGGAACTGTTCTCGGGCCCCTGCTTAGATTGGGCAGCAGCGGTTCCTCTCCCACCAGAGGAGTTTATCGTCACTGATGCCCAACCATTCGAAAGTTCCCGGGGTCCGAGGGAAGAGGCTGGGGACTTCCGCCAACTGTCTCAACAACTTTCTGTGGGTGAGGAGGACGATGACGATCAGACACAGTTGTCTTGCAGTGAGGTAGTAGTAAGGGCAGTAAGTCCAAGGGAGCAGCGCATAGAGGATTCGGAGGAAGAGCAGCAGGACGATGAGGTGACTGACCCCACCTGGTGTGCAACGCTTACTCAGGAGGACAGGTCTTCAGAGGGGGAGTCAAGAGCATCAGCAGGGCAGGTTGCAAGAGGCAGTGCGGTGGCCAGGGCCAGGGGTAGAGGCAGGGCCAGACCGAATAATCCACCAAGTGTTTCCCAAAGCGCCCCCTCGCGCCATGCCACCCTGCAGAGGCCGAGGTGCTCTAAGGTCTGGCAGTTTTTCACAGAGACGCCTGACGACCGACGAACAGTGGTGTGCAACCTTTGTTGCGCAAAGCTCAGCCGGGGAGCCAACACCAACAGCCTCACCACCACCATGCGCAGACATATGATGGCCAAGCACCCCACAAGGTGGGACGAAGGCCGTTCACCGCCTCCGGTTTGCACCCCTGCCTCTCCCCCTGTGCCCCAACCTGCCACTGAGATGCAACCCCCCTCTCAGGACACAGGCACTACCGCCTCATGGCCTGCACCCACACCCTCATCTCCGCTGTCCTCGGCCCCATCCAGCAGTGTAGTTCAGTGCACCGTTCAGCCGTCGCTTGCGCAAGTGTTCGAGCGCAAGCGCAAGTACGCCGCCACGCACCCGCACGCTCAAACGTTAACCGTCCGCATAGCAAAATTCATCAGCCTTGAGATGCTGCCGTATAGGGTTGTGGAAACTGAGTCCTTCAAAAGTATCATGGAGGCGGCGGCCCCGCGCTACTCAGTTCCCAGTCGCCACTACTTTTCCCGATGTGCCGTCCCAGCCCTGCACGACCACGTCTCCCGCAACATTGTGCGCGCCCTCACCAACGCGGTTACTGCCACGGTCCACTTAACTACGGACACGTGGACAAGCACAGGCGGGCAGGGCCACTACATCTCCCTGACGGCACATTGGGTGAATTTAGTGGAGGCTGGGACAGAGTCAGAGCCTGGGACCGCTCACGTCCTACCCACCCCCAGAATTGCGGGCCCCAGCTCGGTGCTGGTATCTGCGGAGGTGTATGCTTCCTCCACTATAGCACCCTCCTCCTCCTCCTCCTCCTCTGTCTCGCAATCAAGATGTGTTAGCAGCAGCATGTCGCCAGCAGTCGGTGTCGCGCGGTGTGGCAGCACAGCGGTGGGCAAGCGTCAGCAGGCCGTGCTGAAACTACTCAGCTTAGGCGATAAGAGGCACACGGCCCACGAACTGCTGCAGGGTCTGACAGAGCAGACCGACCGCTGGCTTGCGCCGCTGAGCCTCCAACCGGGCATGGTCGTGTGTGACAACGGGCGTAACCTGGTGGCGGCTCTGCAGCTTGGCAGCCTCACGCACGTGCCATGCCTGGCCCACGTCTTTAATTTGGTGGTTCAGCGGTTTCTGAAAAGCTACCCACGCTTGTCAGACCTGCTCGTAAAGGCGCGCCGGCTCTGCGCACATTTCCGCAAGTCCCACACGGACGCTGCCACCCTGCGCACTCTGCAACATCACTTTAAGCTGCCAGTGCACCGACTGCTGTGCGACGTGCCCACACGGTGGAACTCTACGCTCCACATGTTGGCCAGGCTCTATGAACAACGTAGAGCTATAGTCGAATACCAACTCCAACATGGGCGGCGCAGTGGGAGTCAGCCTCCTCAATTCCTTTCAGAAGAGTGGGCCTGGTTGGCAGACATCTGCCATGTCCTTGGTAATTTTGAGGAGTCTACCCAGGTGGTGAGCGGCGATGCTACAATCATTAGCGTCACCATTCCTCTGCTATGCATCTTGAGAAATTCCCTGCAAACCATAAAGGCAGCTGCTTTGCGCTCGGAAACGGGGGCGGGGGAAGACAGTATGCCGCTGGATAGTCAGGGCACCCTCCTGTCTATTTCTCAGCGCGTACAGGAGGAGGAGGAGGAGCATGAGGAGGATGAGGAGGAGGGGAAAGAGACAGCTTGGCCCGCTGCTGACGGTACACCGGCTGATTGCCTGTCATCCTTTCAGCGTGTATGGCCTGAGGAGGAGGAGGAGGAGGAGGAGGAGGAGGAGGATCCTGAAAGTGATCTTCCTAGTGAAGACAGCCATGTGTTGCGTACAGGTACCCTGGCACACAATGGCTGACTTCATGTTAGGATGCCTTTCTCGTGACCCTCGCGTTGCACGCATTCTGGCCACTACGGATTACTGGGTGTACACACTGCTCGATCCATGGTATAAGGAGAACCTGCCCACTCTGATTCCCGAAGAGGAAAGGGGTTCGAGAGTGTTGCTATACCACAGGACCCTTGCGGACAAGCTGATGGTAAAATTCCCAGCCGACAGCGCTAGTGGCAGAAGGCGCAGTACCGAGGGCAAGGTAGCAGGGGATGTGCGTAGATCGAGCAGCATGTACATCCCAGGCAGTGCAACAGTCTTTAAGGGCCTGGCCAGCTTTATGGCTCCCCACCAAGACTGTGTCACCGCTCCCCAGTCACGGCTGAGTCGGCGGGAGCACTGTAAAAGGATGGTGAGGGAGTACGTAGCGGATCGCACGACCATCCTTGGTGACGCCTCTGCCCCCTACAACTACTGGGTGTCGAAGCTGGACATGTGGCCTGAACTAGCGCTGTATGCCCTGGAGGTGCTTGCTTGTCCTGCGGCTAGCGTGTTGTCGGAGAGGGTGTTTAGTGCGGCTGGGGGAATCATCACAGATAAGCGTAGCCACTTGTCAACCGACAGTGCCGACAGGCTAACACTCATCAAGATGAACAAAGCCTGGATTTCCCCAGACTTCTCTTCTGCACCAGCGGACAGCAGCGATACCTAAGCAATACGTATTATGCACCAGCGGATGGAAGCTACGTTCTCTCTCACCATCCAAAACGGGGACATTTCTGCTTCATCAATCTGTGTCTAATATTCCTCCTCCTCCTCCTCCTGCTCCTCCTCCTGAAACCTCACGTAATCACGCTGAACGGGCAATTTTTCTTAGGGCCACAAGGCTCACTCAAATAATTTTTCAGAACAATTTTTATAAGTTTCAATGCGCTTAAAAGCATTGGAACTTTAACTTGAACCAATTTTTCGTTACACTGGGCTGCCTCCAGGCCTAGTTACCACTTTAACCACATTAACCAAAGCGATTAATGGGTTTCACCTGCCCTCTTGGCTGGCCATGGCCAATTTTTGGGATGTACATTAGTACTGTTGATACAGCAATTTTTGTGGGCCCTCGCCTACAGTGTAATCAAATTAATTTTTAGGCCACCTGCATTACAGCTGACGTTACCTCAGCTGTGTTGGGCAATGCAATGGGATATTTTTATGTACCGCCGGTGGGTTCCAGGGAGCCACCCATGCTGTAGGTGCACACTGAGTTTTTAATACATCTGTACACTTCTAAAGAACCCGTCTGACTGGGGCATGCAGTGTGGGCCGAAGCCCACCTGTATTACGCACGACATTACTACCTCAGCTGTGTTGGGCAATGCAATGGGATATTTCTATGTACCGCCGGTGGCTTCCTGGCACCCACCCAGGCAGTGGGTCCACAGGGAGTTTAACCTACATGTGTCCACTTGTAAAGAACCCCAGTCTGACTGGGGCATGCAGTGTGGGCCGAAGCCCACCTGCATTAAGCACGACATTACTACCTCAGCTGTGTTGGGCAATGCAATGGGATATTTTTGTGTACCGCCGGTGGGTTCCAGGGAGCCACCCATGCTGTAGGTGCACACTGAGTTTTTAATACATCTGTACACTTCTAAAGAACCCGTCTGACTGGGGCATGCAGTGTGGGCCGAAGCCCACCTGTATTACGCACGACATTACTACCTCAGCTGTGTTGGGCAATGCAATGGGATATTTCTATGTACCGCCGGTGGCTTCCTGGCACCCACCCAGGCAGTGGGTCCACAGGGAGTTTAACCTACATGTGTCCACTTGTAAAGAACCCCAGTCTGACTGGGGCATGCAGTGTGGGCCGAAACCCACCTGCATTAACCCTTTCCAGTCCACTGTGTGACCTGTGAAGACATTAGGGTTTAAGGCTGTACAGCTCCGTTGTTGGTAGACGTCCGTCGGGGTTCTCTTACTGTATATTGCCAGCCTCTCTGCTGTCGGAGCCTATCCTACGTGTCAGCTCATGCAGTACTGGCTTTAGCCAGCATATAGCGCCGTTGTATAACAGCAGAAAAAGAGTAAGCCCCCTAGGAAAACCATATACAAATTGGATTGGAAAGGGTTAAGCACAACATTACTACCTCAGCTGTGTTGGGCAATGCAATGGGATATTTCTATGTACCGCCGGTGGCTTCCTGGCACCCACCCATGCTGTAGGTGCACACGGAGTTTTTACTACATCTGTACACTTATAAAGAACCCCAGTCAGACTGGGGCATGCAGTGTGGGCCGAAGCCCACCTGCATTAAGCACGACATTACTACCTCAGCTGTGTTGGGCAATGCAATGGGATATTTCTGTGTACCGCCGGTGGGTTCCAGGGAGCCACCCATGCTGTGGGTCGACAGGGACTTCACAATAGGGAGTTGTACCTGCCTGTGTCTATGAATTAAAAAGCCCGGTCTGACTGGGGCATGCAGACACCTTGACAGAATGAATAGTGTGTGGCACATAGGTTCCCCATTGCTATGCCCACGTGTGCAGCTCCTGATGGCGGTGGCACAGGATTCTATTTCTCATTGCTTCTGTACAGCATTGTGGGCTATCGCTCCGCCACTTTTAAAGAGGGTCGCTGCCTAGCCGTGCCAACCTCTGCAGTGTGTGCCTGCGGTCCCTCGTCATGGCAGACGCAATTCTAAATAGACATGAGCGTGGTGTGGCATGAGGGCAGCTGAAGGCTGCCCAGGGACACTTTGGTGTGCGCTGTGGGGGGGGGAGGGGGGGCGGTTGGGCAGCATGTAACCCAGGAGAAGTGTCAGTGGAGTGTCATGCAGGCAGTGATTGTGCTTTGTTGGAGGTAGTGTGGTGCTTAGCAAAGGTATGCCATGCTAATGAGGGCTTTTCAGAAGTAAAAGTTGTTGGGAGGGGGGGGGCCCACTCTTGCCGGTATTGTGGCTTAATAGTGGGACCTGTGAACTTGAGATGCAGCCCAACACGTAGCCCCTCGCCTGCCCTATCCGTCACTGTGTCATTCCCATCACTTTCCTGAATTGCCCAGATTTTCACACATGAAAACCTTAGCGAGCATCGGCGAAATACAAAAATGTTCTGGTCGCCCATTGACTTCAATGGGGTTCGTTGTTCGAAACGAACCCTCGAGCATCACGGGAAGTTCGTTCCGAATAACGAACACCCGAACATTTTGGTGTTCGCTCATCTCTAGTCCTTAATCATTCACTATTTGCCGTATGATACCATTAAAATTTGGGGTTTTCTACAGAATACCTTATATGCCATGAAACAATTCCATAGCGATAAAAGTATTACAACTATGGCCAATGCCAAAACAGGATGTATTAGCCAATTAAGAGTGGTTTGTGCAGATGATGAATATCCCATAAAGATGTCATACCAATGGTGTGACGTGGCATCAGCAATAGCCGATCCCATCTTTACAATTTTGCCAGCTATTACAGTAGTACTTAAAATATGCGTTGCCAAAGATTTATTAAGCAATTTAATATGTTGCTGTACTTCTTCTGTGTCTTCTAACAACTTTTTGAATTTGGTCAAATTTAGATCCCAATTTGACACATTTAAAGGCAGTGGTTGCCAATTGACAGCCACTGTCTTGTCTTGTTCAGGTAATAACACAAAGGTCTCATTTTCCCAAACAAGTGCCGATACGTTTCGCAAGCATCCTGAAAATGGGACAACCATCCCAGGTACAACAGGATAATTACTTGCCAAACATACCTCCTGTGGGGATATTTCAACCATCATCTTAAAAGTGAGTGGCAGCACAGTCCATTCACATACATTGATCGTATTTTGTAATAAGCATGGTTCATAAACAGCCGATTGGACCTTGCATATGGCCCCCTCTAATGTATCATCACACAATGATAAATCATGAGTTCTATTTTGGTCATCAATGTAAATCCCGTTAAATCTAGGTACCCAGAAATGCATATCTTCCGGAACACCTATAAGTAAGGGGAGAACTACAAACTTACACATCACACTCTTTTTAGTAACATTGTATATAAATATGGTCCCTTTACATAATGTATCATTGCAAACCATTTTCTGCGCCTCCAACTGTATCCAATCAGTCTCAGTTATAGACTGATTGAACACGGTCCTCCACACCTGCTCATTGCCAGTCATGAGCATAGTTTGAAGTGTGTTCTTTTGTTGTTGCTGATAAATGGTCTGCAAGGTACATATTGACCAATTAACATAGTTAGATATGTTAGAATTTATTTCATATGAAAACTTATTAGATGCATCTTGCAAATCAAGCATTATTGTGTCCACATCCGCTTGCATACTAAAGGGCTGCCATATAGTGGGCATCCAGTTAGCCTGCAATGTGAGCACATCTTTAATACCACTTCCCGTGTTATGCATTCGATTAGCTAAAGTCTCTATATCAAAACCATTAATAGTCCCAGAAAGCGCTCCGTAGCCTCCGAGTAAGGTATCATACCAAGCTCGACGGGAACGTTTGGTAGAACAAGTCCTTGAGGGTGGAAACTGCACAGAGGCTTGTATAACAGTCTTTTGAGCGTCTCGTCCCACCTGGCGACAGGTGGATGGAACCCTTTTTATATGTCCAGGATCTATTTTAGAAGCATTAATGTTCACGAATACCAGGAACTGGCCCCACATGGCCCGATTCTCGATCTCCGTTGCATTCCCACACGTAATTACTTCTGTCTCATTTAAGGGAAATGAAAACTGCACTCCCGTATTTGTACAATTCTGAACATATTGTATCACCAGGGAGTAATTGAGATATGGCAACTCTTTTGGTCTCTGACAGCAGGACACTTTCACAAGTGACGTAATGTTTATTTGTCCCGTTGCCTTATGCAGTGCATATGAAGGACGGTAGGTCGAACTTATATGCGATAATGGATTTCCACTCCAGATAGTCCCATCAAAGGTAATATTCACGATATAACATTTCTGGTTGGCTTCACAAGTGAAGTTGTCTTGCTTCCTGGTTCGGGTTGAATTCCTCCAGCCCCACGAATAGTCATTCCTTCCGGTGTCATTGACGCGGATCCCTGGCGTCCACGCATCACCTACTGCGAACACCGAACACATGACGCCAAGGATTCCAAAAATGATTATGTGATTCTAGAGAAGGCAAGGAAACAAGCATTATTCCCGCAAATAGCACTTTTCTTGTGGGACATATTCCCATTTCTCTACTCCGGGTCGCATAATAAGCAAAGTTCGATCTTTCCCCACAGCAATAACCTCTGCCGGGGAGGGCAGTCCTTGGTGATTCTGAACCCATATTTTGGCCCCTACATTAGTAACATCAGTTGAGCCAAAACCTTTATCTCCTCTTACAGTAAGTTCAGTGGGAGCCGCCCCTTCTTCCACTTGTGTCAGATACACTGGTATCAATAGCAGCTGTGCCATGCGCTCCTTTTTTCCTATTATCAGAGGATCTGTTCCTAAATTTATCATGATTACTTTAATTTCCCCCTGATAATCTGCATCTATGACTCCCCCTAGGACTACTGCACTTCTCAGAGCAAAACTTGATCTAGTGGCTATCTGTCCAAAGTGATTCTCCGGGATCTTGCATCCTATCCCTGTGGGAATAGTACTCACCTTTCCCGGGGCTATCACCACCGTATCAAGAGCGTATAGATCCAACCCTGCAGCGGCAGGAGTGGCTCTATAAGGTGCCTGCGCATCTGGATTAATTTTCCAGTATAAGATTGTCTCTACCTTAGCTACATCTATACTGAGATTGGGTGTTAGCATGCGCATTAAGGGTGTCATAGAATCAGTGATGGGCCTGTTGTTGATAATCTGTAAAGCAGCAGTTAGATTATCTCTCCATTGACCATATTTGTCGGTCTCAGTGAGCTTCTTTAGGGTAGATTTTAATAACCCATTCATTCGTTCCACCAGGCCCGCGGCCTGTGGATAGTAGGGCATATGATATACCCACTCTATGTTGTTTTTACTGGCATACTCTTTTACCTGATTACCAGTAAAATGTGAACCATTGTCTGTCTGGATCTGCAGGGGAGTCCCATAATACTGGGTAATAATTTCCAGAGTACGTAAAGTACTCCATTGGGTTGCTGTTTTACACGGGAATCCCACCATCAGACCTGAGAATGTATCTACTGCTGTACAAATATACTTACATCCTCTGCTCTCAGGAAGGGGTCCTACAAAATCCATCTGCCAAATCTGCGCTGGCAACTGGCCTCTCCCTATGTGTCCCATTACTGTATGAGGCACTTCTCGTTTTTGAACATGTTGACATACTGGACATTGCGCGATTACTTGTTTGATCATGTCCACTGTCAATGGGATACCTCTTTCTTGTGCCCACCTGTAAGTGGCCTTCTCTCCCAAGTGTCCACTTTTTTGGTGAGCCCAAACAGCTGTACCTTGAAGCCATGCTTCCTTTTCCTTGTCAGGTTCTTGTACGGCAACAGAAATCGATGCTGCCGCATCTGCTTGAGAATTAAATAAACGTTCCAATGAGTCAAGAGGGACATGAGCATCAACATGAAACACAGTACTTTTGGTACTTCTAATGAATTCCTCTATATCTTGCCAAAGCTCTTTCCCCCACAATTCCTTACCATGAATGTTCCAATCGTTCTTCTTCCATCCCATGATCCAAGTGGCCAAACCATTGGCAACTGACCATGAGTCCGTATACAAGTGACATTCTTGCCCTTGTTCCTGCTTCAGAGCTAAGAATACCGCACAAAGTTCTGCATATTGACTACTCTTACCCTCTCCCTCCATGACCAACGTCTTGTCTAATTTTGGATTAAAGGCTACACTTTTCCATCTACGCCTTCCACTGATATACTTGGCCGAACCATCCGTGAACCAAGCATGCTCTTTTTGGGAGTCTGTCAACTCAGAGTAAGGTATTCCCCATTTTACTGGGGATTCCTCCATTTGTGCTACTGGTGTAACCTGACCATCTGGAGGGATATCAGCTATCTTTTCATGCAGGGCAGCTATCCCCCCTTCACCTTTTTTCGCTCTTTCTGAGATGTACCATTTCCACTTAATGATACTCTGCTCCTGGGCATGTCCTATCCGGTTGGACTTTGGATTAGATAATACCCAGCTCATGATGGGAATCTGCGGCCTCAGAAGGACTATGTGTCCTGTTGTCAATTGTTCAGTATCCACCAGGGCCCAATAACATGCCAACAGCTGTTGCTCCAGTGGAGTGTATTTTTCTCCCGCATCTGGTAATTTTCGATTCCAGAAGCCCAGTGGCACTCTTTTGCCCCCTTGCTTCTGCCACAATGACCAGTTTGCATACATATGCTGAACTGATACATGAAGTTCTATCTCACAATCTTGTAAAGGCCATAAATCTACGGCCTGTTGTATGGCTTCTTTTACTGCCTCAAATGCAACCTGTTGCTCTTCTCCCCACGTGAACTCGTACTTCTTGCGAGTCACCTTGTAAAGAGGAGCAAGAAGCTGCCCCAGATGCGGAATGTGTTGTCTCCGGAATCCAAACAATCCTATGTAGGATTGTGTTTCCTTCTTGTCTTTTGGAGTGGGAAAATTTAAGATTTTCTGCCTTGCCTTAGGGAGAATCTCCCTATGGCCCTTATTCCATTGAATTCCTAAGAATTTCACTGTCTGAGAGGGGCCCTGCACCTTGCTATCATTTATTTCCCATCCTTTTTCTCGCAGATGATGTAACAATCCGTCCAATTGTTTCTTTACAGATTGTTCATCCGGTCCCTGAATCATTATATCATCGATATAATGTGAGAACTGCATTTCTGATGGTAAATCAAACTCATCCAAATGTTCTGCCACCGTCCGGTGACAGATGGTTGGACTATGTATCCAACCTTGTGGCAATCGAGTGAACGTATATTGACGTCCTTGCCACGTAAAGGCAAACTGATCTTGTGCCTTTTCTTCTATTGGAATTGTGAAGAACGCTTGTGCGATATCAATCACAGCGTACCATTGTCCACTGTGACTTTGGATCTGCTCCACAATTGTAATGGTGTCTGGGACAGCTGCCGTCAAGGGAGGTGTTTGTTTATTCAATTCCCTGTAATCGACAGTCATCCTCCAAGACCCATCACTCTTCTTCACAGGCCATACCGGATTGTTCCATGCTGTGGTTGCAGGCCTCACAACCCCAGCATCGACCAAATCCTTAATGGTTTCTCCTATTTCCTTGTGACCTCCAGGAATTCTGTATTGCTTCATAGCAACCAGTTTTCCTGCAGGAGGGATATGTACGGGTGGCATTTTGACCTTTCCCACCGTAACTGGACAAGCTTTTATCCCTATTTTCCTTACGCCAAAGGCAAACTTACCATCTTCAAGGTGTAGTGTCAATCCTTTCAGAATATCTATGCCAATTATATATTCCGGAATAGGTACTACTAACACCGTGTATTTACGTAAGGGCAAATTGCCCAATTTCAAAGTTACCTGTGTCTGTACTCCTTCGGTAACTTTTCCTCCCAATCCTGAAATATTAACTTTTGGACCTTTAAACTTTTTGGGATTTCCATAAATCAGAGTAGCCTCCGCCCCTGTATCTACTAAAGCTGGGACCCTTTGGACATTACCCCCTTTCCAATGTATGGCTAGCGGGACGTAGGGTCTGTCATCCCGCCTAACCCAGACAGGGGCTTGGCTTGCTACCTATGCGGAATCAGAATCTGATTCCTCCAGGAGCGGAGCAGATGGCTTCAAATGGTCCTGCACTTGGGTAGCTACCATTGCAGCCATCTCCTTCCATGGATAGATCTTTTGAAAGTCCTCCCATTCTAATTTCTTAGGTTCTGAATTAGTGACCTGCTTCTCTCTCTTTTTAGAAGTTTTTGGGGCCACTGAATCTTCCCTTTTATCCACCTTTTTGTTGGATAATACCTTCTGTTTATAAAGACGCCACAAATCACCTGTATCTTTTCCATCAATGGCGTCCTTGGAGACTCCAGCTTTCAGGAGAGCCTGAAACATATCTCTGCGAGATACCCTTGGCACTCCTGAATCACCAGTCCCCTGGGAACTAGGATTCCTAGACCTATCACGATCTGTTCGTTTTTCCTCTCTATCCCAGTTTCCCATATCTTGCAATTCCCGCATTCTAGCCACGACCGCAGACATTGGCTCATTAGTCATGGATAGAAGTAGGGTCATCATCACGGCTTTATAAGCCGGAGGTGCAGTCTTAATTAAACGATTTCTAATTCCTGCTGTCAGCCGAGTCTCCAAATAATCTTCCATATGCTCGATGATAATTAATGAGACCCTCATGGCTTCCTCCTTCAACCTTTCAATGCCATCCCTGATAGTGTACCAAGGTTTGTCATTGATTGGAATGTCTGCCTCTGTCGGGAACTTATTAAGAAACCCATTGGTTACTATATTAAACAGGGAAATAGCACTTTCTCCTTGATGATTGGTGAAATTTTGCACAAAGGTCCCGCTTATTGCTAGACACCACCGTGCAAACTGGCACCAATCTCCCAAGTCCTGCTTCAAAGTTACAGAACTTATAAAATTTTGGCAGTATGCCAATGGGTTCAACAGGGACTACTTACTGCGACTATCAATGTGTATTTACTATTATTACTCTATCATTTATCAAAGCCATTTGAACCCCTTGGCAATGGGCCAAAAATCTAATATGGCGACAGCAGCCCCCCGTGCACTGAGAAGCACTGTCACAATACCAAATTATACAGTAATATAACCTTACCAAAGACAACAATATATATATATATATATCCTGCCAGACTACGCCAATTTATGTCTTACCTGCTCATTATTTAGCTATTTAATAACCTCATTAGCGTACGAGCCAAGCATACTGGTCTAAGACAGTTTTCAAGGCAAGACAAATATAAAACACAAGTTTATTTACTCCTTAGTATATGAATGTAAGTGAAACAGTTAATTAACATATAGGCATTGAGATCACATGGGTAACAAAGATAAGCATCAATACATCACCGGATATTGTAGCATCACTCCGCAATCGGGGGATCTCCAGGTACGATTGGTAAGAGGATCCGGGAGAATGCTGACAGTTGTCAGCCACAACACGAGTCCCGGGCTCCTCCCTGAAGATCACCGTTATTTATACTATTGTTTGGTTATGTAAAATATTCGCTTCTGCGCAGTATGATAAAACACATCATTCTTAGGTAAATAAAGCGGTGCACGTGTTTTGGCAATATATATACTACTGCATAGTTTCTCTATGAAGATATCCATATCTGGACAATATTACTGTGCTACATCCCGTAACTATGAGTCACTGTAACTGGTTTTCACTAGACCATATATGTCCAGAGCTTCTGTAGAATACTTCAAGGAAGTTTAAAAATAGTAGACTAGTATTAGAGATAGGTAAGCGCACACAGCAAGTAGTTATGATTACCTTCTACCTACACCTTTTGACACAATCTCTCAATCAATCATGTCTCAAACGTATCACAGGCATAAAGCGGACTCCGATGCTAGTACAGCTGTGAACGTCTCATTAAATCAGTTACGGTTGCTTTCATCGGTCCAAAGACTGGATGAACCAGGAAGAAGTTCCACAGGCCAAACCTGGCGCAGTTGCATTTCCCCCAGGACTTTGGCCTCTGCACACACCCTCAGCAATCGTTGGCATAAAGCGGACTCCGATGCTAGTACAGCTGTGAACGTCTCATTAAATCAGTTACGGTTGCTTTCATCGGTCCAAAGACTGGATGAACCAGGAAGAAGTTCCACAGGCCAAACCTGGCGCAGTTGCATTTCCCCCAGGACTTCGGCCTCTGCCCACACCCTCAGCCATCGTGGGTATAAAGCGGACTCTGATGCTAGTACAGCTGTGAACGTCTCATTAATGCAGTAACGCTCCTTTTGTTTGGCCCAAATCAGTGTATCAGAAAACTGTGGTAACACGAAAGAAAATACATGTTCCCCAGTGCTGATCCCCTAACCTCAAGCAGGAGGAGGAGGTGGCATAACAAGGCCAAAAAACCATGACTGAGGTAGGATCCGCAATACTCTGTGTGGGTAGCACGTGAGCGGGCCCTGGGTCAGGCTCGGTACCAGCCTCCACCTTGTGTGACCCAAGGTGCCGCGAGTTACATAACAATGGGAAATCCATGTGTTCACACACTATTCATTCTGCGTAGGTGTCAAATAGCTGAACAATGCAATGGACCCTACCCAAGTCAGTCAGTGTATTTGTGCCACACAGGTAAAACTCCGCTATGGGAAGTCTTTGTGCACTCACAGCATAGGCGAGCCAAGGAAACCCAAGGTAAGTATTACACATAAAGAAATCACAGCACCCAAACAAGGCAGTTTCACCCGGCCAAGGACCTCTACCTCAGCTCACACCCTCAGTAATCGTGGGCATAAAGCGGACTTGGATGCTAGTACAGCTGTGAACGTCTCATTAAGGGTGACTACCACTAGCGTTTTTTTTACTGCAAAATTCGCAGCGTTTTTTTTTTTTCTGCAGGGGCCTATAGGCTATGGGACTTGTAAAGCTAAAATCGCGATGGCGCAAAATCGCGATTTTGCGCAATCGCGATTTTAACATTACAAGTCCCATAGACCCGCGCAGAAAAAAAAACGCTGCGAATTTCGCAGTGAAAAAAAACACTAGTGGGTAGTCACCCTAAGGGCGCCCACCCACTGGCGATTTTTTTTTTCTTTGCGTTTTGCGTTTTTTCTCAAGAGCAATTAGAATTGAATGTACTCCTGTCCACTGGCGTTTTTTTTTGCGGTGCGTTGCGATTTTTAACATAGGAACTGTCAGTTGCATATGTGTCCTTATTTTTCTCCTAATGCACCCATGAATGTCAGTGGAAATTAATGGAAAAGGCGCGAAAAAGCCGCGAAAACGCAGCAAAAACGCGCCGAAAACGCTGCGTTTTCCACGCACGAAAATCGCAAACGCCAGTGGGTGGGCACTCTTATGCAGTAACACTCCTTTTGTTTGGCCAAAACCAGTGTCTCAGATAACTGTGGTAACACGAGAGAAAATACATGTTGTCCAGTGCTGATCCCCTGCCCCAAGCAGGAGGAGGAGGTGGCATAACAAGGCCAAGAAACCATGACCGAGGTAGGACCCGCAATAGTCTGTGTGGGAAGTATGTGAGCGGGCCCTGGGTCAGGCTCGGTGCCAGCCTCCACCTCGTGTGACCCAAGGTGGCGCGATTTACATAGCAATGGGAAATTCATGTGTCCACACACTATTCATTCTGTGTAAGTGTCAGATAGCTCAACACCGCAGGTGTCTTTGAGTTCATAGGGCTCGCCTATGCTGTCAGTGCACAAAGATGGTATTACACAGGAAGAAATCAGAGTGCCCAAACATGGCAGAGTTTCACCAAGCAAAGGACCACAGCCTCGGCCCACATTTCTGCCCTTGTCAGTCAGTGTATTTGTGCCAGATAGGTAACACACCGCGATGGGAGGTCTTTGTGCACTCACAATATAGGCGAACCCCAGTAACATTTCTGTAGCAAAAGTATAGGCGGACCCCAGTAACATTTCTGTAGCAGAAGAATAGGCAGACCCGAGTAACATTTCAGTAGTAAAAGTATAGGCGGTGATGGTTCCCTCAGCTGCACTAAACACCCTCTCTGACAAGACGCTAGAGGCAGGGCAGGCCAGAACCTCCAGGGCGTACAGCGCAAGTTCGTGCCACGTGTCCAGCTTTGACACCCAATAGTTGTATAGAGCAGTGGCATCACAGTGGACGCTGGTACGATTGGCTACGTACTCCCTCACTATCTTTTTACAGTGCTCCCTCCGATTCAGCCTTGACTGGGGAGTGGTGACACAGTCTTGCTGGGGAGCCATAAAGCTGGCAAAGGCCTTGGAGAGTGTTCCCCTGCCTGCGCTGTACATGCTGCCTGATCCCGCACCTCCCCTGCTACTTGGCCCTCGGAACTGCGTCTTCTGCCACTAGCGCTGTCAGATGGGAAATTTAGCATCACTTTTTCCACCAGGGCCCTGTGGTATTGCATCACTCTCGTACCCCTTTCCTCTTCAGGAATGAGAGTGGAAAGGTGCTCCTTATACCGTGGGTAGAGAAGGGTGTACACCCAGTAATCCATGTTGGCCAGAATGCATCTAACACGAGGGTCATGGGAAAGGCAGCCTAACATAAAGTAAGCCATGTGTGCCAGGGTAACAGTGCGCAGCACATCGCTGTCCTCACTAGGAAGATCACTTTCAGGATCCTCCTCCTCTACAGCCCATACACTCTGAACAGATGAGAGGCAAGCAGCATTGGTACTCTTTGCAGTGTGCCCAACTGTCTCTTCCCCCTCCTCCTCCTGCTCCTCCCCCTGCAAAACGCACTGAGATATAGACATGAGGGTAGTCTGGCTATCAAGTGACATACTGTCAATCCCCCATCTTCTGTTCCAACCGCAAAATGTCAGCCTTTATGCTTTGCAGCGAATTTCTCAGCAGGCAAAGCAGCGGGATGGTAACGCTAATAATTGCCGCATCGCCGCTCACCATCTAAGTAAACTCCTCAAAGTTTCGGAGGACCTGGCAGGTATCTGCCATCCATGCCCACTCCTCAGTAAAGAATTGCAGAGGCTGACTACCACTCCGCCGCCCATGTTGCAGCTGGTATTGTACAATTGCTCTATGCTGTTCGTACAGCCTGGCCAACATGTGCAGCGTAGAATTCCAGCGTGTGGGCACATCGTGCAGCAGTCCGTGCTCTGGCAGCTGAAACCGATGTTGCAGGGTCCTCAGGGTGGCAGCGTCCGTGGCGGACTTGCGGAAATGTGCACAGACGTGGCGCACCTTGCCGAGCAGATCAGACAAGTGGGGGTAGTTTTTCAGAGACCGCTGAACCACCATATTGAAGATGTGGGCCAGGCATAGCACTTGTGTGACGCTGCCGAGCTGCCGAGCCGTCACCAGGCTACGGCCGTTGTCACACACGACCATGCCCGGTTGGAAGCTCAGCGGCGAAAGCCGGAGGTCGGTCTGCTCTATCAGACCCTGCAACAGCTCGGTGGCCGTGTACCTCTTGTCACCTAAGCTGATTAGTTTCAGCATGGCTTGCTGACGCTTGCCCACCACTGTGCTTCCGCGCGATACCGATTGCTAGCGACGTGCTCACACTTCTTAATTGAGAGGTAGAGGTGGCGGAGGAGTAGGAGGGGGAGGGTTTGAAGGAGGTGGCATAAAACGCCGTAGATACCAGCATTGAGGTTGGACTCGCTATTCTGGGTGTGGATAGGACTTGAGCGCTCCCAGGCTCTGACTCGTTCCCTGCCTCCACCAAATTCACCCAATGTGCCATCAGGGAGATATAGTGGCCCTGCCTGCCAGTACTTGTCGAGGTGTTCTTGGTTAAGTGGACCTTCCCAGTCACCTCATCGTCCAACTGCTCTTCCTCTGAATTCTCCGTGCGCTACTCCCTTAGACTTACTGCCCTTACTACTACCTCACTGACAGACAACTGTGTCTCATCATCATACTCATGCACTTAAAACTCTTGAGACAGTTGCCGGAAGTCCCCAGCCTTATCACCCAGACTCCGTGACTTTTCCAAAGGTTGGGCATCGGTCACGACAAACACCTCAGGAGAGAGAGGAAACAGTTTTTTTCCACTCATGGTAGGGACCTGAGAACAATTCCTGGGAGTCTCCCTGCTCAGAATATGTCATTTTCATGGAGTGAGGAGGCTGATAGGAAGGAGGAGCAGCAGCCAAAGGATTCAGAGCTGCAGTCCCTAGGCCGGGAGTAGTGGACTGCGTAGAAGACTGGGTGGTCGATACATTGCTGGATGCATTTTCTGCCATCCACGACAGGACCTGCTCACACTGCTCTGTTTGTAATAAAGGTCTACCACGCGGACCCGTAAATTGTGATATGAAGCTGGGGACCCCAGAAACGTGCCTCTCTCCTAATCCCCCAGCAGCCGGCTGTGATTCACCACGACCAGGAACTCGGCCAGTGCACACACCCTCACTTGGACATCTGCGTCCATGTCCTTGACCCTTACCCCTACTCCTCATCATGGTCGATTAAGAATAGAGCAGGTCCCAAATAAATTACCCCACTGTGCAGCACTGACAACTGTGGTTTAATTTACCGCACACAGAGACTTGTAGATAACAGAGACTCTATGCTGTGACTTGAAAAAATTAACCCGCTGTCTTGCGCTGATGCCTAGGGGTAATTTACCCCTCACGGAGGCTTGTAGATAAAAGAGGCTGTGTGGAGTCGGAGAAGACTCTAAAGCCAGTGGATAGTGCTGGTAACTGCGGCTATCTCAACCTCATCAAGGAAACAGTATTGTGAGACGCTCTGCACAGCGGCAGAGCTGAAATAGTTTGCAGTGGCCCAGGAAATATTACAGTATCGTTTAGCAGTGAGACCTCTGTCTAATGCACTGCAGACAGAAAACGGTATAAATGAAGTCGTTCGCAGTAGGCTAGGAAATATTAGAGAGCAGTTTCACGGTGAGAGCTGGTTGTACGGCATTGCAGACAGAGAAAACTATTACTGACAGGCTGGGAACCAGCCTAGGCCCTAGATGCGTAATACAAAAATGGATGCACTGCAACTCCCAGCAAGCCACAACTATAATGCACTCGGTCAGATGTAGCCCTAAGAAGGAGCTTTGGGGTTCTTGCACGGAGGATCAGGACTGTATAGTGCATAACTTTCCCTATAGAAGTGGCTGTGCTCCTATACTCTGTTATGCACTGCAGACACAGAACGGTATAAATGAAGTCTTTCGCATTAGGTTAGGAAATAGTAGAGTGTAGGTTTATGGTGAGAGCTGGTTATACGACACTGCAGGCTGAGAAAACTATTACTGAAAGGCTGGGAACAGGCCTAGATGCGTAATACAAAAATGGATCCACTAAAACTCCCAGCAAGACACAACTATAATGCACACGGTCAGATGTAGAAGACCGTAAGAAGGACCATTGGGGTTCTTGAAAACAGAATCCTACTCTAACACTTTCTCTACATAAGCAGCTCTTTCCCTAAACTCTGCATAATACACTGCAGTCAGAGAACGCTACAGCTGAAGTGGCCTGCACAGCCCGAGATGAAAAAAAAAATGTTGCACTACTGCTCCCAGCCAGCCACAACAGTAATGCACACTATGAAGCGTGAGTAGCCCTTAGAATGACCGTTGGGGTTTTTGAAGAGTGGATCCTACTCTAACACTTTCCCTATATTAGCAGCAGCACTTTCCCTAATCTCTGTCAGCATGCATCTGAGGCGAGCCGCGGGTGGGACCACTTTAAGTACTCGGCGGTCACCAGATCGGCCCAGTCACTCACTACTGTGAGGTGGGATAGGGCTGGCACGTCACAGCAGAAAGTAGTAATGCCTTCCCCGCATGTCTATTGGCTAGAAAATGGCGCTAAACATGCGGGGAAGGAAATGCAATTGACTCGAGTACTGCGTGGTGCTCGTCTCGAGTAACGAGCATCTCAAGTACCCTAATGCTCGAACGATCATCAAGCTCGGACGAGTGTGCTCGCTTACCTCTAACCTCCATTTCTCTTTTGTGTAAGTTGTGTTTCGAAGTATTTATTATACCAAACTTACTTGCTTCTGTATTGTTCACGGTTTGCTTGGATGTGTTTTCCTAGGGTTTGTCTTTGTCCTTTTTACGCAGGCATTTGCCTGCTCTCTTGCCCCATCTTTTGGTAGAGAAATTTTTCTGTGGGAGGTTGGTGTTAATATGATGCTGTAAAATTTGGTTATTTATGGTTTTAGAACCGGGAGGGTGTTTCTTCAGATTGGTAGAGTTGTTTGTGGAGATGGTACCTCTATAAAGTGTTTGCTGGACACCGATAGGGTTTCGGGGAGTTATTTATGTTTTCTAGAATTGAAGGTTGTGAAGCCAAGGCTGGCAATATCCTTCTATCTGTGCATTTGGTGAAATGTCTATAATATATGATTGGATGCTGGACATTTCAACTTATACCTTCTTTAATAAACTGTACTTTGATTTGAAGTTCTTGTGTGGTGGTCTTTTCTCACTTGGGACATGAGTGTCATTTTTTAAAATAGGATATGTATCACTGAGCTTGACAAAGACCTTCAGGTCGAAATGTAGCTGCTGTTTTTCTGGTATGGGAAAATAAACCTTCATCATGTTTTTGCACCTATATATGCTGCCACTGTTCCTTTATTTTGGATTATCCTTGTGAACACGGTTCTTATTTCAACGTGGCTCTCGCATCTTTAGTCCTGCCCTATATTAGGATGTGGAAGTGTGCTGCTGGTAACCACTATTTTTCAATGACAGGGAGGGTGTCTGACCTTTTGCAGCCACATCCACCAAATCTATCATGTGTCTAGTGCCATATGAGGCCTGGCGGCCTTTAGTAAAGCCCACCTGATCATTTTTAAGCAAACTAGACATCAAGAGAAACAGTTTGTTTGCTATTACTTTAGCATGAAGCTTCACATCTAAATTTAAAAGAGATGCATAAAATACAAAAGCATGGCAGCATAAATGATGCAG
Source organism: Eleutherodactylus coqui (assembly GCF_035609145.1). Lineage (NCBI taxonomy): Eukaryota > Metazoa > Chordata > Amphibia > Anura > Eleutherodactylidae > Eleutherodactylus > Eleutherodactylus coqui. The sequence goes on from NC_089837.1 coordinate 30,708,930, forward strand.
ACAACTGTCTACATAAAAAAGGCTTTATTATTCCATCGATAGATGTATAGGCAACGTTTCAACCTTTCCGGTCTTTATCAAGCCTAATATAACACCAGACAATATAAATAAAGTGAATAATCATACATTATAGTGAATATAAAATACAACATAAAAACAGAAGGTGTATTACATACTACTATTAATAGAAGCTGAGCAGTAGATCCATGCTCTGGATGTCCACCATGACTGAAGCCCATGCTTATGTAGTGATAGCCAAATGGCATAATGATCAAGACACCTCCCTTCAACAGAACCACTTCCTGTATTAAAAGGTCACTACCAGTCACATGATGCTATGTATCACATGATAATCAAGTTGCTATGACAACCATCAACCATCAACATTTTGGTGTACAAAAACGGTGATAATCTATCTACTGACCTTTTTATGAAAGAAACAGATAGGAACAGCATTTTATATTATAGAAGCTATCATCCTAACAAGTCAGTTACTACGAGTCCGAAGAGTTACGGGTGAGACACATGTTGACGGTAGGGTCTTAGCCCCTGTCAAGAAAGGCAATCACCCATGCTACAATTGTGTGAGTTGTAGTAATTTGGTAAGGGGTGATAGCTTTTCTTATCCTTTTCAGGGGCAAAAATTCAAAATTCACCATTGGTATTCACGTACATTCAGTTTTGCTGTATATTTAATTACATGCCCATGTGGCCTCGGTTACGTGGGTGAGACCACATTAGAAGGAAGGACACGCATTACCAATCATAAGAGCACAATACATAATAAAAGAGTAGAACTTCAGATACTCAAACACTTTGTGTAAAAAGATCATAAGATCAGCCAATTGCGCTATTGTGTGATGGATCACGTCCCTGCATCTGTTAGGGGCGGTGATCGACAGGCACTATTGAAAAGGAAAGAACTCAAATGGATTTTTAATCTCGATACCCTGTCACCAAAGGGCTTAAACATTGATTACCATTATATGCCATTCATCTAGAATCCATCTTTTTTTATCATTTGTATATGAATGATAGATTGCTGCTTGATTTTATCAGACTAAGGACTTTTTAGTAAATGTGCATCTGTTAGTTTTTTTCAGATGGTGTTTTGATCCATGTTCCGTGATGGCCCTATGTGTCCTTATATGATCAGCCTCTGCTGGTTTTAGTTTTCGCTGAGATTGTATCAGAAATATCTTTATGCGACACCTTTATGTGTTGTTTATTATTCCGTCACATGTATATTCATTAGTAATAATAAAACTAGCAAATTGAAAACCATACACCTTCTCTTCTCTGAACCATCTTTTGTATATCATATGTGGATGCTATATCAATTAGTTATATCAATAATTGGTATTATCTTGGTTGGCTCTGGTGTATCCACGTATATCATTCGATTGATTTGATTCAATATGTCAATCCCATATTGATATACTCTTTGCTGCATGCACGTTAATATTCGTGGTGACGTCCTGCGTTGGTGACGCGTTGACGTCTTGGGATTCATCCACACTGTGGTCGCATACCCATACAAGTTTGCCGTGGTGCGCGGCGTATATGTAGTGACGTCGCACGGTATTTACGTAATAACGTCACCGGACACATGCGCAGATAGTCCCCCTTATTCGTACACCTTTTGGCACACATGATGACGCCATCCGTTTTTGACGCATTGACGCAATGGGATGTATTTAGGATGCATACTTTTATAGTTAATTTCATGGCACTCATTTGAAGTGCAGCGATGTCGTACCTGAAGTATGTGCAAAGACATTGTGAAATGGTAAGGGTTAGTTGTCATAGAGACTTGATTACCATGTGATATATAGCATCATGTGACTGGTAGTGACCTGGCCACAACCCTGGCATCTGGCTTTGCATTGAATAATGTGATTCATTGCTCCCCCACATGAAGTGGGTTAACTAATTGAGTGCTGCTGGACTTATTTTCTCTATAAATTTAAAAGAGAGATGGGGTGATAATTATCATTTGGCTATTTGCCTGGCTTGGAAAGGGGTATTATTATTATGGCTTTGAAATTTTCTTTTGGGAATGTTACTTTAGTCATAGCCAGGTACAAAAAATTGCATATGTGTGGGAGTAGAATAGAATGGAAAGATCTCACGTACTTGTTAGAGAGTCCATCAGGACCTGGGGCCTTCCCTAGTTTTGACTTCTGGATAGCCAAGAGTATTTTTTGCTCAGAAATCAGCTCATTGAGTGACGGAAATTACGCTTGTGTTAGGCTAGGAAGGCTTAACCCTTTATGGAAGTCGTAAATAAGTGCTTGTTGGGGTTGAGCAGTGGAAGAATCAATCTTTAAGGTGTAAAGCATATGGTAGCATTATTAGGTTGAATTAATCTGCTGTAGCTTGTGGGCTTATGATTTTATTTCCCGAGCTTTGAGATTTCAAGTGCGGTTTTCTATTTTTGCTCCTAGCTTTTTTTGCTTGGTTTGCCATTAGCTTACTCGCTTTGTTATAAAAGTTGTAGTATTTCATTTTTAGCTATTTGGCATTTCAAAGTCTCTGATGATGGGGATTGATATAACAAAAAAAGCACAACAACAATTGTCATCCAATTTCCCCCACTTGATTCCCTATCTTGCTATTTTATTAATGCCTCACAACTCAAACCTGGTTAAAGTCCACTTTCCGCACCTAATAAAATCATTATAATAAGAACTGGACAGACTAGCTTCCTTGGAGTTGGCATGGATAGGCAAGATTAGACTATATAGACTATATAAGATGCTTATACTCTCTGAAATCCCCTAAGGACTCTCTCTATACCCCCCCAGATCACAACCTTCACTTGCCTACATAAACAAAATGAACTTGTTTATCTGGCAAAAAGCAAAACCCTGAGTGGTCTTCTCTCTTATAACCAAAAAAAACCCCAAAAAAACACACATATATATATATAAAACGACGCCTACCTAACCTCAAAAATTACCACAACTCATTTTTCATTGATAAAATCAAACAACTATGCACTACTCATCTAGACAAAACATGGCCATTTTTAGAATCTTACTTTGCACAAATCTCAGATTGGAAATTACATTTCCTGGCCTGACTCACTTGTCCTCCCCATACACTTCTCATGTCCTTCTCATGTCTTCCTCCCACTACAGGCAACCATATTAGGATGGAGAACATGTTTCAAAAAAGACCTCCTTTCCTAAGATAGCCAGATCACTCCAATCCTCCCTATCAAGATTAAAGTTTTTATCCCTAAAATTTCCCTTGACATTTGATCAAAAACTGAGATAAAATCAGTAGCAGACTTACTATAAAGGACAACTGCTACCATTCTATTCATTTCAGGAAAAACATAAAATTCCCTCATCTGGGACCTTTCCATGTGCCAAGTGTGTGGCTTGTCCTTTCATACTGAAAAGTAACACCTTCATGAGCGCAGCAACTAACTGGAATTACCAGAATAGTGAGTTTATCACCTGCCACACGCCACATATTGTATATATGGCCACATGTCCATGCCCACGAACTTACATGGGCAAGACCACGCAACAGTTCCGTAGGAGAATAATGGTTGCTTAATCAAGTTTGTTTTGAGTGTCTATAACTGTGAACAGCTTTGGAGTATAATACAGGCAGTAACTCAGGGTCAGGGCAAGATAAATTAGGTTATTTTCAAAATGGTTCAACAGGTGAACATATTTTAATTAATACTTTCCTGTTTTAGCTGTAAAATGATCTTTCTATGTTATGTGATCTGCTTTGCTTGTACAGGTTTTTTTCCAGCTAAGAGTCTCTGTGATGTTGTCTGCATTTCCATAGTAGATATGGCCATATTTGAATAAATGCTAAAACGTTTCGACATTAAACCTTTGATAAAGTCTCACTGTATTATCAGAATCCTCACACACAGGAGAGATGGCTGATTCTACAGAGGGTGACACTGACGTTCGGTATCTGGGTCTCCTTGCCCTCATAACTGGACTGGTGATACATCCATTTATTATAGGAGTCAATGTCACCGACTGGTGGAAAGGCAGATCAGTGACTCATGTTGACCAGATTGTAACTTGTCTTGGGATTTCAAGGATGTGCTCTGATTGTGCTAATATTCTGCTTTCCTTCATTGATACAATCTTCCAGGGAAACCTGAATTCTCGTGTAACTGTTTTTTTTAGCTACGGGTTATAATTTCTCAACTTCTGCCAATATCTGGTTAACATCTCTGCTCTGCATTGTTTTCTGGCTGAAGATTTCTAATTTCCACACCAGACTGTTCCTATATCTGAGGGGGATGATAGTACACAGGATTGTTTTTTTCATTGGAGCCTCAGTACTTATTTCCGCTGTAAATAGTTTAATAACCATGTTAATAATGATCACAGAGGACTCCAGTGGTGGAACATACAATAAATTCATGACTAATTCAATAACATATTGCAAACGTATTGATCATGTATACCATGTTACCATTGCAGCCTTCTTCGCATTGCTTTCCTATAGCATTTCATCAGTCCTTCTCTTCACCTCATTGTATCATCACACAACAAAGATGAAGTTGAGCAGTAATTTATCCATCAATCTGGAGACATATTACTCAGTGATGAAATTTGTGGCATTCACTTTCATCTGTAACACTGTGTACTTGCTTTGCTATTTTTATTGTATTTATTATTACTATGTTCACTGTGTGTATCTTTTATGGCTTCGTGTTGTCATGGGATTTCTCCCAGGTCTACATTCCTCCTATCTTATCTACAGAACAGCCAAACACAGGAGTCAGATGTCCAAGGTTCTTCAGAATGTAATTGATTTCTTATTTGAAAGCAAAGATACAGAAAGCAGAGAGAACATAGAAGTAGTAGCTCTATGAGGTGAATATATATGGGATGGACCTCCAATGTGTAATATGTGGGGGTCCTGGACCAGCACTAATAAGTAGAATGCTAGTAGGTGTGCCCACAATTACAGTTAAGTCCATTAAAGTGAATGGTGTAAGTGGTGCTGAGCTGTAAGCTGCGTGCCTGAATAATGAAGGCTGTGGTTGCTTTATTCTGCTGATTTTTGATGGTCCTAAAAGTTGGACTCTCACCAAGGTTATAGATAACATGGGGCTCGTACACTTGGTCCTCCACCACCTTAAAGACCTAAGAATCCTCTATCATCATCTTTCCTGAATGGTTATTTGGTGATCTAATCCAGCAAAAAAGATGTAGATTAGTTGCCATGTACTGTATGCATATACATAGCTCTGTCTTTTGAATTTTAATGGATTTGGTATATTTATCTCAATAACTCCCATGGGCATCAATGTAGAAGGCCATATGTATGTGTGCCCACCTCCCCCATATTTGTCTGTAAGAGTAACTCAGGAGGGGTCTGGGTTCCACTTCCTTTTGCTCATCCCTGATCTTGCCAATCATGCATTACCCAGTGGAGGTCTGTCTGCCCACAGTAGGACCTGGTTGTCCCTACCCAGCAGTAGTAGTATACGTCCATACAACTTGTCAAGCCGCCCACTTTTGGAAAGTGACAGGTGCCACGCCCCCTTCCCATGACCTTTGACCCTCCATCCCTTCGGTGTCGCAGCTGCGCGTCTGTGACGTGTATCGGGGCCCCCATCCGCATTCTAAGCCTGTGACGCATCACGAGACACACTTTAGAATACAGTGTGTGTCATGATAATCAAGGGGCTTATTATATGTATAGTCTGACTTGATGTTATATACCAATCAAGTCAGCTTATGAGTATAAGGGTTAATATATAGAATGCATTTCAAGCCACTAACAGATTTTTTCAGCATTGCAGGCCATCATCCTAATAAGTCTGAGCAGGATATAGAGAACACAAAAGGCCTTATTATATGTATAGTCTGAGCCGCTGTTATCTACGATTCAAGTCATCCCCAATCAATGGGCTTATTATGTGTATAGGATGAGCTGATGTTATGTATAGCCTGACATGATGTTATGTTCCATTCAAGTCATACTCCAATCAATGGACTTATTATGTGTATAGGCTGACTTGCTGTTATATATCAATCAAGTCAGTCTATGAGTATAAGGAAGTTAATATATAGAAAGAGCACAAATTAATGCAAAAAATGCAAAGTTTTATAAAAGCTGCCCAGAATATATAAACGCTGTAAAAAAAAAATACAGAATATAGAGTTATTACATAAAGGAATGCATAAGAATGATTACATAGATATGTATAACACTGTATAATGTTAAAATAAATATAGTTACATTTTTACAATCCTTTACAAAGTTAACCACGACATGGGGAGCAGTGGTGTCGGTCGCTTTTTAGGCAGCAGGCTTCCCTGGCTTATTCTGTGTGGAGTTGGGGAATAAGTCAGGATTTTGTTTTGGGGGGTACCAGGTGCAAAGCCGGGATCTGAGCCTGTTTTCAAATCCTGGAGAATTTCTCTAGTACTGTGGCTGCCAATGACCGTAGAAGGCATATTAACTTTGGCCAACGCTCGCATAAAAATGTCCCAGCCCAGAGGGTGATTTTTCTTGGTAGCGCTAGGGCTCTGCGTAGCATGGCGGATCAAGTCCAAAATGTTTGACCCAATAACCGGCTCACCTTTATGAACAAACTCGTCGCGCAAATTCCACGATGTAATATCGCCATTCTGCGACAGTCTGTTTAGCAAAAGCTCAGCATTTTTTTTGAACCATGGATTGACATGGCTCACAATTTCGTGAACAGTATTTCTATTATCAGGAGATGTATTTGACACTTGCTGATGATCAGCGTCACCCGCGGTTACGAGGTTTAAAGTTGTTAGCTCTTTTGCGTCCTGTTTAGCGTGTACCAAGTATCTTTGTAAAACATCTTTGTATTTTTTAATTTTCACATCATCAGGAATGTCACTACGTTGTAAAATCGAGCTAATTTCATCATCAAGGCGCTGAATAGTCGTCTGTCGTATGCTCGGTGTCATTGTAGCGGATTGTCGTATCTTGTTAAGTTCGTGTTTAGGCACCCAGTACATTTTCTCTGCATGCTCCATTATTGATTGGCAAGCAGACTCGTAATTATTGGGATTGCAAAACCCAAGAGCAATCCTATAAAACCGCCGGCCTGATTCACTATACGCTTCTTTTTCTTAATGGCCAGTGTTTTATCACCCAGGTGCCTTATAGCACTTCGCCATTTTTTTAGTATCTTTTTCTGACGAGGTTTTAGAGGTATCCGGCCTTTTAAAATATTTAATGCGATCTCAGCTATGGCTGTAATCAGATCGCTGCTCGCGTCGCGTAAAATAGATTTTATTACGGACGGTTTCGCTTTCACCAGGCTTTTTAAGAGAGCCCAATTACGACGTATTCTCTCAAACATCCTGTCGGACCAATGTGCACAGAATAAAGTAAGTCGCGAAAAAGACAAACTCACTTTTTAGAAGCATTTTTCTTGGGGATGTACACAGCTGGTAAAGGAGGAGGAATCAAACCCATTCTCAAGCGGTGCTCCTCAGACGTATTGGCTCTTAAGTCAACTAGCAGATATCCGTAAAGAGCACTCGTGGCATCCTCAAAAGCTTCTAAGAAGAAGCACGTCTGACCCGGATACATCTGTCTAGCCAACGTGACAATTTGAAGTTTATCACGTGGACTTTTAAACAGCACCATATAATTAGTATTCAGACTTATAGTGCGGCTTTTTTTACCTTGACAAAATATGTTCTGTACAAGGTACAAAATGCTCAGATTTCTGTGGTGTACATACTTGGTAAACACTTTCTGTATTTCCTTGTTCTCGCTGGCACTCTCCATGAGATCATCAACAACGGTCAAATTTACCTTATCAGGCGGGAATAAGTCATCATCTATAAAAGTCTGAGGTAGTCCTTCTATAAATCTAATGTTGGAAAAAGAGGCGGAAAGTTCATCATAAAGCGGTTGCCAACACGAATGAAAAAACACAATGTTGGTGGGGATATGAGATATATGCGTTGCAGAGTTAAGTAACAATTGCTTAACAAAGTAACTTTTCCCAGAGTTAGACGGACCGGCTAAAATACAAAAGAAGGGATGTTGCAATCGTGTGTCCATCATGCAACCATTAACACCGTGATGTTATAGTGTGAATTTGTCTAATAGTCGTCTCCTCACACGATCTTGCGGATTGCGTGGCGTTAATGCTAAGTCGATCCGGTAGTACGTATTCCTTACAGATCCTAGCTAGGAGAAGAAGCAGTTATCCCCGACATATAATTACGCCAACACGCCACAAAATCAAACAATATTACGGGTTTGTGTGTCTGGGTGTATTTGCATACTTTATGATCTAATAACCGTAAGGGAGAGTGGTAAAAATCATCTAGTAGATACCTCTTTGTATAAACACACCTCTGTGTTTTTTGTAGCGGCCTTGTTTCGATATCCCAATACTTTTTATTTCTCACGAAGCCAGGCTGCTCTACGGTGATGGTCTTTTGTGTTTCAGGGTTGCTGTTACGATGATAATCCAGAACCAGATCTTTCAGACTGTCAAAATTTACGACCTGAGTGGCTGCCGTATTTAAAGTTATACCTTTAACTTTTAACACTGTTTTACCAGTGTTCAACTTGTACCCGTAGGTTTTGGGACCAGCAGATACAAACTCTGTAATGTGTGTATCACCGGGCATCTCGCTGATCAATTCCCCCAGATAGTCGCCTAACGGCGGGTTCCATTCGCCTTCACGGTGTACAAAGATGACAGAGTCTGTGTCATGATAAAGGCATCGTTCCTGCAGTCTATCCAGAAGAGAGTAGAGCTCTAGGCGTGCGTAGGCTGTTGTAAAACAAGCTATAAAGATGTTTGTGTTTTTGTTGACCATGTGGTGCTCTTTGGCGTATTTCCACGTGACATTGGCTGTTTCGTCATCAATAAAATTTAGACCTGAAATTTCGTACTGTGGTAGAAACACATACTCAAAGAGTTCATCAGGGTCAGTCACGATGTTGGTACACGGAAGGTTTGATTTCTGCGCAAACTTTCCCCACAAGGAGTTTAAGAAAAGCTTGGAGATTTGGCGTTTAGCAGGGTTCTCGCCTATTTCCTCCTTACGCAATTGAACACCTTCTTTTTGAAGAAAGGAGTCAATATACTCATTTTTCTTATCATCATCAGTGCACCAACTAGCATACCCTGAAGCCTCTTGCTTATCCCTAAGATGCAACTTGATGTAAGATGCGAATAGATTATCCGATGTTTCTGGAAAGTGCCATATTTCGTAGGTGTGTGCTATCCTGTAGCCTTTCTCTACAGCCATCTCGAGTTCTATCGTACACCATTGTGTACAAAGATAGACCTCTCTTCATCGGTATGACTACAAGGGTCGCACTGTGAATTTAAAGCGCAAGTGTAACACAGCGGAAACATCAACTTATGATTCATTTTCATCGGTAGCACCGGGAAAAATAAATCCCGGGGCGGGTACACTTTAACTTTTGCGATACCAAAGTAATTTTTGATGTAACTAAAATTTTCATAAATAATCGTCGGGTGACCTATAGGGTACGTCTTTGTTTTGTTGACGAAAGGATATAGACTAGTGAAATCATAATAATTTATCGTCTCACCATTGGCCAACCTGTGATATAGCTTTATCGCGTTAGTTCGACCCCCGTAAAGAGCGTCACGCGGCTCTAGCGGTACTGGGAACTGCATTTTAAGAAGAAAAGCCTGAAGGTCTGAATTGGTCTCAACCTTTTTTACGCCATTCATGCTCCCATTAGACGCGTAAAGTGTGCCCCTGCTGCTGTAAATAGCGCTTTTTAGCTAAAGAAGCCTGGTATAGTTGACTACGTCGTTTTTGTGACGTTATTTTGCGCGTTTTCGTTAAAACAGATGACACACCCATGATAGAAACATCCATGAAATTCTAAAGCGATGTGCCGTCCGTCAACATACGCGTAACCATCTAAATAATACTTACCGACCTGTTTTTCGCCACCTCTCAGTGCGTGCTGTATGACTATGTTTTCACTGTGAGACACGTACATCAACCACTGAATAGCTGGAGTTGAGTACCTTTTTTTGGCCTTATGATAATTATCATAGGGCACAACAGCTATAGTGTCTTTAGGTAAGAAGTTAAACCTATATATAGCCATACATACAGACGTGAGAGTGATGTGCTGGAACGGGTCAACGCAATAAGTCACAGTAACGTTTTTCCTTTTTTCCGTACAATACCTTCTAAACTTTTTTTTAGCCATGTCCATTACCCGGTCTCTATAACGCTCACAGGCTTTCCACAATACTTCAACATCCTGCTTACAATAGGCCTTCAATTCTGCATTAAAATCAAAAGTACAGTCCTTTTGCGATTCATACCACTCCATGAACTCTTTTCTGTCGTCAGGCATCATGTACTCTGGGCCGTAATATTTAGCATCAGGTAGGGGGCCGACATAATTGTGGTTTTCTTTAGTATTGAAAAAGTGAGGGAAATGTCCCTTTCCCCCTGAAAAACCCATAGCCTGAGGTAGCTTGCTAAGCTTCATGGGAATGAAGTTAAGCGAGTCTATGAACCTCAAGTTCATTGAAGGTACCGTCACACACAGAAGGCGGCCGCCTTGAGTGACAATGTCTATTTGAATCTTCTCAATTATCAATTGCTTGACTATGAAATACGAATCATATCGCCCGGCATTGTGGGCAATAAATGTGCAATTTTCAAAAGCGCCGCTGAGAAAAAACTGAACAAAATCACGCGTGCAAAACTCGCCCTCAAACTCCCAAGACACTGACCCGTGCAGCGGGGTGGCAAAAATAAAATTTGGAATGTGTTTACCTGTATCCTGTTGGCACTCAAAGTCGTAGATAATATACGACGAGGCGTCCTCATCTGGTCCCCCTTGGTAAGGCTGCATGTAACACTCGTGTTTGTTAAATTTCACCACGTTGGCTTTACAGATGTTACAGCGGAGCCCCTTGCATTCGTGAGGTTCGGAACCTTTAACCACAAATTTATGCATGCAATTATTAATCGTACGTATATCAAATACATGAATATTAATAATTATGTTAATACGTCAATATAATATGGTAATAAAACAATGTTTTCAATATTACGCTATATGCATAATTAAAGACAGCCTGTATTAAAAATATATGTAATCAGCTATACTAATTAAACATAGATCTATTGTAATGCACTAATTTATGCATGCAATTATTAACCGTACGTATATCAAATTCATGAATATTAATAATTATGTTAATACATTAATATAATACGGTAATAAATCAATGTTTATCCTTATACACTAATGCAAAAATAAAAAGATAAAAACAATGTATTACCTTATTCCAATGATGCTTTGTGAAGGGCTGGAGATGATGTGCTTGGTGCTGATGGAGTCCAAATTCACTAGATGAACACAGCTGTTTTCTGGCTGTAAAGGAGATGAGTTGACTGGCTCGGGAGCTGTCTTAACTGACTTAAGGGCCAGTTATATGCAAGACACTCGTCCGCCCTTCGGACAAGTCCAGACAAACTCCTCAACACGTGTTTCTAGTTATTTACGAATACCCCCCTTGTCCCCATCGTCTCAATAGGCTCTTTTTTCAAAGTGTAATTAATCAGTTCTGTGACATACCATCTTGATTTTATTGATCCTATAAGTATCAGGATGTATGAGACATCCAGTCATAATGTGTCAAACTTCAGCTACTGTTACGCTAGCCCGTGCACAGCTCAGAAGGTCTCAAACTTACTTAGCTACTGTCACGCTAAATTAGCCATATGTCTAATGACTTCAATCTGTTATAATGAACTCATAAACAGGCATTCATTGATCCTACAGATGTTAGATCTTTTTTTGTATCCACTTACTCAGAGCTGTGGGATTTACAACTAGATTTTATATTATCCTAAATGGTTCATCCAGCCACACAATGAACCTTTGTAAGACATTTGCCACTAGATTTTATATTATCCTAAATGGTTCATCCGGCCACACAATGAACCTTTGTAAATGCTATGCTACTAAGCTCAATATAGCATTCTATGTTCTGGCACATTTTAAAGCTGGTTAGCGAAATGAAAATGTGATAGATACTTTATAAAAAAAAAAGCAGAAAGTGATTAAAATGTCCAGGTTTCTACGTGCTGTAATCAGGTGATTTAAATCTACGAGTGGTAGAATCAAAGCGGTCTAGATTTTTGAAAAGTAAGGAGGTAATTAAACCGATGCATCCCCATCCTTGCTGCATAATTACCACTATGGCCGCTTCACGGGATGCACTTCGGTTACAGCGCCAATATTTTACACCATCAAGCGCCGGTTCTTATGCCGGAATTCAAAAATTGCATAAGGCACTTAAGGGGATAAACCAGCGCAAAATTACAGAATGGTTGCAAAAGATTAATTGTTATAGCCTTCACAAGCCGATCAGAAAGAAATTTGCTAGAAACAAAATAATTGCTGCTGATATAGATTCGCTCTGGAAATCTGACCTCGTGTGTTTAATGCAATACTCTAAAGAAAATGATGGCATATGTGGGAGATATCCTATATGTATTTTATGTATTTTTGTCAATTGTGAAGATGCTATGTTGTGTTTCCGGTCTGAACCTCTGGGGGAAGGGAACATCACCCCCCCCCCCACAAGAACTAAAGGAGCAGTGATAAACTGGTCAAACTGGTTTTAACTGGCAAAAACCTATCTAGGAATGCTTTGTCCTGGTCAAGCAGAGAGGAGAAACAGGATGTTCTTCTCATGAGACCAAATTCAAGAATGAACTGAGCGTGCTCACCGAAGTTCCTCCCAGATGGATGACATCACAAGCTACCTCACAAATACCTCCCTCTGAGAATGACCTATCAGCTCACTAAAAAAATGTAACTGTATCCTAAATTGCCTGACTTCCTGTGTTGAAACTTAGTTACGTTTTACCCGCGCTTAATAAAGCTAGAGACTCTTTTGGGACACATGATGTGAGACGTGTGATCTTTGAAAGGCTCTCCAGGCCTGTACATATTATCTAAATTTGAAACACACAGTATATCTGAAATAGCGAATTTTGCGCTAACAAATTTGGAGGCACCGCTGGGATAATGAAGATACAGAGATATGAAGATATTTCATCGTTATCCGGACACAAGGGGACTTCGAAGCAGAGACGGACAGATAATGAGCTCAAACAAGGTAATAAGTTATTCTTGTACCTGTACCATCTCTCCCTCTCTGCTATGATCCGCCCCAGGCCAGGTGAGTTGAAATAGGATAAGTCTGTATCAAAAGAACTGTGAAGTAGATATACTGTGTGGTTTTTATGTTGTCTGTGAAGTAATGTCCTGAGTGTAAGAAGGTGTGAGCTATGGAGGGTTTATATTGTCTCTGTAGTAGTGAATGGTGTGAACAGACTGTGCAGGTTAATAAGGAACAAAGAATGTGTAGTATAACTTGTTAAAAGAAAGTAAAAAGGAAAGTTGATGTAAGCATTTTTAGCTGAAGGTTATAGTAGTGATTAAAGTTGCTGGTCAAAAACAGAGTAGTGTGTCCATGCGGTGAGCAACATGTGGCTGAAGAGGTCTCCCTTTGTTATGTGGGGGGAGGGGTACACATGGAATGCTTTCGTTTGCCATGTTGGCATACATCAACTCAAAGGATTTTGGCTTGGAGTAATTGGTACCAGACAGCAGAGAGGCCTGTCTGATGGAAGAGTGAGCCGGCCGAGATACCTATCCAATTGTAGTGGGCCCAACAAATTTTTTGAGGACTAGTGCCAAAAGTTAAAGTTTGTGCTACGAGTTGTGGGATGAGAGAATCTCAATAATAATAGGATTTTTCCAATTACGACATAAAAGAGCAGGGTCGAAACTGTATGTGCTTATTAGTGAGAGAAGCCAAACCTGCGTTGTGAGGTGTGGGAAAAATCAATGACTCGCAAGCAAATTCAATGATGATGTTTTGTAAAAACAAAAAAAAAAGAAAAAACAACTGGACACACAAAATGGGTGAAGGAAAAAGCAAGTCAATGAGTTAAGAGAAAGGTAGAAGGTTTAACAATGAACGGTGATAATAGTTGCTATCTGGAGTGGTGAATATAAGTATGTGGGTGGAAATGGGCATAAGTTGCATTGTGTTTGTCATTGGATAGCCTATTCTGAACAAAATATGTAAAAACCACGATAGATAAGAGTTTTTCTTTTATATATATATATATATATATATATATATATATATATATATATATATATACTTTGTTCAATATGGGAAGTCCTATGTACAGTAAATACAATCCCAGTTTCCACTTCACATGAGATACTTATCAGTCTGTATATGAGTGAATGAAAACCCCAGTGTGTGTGACTTTGTGTGTATAAATTGAAGGGCCACATGCAAGTTAGATTATGTTGTATGGTATGTATACTGTCTGGTGGCTAGAAACGAAATGAGGCAAAAATGACCAAACGCTGAGCCAGACCACAGGAGGTGGAGCTAGGTGATGTAAGGAGATGGGAGGGAAGAACAATAGGAAGAGGTCTTGCTCCACCCTCAACACAGACCAGCCTAGGGGAGAAGTGTGTCTCCATTTAAGTGGATGTTGGTATATATATGTGCATTGTGGTAATGTATAGAAAAAAAGGTCACTCTTAGACTCCATGTTAAGTCTCTCAGTTGAACAAATGTAGGTGACCAAAGGAGGGGCATCTAATTTTATTCCTGAGGGTAGCTGTGTGAGATAATAGTCCAGGATTGCCACAGTGTGTGTATGTATGTATGTATATATATATATATATATATATATATATATATATATATATATATATATATATAGGTTCTTGGGAGTATGTGGAGAATTTGAAAATATTGAGTTGTGTTAATTTGAATATTATTGAATTAAGATACTAAAATTAGATAATTGTGTACTAGAGACACCTGATAAGTACTTTAGTCAAATTAATAACAAAAGTTCCATTTTAGAGTGTATCTCATTTTCAATTAACAACAGTATTTTACATGAAGATCGTTACATTAAAAAAAAAAAAAGAGAAAGAAAAGTAAATTTTTGATGCCAGAAATTGAGTCTATCCCAAATGCTATCAGGGATACTAGTCCCTTAGTAAACAAGTAGTTAACCATCATTGGTGCAGTTGTCATGGTTGCAGATTGTAATAACAATATTTCCTCTCCTGTTTGCAGTATGTTTTCGTACAGGTACCAGAGATGGTGTGGGTCCCCTTAACGTCATGCTTCCTTAAGGGGTCATAAAATACTGCATAGAGCACAAACTAAACATCTTTCAGCTTCCAGACTAGCTACGTATGAGACTGCCCTGCTAGCACCATCACATATCGCAATCAAGTGGGGTATAGTTCCAAATGCCGTTTCATATCTTTTACTGAATTCAGAAGGTTGAGAGGAAAGGGCGGCAGGCGCAAACCATGACATTAAATAGCAAGCACATGGTTGTAGAAACACGAATGAAAAAGGAAACTAGGGGTCCTAACAATGATGTTGTAACTGCCATGATTAATGTAAATTTTGAGTTTTACCCATAGATGGTTCCAAATATCGCGGAAATGGACAAGCAAAACAGGCTATGCAGTGGTAACCAACAAAAAGAGGTAATTGTACAAAAACCACTCTTTTCCTCCTGAGACACTCAGTTACTCAGGAAATAGAGGTGATAGCGCTCACTGACACATGTAAGCTGGCTGCAGGTAGGACTGTTTATGTCTGCACCGACTTAAGGTACACATTTGGAATCGTACACGATTTCACATCTTATGTGGCACAGTGGAAGTTTCATGGGGTCCTTGAGTAAGCCAATCCAGAACGCAGAAGCAGTGTTTTTGTTCTACAAGGTTTTAGCTCTTTCTGCACAGGTGACTTATCATCAGAGTCCAGGCTTATACCAAAGAGACAACTACTGAGGCTGGAAGGAACCAGAGAGCAGGCACCACAGCAGCCTGACTTCCCTTGAATGAGGTAACGGCTGGTAACCTGCTTGCACCTGAAACAGGTGTAGATATTTCTCTGTTGCTTGAATTGCAGGAACAGGCCTCAAAAGAAGAAAAAGGAGGAGTGAAAAAGCGAACAGAATGCTACTGGGGTCTGGCAGAAAGGTAAATGCCTGTGCCTCCCCTGCACGCTGTACTCCATGATGTCACACCTGATCTATGAGCTAACCCATTCATCCAAGGAGGTAATGTGTGGTATGGTGTCTTCTGCTTGGCTTACCACAGGGTTCAACACTGCTGCAATAGGGTTTGTACAGGGATGCATGATATGCGCCCGTTACAATCCAGGCCAATTGGTCAAGGTACCTTCTCGGTGTGAGCCAGACTATCTGTATCAGTGACTGCAGAATGATAGCATACAGCTACCACAGGTAGGTGTTTGGAGTTGTTGGTTTGCATAGACCTCTTTTCATGTTATTTGGAGGCGTGGCTTGAGAAATAATAAAAAAAATAAAATAAAATAAAAATAATTTTTAACACGCCAAAAATATGACCTAAGAATATATTTTATGAAAGTAATTTTGAATATTTGGGTACACCAGAAGTAATAATAAATAATAAAGGTAAATATTTTATTAGTCATCTACTTGGTCAGAGCCACGCCTAAATATAAGACTAAGTTGAGTCCCTATGAAGGTTTTGTTTGGTAATGCTGCTGTAATAGGCCTATGCTTATTCCAGGCCAAAAAGGAGGGCCTTACCTCCCATGTGAGTGCCTAACATCAGGAGTTATATCATCTGTTACTCATAAATGTGTATTCTCCGTGTTTCCAGATCAAAATGCAAAGAATCCTTTCAAGTGCTGTTAACCACTACGGTCTCAGTGAAACTTCAAGAAAAGCTAATTTGGGTTCATGTCAGACATTGAATAAAGATAATCAAGGAAGGAGACAAATGTGGCCCATAATCCTTTGTTATATGTAGGACCCTTGCGGTCATTGGGCTGTCATTTCTCTTTTTCCTCATAAGGGTAACAAAAGACGTACATCCTATGAAGAGGGTTATACTGTTTCATATGTAATGTGTAGAGGCGTAACTTGAAGCTCCCGGGCCCCGATGAAAAACTTGGAACCGGACCCTGAACTATAATGCTTTACTCATAGTACTGGGTTCCCTATATGAAGAAGAGAGGCCTTATGGGCCCCCAAAAGGCTCCTGGGCCCGGGTGCAACCGCATCCTCTGTATCCTCTATAGTTAAGCCCCTGGTAATGTGTCAAAGATCAGAAAAATGTCAATAGATACAATAAGGTAGCAGTAAGTGTACCAATATTTCAGCCATATTGTGTAATCAGACCAATGTTAACATGTAACAAACAATATAACCTGAAATCACACCTTGGAAAGCCAGTCACATTCAACATGTTGTATCATCTAAACTATGAACAAAGTGGCTTATGCAGAAATTGTGAAAAAGATCAATCTTTTAGGAGCCATCTACCTAGAAAACCGTTGGGAAACTGTAACGTATTGTGAGGTATTTTCCTTATCCTGGATATCACCCAGCAGTAGGAAGGGATAAGGCAGAAGGCATTTCCCATGGCGGAGGTGACAGCTAGGGTCCCCTGTAGGCGGTAGGGAAAGGCCCGAGAACACAAATAGGAAGGAAAAACTATCCAGGAGAATGAAAATACGCACAACAAAGGAGGGAATTGTGGGAGATATCCTATATGTATTTTATGTATTTTTGTCAATTGTGAAGATGCTATGTTGTGTTTCCGGTCTGAACCTCTGGGGGAAGGGAACAGCACCCCCCCTCCACAAGAACTGAAGGAGCAGTGATAAACTGGTCAAACTGGTTTTAACTGGCAAAAACCTATCTAGGAATTATCCTTATACACTAATGCAAAAATAAAAAGATAAAAACAACGTATTACCTTATTCCAATGATGCTTTGTGAAGGGCTGGAGATGATGTGCTTGGTGCTGATGGAGTCCAAATTCACTAGATGAACACAGCTGTTTTCTGGCTCTGCAAAGGAGATGAGTTGACTGGCTCGGGAGCTGTCTTAACTGCCTTAAGGGCCAGTTATATGCAAGGCTCTCGTCCGCCCTTCGGACAAGTCCAGACAAACTCCTCAACGTGTTTCTAGTTATTTACTAATACCCCCTTGTCCCCATCGTCTCAATAGGCTCTTTTTCAAAGTGTAATTAATCAGTTCTGTGACATAGCATCTTGATTTTATTGATCCTATAAGTATCAGGATGTATGAGACATCCAGTCATAATGTGTCAAACTTCAGCTACTGTTACGCTAGCCCGTGCACAGCTCAGAAGGTCTCAAACTTACTTAGCTACTGTCACGCTAAATTAGCCATATGTCTAATGACTTCAATCTGTTATAATGAACTCATAAACAGGCATTCATTGATCCTACAGATGTTAGATCTTTTTTTGTATCCACTTACTCAGAACTGTGGGATTTACAACTAGATTTTATATTATCATAAATGGTTCATCCGGCCACACAATGAACCTTTGTAAATGCTATGCTACTAAGCTGAATATAGCATTGTATGTTCTGGCACATTTTAAAGCTGGTTAGCGAAATGAAAATGTGATAGATACTTTATAAAAAAAAAAAAAAGCAGAAAGTGATTAAAATATCCAGGTTTCTACGTGCTGTAATCAGGTGATTTAAATCTACGAGTGGTAGAATCAAAGCGGTCTAGATTTTTAAAAAGTTAGGAGGTAATTAAACCTCTGCATCCCCATCCTTGCTGCATAATTACCACTATGGCCGCTTCACGGGATGCACGTCGGTTACAGCGCCAATATTTTACACCATCAAGCGCCGGTTCTTATGCCGGAATTCAAAAATTGCATAAGGCACTTAAGGAGATAAACCAGCGCAAAATTACAGAATGGTTGCAAAAGATGAATTGTTATAGCCTTCACAAGCCGATCAGAAAGAAATTTGCTAGAAACAAAATAATTGCTGCTGATATAGATTCGCTCTGGGAATCTGACCTCGTGTGTTTAATGCAATACTCTAAAGAAAATGATGGCATATGTGGGAGATATCCTATATGTATTTTATGTATTTTTGTCAATTGTGAAGATGCTATGTTGTGTTTCCGGTCTGAACCTCTGGGGGAAGGGAACATCACCCCCCCCCCCCACAAGAACTGAAGGAGCAGTGATAAACTGGTCAAACTGGTTTTAACTGGCAAAAACCTATCTAGGAATGCTTTGTCCTGGTCAAGCAGAGAGGAGAAACAGGATGTTCTTCTCATGAGACCAAATTCAAGAATGAACTGAGCGTGCTCACCGAAGTTCCTCCCAGATGGATGACATCACAAGCTACCTCACAAATACCTCCCTCTGAGAATGACCTATCAGCTCACTAAAAAAATGTAACTGTATCCTAAATTGCCTGACTTCCTGTGTTGAAACTTATTTAAGTTTTACCCGCGCTTAATAAAGCTAGAGACTCTTTTGGGACACATGATGTGAGACGTGTGATCTTTGAAAGGCTCTCCAGGCCTGTACATATTATCTAAATTTGAAACACACAGTATATCTGAAATAGCGAATTTTGCGCTAACACATAAAATACATTTTAACAGTTATAGATGTTTTATCAAATTATGCTTGGTGCGTCGGATTATCATCTAAATCGGGATCAAGCGTCGCAAGAGCCTTCGAGCTGATATTTGAGAATAGCTATCGTGTACCTCGAAAAATACGCACCGATCGCGGGAAAGAATTCATGAATCAACACATGAAGCGCCTTTGTAAAAGATACAACATACACCATTACTTTACGAGCAACAACGTAAAGGCTGCGGTGGTTGAACGTTTTAATTGCACTTTAAAATCACGAATGTGGCGTTATCTCACCCTTCATAACACATTTCGCTATATCGATATTTTACCAGCGCTGGTATACAGTTATAACCGAACTTACCACCGTATTATCTGATGCCGACCTGTGGATGTCACGAAAAAGAACTCCTTAACAATTTGGCGAAATATCTACAGCGATATTCTGAACTCAAAGCATGAAAATACTTCTTTAAAAATAGGCGATCATGTAAGGATTTCTCAACATAAAGGAACATTTACGAAAGGCCATGAGCAAACTTACACTGATGAAATTTTCGTCATAGAGTCTATTAATACGCGATTTCAAAAACCGCTATATAAATTAATCGACCTGAGCGGCGAAGCTATAGAGGGGTCGTTTTATAAAGAGGAAATACAGCAGGTACCCGCTGACGAGAACCGCATCTACAGGATCGAGAAAATACACTTACACTATGAAACTAGCGAAGCCGATTCAGCTCTCGGGCGCTTACGATGTGGCGCTAACCAAAATTCAGTACCCGCACACATGGGACACGATTGCGGCGACCGAGGGAAACTTTTTCATCGCTAAACATGGCAGTACATACCAGGAATATTTTGTCAAGTCTGGATTTTATTCCTCGCTATCAGATTTGACGCATGCGATAAATGACAGAATTGAGACTTTAAGGCTGACAAACAAGGTCTTTAAGCTACGCTATGATGAAGTAAAAAGAATTGTTACAGTTACCGATTCACCAACGCTACACTTTGCTCCGGGTCATAAGTTGTCCGTTCTGCTAGGTCTGCCTGAATATAACGCCGCTTTAGCTGGGAATATCCTGGACAAGAAGCGGCATTTTGCGGACATAAAAGGCGGCTTCTATACATTGTACGTGTATACGGATATTATCAATCATCAGTTTGTAGGAGATAGCTATGTGCAGCTATTAAGAACGGTAGAAATCAGCCGTAAAAACAGCGACATTGTCACAATTCAGTACAATCGCCCTGATTACGTGCCGGTGTGTAAACAACATTTTGACACGATTACAATCTCGATTTTATCAGACCAGAAGACGCCTGCTAAATTCAAGTACGGGAAAAGTATAGTGCGATTACACTTTAGACCGCGTAACGATTCGCAGCATTAAAACATGTCTCAGCGAGTGTACGGAGATCCTGCGTTCTACGTGAAACATTGTTTGGCGCAGAGTGGAAACGGAAAAATAGATGGATTTCATGGAGATGAGTATATGATTGGTGCAGGAATTGGGGGCGTCTTCAGGTCACTCTTCCGAAGGGCCTTGCCTCTTTTCAGAAAAGGTCTAGAATTAGTAAAGCCTCATGTAAAGATGGCTGTCAAAAATATCGCTACAGACGCAGTCACTTCAGTTTTGTCAGCTGTTTTGGACAGACTCAATCAGTCGCGTCAAGAACAGCGCGGCTCCGGACTTGTTTCTGTTGTAAAAAAACCCCGTAAAAGAAAAAGACGAATCGTTGCACGATTTCACCCGCTCCTCATGGATAAGACTCCTTCATGCAAAAGACGACGTCGTCAGAAACCCGCTAGACGCGCAGCAGACGACATCTTTTAATTCTCTAACATGGCGTTCATACACGACGGTTCTGTAGAGTGCACCAAATCTGAGTTGGATATTTTCACCATACCGCCAACGCAGACAAGTATTGAAAAATCTTTATTTGTTGAAGTCCTGCCTATCGCAGCCCTCACTGACAACACGCCGTTGGAATTCTTCATATTGGGTAGCGGCGAATATTACTGCGACTTAAATAACACCCTCCTGCACTTAACCTGTCGTATAGTTAAACAAGATAACACACCCATCCCCGATGGGGCACGTGTGGGCTTTATTAATTACCCTGTAGCCACACTTTTTAATCAAGTGGACATCACATTGGGGGATCGACTAATCTCACAATCCGATAATCTTTATAGCTATAGAGCGTTCGAGACAATTTTAAATTATAGTGGTCAAACGCTCGCATCCCAATTTACAGCCGGCCTGTTTTACAAGGATTCGGCAGGTCACCACCATGAAAGGACACTCGATGGCCCAAATTTAGGCTTCGCTAAAAGAGCTGCAGCAACACAGCGCTCTAAAACTGTGGAGCTTCTGCGGCCTATTTATGGCGATATCTTTAACCAACCGAAGCTTATCTTAAACGGTCTGGATTTAAAGATAAAACTGACAAGGAATAAAGACTCGTTCTGCTTGATGTCAGCAGACCCTGATGGATTTAAAGTTCAAATCCTTCATGCTTCAATTTTCAACAAGAGAGTACAAGTATCCCC
Organism: Eleutherodactylus coqui; assembly: GCF_035609145.1. NCBI lineage: Eukaryota > Metazoa > Chordata > Amphibia > Anura > Eleutherodactylidae > Eleutherodactylus > Eleutherodactylus coqui. Next base: position 30,730,999 of record NC_089837.1, read on the forward strand.
AGCCGTCCGCATAGGCCACAGCCAGGCGCTACTAGTGACCACTGCTAAATATACTTTGGATAGGACGAGTCTCTAAGTCTTCAGCATAGCAATCGGAAGCCGTATAGCAACCCATGAAAATTTGTTCCTGGGCCAGATACCTAAAACTGTGATATTAGCTTTGTGGACAATGAAGCCTTTAGCGGTAGCTTCCCAAAAAATCCTCTCTGTTTTCACCATTATTCCGTAAACCACGCGGCCTTGTATCTGGATGGTCAACAGATTCCGGCCAGGCCTTTTCAGCCTGATTTTGAGGCCGAATTAGCTATTAGGGAATACATGGCTCTCGTGCATATCTCCGGAAAGCAACGAGCAGACACCTCGATTTCGATTGACAGAAATGAGTTCGTTAGCGGATACACATTTTTTGCATTCGATCTGTCACCGGACATGGAGCCCGGCACGCACTTATCGCTCGTTAAAACTGGGAACCTGCGTGCAGAAGTACGATTCTCAGTCCCTACCCCTCACACGGTTAACATGCTTGTCTATGCGTCAAGTCCCGCTATTCTGGAAATAAATCACAGAAGAGAAGTTCTGTACGATTACAATTAAATTATGAACACACTTGAACTCACGAATCTCTTTAAATCTGATCGTTATACTTCGCAAATTTTTGCTGGCGTATACCCGAGTGACTTCCTACCCCAATTCAATGTGGATAAAAGACCATCGGCTTATATAATTAATACTGATGATTCAACTCAGCGAGGACGACACTGGGTGTTAATTGTACTATGTGACTCGGAGAGAGCGGTCTATTTTGATAGTTACGGCCTAGCACCAGATAGTCCCATTTTTCCCGAGGCTTTTATAGAGTTTTTAAAAAGAAACTGCGCTAGGTACATATATCAGGATAACCAAATTCAGGATACCGACAGTGTATTTTGTGGGCATTACTGTGTGTTTGTATTATATTACATAGCCCGTGGATTATCTTATGAGAGTATTTTACGTTTCTTTACGCCAGATTAAAAAAAAAAATGATAATTTTGTAAATCAATTTATAAAAGATAAGTTTTGTGACCGTCATTACAGATGTCAGATCCCTTGTGTTTTTAATATGATCTGTGCATATTTATATAATTGTTAGATGCATGAAGTATAATAAAATAGAGAGATAGATACCTGTGGTAACTGTTAACAGCGTAATCTTTGATTCTTACTGTGTAATAATAGACACCATCATTCATCACTATGCTGACACCCTTCCCGAGCTGGAACTAATTAGCTACTGATAGTAAAAAAAGGCGTAACTAATTCATTGTCACACACCCACATCCTGTGGGGCCTGGACATGAGTGATAGTCAGCTGATCACACTAATGAGAGCTTCTTGAAGTCAGCAGACAGAAATCTTTAGTGGCTGCCCCCATCTAGTTCAAAGTTGCGCGTTACACTAAAGCGACCTATTGAACTCTGCGAGAGGAATCATACCAAGACTGAGCTCGTAGCTAAACCGAAGTGATAAAGAATTTAATATGGAGTCAGACTACGCTATTCCATCCGTGCATGCTGCCGAACGATCGCGTTATGAAGCTGAAATAGCTAATGTCATTCGACGCTGGGACCTTCCACAATCGTGCAAGAAAAACACAGAGCGATTGCTGGCCGCTCTACTCAATCACAGGAATATTATCACATGGAACGATAAGCACGAGCTGGTATATAAAAACGTCGTAATTCACGGAACCAATTTCCCCGCACTGATCAGACATACGACGCAGAGTCACACCTTCGTGAGAAGAAGTATACCTTTGGGCTGGAACATTTTTATGCATGCAATAGCGGAGGCTAATGTACCTAGCGATGTCGCTGCAGACGCCAGTACTCGCGAGTTGGTGGAATCTTTGAAGATGGATTTTTTAATAAAGTCCATGATGGATCTAAAACTTTAACTCGGAAAGACTTTTGAACTGTAACTCCCCTCAAACATACGGAACTTGCTACATTATGCTAACCAAAAGGATTGTAAAAATGTAACTATATTTCTTTTAACATTATACAGTGTTATAAATATATATGTAATCATTCTTATGCATTCCTTTATGTAATAACTCTATATTCTGTATTTTCTTTTTTTTACAGCGCATCGTTTATATATTCTGGGCACTCAATAAAGCTTTTATAAAACTTTGCATTTTTTGCATTACTTTGTGCTCTTTCTATATATTAACTTCCTTATACTCATAGACTGACTTGATTGATATATAACAGCAAGTCAGCCTATACACATAATAAGTCCATTGATTGGAGTATGACTTGAATGGAACATAACATCATGTCAGGCTATACATAACATCAGCTCATCCTATACACATAATAAGCCCATTGATTGGGGATGACTTGAATGGTAGATAACAGCGACTCAGACTATACATATAATAAGGCCTTTTGTGTTCTCTATATCCTGCTCAGACTTATTAGGATGATGGGCTGCAATGCTGAAAAAATCTGTTAGTGGCTTGAAATGCATTCTATATATTAATGCTTATACCCATGAGCCGACTTGATTGGTATATAACATCAAGTCAGACTATACATATAATAAGCCCCTTGATTATCATGACACACACTGTATTCTAAAGTGTGTCTCGTGATGCGTCACAGGCTTAGAATGTGGATGGGGGCCCCTGATACACGTCACAGACGCCCAGCTGCGGCGCCGAAGGGATGGAGGGTCAAAGGTCATGGGAAGGGGGCGTGGCACCTGTCACTTTCCAAAAGTGGGCGGCTTGACAAGTTGTATGGACGTATACTACTCACAGCATATTCCTTTCTACACAGAGAGTAGGCCAGTGCCTCCCTGAGAACGTTTTTGAACTAGGAAAGAAAAGGTCAACCCTGGTTTGTGTTTGTCCCAAATGAATTCCCTAAACAGCCCATGGATTTGGGAAAAGAAGAAGCTAGGGACTTCTATTGGGACAGTGTGGAGTATATAGACGATTGATGGCAAAATATACGTAGAAATAAGGTTTTTCCTGCCCAGCCATGAAATTAGTGGCAGGTTCAATTGCTTAAGCTGATTTTTCACTTTTTTAATCAGCGGAATATAGTTTGTGTCATACAAGTGGTTGGGGTTAGATGTTAGCGATATACCTAGGTTTTTAATTGTTGAAGGTGGCCATCTGAAGGCGAACAGTTTTTTTAAGTGAGTAATAATGTGGAGTGGTGTGGAGATATTGAGGGCTTCCGATTTGTCGTAATTGATTTTAAAATTGGACAGCCCGCCGAAGAGGTCAAAGATCTCCATAAGCGCCGGGAAAGCCATTTTTGGGTTTGTAGTGAGGATTAGAAGGTCATCAGCAAAAGCCGCAGTAGTATGTATAGTGTCCCCTATCTTAATGCCTTCAATATCAGTAGTCTGAAGAGATGAGCGAACGTACTCGTCCGAGCTTGATACTCGTTCAAATATTAGCGTGTTCGAGATGCTCGTTACTCGTGACGAGTACCACGCGATGTTCGGGTTACTTTCACTTTCATCTCTGAGACGTTAGCGCGCTTTTCTGGCCAATACAAAGACAGGGAAGGCATTACAATTTCCCCCTGCGACGTTCAAGCCCTATACCACCCCCCTGCAATGAGTGACTGGCGAGATCAGGTGTCACCCGAGTATAAAAATCGGCCCCTACCGCCGCTCGCCACACATACGTTCTGACATAGAGGAGGGAAAGTGGTATCTTGGTGGAGCTGCTATAGGGAGAGTGTTAGGAGTATTTTAGGCTTCAAGAACCCCAACGGTCCTTCTTAGGGCCACATCTAACCGTGTGCAGTACTGTGGAGGCTGCTTTTTGCAGTGTTGCACATTTTTATTTTTTGGTATATCGGCCGTGTAGAACATTGCGCCCTGCAGTAATACTCCAGGGCCAGAAGCGCTTAGGCAGGGACAGAAGACATATTGATTGAATATAGGCCCAAAAAAATTTGGGGAAAAAAATCTATTTGGGCTGCCTGTCACTGTCCTCAGTGTTCTTGGTGTCTGCTGGGTGTAGTAGTTCTCCAAATTCATACGCAGCCAGCTAAGTGTTACAGCAGGCTTGCGCAAAATTATTTCCTGGCTCTGTCTGGGCTGTGAAATCACCGCTGTATTGCAGTTCACAGTGCAACACTCTGCAGTTCTTTGACATACTCCAGGGCCAGAAGCGCTTAGGCAGGGACAGAAGACATATTGATTGAATATAGGCAGTGGGCCTTTGCAAAAACATTTGGGGAAAAAAATCTATTTGGGCTGCCTGTCACTGTCCTCAGTGTTCTGGGTCTCTGCTGGGTGTAGTAGTTCTCCAAATTCATACGCAGCCAGCTAAGTGTTACAGCAGGCTTGCGCAAAATTATTTCCTGGCTCTGTCTGGGCTGTGAAATCACCGCTGTATTGCAGTTCACAGTGCAACACTCTGCAGTTCTTTGACATACTCCAGGGCCAGAAGCGCTTAGGCAGGGACAGAAGACATATTAATTGAATATAGGCAGTGGGCCTTTGCAAAAAAATTTGGGGAAAAAAATCTATTTGGGCTGCCTGTCACTGTCCTCAGTGTTCTGGGTCTCTGCTGGGTGTAGTAGTTCTCCAAATTCATACGCAGCCAGCTAAGTGTTACAGCAGGCTTGCACAAAATTATTTCCTGGCTCTGTCTGGGCTGTGAAATCACCGCTGTATTGCAGTTCACAGTGCAACACTCTGCAGTTCTTTGACATACTCCAGGGCCAGAAGCACTTAGGCAGGGACAGAAGACATATTGATTGAATATAGACAGTGGGCCTTTGCAAAAAAATTTGGGGAAAAAAATCTATTTGGGCTGCCTGTCACTGTCCTCAGTGTTCTGGGTCTCTGCTGGGTGTAGTAGTTCTCCAAATTCATACGCAGCCAGCTAAGTGTTACAGCAGGCTTGCACAAATTTTTTTCCTGGCTCTGTCTGGGCTATGAAATCACCGCTGTATTGCAGTTCACAGTGCAACACTCTGCAGTTCTTTGACATAATCCAGGGCCAGAAGCGCTTAGGCAGGGACAGAAGACATATTGATTGAATATAGGCAGTGGGCCTTTGCAAAAAAATTTGGGGAAGAAAATCTATTTGGTCTGCCTGTCACTGTCCTCAGTGTTCTGGGTCTCTGCTGGGTGTAGCAGTTCTCCAAATTCATACGCAGCCAGCTAAGTGTTACAGCAGGCTTGCACAAAATTATTTCCTGGCGTTCCGTAAGCGAAGTCAGCCTCCAACCAGAGGCCAATAAGCGGCACATTTAATTACAGCGTTCTGTTTCTCCACTACTGGTAATACACCATGCTGAGGGGTAGGGGTAGGCCTAGAGGACGTGGACGCGGGCGAGGACGCGGAGGCCCAAGTCAGGGTGTGGGAACAGGCCGAGCCAGTGCAGTGGCCAGGGGTAGAGGCAGGGCCAGACCAAATAATCCACCAACTGTTTCCCAAAGCGCCCCCTTGCGCCATGCCACCCTACAGAGGCCGAGGTGCTCAAAGGTGTGGCAGTTTTTCACTGAGAGTGCAGACGACCGACGAACTGTGGTGTGCAATGTTTTTAGCGCCAAGATCAGCCGGGGAGCCACCACCACCAGCATGCGCTGGCATATGATGGCCAAGCACCCCACATGGTGGGGCGAAGGCCGTTCACCGCCTCCGGTTTGCACCACTGCCTCTGCCCCTGTGCCCCAACCTGCCACTGAGATCCAACCCCGCTCTCAGGACACGGGCACGACCGTCTCCCGGCCTGCAACCACACGCTCACCTCCGCTGTCCTCGGTCCCATCCAGCAATGTCTCTCAGCGCAGCGTCCAGCCGTCGCTAGCGCAACTGTTTGATCGCAAGCGCAAGTACGCCGCCACGCACCCGCACGCTCAAGCGTTAAACGTGCACATAGCCAAATTGATCAGCCTGGAGATGCTGCCGTATAGGCTAATGGAAACGGAGGCTTTCAAAAGCATGATGGCAGTGGCGGCCCCGCGCTACTCGGTTCCCAGTCGCCACTACTTTTCCCGATGTGCCGTCCCAGCCCTGCACGACCACGTCTCCCGCAACATTGTACGCGCCCTCACCAACGCAGTTACTGCCAAGGTCCACTTAACAACGGACACGTGGACAAGCACAGGCGGGCATGGCCACTATATCTCCCTGACGGCACATTGGGTGAATTTAGTGGAGGCCGGGACCGAGTCAGAGCCTGGGAACGCTCACGTCCTACTCACCCCCAGAATTGCGGGCCCCAGCTCGGTGCTGGTATCTGCGGTGGTGTATGCTTCCTCCACTAAACCACCCTCCTCCTCCTCCTACGCAACCTCTGTCTCGCAAACAAGATGTGTCAGCAGCAGCACGACGCCAGCAGTCGGTGTCGCGCGGCGTTGCAGCACAGCGGTGGGGAAGCATCAGCCTGCCGTGCTGAAACTACTCAGCTTAGGAGAGAAGAGGCACACGGCCCACGAACTGCTGCAGGGTCTCACAGAGCAGACCGTCCACTGGCTTTCGCCGCTGAGCCTCCAACCGGGCATTGTTGTGTGTGACAACGGCCGTAACCTGGTGGCGGCTCTGCAGCTCGGCAGCCTCACGCACGTGCCATGCCTGGCCCACGTCTTTAATTTGGTGGTTCAGCGGTTTCTGAAAAACTACCCACGCTTGTCAGACCTGCTCGGAAAGGTGAGCCGGCTCAGCGCACATTTCCGCAAGTCCAACACGGACGCTGCCACCCTGCGGACCCTGCAACATCGGTTTAATCTGCCAGTGCACTGGCTGCTGTGCGACGTGCCCACACGGTGGTACTCTACGCTCCACATGTTGGCCAGGCTCTATGAGCAGCGTAGAGCTATAGTGGAATACCAACTCCAACATGGGCAGCGCATTGGGAGTCAGCCTCCTCAATTCTTTACCGAAGAGTGGGCCTAGTTGGCAGACATCTGCCAGGTCCTTGGAAACTTTGAGGAGTCTACCCAGATGCTGAGCGGGGATGCTGCAATCATTAGCGTCACCATTCCTCTGCTATGCCTCTTGAGAAGTTCCCTGCAAAGCATAAAGGCAGACGCTTTGCGCTCGGAAACGGAGGCGGGGGAAGACAGTATGTCGCTGGATAGTCAGAGCACCCTCATGTCTATATCTCAGCGGGTTGAGGAGGAGGAGGAGGAGGAGCATGAGGAGGAGGGGGAAGAGACAGCTTGGCCCACTGCTGAGGGTACACATGCTGCTTGCCTGTCATCCTTTCAGTGTGTATGGCCAGAGGAGGAGGAGGAGGAGGAGGAGGAGGAGGAGGAGGAGGATCCTGAAAGTGATCTTCCGAGTGAGGACAGCCATGTGATGCGTACAGGTACCCTGGCACACATGGATGACTTCATGTTAGGATGCCTTTCTCGTGACCCTCGCGTTACATGCATTCTGGCCACTACGGATTACTGGGTGTACACACTGCTCGACCCACGGTATAAGGAGAACCTTTCCACTCTCATACCCGAAGAGGAAAGGGGTTCGAGAGTGATGCTATACCATAGGACCCTGGCTGACGAACTGATGGTAAAATTCCCATCCGACAGCGCTAGTGGCCGAAGGCGCAGTTCCGAGGGCCAGGTAGCAGGGGAGGCGCGGAGATCAGGCAGCATGTACAGCACAGGCAGGGGAACACTCTCCAAGGCCTTTGCCAGCTTTATGGCTCCCCAGCAAGACTGTGTCACCGCTCCCCAGTCAAGGCTGAGTCGGCGGGAGCACTGTAAAAGGATGGTGAGGGAGTACGTAGCCGATCGCACGACCGTCCTCCGTGACGCCTCTGCTCCCTACAACTACTGGGTGTCGAAGATGGACACGTGGCCTGAACTCGCCCTGTATGCCCTGGAGGTGCTAGCTTGTCCTGCGGCTAGCATCTTGTCAGAGAGGGTGTTTAGTGCGGCTGGGGGAATCGTCACGGATAAGCGTACCCGCCTGTCAACCGACAGTGCCAACAGGCTTACACTCATAAAGATGAACAAAGCCTGGTTTTTCCCCAGATTTCTCTTTTCCACCAGCGGACAGCAGCGGTACCTAAACAATACGTAGGCTGCACCCGCGGATGGAAGCATCGTTCTCTATCAAAAACGGGGACCTTTTAGCTTCATCAATCTGTGTATTATATTCATCCTCCTCCTCCTGCTCCTCCTCCTGAAACCTCACATAATCACGCCGAACGGGCAATTTTTCTTAGGCCCACAAGGCTCAGTCATATTACTTTTGTAAACAATGTTTATACGTTTCAATTCTCATTAAAGCGTTGAAACTTGCACCTGAACCAATTTTTATTTTAACTGGGCTGCCTACAGGCCTAGTTACAAATTAAGCCACATTAACCAAAGCGATTAATGGGTTTCACCTGCCCTCTTGGTTGGGCATGGGCAATTTTTCTGAGGTACATTAGTACTGTTGGTACACCAATTTTTTGGGGCCTCGCCTGCAGTGTAATCCTAGTAATTTTTATGGGCTTCGCCTGCACTCATGCTACAGCAAGGTGTGTGGGGTTGGCCTACACTTTTGCTACATAAATGTAACTGGGGCCTTGTATATACTGCAACTACTGAAATCTGAAAGAGACTGTTATCTCCCTAAACTGCTGCAACGGGAATGTTACTGTGGCCTGTCTTGACTGCTACTACTACTGAAATTGAACTAATACTGTGGTCCCCCTATTCTGCTGCTTCGGAATTGTTACTGGGGCCTGTCTTGACTGCTACTACTACTGAAATGGAACTAATACTGTGCTCCCCCTATACTGCTGCTTCTGAATTGTTACTGGGGCCTGTCTTCAGTGCTACTATTACTGAAATGGAACTAATACTGTGCTCCCCCTATACTGCTGCTTCTGAATTGTTACTGGGGCCTGTCTTCAGTGCTACTACTACTGAAATGGAACTAATACTGTGCTCCCCGTATAATGCTGCTAGTGATATGTTACTGGGGCCTGTCCCTAATGCTACCGCTGAAATGCTACTAATTCTGGGCTCTGCCTATACTGCTGCTAATGCTATGTCACTGGGGTGTGGAAACGGAGGCTTCCCAAAGACATGATGGTGACGAGGCCATTTCCCACCAACGCGGTTACTGTTAAGGTGCATATAACCACGGACATGTGGAGAGGACACGTAGTGCCTCAAAAACATCCCCCTCCTCCTCCAACAATGAAAACATTCTTGGCAAATACCTTTGCATTGGTCCGCCTGGTGGCAGTCCAAGAATTTCACCTTTACCGACACAACAAGAGAGCCCCCCCACCATCCCCCCGCCACGGCCCACTTAATCCTGGCCACATTCTGAAAACAAACTAAATAAAACCACGCTACAAGGTCCGCAGCCGCCACCACATTCCCACCAACGCGGTTACTGTTAAGGTACATATTACCAGTCTGACTAGGGCATGCAATGTGGGCCGAAGCACACCTGTATTGTATGCGACGTTAGCTCTGCTGAGCAGGGCACTGCAATGGGATACATTTATGTCCCGCCGATGGGTTCCAGGGAGCCACCCATGCTGTGGGTCCACAGGGACTTCACATTAGGGATTTCTACCTGCCAGTGTCTATGTATTAAAAACCCCGGTCAGACTGGGGCATGCAGTGTGGGCCGAAGACCACCTGCATTTAATCGGACGTTACCTCAACTGTGCTGGGCAATGCAATGGGATATATTTATGTACTGCCGGTGGCTTCCTGGGACCCACCTATGCTGTCGGTCCACACGGAGTTGTAACTGCATGTGTCTTCTTATAAAGAACCCCAGTCTGACTGGGGCATGCAGTGTGGGCCGAAGCCCACCTGCATTAAACCTGACGTTACCTCAGCTGTGCTGGGCACTGCAATGGGATATTTTTATGTACCGCCGGTGGCTTCCTGGGACCCACCCATGCTGTCGGTCCACACGGAGTTGTAACTGCATGTGTCTTCTTATAAAGAACCCCAGTCTGACTGGGGCATGCAGTGTGGGCCGAAGCCCACCTGCATTAAACCTGACGTTACCTCAGCTCTGCTGGGCACTGCAATGGGACATAGTTATGTACGGCCAGTGGGTTCCAGGGAGCCACATATGCTGTGGGTCCACAGGGACTTCACATTGGGGATTTGCACCTGCCTGTGTCTATGAATTAAAAACCCCGGTCAGGTTGGGGCATGCAGTGTGGGCCGAAGCCCACCTGCATGTAATCTGACGTTAGCTTTGCTGTCCAGGGCACTGCAATGGGATATATTTATGTACCGCCGGTGGCTTCCTGGGACCCACCTATGCTGTCGGTCCACACGGAGTTGTAACTGCATGTGTCCACTTCTAAAGAACCCCAGTCTGACTGGGGCATGCAGTGTGAGCCGAAGCCCACCTGCATTAAACCTGACTTTACCTCAGCTGTGCTGGGCACTGCAATGGGATTTATTTATGCACCGCCGGTGGGTTCCAGGGAGCCACCCATGCTGTTGGTCCACAGGAACTTCACAATAGGGAGTTGTACCTGCCTGTGTCTACTTATAAAAAACCCCAGTCTGACTGCGGCATGCAGTGTGAGCCGAAGCCCACCTGCATTTAATCTGACGTTAGCTTTGCTGTACAGGGCACTGCAATGGGATATATTTATGTACCGCCAGTGGCTTCCTGGGACCCACCTATGCTGTGGGTCCACACGGAGTTGTAACTGCATGTGTCCACTTCTAAAGAACCCCAGTCTGACTGGGGCATGCAGTGTGAGCCGAAGCCCACCTGCATTAAACCTGACTTTACCTCAGCTGTGCTGGGCACTGCAATGGGATTTATTTATGTACCGCCGGTGGGTTCCAGGGAGCCACCCATGCTGTCAGTCCACACAGACTTCACAATAGGGAGTTGTACCTGCCTGTGTCTACTTATAAAAAACCCCAGTCTGACTGCGGCATGTAGTGTGAGCCGAAGCCCACCTGCATTTAATCTGACGTTAGCTCTGCTGTCCAGGGCACTGCAATGGGATACATTTATGTACAGCCGGTGGGTTCCAGGGAGCCACTCATGCTGTGGGTGCACACGGAATTCCCATTGCGGAGTTGTACCTGCCTGTGACTATTTATAAAAAACCCCGGTCTGACTGGGGCATGCAGACACCTTGACAGAATGAATATGCCCACGTGTGCAGCTCCTGATGGAGGTGGCACAGGATTGGATTTCTCATTTCTTCTGTACAGCATTGTGGGCTATCGCCCCGCCCCTTTTAAAGAGGGTCGCTGCCTGACCATGCCAACCCTCTGCACTGTGTGCCTCCGGTTCCTCCTCATGGCAGTCACACTTATAAATAGACATGAGGGTGGTGCGGCTATGAGGCCAGCGTGTGGCATGAGGGCAGCTGAAGGCTGCGCAGGGACACTTTGGTTTGCGCTGTGGAGACTGGGTCGTGCACGGGGGGGGGGAGGGGGTGTGGGCAGGTTGTAACCCAGGAGAAGTGGCAGCGGAGTGTCATGCAGGCAGTGATTGTGCTTTGTTGGAGATAGTGTGGTGCTTAGCTAAGGTATGCCATGCTAATGAGGGTTTTTAAGAAGTAAAAATTGTTGGGAGGGGGGGCACCCTTGCCGCTATTGTGGCTTAATAGTGGGACCTGGGAACTTGAGATGCAGCCCAACATGTAGCCCCTCGCTTGCCCTATCCGTTTCTGTGTCGTTCCCATCACTTTCTCGAATTTCCCAGATTTTCACAAATGAAAACCTTAGCGAGCATCGGCGATATACAAAAATGCTCGGGTCGCCCATTGACTTCAATGGGGTTCGTTACTCGAAACGAACCCTCGAGCATCGCGAAAAGCTCGGCTCGAGTAACGAGCACCCGAGCATTTTTGTGCTCGCTCATCTCTATTGAGCTTTTATTTAAAGTTGTTCAGGGTTGTGCTTCCTCAGAGCCATGCTCCAGACCTGCACTTCAGGCCTTTTGGTGTTATCTGGGTGCGGCTTTTGGTGCTAATAGCTGCCGTGTCAGACTCCCGTCTCCTTATGTTTGCCGCTCGCCAGGGCCTCCTGGCCGCTTGTCACCCACACGCCTGCTCGTGCCAGGTCGTGCCCAGTGTCCCGCTCACCAGCGCCTCTCACCGCTAGCGCCACGGCAGCAGCCTCTGACTCCTGTCTCCGGAACCACCGGCCACCTCTTACCCGCCAGGGGTTTGATGTCCCGTCAGGCGCCGCTAACCTCTCAAGGTCGCTCCTCCTCGCAGCCGCCGTGCATGGACCTCAGTAATCCGCCTCTTTTTTGTGTGTCACCTCTCCCGGGGGCCGTGTAGGATCTCCGGAGCACACCCGCTGCTTCTCTATTCACGGGGATTGCTATAAATCTGGAGTCTAATGGCGAAGCCCATTGGTGTGCATCCCTCTGCCTCAGCGTGTAGGCCACGCCCACGCAAACTCTAATTTCTACAATGCTTGAAACAGGTATCCCCAATGTACCCTGTTGAATGCCTTCCCTGCATCAAAGGACAATAACAGGAAGGGTACAATATAAAGGCAGAGTGGCAGCATAGATAGGTGCAAAAATATGATTAAGGTTTATTCTCCCAAACCAGAAAAACAGCAGCTACGTTTCGACCTGATGGTCTTTGACAGTTTCCTATAACAGCGTTCATCTTCCAGAATGTTGCTTGTTTCTCATTTATAGTACTCTCTGTCAAGGATGACGATAGCCCCACCCTTATCCGCAATTTTTATAACAATATCACTGTTGCTTGAGAGACATTTGACAGTTGTAGTCTGAATCTTACTGAAGTTTGTTTGTGCGGTATTCCCTTGCTGTGATAATTTGTGGAAATCGTCCAAGAGTTTCTCCTCCAGGTGCTTATATATGTAGAAAAAAGCCGGAACCGCGCTCCTAGGAACTTGCACTCCGATATAACGTCCAATATCGCTATAGCCAGTTTATTTTGTACAACGCGTTTCGTTCTACTGTTAGAACTTTATCAAGTACATAGCAAACAAGTTAAAATCACTCTATTTATAGTTAAAAGAATCATTACCTTATCCCTGTGTCGTCCGCGCCGTCCTGTGTCTCCTCCAGCGTCCTGCGGCGTCCCGCCCTGTATCTGCGTGCGTGATGATGCATGAACACATGGTGCGATGACGTCACTTTATCGGGCGCTGCTTCTTGTGTGGGAGAAAGTGAAGACGGACCGGACTACACATCTTGTAATACAAAGTATATAATAAAAGTATTAAAGGGGTGGTCTCGCGAAACCAAGTGGGGTTATACACTTCCGTATGGCCATATTAATGCACTTTGTAATGTACATTGTGCATTAAATATGAGCCATACAGAAGTTATTCCACTTACCTGCTCCGTTGCTAGCGTCCTCGTCTCCATGGTTCCGTCTAAATTCACTGGCAGCTTGCTTTTTTAGACGCGCTTGCGCAGTCCGGTCTTCTCCATTCAGCACGAGCCGCTTCAGTGTGCTCCCCGCTACAGCTCTTCTGCGCATGCGCAGACGAGCTGTCACTGCTCGGGAGCGCGCTGCAGCGGCCATTCTGTACCTTCCTCTGTTAGAGGAAGGTGCAGAAACTGGAGCTGCCCAGCGGAGAAGCCCAGCCCAGCCCAGCAGCCCCGAGAAGCGTCCCAGGTAAGTGATTTGTCGGGGAGGGGGGGGGGGGGCTACCGCTGCGCCGGGCTGCGCCGGGGGGGGGGCTGTCGCTGCGCCGGGGGGGGCTGCCGCTGCGCCGGGGGGGCTGTCGCTGCGCCGGGGGGGGGCTGCCGCTGTGATGGGGGAACTAGCGCTAGGCCGGGGGGACTGTCGCTGCGCCGGGGGGGGGCTGCCGCTGTGATGGGGGAACTAGCGCTAGGCCGGGGGGGCTGTCGCTGCGATGGGGGGGCTGTCGCTAGGCCGGGGGGGGGCTGCCGCTGCGATGGGGGGGCTGTCGCTAGGCCGGGGGGGGCTGTCGCTGCGATGGGGGGGCTGTCGCTAGGCCGGGGGGGGGCTGCCGCTAGGCCGGGGGAACTAGCGCTGGGCTCCGGAACCTAGCGCTGGGCTCCGGGGCCTTCACCTGGGCTGAGGGTCTAGCGCTGGGGAGCCGGGGGCTAGCGCCGGTTACCTGCTGCCTGGCGGTGGGCGTCTGGTCGGCGGCTGCGGGGCGTCTGGTCGGCGGCTGCGATGCGTTCGGTTGCCATGGAGACACAGCTGGCGGCGTCTTGGGAGCGCGCACGTCGGGCTGCAGCGAGCGACGGGGAAAGAGCCGGCGGCCATCTTGAGGAAACTTTTATAAGTTGCTGAAACGCTGGAACGGTAAGTACGAACCAGCTAGAAATGTCATTTACAGGGGGGCTTAGTAATGTGTACTTAATGGGGGGGACTGGGCAAAAAAAAAATTTAACTGCTTCCTCGAGACATCTCCTTTAATATTGGTATATCTAGCCTACACCTTTATCTTATATTATTTTAAGAAACATATTTCTATCATTCATATAAAATATATTGATAAATTAACTAATTAATAATTGCTTAATTCACATTCCTATAAAAATGTATATTTCCCTTTATAAAACATCTATAGTTATGTTGTTAATATTTTCGATCTCAATAAATTAATATATTAAATTTAATAAAAATATAAATTTATGCATAAAATGGTGTGTGTTTATTATAACTTTTCTAAAATTTCGTTTAACCCTTTGGGGACTAGAGTGTTCAATCTGAATATCCAAAACATCTCTTTTCTTTTTCTCTCAGTTTCTCTATGGATCTGTTTTGGATGTATTCTATAGGGGTTACATGCAGACTCGCGTGGTTAGTTAAAAAATGACGCGAGATGCTATGTTTCATATAACCTTTTCTTATATTGCTGCGGTGTTGATTTAATCTTTCCCTCAACGTATTTATAGTCCTTCCCACATATTTTAGTTCACAAGGACACTCCAACACGTAGATCACATTCTTCACATTACATGACATCTGTTGTTTTATCCTGATGTCCTCTCCACTTGTCAATTTAATACTTTTTATTCCATGGGTGATATTCCTGCAGCACTTGCATCTATTCTCCTTGCATTTATAGACTCCTCCTTCACCGTCTTTTTCGTCATGTTTCTTTCCTTCATTCCTCTCCTTTTTAGGGCATGATGGAGGTATGAGATTTTTTAAAGTTTTATTCCTTCGAAAAATACATGCTGGTGTTCTTGGCAACTTTTTTTCCAGGAAGGGGTCCTCTTTCAAAATCGTCTAATTTTCCCTCAAGATGCGGTTAATTATACCCGATTGAGTGCTGAATTTCGTTATAAATGCCGCTTCATATTTCTCTTTTGGCGCATTCTTGTTCCATTTTATCCTTGTATCTTGTTTTAATACCCTGGTGTACGCTGCATCTACCAGTTCTTTTGGGTAACCCTTGTCAAGAAACCGCTTTCCAATGATTTTCGCTTGTGTTTTAAAATCATCTTCTCTGGTGCAATTTCTTCTGATTCGTTGGAATTGGTCGAAGGGAATATTATTTCTCCAACTTCTATGGTGACAACTTTGGTAGTTTAAGTAACTGTTCGTATCTACCACTTTAAAGTGGGTCTGTGAAATAATTCTATTGTTTTCCCCTTCCAATTCCAAATCTAGATACACCATTTTGTGGGAGCTAATGACATGTGTAAATCTAAACTGAAATTCATTGTTCGTTAAATCTACGACAAATTTTGTTAAAGGGGTTGTCCCGCGCCGAAATGTTTTTTTTTTTTTCAATAGCCCCCCTGTTCGGCGCGAGACAAACCCAATGCAGGAATAAAAAAAAAAAACGGCCAGTACTTACCTGAATCCCCGCGCTCCGGCGACTTCTTACTTACCTAACTAAGATGGCCGCCGGGATCTTCACCCACGGTGCACCATGCGGTGCACCGTGCGGTCCATTGCCGATTCCAGCCTCCTGATTGGCTGGAATCGGCACACGTGACGGGGCGGAGCTACGAGGAGCCGCTCTCCGGCACGAACGGCCCCATTCAGAAAGGAAGAAGACCGGACTGCGCAAGCGCGTCTAATCGGGCGATTAGACGCTGAAAATTAGATGGCACCATGGAGACGAGGACGCTAGCAACGGAACAGGTAAGTGAATAACTTCTGTATGGCTCATAATTAATGCACAATGTACATTACAAAGTGCATTAATATGGCCATACAGAAGTGTATACCTACCCCCACTTTGTTTCGCGGGACAACCCCTTTAAATCTTCTTTCTCGCCGTTCCATGTAATGAGTAGGTCATCAATAAATCTTTTGTATAAAATGATTCGCCTATCATTGAATCTATGCTTCTCAAATGTGCCCATCACTAGGTTGGCGAAACTTGGTGCGCATTTTGTGCCCATAGCTGTACCGGTGCACTGCCTGTAATATGCGCCATTGTAAGTGAATATGTTGTTTTTTAAAATAAACGCTATGCTTTTCAGGAGAAACTTTCTCTGGTTGTCCGGCATAAGGATATCTTCCCTGAGTATCTTATCTACCGCTTCCACCCCTATCTCGTGTCCGATATTCGAGTATAATGATTCAACATCTATGCTGCACCATAAATATGTCGGTTGCCATTCTATATTTTTAATCATCTCCAATAAGTGTCCTGAATCTTTAATGTGCGAGGGGAGATTTACGACATATTTTTGGAGTTGATGATCTATATATTCTGATAATCTATGCGTTATTGCCTGCATACCTGCCACTATTGGTCTCCCTGGGTGGTTATATAGATCTTTGTGTACCTTGGGACTCCTATAGGGGTCTCCTTTATGTAATTGTACTCCATTTTGGACATACTATTACTTTCGTATCCCATCTGTAAATGGGAAAAAAATTCCTTGGTGATTTTACCCGTAGGATTTTTTAACTAACCACGCTAAAGACCCTTCGAGTCTGCATGTAACCCCTATAGAATACATCCAAAACAGATCCATAGAGAAACTGAGCGAAAAAGAGATGTTTTGGATATTCAGATTGAACACTCTAGTCCCCAAAGGGTTAAACGAAATTTTAGAAAAGTTATAATAAACACACACCATTTTATGCATAAATTTATATTTTTATTAAATTTAATATATTAATTTATTGAGATCGAAAATATTATCAACATAACTATAGATGTTTTATAAAGGAAAATATACATTTTTATAGGAATGTGAATTAAGCAATTATTTATTAATCAATTATTAATTAGTTAATTTATCAATATATTTTATATGAATGATAGAAATATGTTTCTTAAAATAATATAAGATAAAGGTGTAGGCTAGATATACCAATATTAATACTTTTATTGTATACTTTGTATTACAAGATCTGTAGTCCGGTCCGTCTTCACTTTCTCCCACACAAGGAGCAGCGCCCGATAAGGTGACGTCATCGCACCATGTGATCATGCATCATCACGCACGCAGACACAGTGCGGGACGCCGCAGGACGCTGGAGG
Organism: Eleutherodactylus coqui; assembly: GCF_035609145.1. Classification (NCBI taxonomy): domain Eukaryota; kingdom Metazoa; phylum Chordata; class Amphibia; order Anura; family Eleutherodactylidae; genus Eleutherodactylus; species Eleutherodactylus coqui. Next base: position 30,748,396 of record NC_089837.1, read on the forward strand.
AGACACAGGACGGCGCGGACGACACAGGGATAAGGTAATGATTCTTTTAACTATAAATAGAGTGATTTTAACTTGTTTGCTATGTACTTGATAAAGTTCTAACAGTACAACGAAACGCGTTGCACAAAATAAACTGGCTATAGCGATATTGGACGTTATATCGGAGTGCAAGTTCCTAGGAGCGCGGATCCGGCTTTTTGCTACATATATATTCTACAGCAGCTCTCTTACTGAGGGACGGAGCATATACACGGCTCTCCAGCTGTCTAGCCCAGCAGGATACGAGGGGACGACCGATATATATTTAATCTTTTCGCCCGAGTACGGAAGTACGGAAGTACTCGAAGTACTCGAAAATCGCGGTGCTCGGGCAAAAAAGGGGCGTGGCCGAGTAGGTTCGCTCATTTCTAATAAGGACACATCGGGCCATCACGGAACATGGATCAAAACACCATCTGAAAAAAATTAACAGATACACATTTACTAAAAAGTCCTTAGTCTGATAAAATCAAGCAGCAATCTATCATTCATATACAGATGATAACAAAGATGGATTCTAGATGAATGCCATATAATAGACATCAATGTTTTGTTGCATGCACGTTGATATTCGTGGTGATGTCATGCGTTGGTGACGCGTTGATGTCTTGGGATTTATTCACACTGTGGTCGCATCCCCATACATGTATGCCGTGGTGCGCGGCTTGATTACAATGTGATAGATAGCATCATGTGACTGGTAGTTCTGTTGAAGGGAGGTGTCTTGGTCATTATGCCATTTGGCTATCACTATATAAGCATGGGCTTCAGTCATGGTGGTCATCCAGAGCATGGATCTACTGCTCTGCTTCTATTGATAGTTGTATGTAATACACCTTCTGTTTTTATCTTGTGTTTTATGTTCACTATAATGTATGTTTATTCACTTTGTTTATACTGTCTGGTGTTATTTTAGGCTTGCTAAAGACCGGAAAGTTCGAAACGTTGCCTATATATCTATCTATGGAATAATAAAGGCTTTTTAAGGTAGACAGTTGTCTGCATCATTTATGCTGCCATGCTTTATATTTTATACATCTGATTGAAATTTGGGCTGATGGTCTACAACCCTGGCATCTGGCTTTGCATTGAATAACGTGATTCATTGCTCCCCCACATGAAGTGTGTTAACTAATTGAGTGGTGCTGGACTTATTTTCTCTATAAATTTAAAAGAGAGATGGGGTGATAATTATCATTTGGTTCTTTGCCTGGCTTGGGAAAGGCTATTATTATGGCTTTGACATTTTCTTTTGGGAATGTTCCTTTAGACATAGCCAGGTACAAAAATTGCATATGTGTGGGAGTAGAATAGAATGGAACTTGTTAGAGAGTCCATCAGGACCTGGGGCCTTCCCTAGTTTTGACTTCTGGATAGCCAAGAGTATTTCTTGCTCAGAAATCGGCTCATTGAGTGACTGAAATTACGCTTGTGTTAGGCTAGGAAGGCTTAACCCTTTAAGGAAGTCATGAATAAGTGCTTGTTGGGGTTGAGCAGTGGAAGAATCAATCTTTAAGGTGTAAAGCTTATGTTAGCATTATTAGGCTGAATTCATCCGCTGTAGCTTGTGGGCTTAGGATTTTATCTCCCGAGCTTTGAGATTTCAAGTGTGGTCTTCTATTTTTGCTCCTAGCTATTTTTGCTTGGTTTGCCATAAACTTACTTGCTTTGTTATAAAAGTTGTAGTATTTCATTTGTAGCTATTTGGCATTTCAAAGTCTCTGATGATGGGGATTGACATAACAAAAAAAGCACAACAACAATTGTCATCCAATTTCCTGCACTTGATTCGCCTCATACACTCCTCATGTCCTCCTCATGTTTTCCTCCCACTACAGGCAACCATATTAGGATAGAGAACATGTTTCAAAAAAGACCTCCTTTCCCAAGATACCCAGATCACTCCAATCCCCCTGTCAAGATTAAAGTTTTTATCCCTAAAATTTCCCTTGATATTTCATCAAAACTGAGATAAAATCGGTAGCAGACTTTTACTATAAAGGACAACTGCTACCATTCTATTCATTTCAGGAAAAATATTAAATTCCCTCATCTGGGACCTTTCCATGTGCCAAGTGTGTGGCTTGTCCTTTCATACTGAAAAGTAACACCTCCATGAGCGCAGCAACTAACTGGAATTACCAGAATCGTGAGTTAATCACCTGCCACACGCCAAATATTGTATATATGGCCACATGTCCACGAACTTACGTGAGCAAGACCATGCAACAGTTCCGTAGGAGAATAATTGCGCACCTAGGGAATATTAGGAGAAATTAGTCCACACTGTTTGCCAATCATATGTGGTTAGTACACAGCGAGAACCCAGAACAACTGAAATTTCAGGGTGTTGAAGTATTACGAACTTCTAATCGCAGAGGCAACACCGATCAACGGTTAATGCAAAAAGAAGCCTCCTGGATTTACTGCCTTGACTCCTTATCCCCTAGAGCATTAAATGAAACCCTATCCTTTAGCTGCTTTTTATAAAAATCCCATGATCCACTTGTAGAGATGATCTCTATCATTTAGTTCCCATTCATTATTCTGTACCCTACAGTTGCAACTCCTCTACTTCATGATAAATAAAGACCTGCTTGTCACCAAACTCATAACTGAGTTGACTAGCTAGAGTTGCAGCCTCTTGATTATTTTGTCAACTTGTGGTAGTTTATTCTTTATGTGGCATCCGCTCACATTCTATTGATCGTATAGACATACCGTGGATATATGGACATAAAGATGGGACCCTTGCATGAAGTTCCCGTTTGCCCTTGTAAGTCTGATTACCACCTCTAAGTGTACCTATACATCAACCGGGTGATTGTGCTGGTCTACTCAAGTTAAAAGAAAACAGAAGAAAATAAGGGGAGAAAAAGGGAAAGAAAAGAGAGTGAAGGGGTAGAAAAAAGGAAAAAAAAAAAATTTCTACAATTGTCTGCTAGAGGTGAGCGTGCACGCTAGGTAAGGTGAGTTGCTTGAGCGAGCCTTACTCATCTCGAGTAACTGCCTTCTCCTCTGAGCGTGCTCGGGGGGGGGGGGGCAGCGGAGGAGAGTGGGGGGAAGAGTGAGAGAGATCTATCTCTCTCTCCCCTCCACTACTCCCCACCGCCCGCCGCTCACCCCGCCGCCGCCCCCCGAGTAACTGACCTTACCGAGCGTGCTCGCTCATCTCTATTGTCTGCCTTATGACTTCTATGATCCTATAGATAATTTTATGGATCATGCTGGTTGCGCATCAATTTCAGTATAACCAGCACAAATCTATTTATATACTACTAGTCTCCCTGATTAATCTTGCTTGTGATGACTATAAGGGCTCAGTCACCTTATCTGCACAAAAAGGCTTGGTCACACGGGCGTTTTGACGCTTAAAAAGAGCACTGTCCGCTATCCTCTGCCACAGCTGTCACAGTGGAGCGCGATGTTCTCCCATTGAATTCAATGGAGCCGGCAATACAGCCGACTCCATTGAAAGCAATGGGATGCCGGCAAGCGCTGTAGTAATTTTCGGGGAAGGGTTTTAAATATCAGCCCTTCCCTGAAAAACAATCCAAAAATGAATATAAAAAAAAAAAATTCTGTACTTGCCTGTTTGCAGCTGCCGGGGCTCAGCTGCGTCCAGACGGCTCTTCTCCCTGCACTGCTCTCAGTAGTAATCAGCAGGCGGGGATTTAAAATCCCCGCCTGCTCAATGGGCTGTCTCTGATTGGTCACAGTGTTCAGCCAATCAGAGGTCCATGAATTAACATTACACATACTCAGAACACCGCTTTGCCGCAGAACGCAGTTACATGTGCATGTAAAATTCGGACCATGTGACTGCTGCTATTGAAAAGCATTGTGTTGCAGCTGTTCTGAAGTCTTCACCTTGCTTTCAGGCCGGACCAGGGTTTAGCAGTGTCTCTACCTTTCCTGGAGCTGAGGGGTGTGGTGGTTGAATGAGTGATGTCAGTCCTCACCTGTTTCTGAGTAGCTCTGCTCCTATATAAGCCATTCTGGAAGTGACCTCAGTGCTGGTCAATTTTCAGTTGCTATCTGATTGCTGCTGAGGGGCACAGCCTGCCACTGGAGCTCCTCCACGTTTCAGATAAGTATCTTTGCGTTTATGGTGTTCTGTTCCCTTTTTTGTATCAGGACTCTCTGGTAGGGAATATTTAGTGGCCCAGGCAGACGTCAGAAGCGATCGGTCCGCCGAGTAGGCAGGGTCCCCTCAAGGGTTAGGGGTTTGCAGGGAAAGGCTTTCCCTAAGTTTTGTATTTCCGTTGCATAGTTGTGCCTTTTCTTTTGTTTTTGTATATTGTACGTCCGGTAAGGACGCAACAGATTGACCAGCCCTTACTTAGGGAGATTGTGTGTGTGTGTGTGTATTATGAATCCCCTTGAGGTTTTGTCGCACCAGCTTGGAGCGCTGGCTGCCAAAGGTCACAGAGGTTAAACAGCGACAACTGGCGCTGCAGGTTCCTAGCAAGAAACCAAAGATTGAGCTACCTGATCGTTTTTTCTGGTGATGGGCAGAAATTCGGATCTTTTCAGGATGCCTGTAAGCTCTATTTTTTATTTTTTATTATTTTTAATCTTTTATTGGAAATTTTGTATAGTAACTAGAGAAGAGCGAGCACCAAAATGCTCGGGTGCTCGTTACTCGAGACGAATTTTCCGCGATGCTCGGGGGTTCGTTTCGAGTAACGAATCCCATTTAAGTCAATGGGCGACCCTCGCATTTTTGTATATCGCCGATGCTCGCTAAGGTTTTCATTTGTGAAAATCAAGGCAATTCAAAAAAAAAAAAAAAATCAAATCATGGTATTTGTATAGCGCCAACTTATTCCGCAGCGCTTTCAGGTAATTATTACTTATTACCCACCACCAAGCTGGGTTCTCATTTTACCGACCTCGGAAGGATGGAAGGCTGAGTCAACCTTGAGCCGGCTACCTGATTCAAGCGGGGATCGAACTTGCAACCTTCAGGTTGCAAGAAAGTGATGGGAACGACACAGCAACGGATAGGGCAGGCGAGGGGCTACATGTTGGGCTGCATCTCAAGTTCCCAGGTCCCATAATTAAGCCACAATAGCAGCAAGAGTGCCCCCCACCCAACAACTTTTACATCTGAAAAGCCCTCATTAGCAATGCATACCTTAGCTAAGCACCACACTACCTCCAACAAAGCACAATCACTGCCTGCATGACACTCCGCTGCCACTTCTCCTGGGCTACATGCTGCCCAACCCCCCCCCGCACGACGCAGTGTCCACAGCACACACCAAACTGTCCCTGCCCAGCCTTCAGATGCCCTCATGCCACGCCACCCTCATGTCTATTTATAAGTGCGTCTGCCACAGGAAAAGCAGGCACACACTGCAGAGGGTTGGCACGGCTAGGCAGTGACCCTCTTTAAAAGTGGTGGGGCGATAGCCCACAATGCTGTACAGAAGCAATGAGAAATCCAATCCTGTGCCACCTCCATCTGGAGCTGCACACGTGGGCATAGCAATGGGGAACCTATGTGCCACACACTATTCATTCTTTCAAGGTGTCTGCATGCCCCAGTCAGACCGTGTTTTTTTATATATAGTCACAGGCAGGTACAACTCCGCAATGGGAATTCCGTGTGCACCCACAGCATGGGTGGCTCCCTGGAACCCACCGGCGGTACATACAAATATCCCATTGCATTGCCCATCACAGCTGAGGTAGTATTGTCATGTTTAATGCAGGTGGGCTTCGGCCCACACTGCATGCCCCAGTCAGACTGGGGTTCTTTCGAAGTGGAAACAGATGCATTTACAACTCCCTGTGGACCCACAGCATGGGTGGGTGCCAGGAAGCCACCGGCGGTACATAAAAATATCCCATTGCATTGCCCAACACAGCTGAGGTAGTAATGTTGTGCTTAATGCAGGTGGGCTTCGGCCCACACTGCATGCCACAGTCAGACTGGGGTTCTTTCGAAGTGGACACATGCAGTTACAACTCCGTGTGGACCGACAGCATGGGTGGCTCCCTGGAACCCACTGGCGGTACATAAATATATCCCATTGCATTGCCCAGCACAGCTGAGGTAATGTCAGCTTTAATGCAGGTGGGCTAAAAATTAATTTGATTACACTGTAGGCGAGGGCCCACAAAAATTGCTGTATCAACAGTACTAATGTACCTCTGAAAAATTGCCCATGCCCAACCAAGAGGGCAGGTGAAACCCATTAATCGCTTTGGTTAATGTGGCTTAATTTGTAACCAGGCCTGGAGGCAGCCCAGTTAAAATAAAAATTGGTTCAGGTGAAAGTTTCAACGCTTTAATGAGCATTGAAACGTATAAACATTGTTTAGAAAAATTATATGACTGAGCCTTGTGGGCCTAAGAAAAATTGCCCGTTCGGCGTGATTATGTGAGGTTTCAGGAGGAGGAGGAATATTATACAGAGATAGATGAAGCGAAAAGGTCCCCGTTTTGGATGGTGATGAACGATGCTTCCATCCGCGGGCGAGCCTACGTATTGCTTAGGTATCGCTGCTGTCCGCTGGTGAAGAAGAGAAGTCTGGGGAAATCGAGGCTTTGTTCATCTTGATGAGTGTAAGCCTGTCAGCACTGTCGGTTGTCAGGTGGGTACGCTTATCCGTGATGATTCCCCCAGCCACACTAAACACACTCTCTGACAAGACGCTAGCCGCAGGACAAGCAAGCACCTCCAGGGCATACAGCGCGAGTTCAGGCCACGCGTCCAGCTTCAACACCCAGTAGTTGTATGGGGCAGAGACGTCACCGAGGACTGTGCTGCAATCGGCTATGTACTCCCTCACCATCCTTTTACAGTGCTCCCGCCAACTCAGCCTTGACTGGGGACCGGTGACAGTCTTGCTGGGGAGCCATAAAGCTGGCAAAGGCCTTGGAGAGTGTTCCCCTGCCTGCGCTGTACATGCTGCCTGATCTCTGCGCCTCCCCTGCTACCTGGGCCGCGGAAATGCGCCTTCGGCCACTAGCGCTGTCGGATGGGATGTTTACCATCAGTTTGTCCACCAGCGCCCTGTGGTATAGCATCATTACCCCTTTCCTCTTCGGGAATGAGAGTGCAAAGGCTCTCCTTATACTGTGGATCGAGCAGTGTGTACACCCAGTAATCCGTAGTGGCCAGAATGCGTGTAACGCGAGGGTCACGAGAAAGGCATCCTAACATGAAGTCAGCCATGTGTGCCAGGGTACCTGTACGCAACACATGGCTGTCCTCACTCGGAAGATCACTTTCAGGATCCTCCTCCTCCTCTGGCCATACACGCTGAAAGGATGACAGGCAAGCAGCATCTGTCACCTCAGCAGTGGGCCAAGCTGTAATTTCCCCTCCCCCTCCTCTTGCTCCTCCCCCTCCTCCTCAACGCGCTGAGATATAGACATGAGGTTGCTCTGACTATCCAGCGACCTCCTGTCTTCCCCCGCCTCCGTTTCTGATTCCAAAGCGTCTGCCTTTATGCTTTGCAGGGAACTTCTCAAGAGGCATAGCAGAGGAATGGTGACGCTAATGATTGCAGCACACCATCTGGGTAGACTCCTCAAATTTTCCAAGGACCTGGCAGATGGCTGCCAACCAGGCCCACTCTTCTGTAAATAATTGAGGAGGCTGACTCCCACTGCGCCGCGCAGGTTGGAGTTGGTATTCCACTATAGCTCTACGCTGCTCATAGAGTCTGGCCAACATGTGGAGCGTAGAGTTCCACTGTGTGGGCACGTCTCACAGCAGTCGGTGCACTGGCAGATTAAACCGATGTTGCAGGGTCCGCAGGGTGGCAGCGTGTGTGGGATTTGCGGAAATGTGCGCAGAGCTGGCGCACCTTTCTGAGCAGGTATGACAAGTGGGGGTAGCTTTTCAGAAAGCGCTGAACCACCAAATTAAAGACATGGGCCAGGCATGGCACATGCGTGAGGCTGCCGAGCTGCAGAGCCGCCACCAGGTTACGGCCGTTGTCACACACGACCATGCCCGGTTGGAGGCTCAGCGGCGCAAGCCAGCGGTCGGTCTGCTCTGTCAGACCCTGCAGCAGTTCGTGGGCCGTGTGGCTCTTCTCTCCTAAGCTGAGTAGTTTCAGCACGGCCTGCTGACGCTTGCCCACCGCTGTGCTGCCACGACGCGTGACCCCGACTGCTGGCGACGTGCTGCTGCTGCTGACACATCTTGATTGCGAGACAGAGGTTGCGTAGGAGGAGGAGGAGGGTTTAGTGGAGGAACCATACACCCCCGCAGATACCACTACCCAGCTGTGGCCCGCAATTCTGGGGGTGGGTAGGACGTGAGCAGTCCCAGGCTCTGACTCTGTCCCAGCCTCCACTAAATTCACCCAATGTGCCGTCAGGGAGATATAGTGGGCCTGCCCGCCTGTGCTTGTCCACGTGTCTGTTAAGTGGACCTTGGCAGTAACCGCGTTGGTGAGGGCGCGACAATGTTGCGGGAGATGTGGTTGTGCAGGGCTGGGACGGCACATCGGGAAAAGTAGTGGCGACTGGGAACCGAGTAGCGCGGGGCCGCCGCCGCCATCATGCTTTTGAAAGCCTCCGTTTCCACAAGCCTATACGGCAGCATCTCTAGGCTGATCAATTTGGCAATCTGCACGTTTAACGCTTGAGCGTGCGGGTGCGTGGCGGCGTACTTGCGCTTGCGCTCAAACTGTGGCGCTAGCGACGTCTGGACGCTACGCTGAGAGACATTGCTGAATGGGGCCGAGGACAGCGGAGGTGAGGGTGTGGGTGCAGGCCAGGAGACGGTACTGCCTGTGTCCTCAGAGGGGGGTTCGATCTCAGTGGCAGGTTGGGGCACAGGGGGAGAGGCAGTGGTGCAAACCGGAGGCGGTGAACGGGCATCATCCCACCTTGTGGGGTGCTTGGCCATCATATGCCTGCGCATGCTGGTGGTGGTGCCTCCCCAGCTGATCTTGGCGTGACAAAGGTTGCACACCACTGTTCGTCGGTTGTCAGGCGTCTCTGTGAAAAACTGCCACAACGTAGAGCACCTTGACCTCTGCAGGGTGGCATGGCGTGAGGGGGCGCTTTGGGACCCTGTTGGTGGATTATTCGGTCTGGCCCTGCCTCTACCCCTTGCCACCGCAATGGCTCGGCCTGTGCCCACACCCTGACTTGGGCCTCATCCACGTCCTCTAGGCCTACCCCTACCCCTCAGCATGGTGTATTACCAGTAGTGGAGAAACAGAACGCTGTAATTAAATGTGCCGCTTATTGGCCTGTGGTTGGAGGCTGACTTCGTTTACGGAACCCCAGGAAATAATTTGGCGCAAGCCTGCTGTAACACTTAGCTGGCTGCGTATTTATTTGGAGAACTACTACCCCCAGCAGACACAGACCCAGAACACTGAGCAGAGTGACAGGCAGCCCAAATAGATTTTGTTTCAAGATTTTTTTCCAAAGGACCACTGCGTATATTCCATCTATAATGTATGTCTTCTGGCCCTGCCTACACAATTCTCTCCCTGGAGTATTACTGCAGGGCGCAATGCTCTGCACGGCCGATATACCAAAAAAAAATAAATAAAATGTGCAACACTGCTAAAAGCAGCCTCCACACTACTGCACACTGTTAGATGTGGCCCTAAGAAGGACCGTTGGGGTTCTTGAAGCCTACACTAACTCCTAACACTCTCCCTACTGCAGCTCCAACACGATACCACTGTCCCTCAGCTATCTCACAACGCATCTGAGGCGAGCCGCGGGAGGGGCCGATTTTTATACTTGGGTGACACTTGATCTCCCCAGCCACTCACTGCAGGGGGGTGGTATAGGGCTTGAACGACGCAGGGGGGAGTTGTAATGCCTTCCCTGTCTTTCAATTGGCCAGAAAAGCGCGCTAACGTCTCAGAGAGGAAAGTGAAAGTAACCCGAACATCGCGTGGTACTCGTTACGAGTAACGAGCATCTCGAACACGCTAATACTCGAACGAGTATCAAGCTCTGACGAGTACGTTCGCTCATCTCTAATAGTAACACATCACATTTTACATAAGAGTGCAACAAAGGTACATTGACCTTCCTTAAATCTCCCAATTAGCACTCATTGGCGAAATAATATACACAAAACCTGTGTACACTCTAAGTGAGGCCTAGGAAAACAATCTTGGGCCTTGATTGAGACATGGCAAATTAGAAAATCATTAGAACCATTTAACCTACAACAATAAACTAGAAGAAGGAAAGGACATAGAATCAAGTGATGGTAAAAAGGAAAGAAAGGGAGGAGAGAAAAAAGGGAGGGTATAAAAGGGGAAAGGGGGGTATAGCTCCTTTATAACCTAAAACGGATCACTGTTGCAATATAAGGTAAATTTATTGTCCCCCTCCATTCAACGTTCGGGCAGTAATTTGGGCTTTACCAGATCCTTCCTCAATAATCTCCAGGGGTCGCAGATGTGTAAGAACTTCTCATGCGTTCCTCTTGCCCAACTGGTGCGCTCTTCCAGGTTGTACGTAAGGTCAACCCTTTCTATCCATTGGTCTAACATAGGAGGGTGTTTTTGCACCCAAAGGCGTGGTATGAGTGACTTAGATGCATCTAATAAGAAAGCCACCACTTATGTTTTTGGGGGTGGAAATGTGTAGATGGCCTCCATAGAAATACCATTTCTGGGGTAATTTTCAGATTGTGTGAGGACAACTTTTGCAGTACCGCTTCGACTTCCTGCCAGAATTGAACTATCAGTGGACACCCCACCAGATATGGATATATGAGCTAATGCCATCATTGCACCTCCAGCATCTGTTGTGAGAGGCAAGTTTGTGGTCAAACAACCACTGGGGTGTTCTATACCTCCCCAGTAGCTTATAATGACTCTCTTGAGCCATTATACAAGGGGAGTGTCCGATGGCAGTACTTAAAATCATCTTGGTATCTTTAGCTGGAAGCGAAATACGAAGATCCTTCTCCCATGAGATTAGAAAGACCGGTTTAGAAATGCTTGGCAGAGCAATGAAACTTCTCCTGAGAAGTGCAATTTTCCTAACACTCGGATCCTTATTACCTAGAGTTTTCTCGAAGGGAGTTAGGGGCTTAGTAGATTCATGAAGTCTCTGATAAAATTTCAAAAAACCCTGTCAAAATGTGTCTTATGCAAAAAGGAGAGAGTTTGATTTGGCAGGAGAACACTAATAATATCCTCTGGGTTCAAATGTGCTAAGGCTTGTAAATCTCTTATCTGCAACTTTTCTAACTTCATCCAAAGGTTCCCAATACAAGGGTCTCCCTCCAATCCCAGGAGCTTAGGTAGAACACATAAGGGAGTGGCTGGAGATGGACTGGGGGCTAGGGATTCTCTCAATTTGTCCCAGACCTTGCTGGGTTGACGAAGCAAGGGGTTAAAATTTTTGGCTCGATATTCATATTTTGCCGGGAACCACAGAACCTCCAAGAGGGTAGGGCTGTGGGCTCCCAATGCAAGGATTTGCAAAAGCGAGTTCCTAGCTGGAACGGCCAATTCCATCCAATAATTTAGATGGGAGGCTCTGTAGTAATCGTGGACGCACGCTTGACCAATACCACCCTCCGGGCCTCTTTTCGTCATGAGAGAGAACGCCATCCTCGGTCTCCTCTGTCTCCAAACATAACCCGTGAATATGGAGCGGAGGCCTTTAAAAAAGGAATAAGGCACTTGGTTCGGCAACATGTGAATTTTATATAGAACTAGCTTACCCGACGCTTATTGCTGCGAAGACAGACAGACATACATTCGTTTTTATATATCTAGATAACAACCAATCACAGTGCAGTTTTTTTAGGTTACCTCAGTGGTATAATATATAACAACCAATCACAGCGGAGCTTATATGTTACCTCAGCAGTATAAAATATAACAACCAATCACAGTGCAGCTTTCATGTTACGTCAGCAGTAAGAGAAATAACAACCAATTACAGCGCAACTTTTATTCTGCCTCAGCAATATAAAAAATAGCAACGAATCACAGCGCAGCATTCATTTTACCTCAGCGGTATAATATATAGCAACCAATCACAGCACAGCTTTTATTTTACCTCAGCATTCTCAATATCCAGGAATTGTCTTGTAATACGTTCGGCGGATGCATCATTTTGTAGTTGAACACGCCTCCCGTTGCTCGGAATGCCTTTTGCTTTTGTGCTTGAGATGGAAATCAAACGATCTTTGTCTGGGGGGGCATAACTGTCGACGACGCTCGCACGCGCGCGCGTCACCTATCGTAGGATAGATGTACTATGCCAGTAATCTTCCCAGGAGTGTACTCAACAACTTCCCATTAACTTTTCCTATTTATGACATAATCAATGCGCGTGCCAAATTTTGAGTTTCTATGACATTGGGAAGCGAGAAAATTAGATTCCGTACGTAAAATTTGGACGCTAATTCTTTGGCGCTTAGAATTGAATAATCGAGTTGGGACCCATTAACTTTTCCTATTTATGACATAATCAATGCTCGTGCCAAATTTCATGTTTCTACGACATTGGGAAGTGAGAGAATTAGTGGCAGTGATGGAAATCGAACGATCTACGTGGGGGGGGGGGAGTAACTTTCGACGACGCTCACACGCGCGCCATTTATCGTAGGATAGTTGTACTATGCCTATAATCTTCCCAGGAGTGTACTCAACAACTTCCCAAAGTTTCATGGCGATCGGATGAATGGTGTATAGCGCATAAAGGACAGACACACAGACACGCATACATTCAATTTTATATATATAGACTAGCTTACCCGTCGCACGTTGCTGCGAAGACAGACATACATTCATTTGTTTTTATATATCTAGATAACAACCAATCACAGCAGCTTGCATGTTACCTCAGTGGTATAATATATAACAACCAATCACAGCGCAGCTTTCATGTTACCTCAGCAGTAAGAGAAATGACAACCAATCACAGCGCAACTTTTATTCTGCCTCAGCAATATAAAAAATAGCAACCAATCACAGCGCAGCTTTCATGTTACCTCAGCAGTATAATATATAACAACGAATCGCAGCACAGCTTTCATGCAACCTCAGTAGTATAAGAAGTAGCCACCAATCACAGCACAGCTTTCATGTTACCTCAGCAGTATAAGAAATAGCAACCAATCACAGCACAGCTTTCATTTTACCTCAGCATTCTCAATATCCAGCAATTGTCTTGCGAAACGTTCGGCGGATGCATCATTTTCTGGTTGAACACTCATCCCGTTGCTCGTAATGCCTTTTGCTTTCGTGCTTGAGATGAAAATCCAACGATCTTTGTCTGGGGGGCATAACTGTCGACGATGCTCGCAGGATAGGTGTACTATGCCAGTAACCTTCCCAGGAGTGTACTCAGCAACTTCCCAAAGTCTCATGGCAATTGGATGAATGGTGTAGTAATGCATAAAGGACAGACAGACAGACATTCATTTATACTTATGAGGAAGTGAGAGAATTAGATTCCGTACGTAAAATTTGGACGCTAATTGTTTTGCGCTTAGAATTGAATAATCGACTTGGGACCCATTAACTTTTCCTATTTATGGCATAATCAATGCCCGTGCCAAATTTCAAGTTTCTATGTGAGAAAATTACATTCCGTATGTAAAATTTGGACACCAATTCTTTTGCGCATAGAATTGAATACTCTAATTGGGACCCATTAGCTTTTCCTATTTATGACATATTCAATGCTCCTGCCAAATTTCAAGTTTCTATGTGAGGAAATTACATTCCGTACGTAAAATTTGGACGCTAATTCTTTGGCGCATAGAATTGAATAATGGAGTCGGGACCCATTAGCGTTTTCTATTTATGACATAATCAATGCTTATGCCAAATTTCAAGTTTCTATGACATCGCGAAGTGAGAGAATTAGTGGCAGTGATGGAAATCGAACGATCTACGTGGGGGGGGCATAACTTTCGACGACGCTCACACGCGCGCCATTTATCGTAGGATAGTTTTACTATGCCTATAATCTTCCCAGGAGTGTACTCAACAACTTCCTAAAGTTTCATGGCGATCGGATGAATGGTGTAGTAGCGCATAAAGGACACGCACACACACTTTTATATATAGATAATTAGGAGTATATATGCATTTAAAATATTTTTCCTGCTGAACCAGGAAATAAGTGGGAGGTCGTATAAATTTAGTAAGTTCTTGATCTTCGCTACGAGGGGTTGGAAATTACCCATATGGAGATCGTCTAACTTTTTTGTTAATTTAACCCCCAAATACTCTATTGATATTTCTGACCACGCAAATGGAGTGTTAGTTTTTAAAATCTTACTACGGGCCGCAGGTATAGAAATATTTAATACGATGGATTTGCTGAAATTTATTTTAAAATTGGAGATGGAGCCGAATTCCTCCAGAAGGAAAGTGAGTCGAGAGAAACCCTTCTCAGGTTCAGTTATCAGGAACACAATATCATCTGCGAATGCAGCAGAGGAAGGCGCCTTTTTCCCAATGCATAGCCCTTGAATATACGGGTCCAGTCTAACCCTCTGGAGGAAGGGCTCCAAGGCGAGTTTAAAAAGAGTGGGTGATAGAGGGCATCCCTACTGCATGCCATTTCTTATGTCGAAAGGTGGGGATAATATTTCGTTCACTTTTAGCCTAGCATAAGGTTGAGCATAGAGTGGGAAAATAGCTGTAACAAATTCCTTTAGGGATCTTAAATTTTAAAAAAGCTGCTTTCATATACTGCCAGTCCACTCGATTGAAAGCCTTTTTTGCATCTGTGCCTAAGAAAGCTAGAGGAATATTGTGTGTCTGTGCATGACGAATGGCATGCAACAAGCGAAGGCAGTTATCCCTTCCCTCGCTGCCCCAAACAAAACCAGTCTGTTTGCTATCTACCAGGGTTGGAATAATATTTTGAAGCCTAGAAGCTAACAATTTAGCCCATAGCTTAATGTCAAAATTAATGAGGGAATTGGTCTGTAGTTACTACAGTTCTCAGGGTCTTTATTATCTTTGTGAATCAAGGTGATATGGGCCTCTTGAGCTTGTTTGGCAGAGCAGCTCCCAATAGTAGAGCATTAAAGAGCTCTGTAAGATGGGGCACTAATAGCGACTTAAAGGATTTATAATAAAATAATGGTAGACTGTCAGGGCCTCGACTCTTCCCGGGCAGGCATGAATCCAATAATTTCTCAACTTCTGCCGCCGTGTCTGGTGTCATTAGGGAGGACGCTTCACTTTCCTTTAGGCTGGGAAAGTTTAAAGCTTCAAAAAAGGATTTAAGCTGGGCTTTAGTATTTTGGTCATCTCCTTCTGGGGGAACCAGTCCCTTGATGTACAATTAGGAATAGTATCGTTGAAACTCTTTAGCGATATCGAGTGATGTAGTAACCGTGTTGCCAGAAGGCGATTTTATAGCATTAATAAATTTCTTTATTAATGCCAACATTAATTTACTCCCTCGATTACCCTGTGTGTAGACCACCTGTTTAAAGTGCATATGTTTCCTGTTGAACCTGGTAGCCAGGCAGAGTTTCAGTTCACTCCTTAGAGCAGTCAATTTATCTAACAACTCCCGTTTTTGGAACAATTTTGCAGCTAGTTCTAATTTAGCTATCTGAGAATTTTTCATCTTCTACTTTTTGTTGTGTCTTTTTTAGCCTGGAACCTAAGGCAATTAGGTGCCCTCTTATGTACGCTTTGTGGGCCTCCCATACAGTCAGTATCCCTAGATCCCCCATGGAATTTATTTGAAAATATTCCTCTAGTAGCTTTTCAAGGTGGGATCTATCATCCAATGCATCCAATAATGAGATATTTAAGTGCCACCTCCACTCACGAGGTGATGCCTGAATTGGGCGCAGGTTTAAATGAATGGGTGCGTGATCCGATACTGTCATCGTATCCACACTTGAGCTCTCTAGATATGTCAGAAGGTCCGAAGAGACGAACAGATAGTCCAGTCTCTGGTAAGAGGAGTGAACCTGAGATAAGTAGGTATAGTCCTTAATAGAGGGATGCATGGTCCGCCATGCGTCCACGAACCCCAGCTCAACCAAATAGCTGTTTACCTTTCTCAGTTTTACTTGCGAGATCCATGACTTGCCTACCAAAGAAACTAATAAAGGGTTTAGGGTGCTATTTAGGTCCCCCCGATCAGGATAGAACCGACAGCGAAATGTTTAAGGTTATCTAATTGCTCGATGAGCCAGGAAGCTTGGTTCGAGTTGGGGGCATATACATTTGCAATTGTCACTTTAGCATTGTTAAGTGTACCCTTTAGGAAAAGTACACTGCCCTCTGCATCTTTATTCTGGTACTCACAAATAAAATTAGTTGATCTATGAAAAAAAAATAGAAACCCCTTGAGATGCAGAAGTAGGGTGTGAGCTGTGGAATCCCTGGTGGAATTGTTTCCCTGGCAGGCTCATACATCTGCCTCCATTGTAGTGTTTCCTGCAATAGAAGGATCCTAGTGTCATACCTTTTCGCAAGGAGAGCCACATTATGCCTTTTGAAAGGAGAGTTAAGACCGCTCACATTGAATGAAGTAAGACGTAAAGAATCTCCCATTACAAGGACAGTGAGCAACAATCAGCTTCCTTAGGAGAAATCGGGAAGACCAAAAAAGTAAATTGGCTATCATTCGAGCACAGAGTAATACTTCAATGTAATTAAATCACCAATCAAGAGCTAAAGGAAAAGGAAAGAGAAAAGCAACAGCAAAAATACAAGAGTAAGTTAGATTAGGGGGCAGTCAGATCCAGAATCTCGGGCCCAATCGGGAAATGACTAGAGATGAGCGAACATACTCGTTTTGAGTAATTACTCGATCGAGCACCGCGTTTTTCGAGTACTTCCATACTCGGGTGAAAAGATTCGGGGGGCGCTGGGAGGAGGCGTGGCGGAGCGGGGGGGGGGTAGCAGTAGGGAACAGGGGGGACTCCTCTCTCTCTCTCCCTTCCCCGCAACCCCCCACTCACCCACGGCGTCCCCCGAATCTTTTCGCCCGAAAATCGCGGCGCTCGGGTGAAAAAGGGGCGTGGCCGAGTAGGCTCGCTCATCTCTAGAAATGACCCCTTAATTTCAGGAGCCCTCTCCCAAGCGAGACGCGAGACAGAGGAGCCAACAATAGTTACTTAAGATCTCAAACTAACTTTTGAGCCCGATCTGTCGGGCACAACAAGGACCAATCTTGGTAAACAGAACATTAAAAATCGCTTCTCTGGGGGAGAAAAACCGTTAAACAATCAAGAGAGCTGAGCAGGTACCAATAACGACTCCCTGAAATAATCAGCGGGTCAGACTGGAGGAAAGACTATTTCAGCCCTAGGAGAGAACACCGATTGCACACCACGGGTCAAGCGTTCGCTCTGAGAGTGTCCCCACTACTCTTTTTCTTTTTGCCTCTCGGCAATTTGGTGCTGCCCATGGTCGTCCAGCTCTCTGGGGCAGACAGCTTAGGAAGGTGAGGGAAATCCGGCAGCGAGAGCCAGCTAGGAATCAATAGGGTCAAGATCCAAATATTTCCAGCTATCTTGTAGGTCTTCAGGTGTGCGTATGTTGAATCTCCAGCCTTTATATGGACTGGATTCCCAGTCAAAAAAGGAATAGCCATGCATACTTAATGTCCTTCGCTTTTAGTGCCTCCAGCAATGGTCGTAATAAGCGACGTTTAGCCAGGGTGGATGATGCAAGATCTTAAAAAATCTGAAGCGGAGCATCAGCATATTGTAAGTCCTTGCAATTCCTTGTGGCGCGAAAGATGGTGACAGCATCTGGAAATGACAGTATTTTACAAATAACGTCTCTCGGGGGTTCAGCTGCTGTGGGCTGAGCTCCAAGAGCCCTATGAATGCGTTCAATCGAGACAGACGCCATTTTGTCCACCCCCAGCAGGGAACCAAAGATTTCCATTGCAATTTTATATAGTGAATCGCCAGCCCAAGTTTCAGGGAGACCCTTAATGCAGATATTACTCCTTGTGTTCCGGTTCTCCAGAACCTCCTGCTTTAATAGGGCTTTGTTTAGCTGGGTATGCTGTTCTTTTAAAGCATGGGCCATATCAAGGGAGTGAGAAATAATTGTGGCAGCTGTGAATTTCAACTTTTCTACTTGTCTCCCTATGTGCTTAAACTCCTCTTTCATCTCAGTGAGCTCAGCTATGACAGGGTGCAGGGCATTCTTTATCAGGGCTTTTATGAATCCCTTAGTTATGGGCTCCCCTTCACCCTCAGAGGAATCTCCCTCCTCCCTCTCCTTACTGTAAGTGCTGGGTTTCTCCTGCATGGGTGCCATCTTGGGTACTGCATGTGGTGACTGAGTGCTCCTTTCTTTCAGATAGTGCTGCATCCTGGCTTGTCCTCTCTGCTGTTTAGGGGTACTTTTGACCTCTCCCCCTGTCTCTGCCTGTTTTCACCATTATATCCTGCAGAAAGCTGCTGTAAAAGTCCTCTGAAGTGCCACTGAAAGAGCTTTCAGTTCAAGCTGTCATTCAGCTCAGAGGTCAGGCTCCACCCCTCAAATATCTAAAAAGTTGTCACTGCAGAGGGATCAGCCCTATTCCCATCTGCACAAGGAAAGACTAGAAGCAATGTGATGACACTGAAAGGAGGAGACACAGATTAGATATTAGAAAAAACTATGACAGTGAAGGTGATCAATGAGAGTTCTCCTCCAATGGAAGTGTTCAAACAAAGGCTGGACAAATATCTGTCTGGGATAATTTATTAAATACTGTACTGAGCAGGGGGTTGGTCCTTCCAACTCTACCATTCTATGATTCCAATTGTTTGTATAGGCAGTACGTGTAGCTCTGTCATAACATGCTTTGCTTGTGCCAGAGGGAAAAAAACAGTGTCCCAAAGTGTCAGTGCCCCCATCTAACGCAACCGTCCAGTCATCACTGAAGGGATCTGTAAGAATAAAAACAACAAATCAGTATGTGGCTCACTAGACAGAAAACCAACTAATTATCACACTACTACAGTATAGCGAGTATAGTAGCACACATATAGTAAGGGTTATACTTAACATTGCTGCAAAGAATGGATCAAGAATGGACATATTCTTTTTAAGAGACCTTTTCTGTGAGTAACTTAATCCCAGATGCTGCTTCAAAGGGAGTTTAAGTTGAAACATTTTTTAAATGAACAGTCCACATTCTGGTGAGTGTGCATCACTGTTCTTCATTTGACTCCCAACTTTTTCATAAGGATTTTTTTGTGTGCTGCAGCCATATACTTGCCGAATGCTGGTCCAGCTAATGGACCAGCTAGATTATGATGGGGAGCATTGGGACCTATCTGCATCCCAACTTCCACAAAAAATAATCCTCAGAGAGGTTTCCTGGGAGATGGAGAGTAAATCTGGGACCATGCAGAGCAGACAACAGCTCAAAAAGCAGTAGCGTGGCCTCAAGCTTGAAGATCCAGGCCTATTGCAGACCATCTACAGGGAAATCTGGCACCAGGAAAGAGGTAGGCCATGCACGTTGGGAAGTATTTGCAACATTGTAGGCGGCGGGTCAGAGGTCACATAAGTGGGGGGTGAGGATGTAGCAAGAAGTGGCAGATGTGGACGGTTGGCACATCTTTCGACAAACATTGTAGCTAGCAGGTGGTGTGAATTTTGCCTGAGATTTTTCAGCGTAGCTGCGATCCTTTTTTCCTTGAACACTCGCTTTGGACTCAAACTCCTTGTTGTGAGCCTTGCAGATGTCATTGCCAACAACGAATGCTTGTGGTTAGATATATAGAGGCCCCCTTGCTGCTTAGCACTGCATGACTGTGCATAGTACACTCTGACCTGCTCTCACGTTTGTCAGTCACCCCTAGCTAGCCTGGGATTTGGTCATCAGTTTTTCCCTAGCTCAAGATTAGTTAGTGGGGAGAGTATAAAATACATAGTGGGTGAGGTTAGTTAATCTAGTCCTGGGTCAGCAGAGAAGAGAGCCAAGGATAGAGACTGGTGAGGAACAAGTAGTCGATCTTGACTGACAGCCAGTGCGGTGGGAAACTAGAGCTTCCAAATGTGAGTACACAGACACCAAGAACTGTTTAGAGGAGAAAGGGGATAGAAGAGAGTCCAGAGGAACGAGAGAGAACAGAGCAGGAACGTAAAGAAAGGAAAAGACAGTTATCAGTTAACTCTTTGCAATACAAGCCATCTAATGGAATCCATAGTGAAAGATGCATGTGAATTTTATAATTTCAATACTGTTGCCATAATGGGAATTGAGCTGAAGTACTCTCCTAATAAAGTTTTTAATTGTTTTCATTTAAAGTCTGCTTCCTGAAGTGCTTTCCATCAACTACAACTGCACTGAGGTACCACATGACACTACAAAAAGGGCAAGTACTACTACCCCATTATTGTTTGTTTGTCTAATTTTTATACTTATTATTTTTGTCCAAAATGGGTCCTTACTCACATATGGCCTGGCGTCATGACAACTAGCATCATACAATGTCCAACTCCACGGGTTGTAGACCATAACTGCTGCCTATATTTTCTATGTTTATCTTAGTTTAGTTTTGTATTTTTACGACTGCTGTAGTCTGACCCTAAGGGTGGACACCTACTAGCAATATTTTTCCATGCAATGCAACAGCGATGATTATGAAACCAATGATTTTCAATGGTTTCATACTCACTTGCAATTTTTCAGTAGAGCTTCGCATCACAGAAGAAATCTGCGATATCGCTCAGTGCTTTCAATGTGGCCAGTGGCAGCAATGCTAGCCTCATTGAAAATATAGGGAGTATATTGCGTACTTCTACAACAGCTGTGACAGCCATGGCAGAAGTCCAGGATGCTATCCCATTGCTTTCAATAGGGTTGGCGCTATTCATCAATGATTGGCGGTGCCTGTAATTGGCTGAGCGCTCCACCAATCAGCACAGCCCTTTCAGGAGGCGGGGATTTTTAAATCCCTACCTGCTGATAGAGCTTGACAGCAGTGCAGGGGAGCCAGCCAGAGGACATGCCTGAGCGGTGCAGTGTAAATAACTTTTTTTTTTTCCCATTAGCTAAGAATGATTTTCAGGGAATGGCTTCTATTTCAAGCCCTTCCCCGAAAATCATGCTGTGGGAATTGCCTAAAACCCACTGCTTTCAATAGGGCTGGCAGCAGCAGTGCCTACCCCATTGAAAACAATGGGATACAATCCTGGACTTCTGCTACAGCTATGACAGCTGTGGCAGAGGATTCCTTCATCCCAACGGTCCCAGCAGGGATAAAGGAAACTCCTACCACAGCTGTGGCAGAAGTCTGCAATATACTACCTATGCTGCCGGCCCCACTGAAAGCACTGTGTGATATGGAAGCATTTTTTCACTCGCTCTTGCAGCGCAAGAAAAAAAACAGCTAGTGGGTGTCCACCCTTAGGGCGAGCACCCACTGGCGTTTTTTTTACCTGCGTTTTGCGTTTTTCCTGCACAGGCATAGAGATAACATGTGTTCCTGTCCACTGGCGTTTTTTTTGCGTCGCGTTTGCGTTTTTAACATAGGAACTGTCAGTTGCATATGTGTCCTTATTTTTCTCCATGGAAATTAATGAAAACGCCGCGAAAAACGCGCGGGAAACGCGGCGAAAACGCTGGGTTTTTTTCCCGCGGAAAACGCAAACGCCAGTGGGTGCTCGCCCTTAAACCAACATTTTTTCAACTCTGACAGAAGGAGCAGCAGAGCCGCTGTGACTATTTCATTTTTCCCCTCTATACCTATATATTTTGTTTTGCATAATGAATGGTATGCAGAAGTATATCTATATTATCCTTCCCCTCTCTACCTTTCACAAATCCTATTTGTTCATCAGGAATTAATAGGCTGATCCTGAGTGCTAGAAGTTTGGCCCAAATTTTGACATTAAAATTTTACTGTGAAATTGGTCTATAATTGTTGCATTGGGTTGGGTCTTTTCCTTTATGTATTAAGGTAATTTGTTTTTTTGTGACTGTCTTGACAAGCAGGAACCCTGCATGACTGTGTTCAAGGTGAGGAGGTATTCCAAAATAGTCTGCTGAAAAGTATTGTAGTTGCTTAGTTAGACTATCTGGTCCTGGGCTCTTGCCACGAGGAAAGCTATCAATCACTGAGCTAAGTTATTCTTGATGGATGGGTGTGAGAAGATTTTCCACCTTCTCCTAACTTTAGATAAACTTAGAGAGATAAATAGTTTCTTGAGTCAGTTGGGTCTTTCCCTCAATAAGATTACACAAACTTAAGTAGTAAGATTGAAAATCTGTAGCTATCTGAGGATGATGTAAGCAGCTCCCCTGATTCTTTTCTAATCTCTTTGCTAAAGGTTTTTTCCCCTCGTCTTTTTTCTTAGTGATGACATCAGCTTGCCACCCTTATCGCCATGCGCTTATATTTTATGTTTGTAGAAGAGAGGTGCTTTAAAATGCCTCAAGTGTAACATGATTTTTAGTTTTCCTCTCTGGGTAGTAAGTAGAGATGAGCGAGCACCAAAATGCTCGGGTGCTCGTTACTCGGGACGAAATTTTCGCAATGCTCGAGGGTTTGTTTCGAGTAACGAACCCCATTGAAGTCAATGGGCGACCCGAGCATTTTTGTATTTCGCCGATGCTCGCTAGGGTTTCCATGTGTGAAAATCTGGGTAATTCAAGAAAGTGATGGGAACGACACAGCAACAGATAGGGCAGGCGAGGGGCTACATGTTGGGCTGCATCTCAAGTTCACAGGTCCCACTATTAAGCCACAATACCGGCAAGAGTGCCCCCCCCCCCCCAACAACTTTTACTTCTGAAAAGCCCTAATTAGCAATGGATACCTTAGCTAAGCACCACACTACCTACAACAAAGCACAATCACTGCCTGCATGACACTCTGCTGCCACTTCTCCTGGGTTACATGCTGCCCAACCCCCCTCCCCCCTGCACGACGCAGTGTCCACAGCGCACACCAAACTGTCCCTGCGCAGCCTCCAGCTGCCCTCATGCCACACCACCCTCATGTCTATTTATAAGTGCGTCTGCCATGACGAGGAACTGCAGGCACACACTGCAGAGGGTTGGCACGGCTAGGCAGCGACCCTCTTTAAAAGTGGTGGGGCGATAGCCCACAATGCTGTACAGAAGCAATGAGAAATATAATCCTGTGCCACCGCCATCAGGAGCTGCACACGTGGGCATAGCAACGGGGAACCTATGTGCCACACACTATTCATTCTGTCAAGGTGTCTGCATGCCCCAGTCAGACTGGTAATATGTACCTTAACAGTAACCGCGTTGGTGGTAATGTGGTGGTGACTGCGGACCTAGTAGCGCGGTTTTATTTTGTTGGTTTACGGAATGTGGCCAGGATTAAGTGGGCCGTGGGGGGGCTCTCGTTGTGTCGGTAAAGGTGAAATTCTTGGACTGCGACCAGATGAACCAATGCAAAGGCCAAGAATGTTTTCATTGTTGGAGGAGGAGGGGGATGTTTTTGAGGCACTACGTGTCCTCCACGTGTCTGTGGTTATATGCACCTTAACAGTAACCGCGTTGGTGGGAAATGGCCTCGCCGCCATCATGTCTTTGTAAAGCCTCTGTTTCCACACCCCAGAGACATACCATTAGCAGCGGTATAGGCAGAGCCCATAATTCGTAACATTTCAGCCGTAGCATTAGGACAGGCCCCACTAACATATCACTAGCAGCATTATAGGGGGAGCACAGTATTAGTTCCATTTCAGTAATAGTAGCACTCAAGACAGGCCCCAGTAACAATTCCGAAGCAGCAGTATAGTGGGAGAGCAGTCTTCGTTCCATTTCAGTAATAGTAGCACTCAAGACAGGCCCCAGTAACCATTCCGAAGCAGCAGTATAGGAGGAGCATAGTCTAAGTTCCAATTAAGTAATAGTAGCAGCCTACACAGGCCCCAGGAACAATTCTGAAGCAGCAGTATAGTGGGAGCGCAGTCTTAGTTCCATTTCAGTAGCTGCAGTATAGCCAAGGCCCAAGTTACATTTATGTAGCTAAAGTGTAGGCCAACCCCACACACCTTTCTGTACCATGAGTGCAGGCGAAGAACATAGAAATTGCTATGATTACACTGTAGGTGAGGGCCCCAAAAAATTGGTGTACCAACAGTACTAATGTACCTCAGTAAAAATTGGCCATGCCCAACCAAGATGGCAGGTGAAACCCATTAATCGCTTTGGTTAATGTGGCTTAAGTGGTAACTAGGCCTGGAGGCAGCCCAGTTTAACGAAAAATTGGTTCAAGTTAAAGTTCCAACGCTTTTAAGAGCATTGAAACATATAAAAAATTTTTAGAAAAATTATATGAGTGAGCCTTGTGGCCCTAAGAAAAGTTGCCCGTTCAGCGTGATTACGTGAGGTTTCAGGAGGAGGAGGAGGAGGAGGAGGAATATTATACACAGATTGATGAAGCAGAAATGTCCCCGTTTTGGATGGTGAGAGAGAACGATGCTTCCATCTGCGGGTGCAGCCTACGTATTGCTTAGGTATCGCTGCTGTCCGCTGGTGGAGAACAGAAGTCTGGGGAAATCCAGGCTTTGTTCATCTTGATGAGTGTTAGCCTGTCGGCACTGTCGGTTGACAGGCGGCTACGCTTATCTGTGATGATTCCCCCAGCCGCACTAAACACCCTCTCCGACAAGACGCTAGCTGCAGGACAAGCAAGCACCTCCAGGGCATACAGCGCTAGTTCAGGCCACGTGTCAAGCTTCGACACCCAGTAGTTGTAGGTGGCAGAGGCGTCACGGAGGACGGTCGTGCGATCGGCTACGTACTCCCTCACCATCCTTTTACAGTGCTCCCGCCGACTCAGCCTTGACTGGGGAGCGGTGACAGTCTTGGTGGGGAGCCATAAAGCTGTCCAGGCCCTTAAAGACTGTTGCACTGCCTGGGCTGTACATGCTGCTCGATCTCCGCACCTCCCCTGCTACCTGGCCCTCAGAACTGCACCTTCTGCCACTAGCGCTGTCGGATGGGAATTTTACCATCAGCTTGTCCGCCAGGGTCCTGTGGTATAGCAACACTCTCGAACCCCTTTCCTCTTCGGGAATGAGAGTGGGAAGGTTCTCCTTATAGCGTGGGTCGAGCAGTGTGTACACCCAGTAATCCGTAGTGGCCAGAATGCGTGTAACGCGAGGGTCACGAGAAAGGCATCCTAACATGAAGTCAGCCATGTGTGCCAGGGTACCTGTACGCAACACATGGCTGTCCGCACTAGGAAGATCACTTTCAGGATCCTCCTCCTCCTCCTCCTCCTCAGGCCATACACGCTGAAATGATGACAGGCAAGCAGCATGGGTACCGTCAGCAGTGGGCCAAGCTGTCTCTTCCCCCTCCTCCTCATGCTCCTCCTCCTCCTCCTCCTCCTCCTGAACGCTCTGAGATGCAGACAGGAGGGTGCTCTGACTATCCAGCGACATACTGTCTTCCCCCGGCTCTCTTTCCGAGCGCTAAGCGGCTGCCTTTATGGTTTGCAGGGAACTTCTCAAGATGCAAAGCAGAGGAATGGTGACGCTAATGATTGCAGCATCGCCGCTCACCACCTGGGTAGACTGCTCAAAGTTTCGAAGGACCTGGCAGATGTCTGCCAACCAGGCCCACTCTTCTATAAAGAATTGAGGAGGCTGACTCCCACTGCGCCGCCCATGTATGAGTTGGTATTCCACTATAGCTCTACGCTGCTCATAGAGCCTGGCCAACATGTGGAGCGTAGAGCTCCACCGTGTGGGCACATCGCACAGCAGTCGGTGCACTGGCAGATTAAACCGATGTTGCAGTGTCCGCAGGGTGGCAGCGTCCGTGTGGGGCTTGCGGAAATGTGCGCAGAGCCAGCGCACCTTTCCGAGCAGGTCTGACAAGCGTGGGTAGCTTTTCAGAAAGCGCTGAACCACCAAATTAAAGACGTGGGCCAGGCATGGCACGTGCGTGAGGCTGCCGAGCTGCAGAGCCGCCACCAGGTTACGGCCGTTGTCACACACGACCATGCCCGGTTGGAGGCTCAGCGGCGCAAGCCAGCGGTCGGTCTGCTGTGTCAGACCCTGCAGCAGTTCGTGGGCCGTGTGCCTCTTCTCTCCTAAGCTGAGTAGTTTCAGCACGGCCTGCTGACGCTTGCCCACCGCTGTGCTGCCACGCCGCGCGACACCGACTGCTGGCGACGTGCTGCTGCTGACACATCTTGATTGCGAGACAGAGGTTGTGGAGGAGGAGGAGGGTGCTTTAGTGGAGGAAGCATACACCGCCGCAGATACCAGCACCGAGCTGGGGCCCGCAATTCTGGGAGTGGGTAGGACGTGAGCGGTCCCAGGCAATGACTCTGTCCCAGCCTCCACTAAATTCATCCAATGTGCCGTCAGGGAGATGTAGTGGCCCTGGCCGCCTGTGCTTGTCCACGTGTCCGTTGTTAAGTGGACCTTGGCAGTAACCACGTTGGTGAGGGCGCGTACAATGTTGCGGGAGACGTGGTCGTGCAGGCCTGGGACGGCACATCGGAAAAAGTAGTGGCGACTGGGAACTGAGTAGCGCGGGGCCGCCGCCTCCATCATACTTTTGAAGGACTCCGTTTCCACAACCCTATACGGCAGCATCTCAAGGCGGATAAATTTGGCTATGTGGACGGTTAACGCTTGAGCGTGCAGGTGCGTGGCGGCGTGCTTGCGCTCAAACACTTGCGCTAGCGACGGCTGGACGGTGCGGTGCGAGACATTGGTGGATGGGGCCGAGGACAGCGGAGGTGAGGGTGTGGGTGCAGGCCAGGAGACGGTAGTGCCTGTGTCCTCAGAGCGGGGTTGGATCTCAGTGGCAGGTTGGGGCACAGGGGGAGAGGCAGTGGTGCAAACCGGAGGCGGTGAACGGCCTTCGTCCCACCTTGTGGGGTGCTTGGCCATCATATGTCTGCGCATGCTGGTGGTGGTGAGGCTGTTGGTGGTGGCTCCCCGGCTGATCTTGGCGCAACAAAGGTTGCACACCACTGTTCGTCGGTCGTCAGGCGTCTCTGTGAAAAACTGCCAGACCTTAGAGCACCTCAGCCTCTGCAGGGTGGCATGGCTCGAGGGTGTGCTTTGGGAAACAGTTGGTGGATTATTCGGTCTGGCCCTGCCTCTACCCCTGGACACCGCACTGCCTCTTGCAACCTGCCCTGCTGCTTCCCGTGCCTCCCCCTCTGAAGACCTGTCCTGTGTAGGCGTTGCACACCAGGTGGGGTCAGTCACCTCATCGTCCTGCTGCTCTTCCTCCGAATCCTCTGTGCGCTCCTCCCTCGGACTTACTGCCCTTACTACTACCTCACTGCAAGACAACTGTCTCATCGTCATCGTCCTCCTCACCCACTGAAAGGTCTTGAGACAGTTGCCGGAAGTCCCCAGCCTCATCCCCCGGACCCCGGGAACTTTCCAATGGTTGGGCATCAGTGACGATAAACGCCTCTGGTGGGAGAGGAACCACTGCTGCCCAATCTGAGCAGGGGCCCGAGAACAGTTCCTGGGAGTCTGCCCGCTCCTGAGCATGTGTCATTGTAGTGGAGTGAGGAGGCTGGGAGGAAGGAGGAGTAGCAGCCAGAGGATTTGGATTTGCAGCACTGGACGGCGCAGAACTGTGGGTGGATGATAGCTTGCTCGAAGCACTTTCTGCCATCCACGACAGGACCTGCTCACACTGCTCATTTTCTAATAAGTCTCCCGCGTGGACCCATTAATTGGGCGATGAATGTGGGGATGCCAGAAACGTGCCTCTCTCCTAATCGCGCAGCAGTCGGCTGCGATACACCTTGATCAGGAGCTCGCCCTGTGCCCACACCCTCACTTGGGCCTACGCATCCTCGGCCACGTCCACGTCCTCTAGGCTTACCCCTACCCCTCAGCATGCTGTATTACCAGTGATTTCCCAGGCAGGAAATAAATTGGCGCAAGCCTGCAGGACAAATAGAATGTTTCCCTTTTTGGGAAACGGAGGGCCCACTGACTATATTCAATCAGATAAGATATGTGTTGCACAGAAATGCAGTTATATGAAGTGCAGCACAGCGGTTACTTTTCCCAGGCAGGAAATAAATTGGCGCAAGACTGCAGGACAAATACAATTTTTCCCTTTTTTGGAAACGGAGGGCCCACTGACTATATTCAATCAATAATGTCTTCTGGCCCTGCCTACACAATTCTCTCCCTGTAGTATTACTGCAAGGCGCAATGCTCTGCAGACAGCCGATTTTGAAAAGAAAAAAATATGCAACACTGCTAACAGCAGCCTGCACAATACTGCACACGGATAGATGTGGCCCTAAGAAGGACTGTTGGGGTTCTTGAAGCCTACACTCACTCCTAACACTCTCCCTACAGCAGCACCAGCAGCAACACTTTCCCTCAGCTAACTCACAATGCATCTGAGGCGAGCCGTGGGAGGGGCCGACTTTTATACTCGGGTAACATCTGATCGCCCCAGCCACTCACAGCAGGGGGGTGGTATAGGGCTTGAACGTCACAGGGGGAAGTTGTAATGCCTTCCCTGTCTTTCAATTGGCCAGAAAAGCGCGCTAACGTCTCAGAGGAAACTGAAAGTAACCGGAACACCGCGTGGTGCTCGTTAAGAGTAACGAGCATCCCGAACACCCTAATATTCGCACGAATATCAAGTTCGGACGAGTACGTTCGCTCATCTCTAGTAGTAAACACTTGCTGCACATTGTCAAGCTCTGAAAGCTTTCCCTTGCCTTCCAAAGCAGCTATCTTTGTGAGAATACTGTCAATATATATATATTTTTTTTTTTTTTATTTGGCTTCAATAGATTTAAAGATACCTCTGACATATGTTTTATGCATTTCCCATATGATAGGGAAATTTTTGTTGCCTCTTGAGTTAATTTCAAAGAATTATACTAGTCTAGAGTTTATCTCTGATCAAAACTCCACCTCTCTAAGCACAGACTCATTCAATCGCCACCTCCATTCCCTAAGCCTACTTGGTAGAATATTTAAAGTAGCATGAACTTATGCATGATCTGATAGTGATATTGTCAGGTGAGTTACTAGGCCTTGTTTCTATGTCGAAGATATGGTTTTTGGCGCAGTTTTTCCATACAAACTACTTCTGGACAAACTTTTACGAATACTAGATTGGTGTACCTACTTCCCACTAGTTTCTGCCAGTTATAAGCTGATGGCACTGCTGGTCATCTTCCAATTTCAAAAGGAACTGAGCATGATATGTCTTTCATCTGCTGCACTAGGTTTCCTTGACTAACCACGGTGTCTATGGCCCCCAAGAGTGCTATTATGATCACCTGTTTGGTATCATTTAGTAATCATACATTTGATTGTAATGCTACAAAATCCCTGACTTTCTGCAAGCGTATTGAGAAGAATTGATGCAGCTGTGAAGGCAAGCAGCAATCGCACCACATATTAGTTTGATTTAGATTTCTCCTTTTTAGAGCGATTTTTTTTTTTTTTTTGCACTATTTTTGTGTGATGCAAGAGTCAGTAAAAAAGCAGATTGGGAAACCAATCATTTACAATAGTTTACTTCCCATTAGCGATGTTTACACTCATGCGATGTGGGGTGAAAAAAAATTGCTGCCTGTCCTACGTTCGGTGTTGGTTTTTTTTTTTTTTTTTTTTCAATTTCCCATGCTTCCCTGTGGAGCCTGCTGTTTATGGCATGGCAATGCAACAAACATGCGCTGCGATGCAATACGATTTGAAAATTAGAAATTACCATTGACTTTTGCAATAAAAAAACGCAAGTCTTATCACTGGCGGCAGCGATGCAATTCAAGATTATTCTAAATAAAGCATTGCTGACGCACAAAAATTGTGGAGACAAAGACATGACTGTCTCGGAGTAATATTGTGATGGCCCATTTGAAACTTGCCTTATTCACTCTTTTCTTTGTTAATTGACAAAAAATAAACTATTAACACTTCTATTTTTGAATGCATTCCCAATATGCAGCATTTTTTCCACACCTAAAACTTTTACAGTCTATAATTTAGGGTCAGGCCAAGATAAATTGGATATTTTTCAAAATGGCTCAACAGCTGAACATAGAATTTAAATTTCTACTTTTCTGTTTTAGCTGTAAAATGATCTTTCTATGTTATGTGATCTGCTTTGCAGGTGTAGCTCAGAGTTTCTGTAATGCCGTCTGTATTTCCACTGTAATTATGGCCACATTTGAATAAATGCTAAAACTATTTGTCACTAAACCTTTGATTAAAAAAAAAATAAAACTTGCTGTGTTATCAGGCTCCTCACACACAGGAGAGATGGCTGATTCTGCAGAGGGTGACAATGATGTCCAGTATCTGGGTCTTCTGGTCTCGCTACCGATTGTTCTCATACCTGGACTGGTGATACATTCATTTATTATTGCAGTCAATGTCACCAACTGGTGGCAAGGAAGATCAGTGACTCATGTTGACCACATTGTAACTTCTCTTGGGATTTCACGGATGTGCGCTCAGTGTGCTAATACTATATATTTCATTTTGCTTGGGGTCTTCAGGAGAAACCTTGATTCACTTGTAACTTTCACTATAGGTATAGTTTATAGTTTGTTGATTTCTGCCAATATCTGGTTAACATCTCTACTCTCCGTTGTCTTTTGTCTGAAGATCTCCCACTTCCACACCAGACTGTTCCTGTATCTGAGGGGGATGATAGCACACAGGACTGTTTATTTAATTGGAGCTGCAGTACTTCTTTCTGCTGTAAATATTTTGATAATCTTATTGTTGGTAATTACTAAGGTCTCCAGTGGTGAAACATACAATACAACCATCACTGATCTAATGACAGAGTGCACTAATATTGATTCTGTATACCCTGTTACAATTGGAGCCTTGTTCCCACTGCTTTTCTACTACATCTCCTCCATCTTCCTCTTCACCTCGTTGTATCATCACACAACAAAGATGAGCAGTAATTTATCCATCAATTTGGAGACATATTACTCAGTGATGAAATTTGTGTCCATCACTTTCATCTATAACACTGTATACTTCATTTGCTTTTTTTCTGGTATTTTTCATTACTATGCTTACTGCCTGACCCATGATTGGCTTCTTATTGTCTTGGGATTTCTCCCAGTTCTACATTCCTCCTACCTAATCTACAGTACAGCAAAACTCAGGAGTCAGATGTCCAAGGTTCTTCAGAATTTAAATGATTTCTTATTCCAAAGGAAAGATGCAGAAACCAGGGAGAATATAGAAGCAGTAGCTCTATGAGGTTAATATAGAGGATTGGCCATCAATGTGTAACAGCTGGGGGTCTAGGACCATCACTAATAAGCAGAATAATTATATGCATGACCAACATTGTAACTCAGTCGATTAAAGTGAATGGGGTAAGTGGTGCTGACCTGTAGGCTACTGTGCCTAAATAAACAATGGCTGCTGTGGCTGCTTCATTCTGCTCCTTTTAGATGGTCCTAGAAGTAGGACTCCCACCAGGGCCATAGGTAACATGGGGCTGGTAAACTTGGTCCTACGCCACCTTGAAAAGCTAGGGAGCCTCTACAATCATCCTGCCCGGATGATTATTTGGTGATCCTATACAGCCAAAAAGATGTAGATTAGAGGTCATATACTGTATGCATATATAGTACGTGACTTAGTGGATTTGGTAGTTCAGAATTTAATATTTAATTTAATAAATATTTAACCCCTTTCTGAAACACATACAACTATTTATGTCCTAACTGCACATTCCTGGGGAAGTTAGGACATAATTAGCTGTACACAGCTCATGCTGTGTATTGAGCCCGCTCAGGGGCTAAACTCACTCCTTTTAAGGTGGTATCAGCTGTCTCTGACGAATGACATTGGCTTGTAACCAATATAGAAACTGGAAATGGCAAAATTCAGGGTGCAGTTAAAACATCTTTTATTCCTCTCCAACGATAAATTGGGAGGAGTAAAAGATGCTTTTACTGCCCCACAGATGCTGCCATTTCTAGTTTTTATACTGGTATTTCAGTTAGGGTCCTTGTTGGATTAGACCCTCTAGGCGGCGCATAAGCCCGTCCAGCTGAATAACAGATTGACAATTGTGTTGTTGGCATGTTCCCTTTTGCTACTGGCTTGCAACAGTAATGATCAGAGATAAAGCTTTTTTTTTACTATAAATTCTTTGTATGTAAATTTTGGAATGGATACAGAAAGAAGAGAGACAATTGCTTATTGCTTATTGCACATGGGAAAGAAAAACAAAAAACAATTTCTCTGCAAACATGCAGAACAATATTAGAATAACAAATTAAATATCCAAGTAGGTAAAATAAAGAAAATAAAATGGCATATAAACTTAAATTCTAATAGAAATTATATCTATGCTGAATGTAGTCAGGTAGCAAAAATCCCTTTTTTTTCTTTCCTCCACTTCTTCCCCTCGCCATTCTCCTTACAAGTGAGAGAAAGATACATTGCTAAGGAGCCAATACCTATCTATTAAATAAATGGTTGTAGATTTTTTTTGTAGCATAGCCATTTACTCCAAGTCTCCAGATAACTAATCTAGATTCTCGTCTCGGAGGCATCTAGTTTTTTTCACAGCTGCTCATGGTATTCAGCTCATTGTACCACTCTTGAATGACGGGGGGATCTGTGTCTTTCCATTATCTGTGAATTAGTACTTAAGCAGAATTTATAAGGAATGGGAGCAAGTTTATCTTTCAAATGCTGTCAATAATCAGATTCAGATTTAACCCCTTAACGACTGCCCTATCGGGAAACTACGTCCTCAGCAAGTGGGCTTTAATCCTAGAGGACGTAGTTTTATGCATCCTCTTTGGATTAATGCCCACTGGCCTGAGGACGTGACAGCTCCATGCTGTCGGTGCCGGCAGGTAGCCGACAGCATGGAGCTGTCATCCCAGGATGCGGGCATTACCCCCTGGCATTGCGATTGGCGCTATACAATGGATAGCGCCGATCGCAATAAAGTAAAAAAATTGTGTAAAAAGTAAAGATTCAGCTGCTCTGATGGATCAGAGCAGCTGAAAATACTCACACGGCTTGTCGGCGGTGTCCCCAGGAGATCTGCTCCTCCCGGACCCGCCGGCGGCCTTCTGCGCATGCGCGCCAGACGATGACGTCACGCGCACGCGCAGAAGCCCGGGAGCCCCCGGCAAATTTAAAATCTCCTGGAGCCAGGAGGTGTTACCGGGGACCGTGGAGAGCGGTCCCCTGGCCCGCGATCACCGCTATCCATTGGATAGCGGCGATCGCGAAAAAGTTAAAGTTAAAAAAGTGTCCGTTTCACCTCCCCTCATGGATCGGATCCATGAGGGGAGGTGAAAATACTCACACCTGGTCCTCAGCGGTGTCCCGATGTTCCGGGACCCGAAGTCCCCCTCTGCGCATGCGCGCCCGATGATTGACATCGGGCGCGTGCACAGAGGGGCTCGAGCCCCGGGAAATTTAAAATCCCTCTGCTCTTGGCTGCCATGTGTAGCCCAGAGCAGAGGGATGTCACTGGGGACATGATCACTGTCATCCAATGGATGACAGTGATCATGTATAGTAAAAAAAAAAGTGTAAAAGTTTTTTTAAAAAGTGTAAAAAGTAAAAAAAAAAAGTTTAAAAAAGTTTTAAAGTTAAAAAATCTTATGTCTCATCATCCCCCACGGATCATATCCGTGAGGGAGGATGAAAGGATGTACGTAAGGCCCGCGGATTTATCCGCGGACCTTACCCCAGCTTTTGCGCACGCGCCCGTCGCCAAAGTGGCGGACGCATGCGCAAAAGCTGTGGATTGCCAGCGTAATTTAAAATCTCCCTGCTCCTGGCTACAAAATTTAGCTGGGAGCCTGGAGATTTCACGGTGAGCGGTTTCTGGTCATATGTTCGCCGTTATCCAATGGATAATGGCGATCACGTAAAAGTAAAAAAAAGGTGAAGGTTCATCCGCCCTCACCAATGCAATCGGTGAGGGGAGATGAAACTTTTTACCGGAGGCCTCCGTATTTGCACCCCGACGCAATCCTCATCCGTGAACTTTCCCGGATTCTGCGCATGCGACCGCTGGCAAAATACCGGACACATGCGCAGGAGTCGGGGAGCCCAGGAAACTTAAAATCTCCTTGCTCCCAGCGACCATCGGTCGAGCCTGGAACAGTGACGGGTGGCCTCGTTGAGCGGTCCCCGGTTACGTGAAAAAAAGGTAGCGATCTACCTTTGGCCGGTCTCACATGACTGGATAGGAAGTACAGATTCCACATGCATCTGATCCGTGGTAATACGCAGATCAATCGCATTGGATTACACAATTCCGCTCACATTAGTGGGGTCGAAATTGTGTAATCCACTTGCAGAAAAGAGAACGCAGCAGGTTCTATTTTACTGCGGATATCCGCAACATAGAGCCCATTGTGCTCCATGGTCGTGGATATACCCGCTGCCCATACGCAACTACCTTGTATAAGGGCTGCGGGTACCCATGTCATCGCTAAGCGACGGTGCGGGAAAAACAAAAAAAATATACTGAGCATGACCGCCTGTGTGAGTAGGCAGTTATGCGCAGTACATTACGCGGCCGTACGCAGGGTCACGGCCAGGCTCACAGATGGGATCCGCTGCGGGCCTCCGCAAGCAGATTCCACCTACGTCCGTGTGAGCCCGGCGTTATTCAGACCGCTACCTGTAATACGTAATTAACAAGAAGCCCCGGGAACGTTCACCTTCCTGCAGTTCCAGGAGCAGCTTGTTGAGCGCCTTCTGTGCGAGACCACCACACCTCAGCAGGCTTACAGAGACTCACAGAGCGCCACTTTTTACACCCCATACCCACTACTGAGATCACGAAATACCCCCAAAAAGCATGAGAGGAGGGGGGATACCCGGTTTTATTGCCCCATGGGCCCATCCCAACGAGCTGCCGTAGTTACCCCTGTCTTCGGAAATACTACACAGTTCACATTATTACTTTTATCTAAGATTTGGGGAACGCCGAAAAGGGCGCCAAGTGTGTGGGGGAGGGGGGGAAATTTTTAGGGAGTCAATTTTTTAATTCCGTACAAGTGGGCAATGGTTCCTGGAATTTATTCAGTTGTGCCCTGCAATCCAACGGGGGTTCCCTCCATTATAGGCCTAACCATGTGTCCTATAAGTAGATTAGGGCCACAACGGGAATGTTTTTGAACACGGGACAAAAGGGGGGATCCGTTTTGGGGTGACCGTCTTCATTCCTTTGTACACTGTACAAAAAAAACAGGTTTTAAATTTTAAAAAATTGCCAAAAAAATGAAAATTATAATTTTTTCCTTCTGCTTTCCTTAGATTTATTCAAATACTGTTGGGTCAAAACACACAGTACACCCCTAGATGAATTCATTAAGGGGTCTAGTTTTTAAAATGCGGTCATTTGTGGGGGTTCTTTATCGTTTTGGACGCTCAATGTCCCTACAAGTGGGCAATGGGGCCTGGAATTCTGTTATACCCTGAAATCCAATGGGTGCTCCTTCCATTTTAGGCCTAGCCATGTGTCCTTTAAGTAGATTAGGGCCACAAGGGGTATGGTTCTGAACACGGGACAAACAGGGGTATCCATTTTGGGGTGAAAGTCTTCATTCCTATGTGTGCTGTACAAAAAAAAAACAGTTTTTAAATTGATACAACTGCCAAAAAAATGAAAATTGTAATTTTTTTCCTACTGCTTTGCTTAGATCTATTCAAAAATTGTAGGGTAAAAATACACAGTACACCCCTAGATAAATTACTTATGGGGTCTAGTTTTCAAAATGGGGTCATTTGTGGGGGTTCTCTTTGGTTTTGGCCGCTCAAGAGGTCTACAAGTGTGCTATGGGGCCTAAAACGCCTTCAAGGAAAATTGCAGTTCTGAAAGCCACCGACCACTCCTTACATTTTGTGCCCCGTTGTGCATCCAGACAAAAGATTAGGGCCACAATGGGTATGTCTCTGAACACGGGAGAAACAGGGCTATCCATTTGGGGTGCAAGTCTTCATTCATGTGTGTGCTGTACAAAAAAAGCTGTTTTTAAAATGACAATTGGCAATAAAACGAAAATCACATTTTTTCCCCTTTGCTTTGCTAGAATTAATTCATAAACTGTGGGGTCAAAATGGGCAGTACACCCCTAGATAAATTCGTTAAGGGGTCTAGTTTTCAAAATGGGATCATTTGTGGGGGTTCTCTATGGTTTTGGCCGCTCAAGAGCTCTACAAAAGTGCCATGGGGCCTAAAACGCCTTCAAGCACAATTTCAGTTCTGAAAGACACTGACTACTCCTTTCATTTTGGGCCCCGTTGTGCATCCAGACATAATATTAGGACCACAATGGGTATGTTTCTGAACAGAGGAGAAACGGGGGTATCCATTTTGTGGTGTAAATCCTCATTTTCATGGGCACTATAGGAAAAAAATATATCTTTTAAAATGACATATTTGTAAAAATATGAAATTTTATTTTTTCTCCTCTAAATTTAATTAATTCCTGAAAAAAAACGGTGGGGTCAAAATACTCATGACCCCCCCTCAGTGGATACATTTAGGGGTGTAGTTTTTAAAATGGGGTCATTTGGGGGGAGTATCTATTATTCTGACACTCATGAGCCTTTGCAAACTTGGCTTGGTGCAGGAAAACAAAGTGTTCCTCAAAATGCTGAAAAGTAATGTTAAATTTGTATGTCCACTAAATGGTTAAAAAAACACAAAGGTTTTTCAAATGTGCATTCAGAATAAAGTAAACAGATGGAAATATATATCTTATCAAAAATTTGTAGACTATGTTAGGACATATTTGAGATATTACAGTTGAAAATGTGAAAAAATGACAATTTTTTTCAAAATTTTCCCAATTTTGGCGCTTTTAATAAATATACACAAATTATATCGGTCTCTTTTTACAACCAAAATGAAGTACAACATGTGGCGAAAAAACAATGTCAGAATCACTTGGATATGTAAAGCCTTTACGGAGTTATGCTACGTTGAACGATGCATGTCAGATTTCCAAAATGTGGCTCCGTCACTAAGGCGCAAACAGGCTTCGTCACTAAGGGGTTAAAAGAAGTAGTTTTGGGGTGATAGTGAGTTTGGTTTCCAAAATAGAATTAATCCTTGTTGGCAAGTCATACAAAAAGGGTTGAAGTAATGGGCAGGAGAACCATATGTGTATATGTGCCTTTTGTTTTGTGACAGCACCAGCAGAATAGTTTAGATCTATTTTGTTGAGAAGTTCGGGGGTTTTGTACCATCTTGATATGATCTTGTAGTTTAGTTTCTGATATTAAGCTTGGGTGTGTTTTGTAAGATTTTGTTTCACTTCCTTTAAAGATAATATGTCTAAAACTCTCTCCCATCTCGCTATATAGGAGGGTGTTTCTTTGTTATATACAGTTATCTTCCTCTTAGTGCGATAATCCTTCCACATTAATTTATGAACAAATAAGTCCTAGTTAATTAGTATATCTGCCTGGTATAGGGAGATTGAGTACTTAATAATATGAAAGTCTTTGTCGCTAAGATGAGGGATTCCAAGTTGATTTTTAAGCATATTTTGGGAAAGAAATATATTGTTTTCATATGACTCCGTGGAGCAAGTGGGGGAGATATTTGGGATACTTGATAGAGTATTTTTAATGTGTTTACATTGGTTAGGTGTTAGATTTAAAAAGAGTGTATATCTGCTAATATGTGGAATTAAACTTAATTTGTTATTGAATTTCTGCTAGATTTTAAGTGATAGGGTTGTTATTGGGTTCACGGTCTCTTTAAGGTTGGGTTTGTTTTAAGGGGTTGTCCAGACAAGACGTTGGAATTTGGTCTTTAGAGACTGTAGTTCTAGATCGACCCATAATTTGTCTTTTGGAGAGTGAGTTAGGTCAATTATTCGGTTGAGGTGAACTGCATTTTTATAAGTTTCAAAGTCTGGCAGACCAATACCGCCAAGTTTCCTTTGTTTGATTAGAGTTGTATATTTTACTCTGGGGCCTCTGTTATGCCAAATAAATTTAATGATCAAGCTTTTCAAGTAATACCTGTTGGAGATAGAGGATTTTCAATGGGATAAATCTGATTGTGGCTGGTAACCCTTTAAATCTTGCTGCAAGTTCTGACAGTTGCATGTTCCAAGTCGACCTGGCATGATAGGATAGCGGAGGTGCTATCTGTGTGTCGTGACAGTCTGGATGCTACTGAAGGCCCCCAGGGATGTCATGTATATCTGGCTTTTTAGATGTGCCTTTTGCACTTCTTTAATAGGCAGCATGTTAATCCAGTATAATGCAATATCATAGCATTACATTATACTGTCTCAGGGCTCAGTCAGACGGGCGGTTGTTCGCTGTGCATGTTACTTGCATTTGCGATCCACATCTTAGAACCAATGCTTTTCAATGGCAGCGGTCACATGCCCGATTTTTACCTGCGCACAAAAATACACAGTGGTAAATATAGGGCAGCAGATTTAAAAACGCAAGTAACTGCATCATTCTGGCTTTTTTGGATCTGAAACCCCTGGATCCTGTCACATCCAGGGGTTTCACCTTGTGCTCAATGGGGCTGGAGGCAGCAGGGCCAACCCCATTGAGAACACACAGTGAAGATTGCAATTCTCTGGCACAGCTGTGGCACAGGAGCGCATTGTTCTCCCATTGCTTTCAATGAGGCTGGCCGGCAAGCCTTGCAATGATTTTCAGGGAAGGGCTTTGAATATAAGCCCTTTCCTTAAAATGTTCCCTAAAATGTGTAAAAAAAAATATATATATATATACTCAGCTCTCTGCAGCTGCCAGAAGACACAGGCGCATCCAGAAGCATCTTCTCCTGAACTGTTGTAAAGTGCTTTTAGTAGGTGGGGATTTAAAATCCCTGCCTACTGATAAAGGCTGCCTTTGATTAGCTGAGCACTGTGATCAATCAGAGGCAGCACTCAGCTGTCCTTCAATAGCTGAGTGCTGCCTCTGATTGGTCACAGTGCCAATCAGAGGCAGCTCTTTCAGCAGGTGGGGATTTTAAATAACCACTTGCTGAAAGCACTTCACAGCAGTTCAGGAGAAGAGGCAACTGGATGCACCTGAGCGCCGGCAGCT
This sequence comes from Eleutherodactylus coqui, assembly GCF_035609145.1. NCBI lineage: Eukaryota > Metazoa > Chordata > Amphibia > Anura > Eleutherodactylidae > Eleutherodactylus > Eleutherodactylus coqui. The sequence continues at coordinate 30,787,402 of NC_089837.1, forward strand.
GCGGAGAGGTGAGTATATATATTTTTTTTATTTTTTACACATTCTAGGGATGATTTTAGAGAAGGGCTTATATTTAAAGCCCTTCACCGATAATCACTGCTGGGGCTGTCAGCATCTCACTGCTTTCAATGGAGCTGGCTATAATGACGGCTCCATAAAATTCAATGGGATAGCATCGCAGTCCTCTGCCACAGCTGTGACAGCTGTGGCAGAGGATTTCTTCATCATAGTGTCCAGTGACAAGGGGACTCCCCACAGAGATGAAGAAATCTTTTTCCACAGCCGTCACAGCTTTGTCAGAGGATAGTGATCTTCTTTGTACGTCACTGGGGCCTCCACTGTTGCCGCCGGCCCTATTGACCAAAGATGAAACCCCTGGATGTGACAGCATCCAGGGGTTTCTCATCCAAGGAATCCCCCACTGCAGCTGTGACAGCCGTAGCAGAGAAAAGCAGGCAGCACACTTAATATGCACTTAAATGCAGCCAAGTGTTTTTTTTTTCAGCGTGACGCCAGCTTCGGTCATGCAAATTTTTCTGCGTTTGCGGTCTGCACACAAAAATTTGCACATAGAAACGCCCGTCTGACTATGCCTTTAGCAATCAAACAAAAGTACAGCAAAAGTAAAAAAAATAAAAAAAGTTTTTTTTTTAGATTATAAGAATAATATAAATATGAAATAATATCATATTAAAAGTGGCAAACAAGGTTCCCACTCATTTCCTGTTAGTAAAATGAATATGATTCCATTTTCCCCTATCCATTTTATAGTATCTTTAATTTTGTATGATATAGTCTTTGTCAATGTTTTGTAGTTTTCCTTTAACAAGATTTGTTCAAACGTATTGAAAAATAAAAAGGGACCTCGGTAACAAGAATATTCCAAGGTCTTAGACTTGGTCCCTGTTCTCTAATTTCTCTCTAAACAATTTATTGTTTACTAGAGACGAGTGAGCACTCTTGGATAAGGCAGTTACTCAAGTGAGCATCACTCTTCTCGAGTAACTGCATTCTCGTCCGAGCAGGCTGTGGAGGGTGGCAGGTGTCAGCAAGGGGCGGCGGCGGGTAGCTGGGGGAGAGAGGAAGAGATCTCACTCTCCCCCCAGCTCCCCTCCGCTCCCCCCCCCGCCTCCGCCCTGAGCCTGCTCAGATGAGAATGCAGTTACTCGAGAAGAGCGATGCTTGCTCGAGTAACTGCCTTATCCGAGCGTGCTTGCTCATCTCTGTTGTTTACCATTACTGTACATTTGTGTTCTGAGAAGCCAATTATGTATGATTCTACTGCGCCTGTGTGCGCTTGTTTGGCATTTTACATGTTACATTTTTTATCTTGCATATTCATAATTGTGTTTATATTTTATCGACTAATGGTAATAATTGAATTATAAAAAATTAGAACTATTGTAGTTGAGTCATGTGCCTCTATGAAAACTGTTGCCTGTCAATCAATAAATAGAAAACTTTTGATCACATCCAGTTGTGTTGTGGTGAAAGTTATTTCCCGGACTCGGCTATCCACTGACTGAATTTGGACCCAGAAGCATACCAAAAAGCATAAAAATGCTAAAAAAAATTAAAAATCTAAAAATCCGTATTGCTCTTTTTGTAAAGGTCAAATTATTACCTTAATCTGCATGGTTAACCTCTTAAGTACTCTGGTCTTCTAGACCTAAATGACACAACCATTTATTACATTACTGACCTCCAAGAGCCATCGCTTTACATTGAAAGATTAGAAAGATTTGCTTTTTTTTCCGGTACAGCTGCTGTTCTTATAGGGTACAGATAATTTAATTGAAAAACTGTATAAATGTTCGGGGGTTTTTGAAAGGGACAAAAACTGTGATTCAGTCATTGTTTTATAGGGTTTGTTTTTCTGACCGTCACCGTGCATTATAGAGAACAGATTAACACCTTAGTGAACAAGTCTGTTTGTGCTTTAATGACCAGGCCACATTTTGGAAATCTGACATGTGTCCCTTTAACATAGAATAACTCCGTGAAGATTTTGCGTATCAAGGTAATTCTGACACAGTTTTTTTAGCCACATATTACACTTCATTTATGTGGTAAAAAGTGATCGATGAAATTTGTGAATATTTATTTCTATAAAACTATTACTTCTATAAAATGAAAACTTATTGTTCTTGCTTACAAATATTGCCCACTTTTTGGGTGTGACTCATAGATTTGAAGATATTAGGCAATTTTCAGGACCTTGCGTGTTCCAGGTCTCCAAATGAATGGTATGTTGAATGAGTTGAGGCCTTACTTCCTTGTCACAGACTACTTGTTGTTAGGGAAGGGACCCTTTCTAAAATGACAAAGGGAACAACCCTTTGAAAATGAAAATGAATTAGATGACAAAAATGTAAGAGCACCATTCGGCCTTGAAGAAGCACATTCACTGTTGATCAAGGAAATAGATTTTAAAATTAAATTAAAATTTTTTTTAAAGGGTTCAAAATTTCAACTCGGAAAGTGATTTGGGTGTTTAGTTTGAAAACCCTGATTACTTAAAAGGAAAAATAATCGTAGAAAAATTAAAGGTTGTAAATGACACAGCGGAGAGGAGTGTCACATTGATCCAAGATTTTAATTCAAGTTTTATCAAGAACTTGTTACAAGTCATAGCAGAATATAGGAAACTGTGCCATGATAATGCAAAATCCACCCTCTCTAAGCCTCTTCCTGATGTTTAAATCATGTAAAATTTAAGTAAATGTATTTCTTTTCTTTTTTTAGTTGGTACAATACACTTTAATATTCTTTTTTGTAATACATACTCTTTTATCTTGTAATAAATCATCCTTTTTCGTGTGAAATACATTTATTGTAATTTCTTTGGATTTTTGTTCTTCTCATACAATACCCTTTTTCATTTTGGATTTGTCAAAATTTCTCTGAAAACGGGGGGCGTGGCCTAGATGCAGACAGGGAAAGAAGTGTAATCCCGAGCTCCGTTCTCCCTCGGCCTTTTAACCTACTAAATAGCTTTTCCAGCACTTATAAACGGCATAGAAACATACCGGAGGATCTCCTGCACAAAATGCCGAAGAGAAGAGCAGTCAAAACTCCTCTGCCAAAAGTCTCTGACTTCTTCTCTACCCGCAGCTCGGAACAGACGGGATTTGCAAATAAAGATGGCTCCCCGCGCTCCACAAGCTCCGGGGTGAGCGCCGAGGAAATCAAGACAGCACGAGCTCCCCTCACAGCGTTACAGCTCCTGCCGCTGGCCCGGAGAGTCCACAGGATGAGCTGTCAAAAGCTACAGAGCAGTGGCGGGTGAGTGAAGGCGCCGTCAGACCCGATACTAACACCAATATAAAAGGGGTTGTCCCGCGACAGGAAGTGGGGTTATGCACTTCTGTATGGCCATATTAATGCACTTTGTAATATACATCGTGCATTAAATATTGGCCATACAGAAGTTATACACTTACCCCCTCCGGCGCTGGCGTCCCCGTCTCCATGGCGATGATGAAGCCTCTTCTCTGGTCGCACGAACAGTCGGGCTTGCGCACTGAAGGATTCCTCTTCTGTCTCCCTCCAGGCTCACGAGCTGCGTCCTGGCTCCTCCCTCTTCTCAGCGTCATCGTAGCTCCGCCTCCGTCACGTGGTGCCGATCAGCCAATGAAGTGGCTGTAATCAGCAGTGGAACGCAAGACTGGAGAAGAAAATCCACGGTGCACCATGGGAGAAGACCCGCGGTGCACCAAGGGAGAAGACCAGCGGCACCATCTTTGAAAGAAGAAAAGAAGAAGCTGCAGAACAGGGATCCAGGTAAGCGAATTTATTATTTTTTTTAAATAACAAAGGGATGATTTTAACTCTGCACAATGTGGGGGTATGTTTAAAAAAAAAATTTGATTTTGCCGCGGGACAACCCCTTTAAACGTAAAATGGCGCCGGAGAGCTCACACTCCCCATTCACCTCATCCACCCCCTCTGCTAGTCTGGAGAAGCAGAGACCCCGTCTCTCCCCTTCTAACAGCCTATGCCAGCAAACGTTCCAAAATGATGAAGATCCAATTAGCGACCTTCCCTCCTCAAATCTTGCTGCTTCGGAAGACTTCATCAAAAGCATGATTCTGCCCTAAGAGGCTCTCTACAAAAGGACATTAAAGCCCTTACAAATACATTTAATGTCTTCATGCAGGAGCTAGAACAGAGCACAGATCATATCGAAAACAAAATAGGGGAAATTACAAACTCCCATAATAAATTAATTAATGTGCATTATACTCTGGAAGAAGAGGTGGAACTCATTAAAAATAAGCTGACCGATCTGGAGGGCAGAAGTAGTAGAAACAAGGTTAAATTTAGAGGCATACCCAAAAGTGTGGCTCAGGCTGATTTAATACGTTACCTCACCAAGCTAATAAAAAACCTGCTTCCAAATTCCACAGCACTAGATGGCACGATCGATAGAGCCCACAAACTTGCAAAGCCGAGTTTTCTTCCAGACTCAACTCCATACGACGTAATCGCAAGACTTCACTTTTTTCATGTGAAAGAAGCCCTAATGTCAGCCTCAAGAACTTTAGGCCCTCTTCCACCTCCATACGCTAACATCAACTTATATGCAGACCTATCTCAGAACACAATACAAGCCAGGAAAGCCTTCTCGCAGATAACATCAGCCCTGAGATCAGCAAAAATACCCTACAAATGGGCATTCACAACCAAAATAATAATTCACAAAGACAAAGCAGTGCAAATAATTACATCTCCAGAAGATGGTGCTAAAATCCTATCCAAGTGTAACATCCCTTTACCAGAAACCTTTCACTCAGCAAGAGCGCAAAATCTCCAGAAAGCTTCCAATCGCCGCACTTTACCTTCTACCGCTTCTTAAAAGAAAGGAAATGATCCAACCTAAAATGGATCCTGCGATACTCACTTGCTGGACTACAAGTTTCACCAATACAAGATAAAAGGCTAATGTCTGCTCGCTGAACTTTTCTCCCCCCCACCCCCCCAATGTACGGGGTTTTAATACCTGCTATACTTCTCTGTTTTACTTGTTTCTATATACAGGTCTCCAACTATATTCCTAGAAAATATTCATCTTTACCTCTGGCCAACAACAGTCTTACTTCTGCCTCCGTATATAACTACAATCTCAGAAGTCGCATACTCCTATTTACACTCTGCAAAAGACCTGTCTTTGTTTATGTAAGTTTCACAGTTATTATATTGTTTGTTACTTATGCTGCCAAGTTAAAGGGGTTGTCCCGCGCCGAAACGGGTTTGTTTTTTTTTCAGGGTCAGGGCAAGATAAATGAGGTTATTTTCAAAATGGCTCAACAGGTGAATATATCATTTTAATTACTCCTTTCCTGTTTTAGCTGTAAAATGATCTTTCTATGTTATGTGATCTGCTTTGCTTGTACAGGTTTTTTCCAGCTTAGAGTCTTTGTGATGTCGTCTGCATTTCCATAGTAAATATGGCCATATTTGAATATATGCTAAAACGTTTTGACATTAAACCTTTGATAAAGTCTTGCTGTGTTATCAGGCTCCTCACACACAGGAGAGATGGCTGATTCTACAGAGGGATACACTGACGTTCGGTATCTGGGTCTCCTTGCCGTCATAGCTGGACTGGTGATACATCCATTTATTATAGGCGTCAATGTCACCGACTGGTGGAAACGAAGATCAGTGACTCCTGTTGACCAGATTGTAACTTGTCTTGGGATTTCAAGGATGTGCTCTGATTGTGCTAATATTCTGCATTTCTTTATTGATCCAATCTTCCAGGGAAACCTGGATTCTCGTGTAGCTCTTGTTATAGGTATAGGTAATAATTTCTCAATTTCTGCCAATATCTGGTTAACATCTCTGCTCTGCATTGTCTTCTGGCTGAAGATTTCTAATTTCCACACCAGACTGTTCCTGTATCTGAGGGGGATGATAGTACACAGGACTGTTTATCTCATTGGAGCCTCAGTACTTATTTCCGCTGTAAATAGTTTGATATCCTTGTTAATAACTATCACAGAGGACTCCAGTAGTGGAACATATAATAAATCCATGACTAATCCAATAACATATTGCAAATATATTGATCATGTATACCATGTTACCATTGGAGCCTTCTTCTCATTGCTTTCCTATAGCATCTCCTCAGTCCTCCTCTTCACCTCCTTGTATCATCACACAACAAAGATGAAGATGAGCAGTAATTTATCCATCAATCTGGAGACATATTACTCAGTGATGAAATTTGTGTCCTTCACTTTCATCTATAACACTGTATACTTGCTTTGCTATTTTTATTGTATTTATTATTACTATGTTCACTGTGTGTATCTTTCATGGCTTGGTGTTGTCATGGGATTTCTCCCAGTTCTACATTCCTCCAATCTGATCTACAGAACAGCCAAACTCAGGAGTCAGATGTACAAGGTTCTTCAGAATGTAATTGATTTCTTATTTGAAGGCAAAGATGCAGAAACCAGAGAGAACATAGAAGTAGTAGCTCTATGAGGTGAATATATATGGGATGGACCTCCAATGTGTAATATATGGGAGTCCTGGACCAGCACTAATAAGTAGAATGCTAGTAGGTGTGCCCACAATTAGTTAAGCCCATTAAAGTAAATGGGGTAAGTGGTGCTGAGCTATAAGCTGCTGTGCCTGGACAATAAAGGCTGTGGCTGCTTTATTCTGTTGATTTTTGATGGTCCTAAAAGTTGGACTCTCACCAAGGTTATAGGTAACATGGGGCTCGTACAGTTGGTCCTCAACCACCTTGAAGACCTAAGAATTCTCTATTATCATATTTCCTGGATGGTTATTTGGTGATCCTATCCAGCAAAAAAGATGTAGATTAGTTGTCATGTACTGTATGCATATACATGACTCTGTCTTTTGAAGTTTAATGGATATCTTTTTCTTAATAACTACCATGGGCATCAATGTAGAGGGCCATATGTATGTGTGCCCACCTCTCCCATATGTGTCTGTAAGAGTACCTCAGGAGGGGTCTGGTTTCCACCTCCTTTTGCTCATCCCTACTCTTGCCAATAATGCATTGATGGGCTACAATTTTGACTATTTTTACATTAAAACTAGATTTTATTTCCAAATATTAAAATACCGCCATGTGGGGGCACACCAACAAAAACAAACAACATATAAATAAAGCCCTACTGGCCTCAGTGGTAGGCCAGAGTATCTGAAGCTCCCTGCTACTTCAGGGCTTATATAGTAACCACAGGACCGCCCCTTAGGGTGGGCCTATTGTCTGTTGTCCAATCCTCTATCACCACCTATTATGTATGTAAATCCTCTTATGCACTTGTGTTCTCAGTTATAGTATCAGGGGCATAATTTTTTAGTAAAAAAAGGGAGAACTTAGTTTAAATATAAAGGGCAAAGTTGAAATTTAAAGACGGACGATGTAGTTATGTTATATATATCACGGCAGCGCAATATCGCAAGTAGGACGCTTCATGATAAACCGCCGTGTCTGCGAGTCTCCAATGTATTGCATTGAAGCTCCTGAGCTCCATGATTAGAGACAGTCTCTGATGATTGTGTCCGGCGTCGCTGAGTAGACAGCGTAATGCCGTCATCGCGCGCTCGACGTGTTAACGTCATGACACGCACGACGAATCTAGTCGCATAAGCTCACCGGTCACGTGACCACGGATGATGATCACATGACTATCGTCGTATATGAAAGCGCCATTTTGGAAACTTACTGAAGAATGAAAGAGATATGGGGAGGCAACAGAACAATTATAGAAGTTCATAATGTCCCCCATCGTACTCATTATGAAAGCGCATAATGGATTTTAGGATTTTGACAGCTCATATGGCCATAAAATTATTATTGATGAATCTACAACTAGATGAATAGAAATTTATATTGTTGCCCAGGTACTTATATTGAGATATATAATGGCGCAATGTCGCCAGTAGGTCGCTTAATGATATACTGCCATGTTTGCGAGTCCCCACTGTTTCGCATTGTAACTCCTGAGCTCCATGATTGGAGACATAGTCTCCGATGATTGTGTCCGGCGTCGCTGAGTGGGCAGCGTGCAGTCAACACGTGGTCGACGTGTTGACGTCATGACACGCACAATGATTATAGTCACGTGTGCTCACCAGTCATGTGACCATGGGTGATGATCACATAACTATCGTCCTATATGAAAGCGACATTTTGGAAACTGGCAGGAGGATGAAAGAGATATGGGGAAGCAACAGAACAATTATAGAAGTAGGTAATGTCGCCCGGTGTACTCATTTTAAATGTGCACAATGGATTCTTATGGCCATAAACGTATAATTGATGAATCTACAACTAGATGAATAGAAATTTATATTGTTGCCCAGGTATTTATGTTGGTATATATGAAGGATGTAAACTATTTAGCACTTAGGCACCTATGACAGCAAAGTTGATATTAATAAATTAACATCTAGAAAAGATAATAGATCATAATAAATTATGCAATGGCAATAGGTGGATTTGATTTTATTATCTATCTAAACTACAAATATATAGTTAATAATGAACAATATTACAAATGGGTAGCCCATATGATTATCTACAGTTTGTTTGTGAGCAGGGTAATTATATCAATTATGTTTAGGGAAAACAATTAAACAGTAGGTTTTCATTAATTCCCTTAGGGTGAACTGTGTCCAACCTAAACATCCATTCCTTTTGGAGCAGCAATGGATTAATATTTCCTTTCCTCCTATCTATTTTGAGTAATTCAATGCCTTGAGCTTTCAGGCAATCAGAGTTCCCATTATGCTTTTCCCAAAAATGATTTACCAAAGTCGTGTTTTCTTTATGACGAATATTTCCTATATGGGCTAATATTCGTCTCCTTAGCTGTTGGCGTGTTTTGCCCACGTACTGCAATGGGCATGGGCAAGGGATTAAATAAACAACATTTTTGGTTGAGCAATTTATGAAGTCCCTAATTTGATATTGTTTATTATTAGTTGCTGAAGTGAATGTATCACCTCTGCACATGTAGCAGCACGTGGCTTACTATATGGCCGTTGAGCACACTCTAACCATAAGCTAGTACACACTATAATCGCAAACAAGCAGAGCTCAGAACCCTGAAGGTTTTTAGCACCAGGCCACTATTAGTATAAGTCTGGTGGTTACACCTGGTATCAGCTCAAGCACAATTAACCTGGAGATTGATCAGCTAAATAATATGATCTCATAGCATTCCATGCACAATCATTATAGAGACTGATTAGCTACACAGGCAATCAATTGATTGAGCTTGATCAGTTAAACAACATTATCTCATAGCAGTCTATGCATAATCATTATAGGGATTGATTAGCAATACAGGCAATCAATGTGGTGGTTAACCAATGTAAACCCCATATTAAGGTTCAGATAGATTTTACTTAATTATAGCTCCCTTGGTCATTAAGACAACATGACACTAAGTATATTGTGATGCACGATTCAATAGCATAAAAGGTTGATTGGGTGAAATGATTCAAACATACTGGTGATATCTAAATCAAGGTTTCATTTTTTTGTATTCTTATTCTAACTCCAATACAAGGTTACAAATGTCACTTCCTGATGATCCGCCTCATTGGCTAGGAAACGCGTCGAAGCTTCACAAAACCGAATAGGATTCACATGTACCTACCTTGAAGTTTTATAAAACCGAATAAGATATACATGTACTTGCCTAAATAAAATACATGTATGTAATTAAATAAAAGATCGAACATAAATGATCTACAGATACTAATCCTCATGAGACAAGTGTATCAACAGACTAACTGAAAGCTATAAATGATACAAGCACCATCAGGCCTCATTGAGTAATAGTAAAAGTGTGTTTTATACTCCTATACCAATTTTAATTGTTTGTATATAAGAAGACATTTGTGAATAATATGTATGTGCTAGAGAAAGTCTGTTATTTGACGAAACGCGTTGTACGTTTTATTAAAAAATCAGATTGTTGAGCTTGTGGCACTATCCTTTTACCTGGATTGAAATTGCCCTGGGAGCGCGGGATCATTTTTTCCTTTTGTAAACTTTAAAAATGCTGTGTGAATATGATAGTGGCCATAAATGACTGCATGCTAAGCTTACCTAGAAAACTTATAATCAGGCTACTTGCATACTGTCTCTATTAACTCACACTTTTTGTATTATACATTTTCAGCTTGCAGAGCTAACATACACTTAGTTCCTCTATGGACATACTCCAGATCTATTTCAGTCACCTACTCCTTTGTTTTAAAGTGTCTGTCAGAAATCAACTTTTTGGACACCACCATAAAAATTTCAAACAACTCAATAGACATCTCCATACCGCAAACCAGTAAATTGACCCACATACCTCATATGGGACAGTTACCATCCTAAGCCCATCAAAAAGTCCATTGTCTACAGCCAGGCCATCAGATATAACTGGATCTGCTCCAACCCAACAGACAGAGAGAAACATTTACAGAATCTCAAAAAGACATTTTTAAATCAGGGCTACCATCCCACCTCAATTGATGACCAAATCACCAGAGTCACCAGGATGCCCAGAAATCAACTACTCCAATACAAGGAGAAAGAAAAAAATGGACTTTTGCCTCAAGTAGTGACCTACAAGTCACAGCTAGAGGTTTTAAGTAAGACCGCAAATAAACTACATCATACCCTACACAAAGATGACCGTTTTAAACCATATTCCTGGACTTTCCCCTCCTATGTTGCAGACAACCTCCTAATTTAGGGGAGCTTTATAATCAGGAGTGCATTGCCCTCTGACACACAAAAAGGAACTTATCCCTGTAATGTAAAGTACTGCAAGACTTTATTCACATATACTAACCGCGGACAGGATACGGTTCCCGACATACAGCAGGACTATAGGATCCCTGGGAGAGTCACATGTTCCACATCCAATGTTATATACCTGATCCGGTGCAATAAGTGTCCTGTTGGGGGGGTCGTTATATTTAGGAAACAGGACAAAAACTGAAAGCATAGGATGAGATCTCATCGACACTCAATTGGAGAGGAAAAATGGAATTTCCCGTGGCAAAACATTTTTTGCGGTCACGGACATGGCATAGAGCAGGTGAGAGTTATTATACTGAAGGGCAACTTGAAGTCACAGCATCACAGAAGAATTTAGGAGTATAAGTTAATGGCTATGTTTAACACCCTCAAGAATGGAATGAACCTCAGCCCGGGTTTCTTGCATAAGTGGAACATATGAAATGTCTGAAGGAGGTCAAGATGGGTGTCCTCTTCCCAATCATTTTTTGTTTTTATCAAAAAAAATTTGAAATTGATTGTAAGAATGTTTCCATCTAATAGGTGGTGCTTTTAAGGGAGTATTACTAAGCTCTTATTTTACACTAGTGATAAGAGATATCATAAAACTGTCGCATTTCTCAGCTTAGTGGACTGATTTAGTTTTTGTCTCTCTGCTCAGACTGTCTTGTGTTTTTTCAAGTCTCAAATTTCTGTATGAACATTTATTTAAATCAAGAGGAGTGTGTCCTCCTCCCCTCCATATCTGTATGTTATAATGCCATGTCATGTGCCATACTAACTAGTTTCATTCATTAGCCTGACGAAAGGGGGCGAGATATCCCCGAAAGCTTGCTGTAACCTCATGTATTTTTGTTAGGCATTAAAAGGTGTCATATCTACAAGTTTGCTTGGTTTCACTCACTTTGTCCTTTTTTGAGCATATATATGTTAATAAATAGAGATGAGCGAGCACCAAAATCCTCGGGTGCTCGTTACTCGGGACGAACTTTTCGCGATGCTCGAGGGTTCGTTTCGAGTAACGAACCGCATTGAAGTCAATGGGCGACCCGAGCATTTTTGTATTTCGCCGATGCTCGCTAAGGTTTCCTTGTGTGAAAATCTGGGCAATTCAAGAAAGTGATGGGAACGACACAGCAACGGATAGGGCAGGCGAGGGGCTACATGTTGGGCTGCATCTCAAGTTCACAGGTCCCACTATTAAGCCACAATAGCGGCAAGAGTGGGGCCCCCCCCCTCCCAAAAACTTTTACTTCTGAAAAGCCCTCATTAGCATGGCATACCTTTGCTAAGCACCACACTACCTCCAACAAAGCACAATCACTGCCTGCATGACACTCCACTGCCACTTCTCCTGGGTTACATGCTGCCCAACCGCCCCCCCTCCCCCCCACAGCGCACACCAAAGTGTCCCTGCGCAGCCTTCAGCTGCCCTCATGCCACACCACCCTCATGTCTATTTAGAAGTGCGTCTGCCATGAGGAGGAACTGCAGGCACACACTGCAGAGGGTTGGCACGGCTAGGCAGCGACCCTCTTTACAAGGGGCGGGGCGATAGCCCACAATGCTGTACAGAAGCAATGAGAAATAGAATCCTGTGCCACCGCCATCAGGAGCTGCACACGTGGGCATAGCAATGGGGAACCTATGTGCCACACACTATTCATTCTGTCAAGGTGTCTCTGCATGCCCCAGTCAGACCGGGCTTTTTAATTCATAGACACAGCAGGTACAACTCCCTATTGTGAAGTCCCTGTCGACCGACAGCATGGGTGGCTCCCTGGAACCCACCGGCGATACACGAAAATATCCCATTGCATTGCCCAACACAGCTGAGGTAGTAATGCCGTGCTTAAAGGGGTTGTCCCGCGCCGAAACGGGTTTTTTTTTTTTTGTTAACCCCCCCCCGTTCGGCGCGAGACAACCCCGATGCAGGGGTTAAAAAAACAACCCGCACAGCGCTTACCTGAATCCCGGCGGTCCGGCGTCTTCATACTCACCTGCTGAAGATGGCCGCCGGGATCCTCTGTCTCCGTGGACCGCAGGGCTTCTGTGCGGTCCATTGCCGATTCCAGCCTCCTGATTGGCTGGAATCGGCACGTGACGGGGCGGAGCTACACGGAGTCGGCATTCTGCACCAGCGGCCCCATAGAAGACTGCAGAAGACCCGGACTGCGCAAGCGCGGCTAATTTGGCCATCGGAGGCCGAAAATTAGTCGACTTCATGGGAACGAGGACGCTAGCAACGGAGCAGGTAAGTATAAAACTTTTTATAACTTCTGTATGGCTCATAATTAATGCACAATGTACATTACAAAGTGCATTAATATGGCCATACAGAAGTGTATAGACCCACTTGCTGCCGCGGGACAACCCCTTTAATGCAGGTGGGCTTCGGCCCACACTGCATGCCCCAGTCAGACTGGGGTTCTTTACAAGTGGAAACAGGTGCATTTATAATTCCCTGTGGACCCACAGCATGGGTGGGTGCCAGGAAGCCACCGGCGGTACATAGAAATATCCCATTGCATTGCCCAACACAGCTGAGGTAGTAATGTCGTGCTTAATGCAGGTGGGCTTCGGCCCACACTGCATGCCCCAGTCAGACTGGGGTTCTTTACAAGTGGACACATGTAGGTTAAACTCCGTGTGCACCTACAGCATGGGTGGCTCCCTGGAACCCACCGGCGATACACTAAAATATCCCATTGCATTGCCCAACACAGCTGAGGTAGTAATGTCGTGCTTAATGCAGGTGGGCTTCGGCCCACACTGCATGCCCCAGTCAGACTGGGGTTCTTTACAAGTGGAAACAGATGCATTTATATTTCCCTGTGGACCCACAGCATGGGTGGGTGCCAGGAAGCCACCGGCGGTACATAGAAATATCCCATTGCATTGCCCAACACAGCTGAGGTAGTAATGTCGTGCTTAATGCAGGTGGGCTTCGGCCCACACTGCATGCCCCAGTCAGACTGGGGTTCTTTACAAGTGGACACATGTAGGTTAAACTCCGTGTGCACCTACAGCATGGGTGGCTCCCTGGAACCCACCGGCGATACACAAAAATATCCCATTGCATTGCCCAACACAGCTGAGGTAGTAATGTCGTGCTTAATGCAGGTGGGCTTCGGCCCACACTGCATGCCCCAGTCAGACTGGGGTTCTTTACAAGTGGAAACAGATGCATTTATAATTCCCTGTGGACCCACAGCATGGGTGGGTGCCAGGAAGCCACCGGCGGTACATAGAAATATCCCATTGCATTGCCCAACACAGCTGAGGTAGTAATGTCGTGCTTAATGCAGGTGGGCTTCGGCCCACACTGCATGCCCCAGTCAGACTGGGGTTCTTTACAAGTGGACACATGTAGGTTAAACTCCGTGTGCACCTACAGCATGGGTGGCTCCCTGGAACCCACCGGCGATACACTAAAATATCCCATTGCATTGCCCAACACAGCTGAGGTAGTAATGTCGTGCTTAATGCAGGTGGGCTTCGGCCCACACTGCATGCCCCAGTCAGACTGGGGTTCTTTACAAGTGGAAACAGATGCATTTATATTTCCCTGTGGACCCACAGCATGGGTGGGTGCCAGGAAGCCACCGGCGGTACATAGAAATATCCCATTGCATTGCCCAACACAGCTGAGGTAGTAATGTCGTGCTTAATGCAGGTGGGCTTCGGCCCACACTGCATGCCCCAGTGAGACTGGGGTTCTTTACAAGTGGACACATGTAGGTTAAACTCCGTGTGCACCTACAGCATGGGTGGCTCCCTGGAACCCACCGGCGATACACAAAAATATCCCATTGCATTGCCCAACACAGCTGAGGTAGTAATGTCGTGCTTAATGCAGGTGGGCTTCGGCCCACACTGCATGCCCCAGTCAGACTGGGGTTCTTTACAAGTGGAAACAGATGCATTTATATTTCCCTGTGGACCCACAGCATGGGTGGGTTCCAGGAAGCCACCGGCGGTACATAGAAATATCCCATTGCATTGCCCAACACAGCTGAGGTAGTAATGTCATGCTTAATGCAGGTGGGCTCCGGCCAACACTGCATGCCCCAGTCAGTCTGGTAATATGTACCTTAACAGTAACCGCGTTGGTGGTAATGTGGTGGTGACTGCGAACCTAGTAGCACGGTTTTATTTTGTTGGTTTTCGGAATGTGGCCACGATTAAGTGGGCCGTGGCGGGGGATGTTTTGGAGGCACTACGTGTCCTCTCCACGTGTCCGTGGTTATATGCACCTTAACAGTAACAGCGTTGGTGGGAAATGGCCTCGCCGCCATCATGTCTTTGGGAAGCCTCTGTTTCCACACCCCAGAGACATACCATTAGCAGCGGTATAGGCAGAGCCCAGAATTAGTAACATTTCAGCCGCAGCATTAGCGACAGGCCCCACTAACATATCACTAGCAGCATTATAGGGGGAGCACAGTCTTAGTTCCATTTCAGTAATAGTAGCAGCCTACACAGGCCCCAGTAACAATTCCGAAGCAGCAGTATAGTGGGAGCGCAGTCTTCGTTCCATTTCAGTAATAGTAGCAGCCTACACAGGCCCCAGGAACAATTCCGAAGCAGCAGTATAGGAGGAGCATAGTCTTAGTTCCATTTAAGTCATTGTAGCAGCCTACACAGGCCCCAGGAACAATTCCGAAGCAGCAGTATAGTGGGAGCGCAGTCTTAGTTCCATTTCAGTAGCTGCAGTATAGCCAAGGCCCAAGTTACATTTATGTAGCTAAAGTGTAGGCCAACCCCACACACACTTCTGTACCATGAGTGCAGGCGAAGAACATACAAATTGCTATGATTACACTGTAGGTGAGGGCCCCAAAACATTGGTGTACCAACAGTACTAATGTACCTCAGTAAAAATTGGCCATGCCCAACCAAGATGGCAGGTGAAACCCATTAATCGCTTTGGTTAATGTGGCTTAAGTGGTAACTAGGCCTGGAGGCAGCCCAGTTTAACTAAAAATTGGTTCAAGTTAAAGTTTCAACGCTTTTAAGAGCATTGAAACATATAAAAATTGTTTAGAAAAATTGGATGAGTGAGCCTTGTGGCCCTAAGAAAAATTGCCCGTTCAGCGTGATTACGTGAGGTTTCAGGAGGAGGAGCAGGAGGAGGAATATTAGACACAGATTGATGAAGCAGAAATGTCCCCGTTTTGGATGGTGAGAGAGAACGTAGCTTCCATCCGCTGGTGCATAATACGTATTGCTTAGGTATCGCTGCTGTCCGCTGGTGCAGAAGAGAAGTCTGGGGAAATCCAGGCTTTGTTCATCTTGATGAGTGTAAGCCTGTCGGCACTGTCGGTTGACAGGTGGGTACGCTTATCCGTGATGATTCCCCCAGCCACACTAAACACACTCTCTGACAAGACGCTAGCGGCAGGACAAGCAAGCACCTCCAGGGCATACAGTGCGAGTTCAGGCCACGTGTCCAGCTTCGACACCCAGTAGTTGTAGGTGGCAGAGGCGTCACGGATGACGGTTGTGCGATCGGCTACGTACTCCCTCAGCATCCTTTTACAGTGCTCCCGCAGACTCAACCTTGACTGGGGAGCGGTGACACAGTCTTGCTGGGGAGCCATAAAGCTGGCAAAGGCCTTGGAGAATGTTCCCCTGCTGCGCTGTACATGCTGCATGATCTCTGCGCCTCCCCTGCTACCTGGCCCTCGGAACTGCGCCTTCTGCCACTAGCGCTGTCGGATGGGAAGTTTACCATCAGTTTGTCCACCAGCGCCCTGTGGTATAGCATCATTCTCGAACCCCTTTCCTCTTCGGGAATGAGAGTGCAAAGGCTCTCCTTATACCGTGGGTCGAGCAGTGTGTACACCCAGTAATCCGTAGTGGCCAGAATGCGTGTAAAGCGAGGGTCACGAGAAAGGCATCCTAACATGAAGTCAGCCATGTGTGCCAGGGTACCTGTACGTAACACATGGCTGTCTTCACTAGGAAGATCACTTTCAGGATCCTCCTCCTCTTCCTCCTCCTCAGGCCATACACGCTGAAAGGATGACAGGCAAGCAGCATGGGTACCGTCAGCAGTGGGCCAAGCTGTCTCTTCCCCCTCCTCCTCATCCTCCTCATGCTCCTCCTCCTCCTCCTGAACGCGCTGAGATATAGACAGGAGGGTGCTCTGACTATCCAGCGACATACTGTGTTCCCCCGGCTCTGTTTCCGAGCGCAAAGCGTCTGCCTTTATGCTTTGCAGGGAACTTCTCAAGATGCATAGCAGAGGAATGGTGATGCTAATGATTGCAGCATCGCCGCTCACCACCTGGGTAGACTCCTCAAATTTTCCAAGGACCTGGCAGATGGCTGCCAACCAGGGCCACTCTTCTGTAAATAATTGAGGAGGCTGACTCACACTGCGCCGCGCAAGTTGGAGTTGGTATTCCACTATAGCTCTACGCTGCTCATAGAGTCTGGCCAACATGTGGAGCGTAGAGTTCCACTGTGTGGGCACGTCGCACAGCAGTCGGTGCACTGGCAGATTAAACCGATGTTGCAGGGTGCGCAGGGTGGCAGCGTCCGTGTTGGACTTGTGGAAATGTGCGCTGAGTCGGCGCACCTTTCCGAGCAGGTCTGACAAGCTTGGGTAGCTTTTCAGAAAGCGCTGAACCACCAAATTAAAGATGTGGGCCAGGCATGGCACGTGCGTGAGGCTGCCGAGCTGCAGAGCCGCCACCAGGTTACGGACGTTGTCACACACGACCATGCCCGGTTGGAGGCTCAGCGGCGCAAGCCAGCAGTCGGTCTGCTCTGTCAGACCCTGCACCAGTTCGTGGGCCGTGTGCCTCTTATCTCCTAAGCTGAGTAGTTTCAGCACGGCCTGCTGACGCTTGCCCACCACTGTGCTGCCACGCTGCGCGACACCGACTGCTGGCGACGTGCTGCTGCTGACACATCTTGATTGCGAGACAGAGGTTGCGTTGGAGGAGGAGGAGGATGGTGCTTTAGTGGAGGAAGCATACACCACCACAGATACCAGCACCGAGCTGGGGCCCGCAATTCTGGGGGTGGGTAGGACGTGAGCGGTCCCAGGCTCTGACTCGGTCCCAGCCTCCACTAAATTCACCCAATGTGCCGTCAGGGAGATATAGTGGCCCTGCCCGCCTGTGCTTGTCCACGTGTCCGTTGTTAAGTGGACCTTGGCAGTAACCGCGTTGGTGAGGGCGCGTACAATGTTGCGGGAGACGTGGTAGTGCAGGGCTGGGACGGCACATCGGGAAAAGTAGTGGCGACTGGGAACTGAGTAGCCCGGGGCC
The DNA here is from genome assembly GCF_035609145.1 of Eleutherodactylus coqui. Lineage (NCBI taxonomy): Eukaryota > Metazoa > Chordata > Amphibia > Anura > Eleutherodactylidae > Eleutherodactylus > Eleutherodactylus coqui. The sequence continues at coordinate 30,805,480 of NC_089837.1, forward strand.
GCCGCCGCCATCATACTTTTGAAGGACTCCGTTTCCACAACTCTATACGGCAGCATCTCCAGGCTGATAAATTTGGCTAAGTGCACGTTTAACGCTTGAGCGTGCGGGTGCGTGGCGGCGTACTTGCGCTTGCGCTCAAACACTTGCGCTAGCGACAGCTGGACGGTGCGCTGAGAGACATTGGTGGATGGGGCCAAGGACAGCGGAGGTGAGGGTGTGGGTGCAGGCCAGGAGACGGTAGTGCCTGTGTCCTCAGAGCGGGGTTGGATCTCAGTGGCAGGTTGGGGCACAGGGGGAGAGGCAGCGGTGCAAACCGGAGGCGGTGAACGGCCTTCGTCCCACCTTGTGGGGTGCTTGGCCATCATATGTCTGCGCATGCTGGTGGTGGTGAGGCTGGTGGTGGTGGCTCCCCGGCTGATCTTGGCATGACAAAGGTTGCACACCACTGTTCATCGGTCGTCTGCACTCTCAGTGAAAAACTGCCAGACCTTTGAGCACCTCGGCCTCTGCAGGGTGGCATGGCGCGAGGGGGCGCTTTGGGAAACAGTTGGTGGATTATTCGGTCTGGCCCTGCCTCTACCCCTGGACACCGCACTGCCTCTTGCAACCTGCCCTGCTGCTGCCCTTGCCTCCCCCTCTGAAGACCTGTCCTCAGTAGGCGTAGCAAACCAGGTGGGGTCAGTCACCTCATTGTCCTGCTGCTCTTCCTCCGAATCCTCTGTGCGCTCCTCCCTCAGACTTACTGCCCTTACTACTACCTCACTGATAGACAACTGTGTCTCATCGTCATCGTCCTTCTCATCCACTGAAAGGTCTTGAGACAGTTGGCGGAAGTCCCCAGCCTCATCCCCCGGACCCCGGGAACTTTGCAATGGTTGGGCATCAGTCACGATAAACTCCTCTGGTGGGAGAGCAACCACTGCTGCCCAATCTGAGCAGGGGCCCGAGAACAGTTCCTGGGAGTCTGCCCGCTCCTCAGAATGTCTCATTGTAATGGAGTGAGGAGACTGGGAGGAAGGAGGAGCAGCAGCCAGAGGATTCTGAGTTGCAGCAGTGGACGGCGCAGAACTGTGGGTGGACGATAGATTGCTGGAAGCACTTTCTGCCATCCACGACAGGACCTGCTCAACTGCTCATTTTCTAATAAAGGTCTACCGCGTGGACCCATTAATTGTGCGATGAATGTGGGGACGCCAGAAACGTGCCTCTCTCCTAATCCCGCAGCAGTCGGCTGCGATACACCTGGATCAGGAGCTCGGCCTGTGCCCACACCCTGACTTGGGCCTCCGCGTCCTCGGCCGCGTCCACGTCCTCTAGGCCTACCCCTACCCCTCAGCATGCTGTATTACCAGTAATGCAGAAACAGAACGCTGTAATTAAATGTGCCGCTTATTGGCCTGTGGTTGGAGGCTGACTTCGCTTACGGAACGCCAGGAAATAATTTTGCGCAAGCCTGCTGTAACACTTAGCTGACTGCCTATATTCAATCAATAATATATCTTCTGTCCCTGCCTAAGCACTTCTGGCCCTAGGGTATGTCACAGAACTGCAGAGTGTTGCACTGTGAACTGCAATACAGCGGTGATTTCAGAGCCCAGACAGAGCCAGGAAATAATTTTGCGCAAGCCTGCTGTAACACTTAGCTGGCTGCGTATGAATTTGGAGAACTACTACACCCAGCACAGACCCAGAACACTGAGGACACTCACAGGCAGCCCAAATAGATTTTTTTCCACAAATTTTTTTGCAAAGGCCCACTGCCTATATTCAATCAATAATATGTCTTCTGTCCCTGCCTAAGCGCTTCTGGCCCTGGGGTATGTCACAGAACTGCAGAGTGTTGCACTGTGAACTGCAATACAGCGGTGATTTCAGAGCCCAGACAGAGCCAGGAAATAATTTTGTGCAAGCCTGCTGTAACACTTAGCTGGCTGCGTATGAATTTGGAGAACTACTACACCCAGCACAGACCCAGAACACTGAGGACACTCACAGGCAGTCCAAATAGATTTTTTTCCACAAATTTTTTTGCAAAGGCCCACTGCCTATATTCAATCACTAATATGTCTTCTGTCCGTGCCTAAGCACTTCTGGCCCTGGAGTATTACTGCAGGGCGCAATGCTCTGCACGGCCGATATACCAAAAAAAAAAAAAAATGTGCAACACTGCAAAAAGCAGCCTCCACAGTACTGCACACGGTTAGATGTGGCCCTAAGAAAGACCGTTGGGGTTCTTGAAGCCTAAAATACTCCTAACGCTCTCCCTATAGCAGCTCCAACAAGATAGCACTTTCCCTGAGCTATGTCAGAATGCATCTGTGGCGAGCCGCGGGAGGGGCCAATTTTTATACTCGGGTGACACCTGATCTCGCCAGCCACTCACTGCAGGGGGGTGGTATAGGGCTTGAACGTCGCAGGGGGAAGTTGTAATGCCTTCCCTGTCTTTCAATTGGCCAGAAAAGCGCGGTAACGTCTCAGAGATGAAAGTGAAAGTAACTCGAACATCGCGTGGTACTCGTTACGAGTAACGAGCATGTCGAACATGCTAATACTCGAACGAGTATCAAGCTCGGACGAGTACGTTCGCTCATCTCTAGTAATTAACCCGCTCGTTTACGAACTTGAGTTGCCAGCCACGTGGAAAGTACATAGGGTTTTCCACATGTCCTTGTTGAAACACTTTGTCCCTTCGGTGAGGATTTTTAAATCCCTGCCTGCTGAAAGAGCTTGACAGCAGTGCAGGGGAGCCAGCCGGAGGACGTGCCTGAGCGGTGAAGTGTAAATAACTTTTTTTCAAGCCCTTCCCCGAAAATCATGCTGTGGGAATTGCCTAAAACCCACTGCTTTCAATAGGGCTGGCAGCAGCAGTGCCTACCCTATTGAAACCAATGGGATTGAATCCTGGACTTCTGCCACAGCTATGACAGCTGTGGCAGAGGATTCCTTCATCCCAACGGTCCCAGCAGGGATAAAGGAAACTCCTACAACAGCTGTGGCAGAAGTCTGCAATATACTCCCTATGCTGCCGGCCCCATTGAAAGCATTGTGTGGTATGGAAGCATTTTTTCCCCACGCTCTTGCAGCGCAAATAAAAAAAAAATGCTAGTGGGTGTCCACCCTTAGACCAACATTTTTTCAATTCTAACAGAAGGAACAGCAGAGCCACAGTGACTATTATCGCATTTTTCCCCTCTATACCTCCTACAGCTGGCATCTTCAGCATTTGTCAGTCTCCGAGAGTTTATAATCATATAACCTTTCTGGGGTTTTGTACCATCTAGCTAATGATTTGTAGTGGTTCTCTTGGAGATGTACGCATGGGCAGCTTCCATGTGGAAATTTAAATATTGTTCTAATATCTGCATCTGTTATCTTGGTACCCTATTCCTTTCCCCAAGAGGAGATATAAGTCAGTCTGCCAGTGGAATAGGAACAGGTGAAGTTCACCCTATCAAAAGATTTTTATTATCAACACCTAGGAACAGTAATGGTATATTATTTTGTTTTGCATAATGAATGGTATGCAGAAGTATATCTATATTATCCTTCCCCTCTCTATCTTTCACGAATCCCATTTGTTCATCAGGAATTAATAGGCTGATCCGGAGTGCTAGAAGTTTGGCCCAAATTTTGACATTTAAAATTTTACCGTGAAATAGGTCTATAATAGAGATGAGCGAACATACTCGTCCGAGCTTGATGCTCGCTCGAGTATTAGGGTACTCGAGATGCTTGTTACTCGAGACGAGCACCACGCTGTACTTGAGTCAATTCCATTTCCTTCCCTGCATGCTTTGCACCATTTTCTGGCCAATAGACATGCAGGGAAGGCATTACAACTTCCTCCTGTGACGTTCCAGCCCTATCCCACCCCCCTGCAATGAGTGGCTGGTGAGATCAAGCGACCGCCAAGTATTTAAAGCAGTCCCGCCCGCGGCTTGCCTCAGACACACGCTGGCAAAGATTAGGGAGGGTGCTGCCGGTGCTATAGTTAGAGTGTTGGCGTCTTCAAGAACCCCGATGGTCCTTCTTAGGGACACATCTTACCGTGTGCATTACTGTTGTGGCTGCTGGGAGCAGTTTTGCACAATTATTTTTTTTTCATCTTGGGCTGTGCAGACTATTGCGTTCTCAGTCTGCAGTCAATTATACAGAGTATAGGGGCAGTACTGGTCAGGCATGGACAGTGGTAGTGTAGAATCCTGTCAACAAGTACCCCAAAAAAGCTTCTCCTTAGGGCTACCTGTGACCGTGTGCATTACCGTTGTGGCTGCTGGGAGTTGTAGTAGCTCACTATTATCCAGCTAGGCTTTTCTGCAGCACAGTGTATAATTTTTTCGGCTACAGTGTGCATTACATAACCGCTGTGATCCTCCAAGTGCAGGCCAATAATTGCCTTATTTTTTACACTGCTCTGTGCGTCCCGTCAACTTTACACACAGCGTACGGCCACAGCCACAGCCACATTCGGAGGAAGAGCCGCTGGACGATGAAGTGACTGACCCCACCTGGTTCGCTAAGCCAACTGAGGACAGGTCTTCAGAGGGGGAGGCAAGTGCAGCAGCAGGACAGTTTGCAAGAGGCAGTGGGGTGGCCAGGAGTAGAGACAGGGCCAGAGCGAAGACTCACCCAACTGTTTCCCAAAGCACCCCCTTGAGCCAAGCCACCCTGCAGAGACCTAGGTGTTCAAAGGTGTGGATGTTTTTCAATGAGAGCGCGGACGACCGACGAACAGTTGTGTGCAACCTGTGTCGCGCCAAGATCAGCCGGGGAGCCACCAGTACCATCCTCACCACCACCAACATACGCAGGCATATGATGGCCAAGCACCCCACAACGTGGGACGAAGGCCGTTCACCGCCTCCGGGTCGCACCACTTCCTCTCCCCCTGGGCCCCAAGCTGCCACTCTGATCCAAACCCCCTTTCAGGACACAGGCACGAGCTCCTCCCGGCCTGCACCCACACCCTCACCTCCGCTGTCCTCGGTCCCATCCAGCAATGTCTCTCAGCGGAGCGTCCAGCTGTCGCTAGCGCAAGCGCAAATACGCTGCCACGCTCCCGCATGCTCAAGCATTAAACGTGCACAGTGCCAAATTGATCAGCCTGGAGATGCTGCCATACAGGCTTGTGGAAACGGAGGCTTTCAAAAACATGATGGCGGCGGCGGTCCCATGCTACTCGGTCCCTAGTCGCCACTATTTTTCTGGTGTGCCATCCCCGCAACATCAATCGTGCCCTCACCAACGCGGTTACTGGGAAGGTCCACTTAACCACAGACACGTGGACAAGTACTGCGGGGCAGGGCCACTTTATCTCCCTGACCGCACATTGGGTGAATTTAGTGGAGGCTGGGACCGAGTCAGAGCCTGGAACCGCACACGTCATACCCACACTCAGAATTGTGGGTCCTTCCTCGGTTCTGGTATCTGCGGCAGTCTATGCCACCTCCTCTAAACCCTCCCCCTCCTCCTACTCCTATGCAACCTCTACCTCTCAATTAAGAAATGTGAGCAGCACGTCGCCAGCAGTTTGCGCGACAGCACAGCGGTGGGCAAGCATCAGCAGGCCATGCTGAAACTACTCAGTCTAGGTGACAAGAGGCACACGGCCCCTGAGCTGTTGCAGGGTCTGACTAAGCAGACCGACCTCTGGCTTTCGCCGCTGAGCCTGCAACCAGGCATGGTCGTGTGTGACAATGGCCGTAACCCCTTGGCGGCTCTGCAGCTCGGCAGCCTCACGCACGTGCCATGCCTGGCCCACATCTTCAATCTGGTGGTTCAGCGGTTTCTGAAAAACTACCCGCACTTATCTGACCTGCTCGGCAAGGTGCGCCGGGTCTGCGCACATTTCCGCAAGTCCAACACGGACGCTGCCACCCTGAGGACCCTGCAACATCGGTTTAATCTGCCAGAGCACCGACTGCTGTACGACGTGCCCACATGGTGGAATTCTACGCTCCACATGTTGGCCAGTCTGTATGAGCAGCATAGAGCAATAGTGGAATACCAACTCCAACATGGGCAGCGTAGTGGGAGTCAGCCTCCCCAATTCTTTACCGAGGAGTGGGCCTGGATGGCTGACATCTGTCAGGTCCTCGAAAAACTTTGAGGAGTCTACCCAGATGGTGAGCAGCAATGCTGCAATCATTAGCGTCACCATTCCTCTGCTATGCCTGCTGAGAAGTTTGCTGCAAAGCATAAAGGCTGACGCTTTGCGGCCAGAACAGGAGATGGGGGAAGAGAGTGTGTCGCTTGATAGTCAGAGCACCCTCATGTGCATCTCAGCGCATTTTGGAGGAGGAGGATGAGGAGAAGGAAGGGGAGGAGCAGGAGGAGGAGGGGGAAGAGACAGCTGGAGCCACTGCAGAGGGTACCCATGCTGCTTGCCTCTCATCTGCTCAGCGTGTATGGCCTGTGGACGAGGAGAAGGAGGAGGAGGATCCAGAAAGTAATTTTTCTAGTAAGGACAGCCATGTGTTGCATACTAGTACCCTGGCACACATGGCTGACATTATATTAGGCTGCCTTTCTCGTGACCCTCGCGTTAGACGCATTCTGGTCACTATGGATTACTGGGTGTACACCCTTCTTGACCCCGGTATAAGGAGAACCTTTCCACTCTCATTCCAGAAGAGGAAAGGGGTTCGAGAGTGATGCAATACCACAGGGCGCTGGTGGACAAACTGATGGTAAACTTCCCATCTGACAGCGCTAGTGGCAGAAGGCGCAGTTCCGAGGGCCAGGTAGCAGGGGAGGCGCGGAGATCAGGCAGCATGTACAGCACAGGCAGGGGAACACTCTCCAAGGGCCTTTGACAGCTTTATGGCTCTCCAGCAAGACTGTGTCACCGCTCCCCAGTCAAGGCTGAGTCGGAGGAAGCACTGTAAAAAGATGGTGAGGGAGTACGTAGCCGATCGTACCACAATCCTCCGTGATGCCTCTGCTCCATACAACTATTGGGTGTCAAAGCTGGACACGTGGCACGATCTTGCGCTATATGCCCAGGAGGTGTGGCTTGCCCTGCCGCTAGCGTCTTGCCAGAGAGGGTGTTTAGTGCAGCTGGGGGAATCATCACGGACAAGCGTACCTGCCTGTCAACTGCCAGTGCCGACATGCTTACACTGATAAAGATGAACAAAGCCCGGATTTCCCCAGACTTCTCTTCTCCACCAGCGGAGAGCAGCGGAACCTAAAGATTCCTTCCGCTGCAAGCGCAGATGAAAGCACTCTTCTCTATCACCGGTAAAACCGGGCATTTAGCTTTGTCAATCTGTCTCTGACATTAATCCTCCTCCTGCTACTCCTCCTCCAGAAACAACATGTCATTACGCTGAACGGCCAATTTTTCTGCGGCCCAAAAGGCTCATCTACATCTACCAATGTTTTTACAATTTTTCAAAGTTTCAAAAGTATTGAGACTGTAACATGAACCAATTTTTTCAACAGGGCTGCCTCCAGGCTCTGTTACAAATTAAGCAACAGAGAGCTGTATCTTTAAAAAAATGTTTATGGTTTTCACCTGTTGATACATTTTTCAGAGGTACACTTGCGCTCTTGGTACACTAATTTTTGGGGCCCACGCCTACACTCTTATCCAACTGATTATTCCGGCCTTCGCCTACGCTCATGGTATCCCAATGTTTCAGAGGTTGACTTATAGTATTACTACAGAAATTTTACTGGGGTCTGCCTGCCTATACTTCTGCTGCAAGAAAGTTACAGGGGTCTGCCTATACTGCTGCCACTTACGTGTTACAGGGGTCTGCCTATACTGCTGCCACTTGAATGTTTCAGGGCTCTGCATATACTTCTGCCACGTAAATGTTACAGGGGTCTTCCTATACTGCTGCCACAAGGATGTTACTGGGGTCTGCCTATACTGCTGCCCCATTAATTTTCCTGGGGTTTGCCTATACTGCTGCCACAAGGATATTACTGGGGTCTGCTTATACTGCTGCCACATAAATGTTACAGGGGTCTGCCTATGCTTCTGCTACATAAATGTTTCAGGGGTCTGCTTATACTACTGCAACAGAAATTTTAATGGGGTCTGCCTATACTGCTACTACAGACATGTTACAGGGGTCTGCCTATGCGTCTGCTACATAAATGTTACAGGGGTCTGCTTATACTTCTGCCATATAAATGTTACAGGGGGTCTGCATATACTGCTGCTACACAAATATTACAGGGGTCTGCCAATACTGCAGCTACATCACTTTTACAGGGGTCTGCCTATACTTCTGCTAATGAAATGTTACTGGGGTCTGTCTATACTGTTACTACAGAAATGTTAATGGGGTCTCCCTAGACTTCTGCAACATAAATGTTTCTGGGGTCAGCTTATACCTTTGCTACAGGAATATTATTGGGGTCTGTGTATACTATGAGTGCACTAAGTCTTCCCATCACGGTGTTCTACCTATCTGGCCCCCAAAAAAACCCAGACTGACTAGGGCATGGATTGTGGGCCGCAGCCAACATGTATTTCCTCTCACGTAACTTCAGCTATCCAGGGCACTGCAATAGGATTTCTTTATGTACCGTCTGTGTGTTCCTGCTAGCCACCCATGCTGTGGGTGCACACAGATTTGCCACAGCGACGTTGTACCTGCCTGGCACTTTAAAAAAAAAAACAGAATGTCTAGGGCATGGAGTGTGGGCCAAAGCCAACATGTATTTCCTCTCACATAACCTCAACTATCCAGGGCACTGCAATGGGATTTCTTTATGTACCGTCTGTGTGTTCCTGCTAGCCACCCATGCTGTGGATGCACACAGACTTGCCGTAGCGGATTTGTACTTATCTGACCCCAAAACACTGACAGACTTGGGTAGGGTGCAGAGTGCAGATGGTTTAACCTTTGCGTTGTTGATGAGGTATCCGACACCCAAAAAGAATGAGTAGTGTGTGGACACATGGAGTCCCCATTTCTATGTCACTCGCAGCACCTTGGGCTACACAAGGTGTTTGCTGGGACAGAGGCTGACCCAGGGCCCGCTCACATACTTCCCACACCAAGTATTGCTGCATTGGGGAGATGTGTAGAAGTGCTGGGCTGGCAGCGGACTCCCCTTTATGCCCTTGTTTGCAGCTCCTGACGGAGGTGGCAAAGGATTGGAATGAAGATGGAACGTCAATCTATTATCAATTCTCAACAGCATTGTGGGCTATCGCCCCTCCCCCCTTTCGAAGAGGGTCGCTGCCTGGCCCTGCCAACCCTCTGCAGTGTGTGCCTCTGGTTCCTCCTTATGGCAGACACACTTATAAATAGACATGAGGTTGTTTAATAGGTAGGAATTATAATTTAGCTTTCTTCCGGATTGAACAAGAAATCTTACTCTCTTCAGATCACCTTCCATTGTTGTCCTCATTATACTGAATGCAATTACCAAGGACCTTAGACCAGCAGGAATAACCCCTGCTCAGCAGTTGGTTCTGCTGTCAAATGGTACTCATTTTTGTCTTGTATAAGGTCTTATGATAGATGTATTCCCCATTGTAATGTTAAAATCTAATAAAATCTGATTTTGAAAAAAAAAAAAAATAGACATGAGGGTGGTGTGGATATGAGGCCAGCGTGTGGCATGAGGGCAGCTGAAGGCTGCGCAGGGGCACTTTTGCGTGCGCTGTGGACGCAGGGTCGTGCGGGAGGTTGTGCAGCATGTAACCCAGGAGAAGAGGCAGCGTGTGCCCCACAGACAATGATTGTGCTTGGTTGGAGGTAGTGTGGTGCTTAGCTAAGGTGTGCCTTGCTAATGAGGGTTTGCCCGAAGTAAAAATTGTTGGGGGGGGGGGGCACTCTTGCCGCTATTTTGACTTAATAATTAGACCTGGGAACCTGAGATGCAGCCCTGCATGTTGCCCCTCGCCTGCCCTATCCGTATCTGTGTCGTTTCCATCACTTTCGTAGGTTTTCTAGATTTGCACAAATAAAAACCTTAGCGAGCATCGGCCATACACAAAAATGCTCAAGTCGCCCATTGACTTCAATGGGGTTTGTTACTCAAAACGAACTCTCGAGCATCACGGAAAGCCCAACTGGAGCAACAAGCACCCGAGCATTTTGGTGCTCGCTCATCTCTAGTATATAATTGTTGCATTGGCTTGGGTCTTTTTCTTCTTTGTGTATTAAGGTAATTTGGGTTTTTTGTGACTGTCTTGACAAGCAAGAGCCCTGCATGATTGTGTTCAAGGTGAGGAGGAGGTATTTCAAAATAGTCTGCTGAAAAGTTTTGTAGTTGCTTAGAGTTAGACCATCTGGTCCTGTGCTCTTGCCACAAGGTAAGCTATCAATCACTGAGCTAAGTTATTCTTGATGGATGGGTGCAAGAAGATTTTCCACCTTCTCTTAAAGGGGTTGTCCCGCGCCGAAACGTTTTTTTTTTTTTTTCAACCCCCCCCCCCCCCCGTTCGGCGTGAGACAACCCCGATGCAGGGGTTAAAAAAGAACACCGGACAGCGCTTACCTGAATCCCCACGCTCCGGTGACTTCTTACTTACCGGTTGAAGATGGCCGCCGGGATCTTCTTCCTCGGTGGACCTTCTGTGTGGTCCATTGCCGATTCCAGCCTCCTGATTGGCTGGAATCGGCACGTGACGGGGCGGAGCTACACGGAGCCCCATTGAGAAAAGAAGAAGACCCGGACTGCGCAAGCGCGTCTAATTTGGCCATTAGACGCCGAAAATTAGACGGCCTCCATGGAAACGAGGACGCTAGCAACGGAGCAGGTAAGTGAAAAACTTCTTATAACTTCTGTATGGCTCATAATTAATGCACAATGTACATTACAAAGTGCATTAATATGGCCATACAGAAGTGTATAGACCCACTTGCTGCCGCAGGACAACCCCTTTAACTTAAGAAACTGTTTATCTCTCTAAGTTTGTTATCTAGTCAGTTGGGTCTTTCCCTCAATAAGATTACGCAAACTGATGTAGTAAGATTGAAAAGCTGTAGCTATCTCTGAGGATGATGTAAGCAACTCCCCTGATTCTCTTCCAATGTCTTTGCTAAAGGTTTTTTCCTTTGTCTTTTTTATTAGTGATGACATCAGCTTGCCACCTAACTTATCGCCATCCGCTTATATTTAATGTTTTTAGAAGAGAGGCGCTTTAAAATGCCTCAAGTGTAAGATAATTTTTAGTTTTCCTCTCTGGGTAGTAAGCACTTGCTGCACATTGTCAAGATCTGAAAGCTTTCCCTTGCATTCCAAAGCAGCTATCTTTGTGAGAATACTGTCAATTTCTTTTTGTTTTTTGTTTTTTTAAATTTGGATCCAATAGATATAAAGATACCTCTGACATATGTTTTATGCATTTCCCATATGATAGGGAAATTTTTGTTGTCTCTTGAGTTAATTTCAAAGAATTCTACTAGTCTTCAGTTTAGCTCTGATCAAAACTCCTCCCCTCTAAGCACAGACTCATTCAATCGCCAACTCCATTCCCTAAGTCTACTTGGTAGAATATTTAAAGTAGCATCAACGTACGCATGATCTGATACAGTGATATTGTCAGGTGAGTTACTTGGCCTTGTTTCTATGTCGAAGATATGGTTTTTGGTGTAGCTTTTCCATAAAAACTACCTCTGGACAAACTTCTCCGCATACTAGATAGGTGTACCTACTTCCCAGTAGTTTCTGCCAGTTATAAGCTGATGGCACTGCTGGACATCTTCCGATTTCAAAAGGAACTGACCATGATATGTCTTTCACCTGCTGCACTGGGTTTCCTTGGCTAACCACGGTGTCTATGGTCCCAACAGTGCTCCTATGATTATCACCTGTTTGGTATCATTGGGTAATCATATACCTGATTGTAATCCTACAAAATCCCTGACTTTCTGTAAGAGTATTGAGAAGAATTGATGCAGCTGTGAAGGCAAGCAGCAATCACACAACATATTAGTTTGATTTAGATTTCTCCTTTTTAGAGCGATTTTCGCACAATTTTTGTGTAATGCAAGAGTCAGTAAAAAAGCAGATTGGGAAACCAATCATTTACAATGGTTTACTTCCCATTAGCGATGTTTACACTCATGCGATGTGGGGTGAAAAAAAATGCCGCTTGTCCTACGTTCTGTTTTGTTTGTTTTTTTAATTTCCCATGCTCCCCTCTGTAGCTTGCTGTTTATGGCACGGCAATGCAACAAATATGCGCTGCGATGCAATACAATTTGAAAATTACGACTTTTGCAATAAAAAAACACGCAAATCTTATCACTGGCGGCAGCGATGCAATTCAAGATTATTCTAAATAAAGCATCATTGACGCACAAAAATTGTGGGGACAGAGACATGACTGTCTCAGGGTAAGATTGTGATTTCCCATATGAAATTTGCCTTATTCTCTCTTCTTTTTGTTAATTGACAAAATTAAACTATTAACACTTCTATTTTTCAATGCATTCCTAATATGCAGCATTTTTTCCACAAATAAAACTTTTGCACAGCACGGTACAAGAAAGGCGTGTTTGAAATGCTGGTCTTCATAATTTCCCCTAGTGATTCCAGCAGCAGAATATTGAGTACAGCTCCGGAGTATAGTACAGTAAATAATTCAGGGTCTGGCCAAGATAAATTGGATATTTTTTCAAAATAGCTCAACAGCTGAATAGAGATGAGCGAGCACCAAAATGCTTGAGTGCTTGTTACTCGAGTCGAACTTTCAGTGATGCTCGAGAGTTCGTTTCGAGTAACGAACCCCATTGGGGGTTTAAAATCCCCGCCTGCTGAATGAGCTGCCTCTGATTGGTCACAGCCTGACCAATCAGAGGCAGATCTCACTCACACCCATTCATGAATTCATGAATGGGTGAGTGAGTGCTGCCTCTGATTGGCTCAGGGACAGCTCTCAGCTGAATGTCATTCAGCTGAGCCAATCAGAGGCAGCACTCACCCATTCATGAATTCATGAATGGGTGTGAGTGAGATCTGCCTCTGATTGGTCAGGCTGTCAGTATATATATATTTTTTATTTTTACACATTTCTGGATGAACTGCAGGGAAGGGCTTATATATTTAAGCCCTTCCCGACAATTCATCCCGCGATCACCGGCAGCCCATTGCTTTCAATGGAGCCGGCTGTATTGCCGGCTCCATTGAATTCAATGGGCTAACATCGTTCTGCCGGGACTAGGTGAGTATATATATTTTTTTATTTTTACACATTTCTGGATGACTTGCAGGGAAGGGCTTATATATTTAAGCCCTTCCCGACAATTCATCCCGCTATCGCCGGCAGCCCATTGCTTTCAATGGAGCTGGCTGTATTGCCGGCTCCATTGAATTCAATGGGCTAATATCGTTCTGCCGGGACAAGGTGAGTATATATTTTTTTTTATTTTTACACATTTCTGGATGAATTGCAGGGAAGGGCTTATATATTTAAGCCCTCCTCGACAATTCATCCCGCGCTCGCCGGCAGCCCATTACTTACTATGGAGCCGGCTATATTGCCGGCTCCATTGAATTCAATGGTCAGTGCTCGTTTAATCGAGACGAGTACCACGTGGTGCTCGTCTCGAGTAACGAGCATCTCGAGCACCCTAATACTCGAACGAGCATCAAGCTCGGACGAGTATGCTCGCTCATCTCTGAGGCTGAACATATAATTTTAATTTCTACTTTTCTGTTTTGCCTGTAAAATGATCTTTCTATGTTATGTGATCTGCTATGCAGGTGTAGCTCAGGGTGTCTGTGATGACATCTGTATCTCCACTGTAATTATGGCCACATTTGAATAAGTGCTAAGACTTTTTGTCACTAAACCTTTGATTAAAATAAAACTTGCTGTGTTATCAGGCTACTCACACACAGGAGAGATGGCTTATATTGCAGAGGGTGACAATGATGTCCAGTATCTGGGTCTTCTGGTCCCGCTACTGATTGTTCTCATACCTGGACTGGTGATACATTCATTTATTATAGGAGTCAATGTCACCAACTGGTGGAAAGGAAGATCAGTGACTCCTGTTGACCACATTGTAACTTCTCTTGGGATTACAAGGATGTGCACTCAGTGTGCTAATACTACATATTTCATTTTGCTTAGGGTCTTCTGGAGAAACCAGCATTCACGTGTAACTTTCGCTATAGGTATAGTTTATAGTTTGTTGATTTCTGCCAATATCTGGTTAACTTCTCTGCTCTCCATTGTCTTCTGTCTGAAAATCTCCCACTTCCACACCAGACTGTTCCTGTATCTGAGGGGGTGATAGCACACAGGACTGTTTATTTCATTGGAGCTGCAGTACTTCTTTCTACTGTAAATATTTTGATATCCTTATTGTTGTCTTTTACTAAGGTCTCCAGTGGTGAAACACACAATACAACCATCACTGATCTAATGACATACTGCACTAATATTGATTCTGTATACTCTGTTACAATTGGAGACTTCTTCCCACTGCTTTTCTACTACATCTCCTCAATCCTCCTCTTCACCTCGTTGTATCATCACACAACAAAGATGAAGATGAGCAGTAATTTATCCATCAATCTGGAGACATATTACTCAGTGATGAAATTTGTGTCCATCACTTTCATCTAACACTGTATACTTCATTTGCTTTTTTTCTGGTATTTTTCATTACTATGCTTACTGCCTGACCCATGATTGGCTTCTTATTGTCTTGGGATTTCTCCCAGTTCTACATTCCTCCTACCTAATCTACAGAACAGCAGAACTCAGGAGTCAGATGTCCAAGGTTCTTCAGAATGTAACTGATTTCTTATTCCAAAGGAAAGATGCAGAAACCAGGGAGAATATAGAAGCAGTAGCTCTATGAGGGTAATATACAGGATGGGCCATCAATGTGTAACAGCTGGGGGTCTAGGACCATCACTAATAAGCAGAATAATTATATGCATGACCAACATTGTAGCTCAGTCGATTAAAGTGAATGGGGTAAGTGGTGCTGACCTGTAGGCTACTGTGTCTAAATAAACAATGGCTGCTTCATTCTGCTCCTTTTAGATGGTCCTAGAAGTAGGACTCCCACCAGGGCCATAGGTAACATGGGGCTGGTAAACTTGGTCCTACGCCACCTTGAAAAGCTAGGGAGCCTCTACAATCATCCTTCCCGGATGATTATTTGGTGATCCTATACAGCCAAAAAGATGTAGATTAGAGGTCATATACTGTATGCATATATAGTACGTGACTTAGTGGATTTGGTAGTTCAGAATTTAATATTTAATTTTATAAATATTTAACCCCTTTCTGAAACACATACAACTATTTATGTCCTAACTGTACATTTCTGGGGAAGTTAGGACATAATTAGCTGTACAAAGCTCATGCTGTGTATTGAGCCCGCTCAGGGGCTAAACTCACTCCCTTTAAGGTGGTATCAGCTGTCTCTGACGAATGACATTGGCTTGTAACAAATATAGAAACTGGAAATGGCAAAATTCGGGGTGCAGTTAAAACATCTTTTATTCCTCTCCAACGATAAATTGGGAGGAGTAAAAGATGCTTTTACTGCACCACAGATGCTGCCATTTCTAGTTTTTATATTGGTATTTCAGTTAGGGTCCCTGTTGGATCAGACCCTCTAGGTGGCTGTGCATAAGCCGTCCAGCTGAATAACAGATTGACAATTGTGTTGTTGGCATGTCCCCTTTTGCTACTGGCTTGCAACAGTAATGATCAGAGATAAAGCTTTTTTTTTTTTACTATAAATTCTTTGTATGTAAATTTTGGAATGGATGCAGAAAGAAAAGAGACAATTGCTTATCCGGATTGACACCCGGGAAACACATGGGAAAGAAAAACAAAAAACAATTTCTCTGCAAGCATGCAGAACAATATTAGAATAACAAATTAAATATCCAAGTAGGTAAAATAAAGAAAATAAAATGGCATATAAACTTAAATTGTAATAGAAATTATATCTATGCTGAATGTAGTCAGGTAGCAAAAATCCCTTTTTTTTCTTTCCTCCACTTCTTCCCCTCGTCATTCTCCTAACAAGCTGGAGAAAGATACATCGCTAAGGAGCCAATACCTTTCTATTAAATAAATGGTTGTAGATTTTTTTGTAGCATTGCCATTTACTCCAAGTCTCCAGATAACTAATCTAGATTCTCGTCTCGGAGGCATCTAGTTTTTTCACAGCTGCTCATGGTATTCAGCTCATTGTACCACTCTTGAATGACAGGGGGATCTGTGTCTTTCCATTATCTGTGAATTAGTACTTTAGCAGAATTTATAAGGAATGGGAGCACATTTATCTTTCCAATGTTGTCAATAGTCGGATTCAGATTTAAAAGAAGTAGTTTTGGGGTGATAGTGAGTTTGGTTCCCAAAATAGAATTAATCCTTGTTGGCAAGTCATACAAAAAGGGTTGAAGTAATGGGCAGGAGAACCATACGTGTATATATGTGCCTTTTGTTTTGTGACAGCACCAGCAGAATAGTTTAGATCTATTTTGTTGAGAAGTTCGGGGGTTTTGTACCATCTTGATATGATCTTGTAGTTTAGTTTCTGAAAACGCGTGGATATTAAACTTGGGTGTGAGTTTTGTAAGATTTGTTTCACTTCCTTTAAAGATAATGATATGTCTAAAAAATACCGGACACATGCGCAGGAGTCGGGGAGCCCAGGAAATTTAAAATCTTCTTGCTCCCAGCGACCATCGGTCGAGCCTGGAACAGTGACGGGTGGCCTCGTTGAGCGGTCCCCAATCACGTGAAAAAAAGGTAGCGATCTACCTTTGGCCGGTCTCACATGACTGGATAGGAAGTACAGATTCCACATGCATCTGATCCGTGGTAATACGCAGATCAATCGCATTGGATTACACAATTCCACTCACATTAGTGGGGTCGAAATTGTGTAATCCACTTGCAGAAAAGAGAACGCAGCAGGTTCTATTTTACTGCGGATATCCGCAACATAGAGCCCATTGTGCTCCATGATCGTAGATATACCCGCTGCCCATACGCTGCGGGTACCCATGTCATCGCTAAGCAACGGTGCGGGAAAAACAAAAAAATATACTGAGCATGACCGCCTGTGTGAGTAGGCAGTTATGGCAAGTACATTACACGGCCATACGCAGGGTCACGGCCGGGCTCACAGATGGGATCCGCTGCGGGCCTCCGCAAGCAGATTTCCCCTACGTCCGTGTGAGCCCGGCGTTATTCAGACCGCTACCTGTAATACGTAATTAACAAGAAGCCCCGGGAACGTTCACCTTCCTGCAGTTCCAGGAGCAGCTTGTTGAGCGCCTTCTGTGCGAGACCACCACTCCTCAGCAGGCTTACGGAAACTCACAGAGCGCCACTTTTTACACCCCATACCCGCTACTGAGATCACGAAATACCCCCAAAAAGCATGAGAGGAGGGGGGATACCCGGTTTTATTGCCCCATGGGCCCATCCCAACGAGCTGCTGTAGTTACCCCTGTCTTCGGAAATACTACACAGTTCACATTATTACTTTTATCTAAGATTTGGGGAACGCCGAAAAGGGCGCGGAGTGTGTGGGGGAGGGGGGGAAATTTTTAGGGAGTCAATTTTTTAATTCCGTACAAGTGGGCAATGGTTCCTGGAATTTATTCAGTTGTGCCCTGCAATCCAACGGGGGTTCCCTCCATTATAGGCCTAACCATGTGTCCTATAAGTAGATTAGGGCCACAACGGGAATGTTTTTGAACACGGAACAAACGGTGGGATCCATTTTGGGGTGAACGTCTTCATTCCTTTGTACACTGTACAAAAAAAACAGGTTTTAAATTTAAAAAAATTGCCAAAAAAATGAAAATTATAATTTTTTCCTTCTGCTTTCCTTAGATTTATTCAAATACTGTTGGGTCAAAACACACAGTACACCCCTAGATGAATTCATTAAGGGGTCTAGTTTTTAAAATGCGGTCATTTGTGGGGGTTCTTTATCGTTTTGGACGCTCAATGTCCCTACAAGTGGGCAATGGGGCCTGGAATTTATTTCCTGAAATCCAATGGGTGCTCCTTCCATTATAGGCCTAGCCATGTGTCCTTTAAGTAGATTAGGGCCACAAGGGGTATGGTTCTGAACACGGGACAAACAGGGGTATCCATTTTGGGGTGAAAGTCTTCATTCCTATGTGTGCTGTACAAAAAAAAAAACAGTTTTTAAATTGATACAACTGCCAAAAAAATGAAAATTGTAATTTTTTTCCTACTGCTTTGCTTAGATTTATTCAAAAATTGTAGGGTAAAAATACACAGTACACCCCTAGATAAATTCCTTAAGGGGTCTAGTTTTCAAAATGGGGTCATTTGTGGGGGTTCTCTTTGGTTTTG
Source organism: Eleutherodactylus coqui (assembly GCF_035609145.1). NCBI lineage: Eukaryota > Metazoa > Chordata > Amphibia > Anura > Eleutherodactylidae > Eleutherodactylus > Eleutherodactylus coqui. The sequence goes on from NC_089837.1 coordinate 30,823,775, forward strand.
GCCGCTCAAGAGGTCTACAAGTGTGCTATGGGGCCTAAAACGCCTTCAAGGAAAATTGCAGTTCTGAAAGCCACCGACCACTCCCTATATTTTGTGCCCCGTTGTGCATCCAGACAAAAGATTAGGGCCACAATGGGTATGTCTCTGAACAAGGGAGAAACAGGGGTATCCAATTGGGGTGCAAGTCTTCATTCATGTGTGTGCTGTACAAAAAAAGCTGTTTTTAAAATGACAGAATTGGCAATAAAACGAAAATCCCATTTTTTCCCCTTTGCTTTGCTTGAATTCATTCAAAAACTGTGGGGTCAAAATGGTCAGTGCACCCCTAGATAAATTCGTTAAGGGGTCTAGTTTTCAAAATGGGGTCATTTGTGGGGGTTCTCTTTGGTTTTGGCCGCTCAAGAGCTCTACAAAAGTGCTATGGGGCCTAAAACGCCTTCAAGGAAAATTTCAGTACTGAAAACCACCGACTACTCCTTTCATTTTGGGCCCCGTTGTGCATCCAGACATAAGATTAGGGCCACAATGGGTATGTCTCTGAACACGGGAGAAACAGGCGTATCCATTTTGGGGTCTAAGTCTTCATTCATGTGTGTGCTGTACAAAAAAAGCTGTTTTTAAAATGACAGAATTGACAAAAAAACGAAAATCACAATTTTTTCCTTTTGCTTTGCTAGAATTCATTCAAAAACTGTGGGGTCAAAATGGGCAGCACACCCCTAGATAAATTCGTTAAGGGGTCTAGTTTTCAAAATGGGATCATTTGTGGGGGTTCTCTATGGTTTTGGCCACTCAAGAGCTCTACAAAAGTGCCATGGGGCCTAAAACGCCTTCAAGCAAAATTTCAGTTCTGAAAGACACTGACTACTCCTTTCATTTTGGGCCCCGTTGTGCATCCAGACATAAGATTAGGACCACAATGGGTATGTTTCTGAACACAGGAGAAACGGGGGTATCCATTTTGTGGTGTAAATCCTCATTTTCATGGGCACTATAGGAAAAAAATATATCTTTAAAATGACATATTTGTAAAAATATGAAATTTTATTTTTTCTCCTCTAAATTTAATTAATCCCTGAAAAAAAACGGTGGAGTCAAAATACTCATGACCCCCCTCAGTGGATACATTAAGGGGTGTAGTTTTTAAAATGGGGTCATTTGGGGGGAGTATCTATTATTCTGACACTCATGAGCCTTTGCAAACTTGGCTTCGTGCAGGAAAACAAAGTGTTCCTCAAAATGCTGAAAAGTAATGTTAAATTTGTATGTCCTCTAAATGGTTAAAAAACACAAAGGTTTTTCAAATGTGCATTCAGAATAAAGTAAACAGATGGAAATATATATCTTATCAAAAATTTGTACAGTATGTTAGGACATATTTGAGATATTACAGTTGAAAATGTGAAAAAATGACAATTTTTTCAAAATTTTCCCAATTTTGGCGCTTTTAATAAATATACACAAATTATATCGGTCTCTTTTTACAAACAAAATGAAGTACAACATGTGGCGAAAAAACAATGTCAGAATCACTTGGATATGTAAAGCCTTTACGGAGTTATGCTACGTTGAACGACGCATGTCAGATTTCCAAAATTTGGCTCCGTCACTAAGGCGCAAACAGGCTTCGTCACTAAGGGGTTAAAAGAAGTAGTTTTGGGGTGATAGTGAGTTTGGTTCCCAAAATAGAATTAATCCTTGTTGGCAAGTCATACAAAAAGGGTTGAAGTAATGGGCAGGAGAACCATATGTGTATATATGTGCCTTTTGTTTTGTGACAGCACCAGCAGAATAGTTTAGATCTATTTTGTTGAGAAGTTCGGGGGTTTTGTACCATCTTGATATGATCTTGTAGTTTAGTTTCTGATATTAAGCTTGGGTGTGAGTTTTGTAAGATTTGTTTCACTTCCTTTAAAGATAATATGTCTAAAACTCTCTCCCATCTCGCTATATAGGAGGGTGTTTCTTTGTTATATACAATTATCTTCCTCTTAGTGCGATAATCCTTCCACATTAATTTATGAACAAATAAGTCCTAGTTAATATTTAGTATATCTGCCTGGTATAGGGAGATTGAGTACTTAATAATATGAAAGTCTTTGTCGCTAAGATGAGGGATTCCAAGTTGATTTTTAAGCATATTTTGGGAAAGAAATATATTGTTTTCATATGACTCCGTGGAGCAAGTGGGGGAGATATTGGGGATACTTGATAGAGTATTTTTAATGTGTTTACATTGGTTAGGTGTTAGATTTAAAAAGAGTGTATATCTGCTAATATGTGGAATTAAACTTAATTTGTTATTGAATTTCTGCTACATTTTAAGTGATAGGGTTGTTATTGGGTTCACGGTCTCTTTAAGGTTGGGTTTGTTGTAAGGGGTTGTCCAGACAAGACGTTGGAATTTGGTCTTTGGAGACTGTAGTTCTAGATCGACCCATAATTTGTCTTTTGGAGAGTGAGTTAGGTCAATTATTCGGTTGAGGTGAACTGCATTTTTATAAGTTTCAAAGTCTGGCAGACCAATACCGCCAAGTTTCCTTTGTTTGATTAGAGTTGTATATTTTACTCTGGGGCCTCTGTTATGCCAAATAAATTTAATGATCAAGCTTTTCAAGTAATACCTGTTGGAGATAGAGGATTTTCAATGGGATAAATCTGATTGTGGCTGGTAACCCTTTAAATCTTGCTGCAAGTTCTGACAGTTGCATGTTCCAAGTGGACCTGGCATGATAGGATAGAGGAGGTGCCATCTGTGTGTCATGACAGTCTGGATGCTACTGAAGGCCCCCAGGGATGTCATGTATATCTGGCTTTTTAGATGTGCCTTTTGCACTTCTTTAATAGACAGCATGTTAATCCAGTATAAAGCAATATCATAGCATTACATTATACTGTCTCAGGGCTCAGTCAGACGGGCGGTTGTTCGCTGTGCATGTTACTTGCATTTGCGATCCACATCTTAGAACCAATGCTTTTCAATGGCAGCGGTCACATGCCCGATTTTTACCTGCGCACAAAAATACACAGTGGTAAATATAGGGCAGCAGATTTAAAAACGCAAGTAACTGCATCATTCTGGCTTTTTTGGATCTGAAACCCCTGGATCCTGTCACATCCAGGGGTTTCACCTTGTGCTCAATGGGGCTGGAGGCAGCAGGGCCAACCCCATTGAGAACACACAGTGAAGATTGCAATTCTCTGGCACAGCTGTGGCACAGGAGCGCATTGTTCTCCCATTGCTTTCAATGAGGCTGGCCGGCAAGCCTTGCAATGATTTTCAGGGAAGGGCTTTGAATATAAGCCCTTTCCTTAAAATGTTCCCTAAAATGTGTAAAAAAAAATATATATATATACTCAGCTCTCTGCAGCTGCCAGAAGACACAGGCGCATCCAGAAGCATCTTCTCCTGAACTGTTGTAAAGTGCTTTTAGTAGGTGGGGATTTAAAATCCCTGCCTACTGATAAAGGCTGCCTTTGATTAGCTGAGCACTGTGATCAATCAGAGGCAGCACTCAGCAGTCCTTCAATAGCTGAGTGCTGCCTCTGATTGGTCACAGTGCCAATCAGAGGCAGCTCTTTCAGCAGGTGGGGATTTTAAATAACCACTTGCTGAAAGCACTTCACAGCAGTTCAGGAGAAGAGGCAACTGGATGCACCTGAGCGCCGGCAGCTGCGGAGAGGTGAGTATATATATTTTTTTATTTTTTACACATTCTAGGGATGATTTTAGAGAAGGGCTTATATTTAAAGCCCTTCACCGATAATCACTGCTGGGGCTGTCAGCATCTCACTGCTTTCAATGGAGCTGGCTATAATGACGGCTCCATAAAATTCAATGGGATAGCATCGCAGTCCTCTGCCACAGCTGTGACAGCTGTGGCAGAGGATTTCTTCATCATAGTGTCCAGTGACAAGGGGACTCCCCACAGAGATGAAGAAATCCTTTTCCACAGCCGTCACAGCTTTGTCAGAGGATAGTGATCTTCTTTGTACGTCACTGGGGCCTCCACTGTTGCCGCCGGCCCTATTGACCAAAGATGAAACCCCTGGATGTGACAGCATCCAGGGGTTTCTCATCCAAGGAATCCCCCACTGCAGCTGTGACAGCCGTAGCAGAGAAAAGCAGGCAGCACACTTAATATGCACTTAAATGCAGCCAAGTGTTTTTTTTTCAGCGTGACGCCAGCTTCGGTCATGCAAATTTTTCTGCGTTTGCGGTCTGCACACAAAAATTTGCACATAGAAACGCCCGTCTGACTATGCCTTTAGCAATCAAACAAAAGTACAGCAAAAGTAAAAAAAATAAAAAAAGTTTTTTTTTTAGATTATAAGAATAATATAAATATGAAATAATATCATATTAAAAGTGGCAAACAAGGTTCCCACTCATTTCCTGTTAGTAAAATGAATATGATTCCATTTTCCCCTATCCATTTTATAGTATTTTTAATTTTGTATGATATAGTCTTTGTCAATGTTTTGTAGTTTTCCTTTAACAAGATTTGTTCAAACGTATTGAAAAATAAAAAGGGACCTCGGTAACAAGAATATTCCAAGGTCTTAGACTTGGTCCCTGTTCTCTAATTTCTCTCTAAACAATTTATTGTTTGCTAGAGACGAGTGAGCACTCTTGGATAAGGCAGTTACTCAAGTGAGCATCACTCTTCTCGAGTAACTGCATTCTCGTCCGAGCAGGCTGTGGAGGGTGGCAGGTGTCAGCAAGGGGCGGCGGCGGGTAGCTGGGGGAGAGAGGAAGAGATCTCACTCTCCCCCCAGCTCCCCTCCGCTCCCCCCCCGCCTCCGCCCTGAGCCTGCTCAGATGAGAATGCAGTTACTCGAGAAGAGCGATGCTTGCTCGAGTAACTGCCTTATCCGAGCGTGCTTGCTCATCTCTGTTGTTTACCATTACTGTACATTTGTGTTCTGAGAAGCCAATTATGTATGATTCTACTGCGCCTGTGTGCGCTTGTTTGGCATTTTACATGTTACATTTTTTATCTTGCATATTCATAATTGTGTTTATATTTTATCGACTAATGGTAATAATTGAATTATAAAAAATTAGAACTATTGTAGTTGAGTCATGTGCCTCTATGAAAACTGTTGCCTGTCAATCAATAAATAGAAAACTTTTGATCACATCCAGTTGTGTTGTGGTGAAAGTTATTTCCCGGACTCGGCTATCCACTGACTGAATTTGGACCCAGAAGCATACCAAAAAGCATAAAAATGCTAAAAAAAATTAAAAATCTAAAAATCCGTATTGCTCTTTTTGTAAAGGTCAAATTATTACCTTAATCTGCATGGTTAACCTCTTAAGTACTCTGGTCTTCTAGACCTAAATGACACAACCATTTATTACATTACTGACCTCCAAGAGCCATCGCTTTACATTGAAAGATTAGAAAGATTTGCTTTTTTTTCCGGTACAGCTGCTGTTCTTATAGGGTACAGATAATTTAATTGAAAAACTGTATAAATGTTCGGGGGTTTTTGAAAGGGACAAAAACTGTGATTCAGTCATTGTTTTATAGGGTTTGTTTTTCTGACCGTCACCGTGCATTATAGAGAACAGATTAACACCTTAGTGAACAAGTCTGTTTGTGCTTTAATGACCAGGCCACATTTTGGAAATCTGACATGTGTCCCTTTAACATAGAATAACTCCGTGAAGATTTTGCGTATCAAGGTAATTCTGACACAGTTTTTTTAGCCACATATTACACTTCATTTATGTGGTAAAAAGTGATCGATGAAATTTGTGAATATTTATTTCTATAAAACTATTACTTCTATAAAATGAAAACTTATTGTTCTTGCTTACAAATATTGCCCACTTTTTGGGTGTGACTCATAGATTTGAAGATATTAGGCAATTTTCAGGACCTTGCGTGTTCCAGGTCTCCAAATGAATGGTATGTTGAATGAGTTGAGGCCTTACTTCCTTGTCACAGACTACTTGTTGTTAGGGAAGGGACCCTTTCTAAAATGACAAAGGGAACAACCCTTTGAAAATGAAAATGAATTAGATGACAAAAATGTAAGAGCACCATTCGGCCTTGAAGAAGCACATTCACTGTTGATCAAGGAAATAGATTTTAAAATTAAATTAAAATTTTTTTTAAAGGGTTCAAAATTTCAACTCGGAAAGTGATTTGGGTGTTTAGTTTGAAAACCCTGATTACTTAAAAGGAAAAATAATCGTAGAAAAATTAAAGGTTGTAAATGACACAGCGGAGAGGAGTGTCACATTGATCCAAGATTTTAATTCAAGTTTTATCAAGAACTTGTTACAAGTCATAGCAGAATATAGGAAACTGTGCCATGATAATGCAAAATCCACCCTCTCTAAGCCTCTTCCTGATGTTTAAATCATGTAAAATTTAAGTAAATGTATTTCTTTTCTTTTTTTAGTTGGTACAATACACTTTAATATTCTTTTTTGTAATACATACTCTTTTATCTTGTAATAAATCATCCTTTTTCGTGTGAAATACATTTATTGTAATTTCTTTGGATTTTTGTTCTTCTCATAACAATACCCTTTTTCATTTTGGATTTGTCAAAATTTCTCTGAAAACGGGGGGCGTGGCCTAGATGCAGACAGGGAAAGAAGTGTAATCCCGAGCTCCGTTCTCCCTCGGCCTTTTAACCTACTAAATAGCTTTTCCAGCACTTATAAACGGCATAGAAACATACCGGAGGATCTCCTGCACAAAATGCCGAAGAGAAGAGCAGTCAAAACTCCTCTGCCAAAAGTCTCTGACTTCTTCTCTACCCGCAGCTCGGAACAGACGGGATTTGCAAATAAAGATGGCTCCCCGCGCTCCACAAGCTCCGGGGTGAGCGCCGAGGAAATCAAGACAGCACGAGCTCCCCTCACAGCGTTACAGCTCCTGCCGCTGGCCCGGAGAGTCCACAGGATGAGCTGTCAAAAGCTACAGAGCAGTGGCGGGTGAGTGAAGGCGCCGTCAGACCCGATACTAACACCAATATTAAAGGGGTTGTCCCGCGACAGGAAGTGGGGTTATGCACTTCTGTATGGCCATATTAATGCACTTTGTAATATACATCGTGCATTAAATATTGGCCATACAGAAGTTATACACTTACCCCCTCCGGCGCTGGCGTCCCCGTCTCCATGGCGATGATGAAGCCTCTTCTCTGGTCGCACGAACAGTCGGGCTTGCGCACTGAAGGATTCCTCTTCTGTCTCCCTCCAGGCTCACGAGCTGCGTCCTGGCTCCTCCCTCTTCTCAGCGTCATCGTAGCTCCGCCTCCGTCACGTGGTGCCGATCAGCCAATGAAGTGGCTGTAATCAGCAGTGGAACGCAAGACTGGAGAAGAAAATCCACGGTGCACCATGGGAGAAGACCCGCGGTGCACCAAGGGAGAAGACCAGCGGCACCATCTTTGAAAGAAGAAAAGAAGAAGCTGCAGAACAGGGATCCAGGTAAGCGAATTTATTATTTTTTTTAAATAACAAAGGGATGATTTTAACTCTGCACAATGTGGGGGTATGTTTAAAAAAAAAATTTGATTTTGCCGCGGGACAACCCCTTTAAACGTAAAATGGCGCCGGAGAGCTCACACTCCCCATTCACCTCATCCACCCCCTCTGCTAGTCTGGAGAAGCAGAGACCCCGTCTCTCCCCTTCTAACAGCCTATGCCAGCAAACGTTCCAAAATGATGAAGATCCAATTAGCGACCTTCCCTCCTCAAATCTTGCTGCTTCGGAAGACTTCATCAAAAGCATGATTCTGCCCTAAGAGGCTCTCTACAAAAGGACATTAAAGCCCTTACAAATACATTTAATGTCTTCATGCAGGAGCTAGAACAGAGCACAGATCATATCGAAAACAAAATAGGGGAAATTACAAACTCCCATAATAAATTAATTAATGTGCATTATACTCTGGAAGAAGAGGTGGAACTCATTAAAAATAAGCTGGCCGATCTGGAGGGCAGAAGTAGTAGAAACAAGGTTAAATTTAGAGGCATACCCAAAAGTGTGGCTCAGGCTGATTTAATAAGTTACCTCACCAAGCTAATAAAAAACCTGCTTCCAAATTCCACAGCACTAGATGGCACGATCGATAGAGCCCACAGACTTGCAAAGCCGAGTTTTCTTCCAGACTCAACTCCATACGACGTAATCGCAAGACTTCACTTTTTTCATGTGAAAGAAGCCCTAATGTCAGCCTCAAGAACTTCAGGCCCTCTTCCACCTCCATACGCTAACATCAACTTATATGCAGACCTATCTCAGAACACAATACAAGCCAGGAAAGCCTTCTCGCAGATGACATCAGCCCTGAGATCAGCAAAAATACCCTACAAATGGGCACTCACAACCAAAATAATAATTCACAAAGACAAAGCAGTGCAAATAATTACATCTCCAGAAGATGGTGCTAAAATCCTATCCAAGTGGAACATCCCTTTACCAGAAACCTTTCACTCAGCAAGAGCGCAAAATCTCCAGAAAGCTTCCAATCGCCGCACTTTACCTTCTACCGCTTCTTAAAAGAAAGGAAATGATCCAACCTAAAATGGATCCTGCGATACTCACTTGCTGGACTACAAGTTTCACCAATACAAGATAAAAGGCTAATGTCTGCTCGCCGAACTTTTCTCCCCCCCATCCCCCAATGTACGGGGTTTTAATACCTGCTATACTTCTCTGTTTTACTTGTTTCTATATACAGGTCTCCAACTATATTCCTAGAAAATATTCATCTTTACCTCTGGCCAACAACAGTCTTACTTCTGCCTCCGTATATAACTACAATCTCAGAAGTCGCATACTCCTATTTACACTCTGCAAAAGACCTGTCTTTGTTTATGTAAGTTTCACAGTTATTATATTGTTTGTTACTTATGCTGCCAAGTTAAAGGGGTTGTCCCGCGCCGAAACGGATTTTTTTTTCAACCCCCCTCCCCCCCCCCCGGTCGGCGCGAGACAACCCCGATGCAGGGACCTAAAGAAAGCTTACCGGAGCGCTTACCTGAATCCCCGCGCTCCGGTGACTTCTATACTTACCGGTGAAGATGGCCCCCGGGATCCTCTTCCTCCGTGGACCGCAGCTCTTCTGTGCGGTCCATTGCCGATTCCAGCCTCCTGATTGGCTGGAATCGGCACGTGACGGGGCGGAGCTACACGGAGCCGGCATTCTGCACGAGCGGCTCCATTGAAGAGAGCAGAAGACCCGGACTGCGCAAGCGCGGCTAATTTGGCCATCAGAGGGCGAAAATTAGTCGGCTCCATGGGAACGAGGACGCTAGCAACGGAGCAGGTAAGTATAAAACTTTTGATAACTTCTGTATGGCTCATAATTAATGCACAATGTACATTACAAAGTGCATTAATATGGCCATACAGAAGTGTATAGACCCACTTGCTGCCGCGGGACAGCCCCTTTAAATCCATGTAAAATGCTTGAACCTAATATTCACTATGTCGATAAATATTTGCTCACTTAACGTTAAAGGACTAAACTCCCTCTTCAAAAGGGCGATGGTCTGGAAAGACGCAAAGTCAGCAAATATTGATGTGATATGCCCCCAGGAAACACATTTCACGCAACACTCATTAGGCAGTAACTCAGGGGCAGGGCAAGATAAATGAGGTTATTTTCAAAATGGCTCAACAGGTGAACATATCATTTTAATTAATCCTTTCCTGATTTAGCTGTTAAATGATCTTTCTATGTTATGTGATCTGCTTTGCTTGCACAGGTTTTTTCCAGCTTAGAGTCTTTGTGATGTCGTCTGCATTTCCATAGTAGATATGGCCATATTTGAATATATGCTAAAACGGTTTGACATTAAACCTTTTATAAAGTCTTGCTGTGTTATCAGGATCCTCACACACAGGAGAGATGGCTGATTCTACAGAGGGAGACACTGACGTTCGGTATCTGGCTCTCCTTGCCGTCATAGCTGGACTGGTGATACATCCATTTATTATAGGCGTCAATGTCACCGACTGGTGGAAACGAAGATCAGTGACTCCTGTTGACCAGATTGTAACTTCTCTTGGGATTTCAAGGATGTGCTCTGATTGTGCTAATATTCTGCATTTCTTTATTGATCCAATCTTCCAGGGAAACCTGGATTCTCGTGTAGCTCTTGTTATAGGTATAGGTAACAATTTCTCAATTTCTGCCAATATCTGGTTAACATCTCTGCTCTGCATTGTATTCTGGCTGAAGATTTCTAATTTCCACACCAGACTGTTCCTGTATCTGAGGGGGATGATAGTACACAGGACTGTTTATCTCATTGGAGCCTCAGTACTTATTTCCGCTGTAAATAGTTTGATATCCTTGTTAATAACTATCACAGAGGACTCCAGTAGTGGAACATATAATAAATCCATGACTAATCCAATAACATATTGCAAATATATTGATCATGTATACCATGTTACCATTGGAGCGTTCTTCTCATTGCTTTCCTATAGCATTTCCTCAGTCCTCCTCTTCACCTCATTGTATCATCACACAACAAAGATGAAGATGAGCAGCAATTTATCCATCAATCTGGAGACATATTACTCAGCGATGAAATTTGTGTCCTTCACTTTCATCTATAACACTGTATACTTGCTTTGCTATTTTAATTGTATTTATTATTACTATGTTCACTGTGTGTATCTTTCATGGCTTGGTGTTGTCATTGGATTTCTCCCAGTTCTACATTCCTCCTATCTGATCTACAGAACAGCCAAACTCAGGAGTCAGATGTCCAAGGTTCTTCAGAATGTAATTGATTTCTTATTTGAAGGCAAAGATGCAGAAACCAGAGAGAACATAGAAGTAGTAGCTCTATGAGGTGAATATATATGGGATGGATCTCCAATGTGTAATATGTGGGGGGCCTGGACCAGCACTAATAAGTAGAATGCTAGTAGGTATGCCCAAAATTACAGTTAAGTCCATTAAAGTGAATGGGGTAAGTGGTGCTGAGCTATAAGCTGCTGTGCCAGTGTAATGAAGGCTGTGGCTACTTTATTCTGCTGATTTTTGATGGTCCTAAAAGTTGGACTCTCACTAAGGTTATAGGTAACATGGGGCTCGTACACTTGGTCCTCAACCACATTGAGGACCTAAGAATCCTCTATCATCATCTTTCCTGGATGGTTATTTGGTGATCCTATCCAGCAAAAAAGATGTAGATTAATTGTCATGTACTGTATGCATATACATGACTCTGTCTTTTGAAGTTTAATGGATATCTTTATCTTAATAACTCCCATGGGCATCAATGTAGAGGACCATATGTATGTGTGCCCACCTCTCCCATATGTGTCTGCAAGAGTAGCTCAGGAGGGGTCTGGGTTCCACCTTCTTTTGCTCATCCCTACTCTTCCCAATTATGCATTGATGGGCTACAGTTTCGACTATTTTTACATTAAAACTAGATTTTATTTCCAAATATTAAAATACCGCCATGTGGGGGCACACCAACAAAAACAAACAACATATAAATAAAGTCCTTTATAGTGGACTAAATGAAGACCAGGTTACCCCTTTAATGAGAAAACAATGGGGGAACCAACCAGTGGTACTATTTATTGTTGCGTTATAAACCAGATATGATGGTTAACGCAGTCCCACTGGTTGTAAGAAGATTTGAATGAGTATAAAACACACTTTTACTATTACTCAATGAGGCCTGATGGTGCTTGTATGATTTATAGCTGCTTCTTATAGCATCTCTATCAACTAACACCCTTTGCATCCCAGTATTAGCTGTGTGAAGTTATGTTGTTTCCCTGAGGACAGCCTGCTGCGTGAATATGATAGTGGCCATTAATGACTGCCCTCTAAGCTTACCTAGAAAACTTATAATCAGGCTGCTTGCATATTATCTCTATTAACTCACACTTTTTGTATTTTACACTTTCAGCTTGCAGAGCTAACATACACCTAGTTTCTCTATGGACATACTCCAGATCTATTTCAGTCACCTACTCCTTTGTTTTAAAGTGTCTGTCAGAAATCAACAGAAATTTTGGACACCACAATAAAAATTTCGAACAACTCAATAGACATCTCCATACCGCAAACCAGTAAATTGACCCACATACCTCATATGGCACAGTTACCATCCTAAGCCCATCAAAAAGTCCATTGTCTACAGCCAGGCCATCAGATATAACTGGATCTGCTCCAACCCAACAGACAGAGAGAAACATTTACACAATCTCAAAAAGACATTTTTAAATCAGCGCTACCATCCCACCTCAAATGATGACCAAATCACCAGAGTCACCAGGATGCCCAGAAATCAACTACTCCAATACAAGGAGAAAGAAAAAAATGGACTTTTGCCTCAAGTAGTGACCTACAAGTCACAGCTAGAGGTTTTAAGTAAGCCCGCAAATAAACTACATCATACCCTACACAAAGATGACCGTTTTAAACCATATTCCTGGACTTTCCCCCCCTATGTTACAGACAACCTCCTAATTTAAGGGAGCTTTATAATCAGGAGTGCATTGCCCTCTGACACACAAAAAGGAACTTATCCCTGTAATGTGAAGTACTGCAAGACTTACATATACTAACCGCAGACAGGATACGGTTCCCAACATACAGCAGGACTATAGGGTCCCTGGGAGAGTCACATGTTCCACATCCAATGTTATATACCTGATCCGGTGCAATAAGTGTCCTGTTGGGGGGTCGTTTTATTTGGGAAACAGGACAAAAACTGAAAACCTAGGATGAGATCTCATCGACACTCAATTGGAGAGGAAGAATGGAATTTCCCATGGCAAAACATTTTTTGCGGTCACGGACATGGCATAGAGCAGGTGAGAGTTATTATACTGAAGGGCAACTTGAAGTCACAGCATCACAGAAGAATTTAGGAGTATAAGTTTATGGCTTTGTTTAACACCCTCAAGAATGGAATGAACCTCAACCCGGGTTTCTTGCATAAGTGGAGAATATGAGACGTCTGAAGGAGGTCAAGACGGGTGTCCTCTTCCCAATTATGTTTTGCTATTATCAAAAAAAATTTGAAATTGATTGTAACAATGTTTCTATCTAATAGGTGGTGCTGTTAAGGGAGTATTTCTAACCTCTTATTTGTACACTAGTGATAAGAGATATCATAAAACTGTCACATTTCTCAGCTTAGTGAACTGATTTAGTTTTTGTCTCTCTGCTCAGAATGTCTTGTGTTTTTTCAAGTCTCAAATTTCTGTATGAACATTTATTTAAATCAAGAGGAGTGTGTCCTCCTCCCCTCCATATCTGTATGTTATAATCATGTGCCATACAAACTAGTTTCATTCATTAACCTGACGAAAGGGGGCGAGATATCCCCGAAAGCTTGCTGTAACCTCATGTATTTTCGTTAGACATTAAAAGGTATCATATTTACAAGATTGCTTGGTTTCACTCACTTTGTCCTTTTTTGAGCATATATATGTTAATAAATAGAGATGAGCGAACGTACTCGCCCGAGCTTGATACTCGTTCGAGTATTAGAGTGTTCGAGATGCTCGTTATTCGAAACGAGCACCACGCGATGTTCGAGTTACTTTCAGTTTCATCTCTGAGATGTTAGCGCGCTTTTCTGGCCAATAGAAAGACAGGGAAGACATTACAACTTCCCCCTGCGACATTCAAGCCCTATACCACCCCCCTGCAGTGAGTGGCTGGCGAGATCAGGTGTCACCCGAGTATATAAATCGGCCCCTCCCGCGGCTCGCCACAGATGCATTCTGACATAGTTCAGGGAAAGTGCTGTCTTGCTGGAGTTGCTATAGGGAGACTGTTAGGAGTTATTTTAGGCTTCAAGAACCCCAACGTTCCTTCTTAGGGCCACATCTAACCGTGTGCAGTAGTGTGGAGGCTGCTTTTTGCAGTGTTGCACATTTTTTTTTTCTATATCGACCGTGCAGAGCATTGCGTCCTGCAGTAATTTTACATTGTCCAGGGCCAGTAGTGGTGAGGCAGGGACAGAAGACATATTTAGTGTATATAGGCAGTGGGCCTTTCCAAAAACATTTGGGAAAAAAAATCTATTTGGGCTGCCTGTGACCGTCCTCAGTGTACTGGGTCTCTGCTGGGGGTAGTTGTCCTAATTCATACGCAGCCAGCTAAGTGTTACAGCAGGCTTGCACAAAATTCTTTCCTGGCTCTGTGTTGCCTGTTACATCACCGCTGTATTCCTGTCCACAGTGAAACAGTCTGCAGTAATTTTACATTGTCCAGGGCCAGTAGTGGTGAGGCAGGGACAGAAGACATATTTAGTGCATATAGGCAGTGGGCCTTTCCAAAAACATTTGGGAAAAAAAATCTATTTGGGCTGCCTGTGACCGTCCTCAGTATGCTGGGTCTCTGCTGGGGGTAGTTGTCCTAATTCATACGCAGCCAGCTAAGTGTTACAGCAGGTTTGCGCAAAATTCTTTCCTGGCTCTGCTGTGCGTTCCATAAGCGAAGTCAGCCTCCAACCACAGGCCAATAAGCGGCACATTTAATTACAGCGTTCTGTTTCTGCACTACTGGTAATACACCATGTTGAGGGGTAGGAATAGGCCTAGAGGACGTGGACGCGGCCGAGGACGCGGAGGCCCAAGTCAGGGTGTGGGCACAGGCTGAGCTCCTGATCCAGGTGTATCGCAGCCGACTGCTGCGGGATTAGGAGAGAGGCACGTTTCTGGCGTCCCCACATTCATCTCACAATTAATGGGTCCACGCGGTAGACCTTTATTAGAAAATGAGCAGTGTGAGCAGGTCCTGTCGTGGATGGCAGAAAGTGCATCCAGCAATCTATCGACCACCCAGACTTCTGCGCCGTCCACTGCTGCAACTCTGAATCCTCTGGCTGCTGCTCCTCCTTCCTCCCTGCCTCCTCACTCCATTACAATGACACATTCTGAGGAGCAGGCAGACTCCCAGGAACAGTTCTCGGGCCCCTGCCCAGAATGGGCAGCAATGGTTCCGAATCCTCTTCCACTGGAAGAGTTTGTCGTGACCAATGCCCAACCTTTGGAAAGTTCCCGGGGTCCGGTGGATGAGGCTGGGGACTTCCGACAACTGTCTCAAGAGCTTTCAGTGGGTGAGGAGGACGATGACGATGAGACACAGTTGTCTATCAGTGAGGTAGTAGTAAGGGCAGTAAGTCCGAGGGAGGAGCGCACAGAGGATTCGGAGGAAGAGCAGCAGGACGATGAGGTGACTGACCCCACCTGGTTTGCTACGCCTACTGAGGACAGGTCTTCAGAGGGGGAGGCAAGGGCAGCAGCAGGGCAGGTTGGAAGAGGCAGTGCGGTGGCCAGGGGTAGAGGCAGGGCCAGACCGAATAATCCACCAACTGTTTCCCAAAGCGCCCCCTCGTGCCATGCCACCCTGCAGAGGCCGAGGTGCTCAAAGGTCTGGCAGTTTTTCACTGAGAGTGCAGACGACCGACGAACAGTGGTGTGCAACCTTTGTCGCGCCAAGATCAGCCGGGGAGCCACCAACACCAGCCTCACCACCACCAGCATGCGCAGACATATGATGGCCAAGCACCCCACAAGGTTGAACGAAGGCCGTTCACCGCCTCCGGTTTGCACCGCTGCCTCTTCCCCTGTGCCCCAACCTGCCACTGAGATCCAACCCCCCTCTCAGGAAACAGGCACTACCGTCTCCTGGCCTGCACCCACACCCTCACCTCCGCTGTCCTCGGCCCGATCCACCAATGTCTGTTAGCGCACCGTCCAGCCGTCGCTAGCGCAAGCGCAAGTACGCCGCCATGCATCCGCACGCTCAAACGTTAAACGTGCACATAGCCAAATTTATCAGCCTGGAGATGCTGCCGTATAGGGTTGTGTAAACGGAGGCTTTCAAAGGTATGATGGCGGCTGCGGCCCCGCGCTTCTCAGTTCCCAGTCGCCACTACTTTTCCCGATGTGCCGTCCCAGCCCTGCACGACCACGTCTCCCGCAACATTGTACGCGCCCTTACTAACGTGGTTACTGCCAAGGTCCACTTAACAACGAACACGTGGACAAGCACAGGTGGGCAGGGCCACTATATCTCCCTGACGGCACATTGGGTGAATTTAGTGGAGGCTGGGACCGAGTCAGAGCCTGGGACCGCTCACGTCCTACCCACCCCCAGAATTGCGGGCCCCAGCTCGGTGCTGGCATCTACGGCGGTGTATGCTTCCTCCACTAAACCACCCTCCTCCTCCTCCTACGCAACCTCTGTCTCGCAATCAAGATGTGTCAGCAGCAGCACGTCGCCAGCAGTGGGTGTCGCGCGGCGTGGCAGCACAGCGGTGGGCAAGCGCCAGCAGGCCGTGCTGAAACTACTCAGCTTAGGAGAGAAGAGGCACACGGCCCACGAACTGCTGCAGGGTCTGACAGAGCAGACCGACCGCTGGCTTGCGCCGCTGAGCCTCCAACCGGGCATGGACTTGTGTGACAACGGCCGTAACCTGGTGGCGGCTCTGCAGCTCGGCAGCCTCACGCACGTTCCATGCCTGGCCCACGTCTTTAATTTGGTGGTTCAGCGGTTTCTGAAAAGCTACCCACACTTGTCAGACCTGCTCAGAAAGGTGCGCCGGCTCAGCGCACATTTCCGCAAGTCCAACACGGACGCTGCCACCCTGCGCACCCTGCAACATCGGTTTAATCTGCCAGTGCACTGACTGCTGTGCGACGTGCCCACACACAGAGTGTGCCTGGTTGGCAGACATCTGCCAGGTCCTTAGATACTTTGAGGACTCTACCCAGATGGTGAGCGGGGATGCTGCAATCATTAGCGTCACCATTCCTCTGCTATGCCTCTTGAGAAGTTCCCTGCAAAGCATAAAGGCAGACGCTTTGCGGGCGGAAATGGAGGCGGGGGAAGACAGTATGTCGCTGGATAGTATGAGCACCCTCATGTCTATTTTTCAGCGCGTTGAGGAGGAGGAGGAGGGGGGAAGAGACAGCTTGGCCCACTGCTGAGGGTACCCATGCTGCTTGCCTGTCATCCTTTCAGCGTGTATGGCCGGAGGAGTAGGAGGATCCTGAAAGTGATCTTCCTAGTGAGGACAGCCATGTGTTGCGTCCAGGTACCCTGGCACACATGGCTGACTTCATGTTAGGATGCCTTTCTCGTGACCCTCGCGTTACACACATTCTGGCCACTACGGATTACTGGGTGTACACACTGCTCGACCCACGGTATAAGGAGAACCTTTCCACTCTCATACCCGAAGAGGAAAGGGGTTCGAGAGTGATGCTATGCCACAGGACCCTGGCGGACAAACTGATGGTAAAATTCCCATCCGACAGCGCTAGTGGCAGAAGGCGCAGTTCCGAGGGCCAGGAAGCAGGGGAGGCGCGGAGATCAGGCAGCATGTACAGCGCAGGCAGGGGAACACTCTCCAAGGCCTTTGACAGCTTTATGGCTCCCCAGCAAGACTGTGTCACCGCTCCCCAGTCAAGGCTGAGTTGGCGGGAGCACTGTAAAAGGATGGTGAGGGAGTACGTAGCCGATCGCACGACCGTCCTCCGTGACGCCTCTGCTCCCTACAACTACTGGGTGTCGAAGCTGGACACGTGGCCTGAACTCGCGCTGTATGGTCTGGAGGTGCTTGCTTGTCCTGCGGCTAGCGTCTTGTCAGAGAGGGTGTTTAGTGTGGCTGGGGGAATCATCACGGATAAGCGTACCCGCCTGTCAACTGACAGTGCCGACAGGCTTACACTCATAAAGATGAACAAAGCCTGGATTTCCCCAGACTTCTCTTCTCCACCAGCGGAGAGCAGCGGTACCTAAACAATACGTAGGCTGCACCCGCGGATGGAAGCATCGTTCTCTATCACCATCAAAAACGGGGACCTTTTAGCTTCATTAATCTGTGTATTATATTCATCCTCCTCCTCCTGCTCCTCCTCCTGAAACCTCACGTAATCACGCCGAACGGGCAATTTTTCTTAGGCCCACAAGGCTCAGTCATACAACTTTTGTAAACAATGTTTATACGTTTCAATTCTCATTAAAGCGTTGAAACTTGCACCTGAACCAACTTTTATTTTAACTGGGCTGCCTCCAGGCCTATTTACAAATTAAGCCACAGTAACCAAAGCGATTAATGGGTTTCACCTGCCCTCTTGGTTGGGCATGGGCAATTTTTCTGAGGTACATTAGTACTGTTGGTACACCAATTTTTTTGGGCCCTGGCCTACAGTGTAATCCTAGTAATTTTTATGGGCTTCGCCTGCACTCATGGTACAGCAAGGTGTGTGGGGTTGGCCTACACTTTTGCTACATAAATGTAACTGGGGCCTTGTCTATACTGCAACTACTGAAATGTGAAAGAGACTGTTATCTCCCTAAACTGCTGCAACGGGAATGTTACTGTGGCCTGTCTTGACTGCTACTACTACTGAAATGGAACTAAGACTGTGCTCCCCCTATACATTTATGTACCACCGATGGGTTCCAGGGAGCCACCCATGCTGTGGGTCCACAGGGACTTCACATTAGGGATTTGTACCTGCCTGTGTCAACTTATAAAAAACCCCAGTCTGACTGGGGCATGCAGTGTGGGCCGAAGCCCACCTGCATTTAATCTGACGTTAGCTCTGCTGAGCAGGGCACTGCAATGGGATTTGTTTATGTACCGCTGGTGGGTTCCAGGGAGCCACCCATGCTTTGGGTCCACACGGACTTCACATTAGGGAGTTGTACCTGCCTGTGTCAACTTATAAAAAACCCCAGTCTGACTGGGGCATGCAGTGTGGGCCGAAGCCCACCTGCATTTAATCTGACGTTACCTCAGCTGTGCTCGGCAATGCAATGGGATTTATTTATGTACCACCGGTGGCTTCCTGGGACCCACCTATGCTGTCGGTCCACACGGAGTTGTAACTGCATGTGTCTACTTATAAAGAACTCCAGTCTGACTGGGGCATGCAGTGTGGGCCAAAGCCCACCTGTATTTAATCTGATGTTACCTGAGCTGTGCTGGGCACTGCAATGGGATTTGTTTATGTACCGCCGGTGGGTTCCAGGGAGCCACCCATGCTGTGGGTGCACACAGAATTCCCATTGCGGAGTTGTACCTGCCTGTGACTATTTATAAAAAACCCTGGTCTGACTGGGGCATGCAGTGTGGGCCGAAGCCCACCTGTACTTAATCTGACGTTAGCTCTACTATCCGGGGCACTGCATTGGGACAAACTACAGGAGCAATACAGCGCTAATGAGACGTGCTCAGCTATACTAGCATTGGAGTCCGCTGTAGGCCCGCGATTGCTGAGGGTTTGTGCAGAGGCCTATGTCCTGGGAGCAGTGAAAGTCCGCTTCCTGCCTAGGATTGCTGAAGCTGTGGGCCGAGGCCTATGTCGTGGCCGCGGTGCAAGTCTGCCATGTTTGGCCGCTCAGATCAATTTTTGGCTCATGTCTTGGGTTTCCTAGGACCAACCTATGCTGTTGGTGCAAACTTAGCTCCCATCGTGGTGTTAGACCTGTCTGGCACAAAGACACTGACTGACTTGGGTAGGAGGCAGAGCGCAGATGGCTTTTCCCTTGCAGTGTGGATTGAGCTATGCGACACCTTGACAGAATGAATAGTGTGTGGCTATGAGGCCAGCGTGTGGCATGAGGGCAGCTGCGCAGGGACGCTTTGGTGTGCGCTGTGGACACTGGGTCGTGCGGGGGGGGGGGGTTGGGCAGCATGTAACCCAGGAGAAGTGGCAGCGGAGTGTCATGCAGGCAGTGATTGTGCTTTGTTGGACGTGTGGTGCTTAGCTAAGGTATGCCTTGCTAATGAGGGTTTTTCAGAAGTAAAAATTGTTGGGAGGGGGGGCACTCTTGTCGCTATTGTGGCTTAATAGTGGGACTTGGGAACTTGAGATGTAGCCCAACATGTAGCCCCTCGCCTGCCTTATCCGTTTCTGTGTCGTTCCCATCACTTTCTTGAATTTCCCAGATTTTCACAAATGAAAACCTTAGCGAGCATCGACGATATACAAAAATGCTCAAGTCGCCCATTGACTTCAATGGGGTTCGTTACTCGAAACGAATGCTCGAGCATCGCGGAAAGTTCGACTCGAGTAACGAGCACCCGAGCATTTTGGTGCTCGCTCATCTCTAGTCTATAATTGTTGCATTGGGTTGGGTCTTTTCTTCTTGGTGTATTAAGGTAATTTGGGTTTTTGTGACTGTCTTCACAAGCAGGAGCCCTGCATAATTGCGTTCAAGGTGAGGAGGAGGTATTCCAAAATAGTCTGCTGAAAAGTATTGTAGTTGCTTAGAGTTAGACCATCTGGTCCTGGGCTCTTGCCACGAGGAAAGCTATCAATCACTGAACTAAGTTATTCTTGATGTATGGCTGCGAGAAGATTTTCCACCTTCTCTTAACTTAAGAAACTATTTATCTCTCTAAGTTTGTTATCTAGAGTCAGTTCGGTCTTTCCCTCAATAAGATTACACAAACTGATGTAGTAAGATTGAAAAGCTGTAGCTATCTCTGTGGATGATGTAAGCAGCTCCCCTGATTCTATTCTAATCTCTTTGCTAAAGTTTTTTGCCTTGTCTTTTTTCTTAGTGATGACATCAGCTTGTCGCCCTTATCGCCATGCGCTTATATTTTATGTTAGTAGAAGAGAGGCGCTTTAAAATGCCTCAAGTGTAACATGATTTTTAGTTTTCCTCTCTGGGTAGTAAGCTCTTGCTGCACATTGTCAAGATCTGAAAGCTTTCCCTTCTGTTCCAAAGCAGCTATCTTTGTGAGAATACTGTCAATTTCTTTTTGTTTGTTTTTTTTTAAATTTGGATCCAATAGATATAAAGATACCTCTGACATATGTGGGTTTTTTTTGGCTGCAAAACCTGGCATTTCTAGATGTGCTTCTATTGGATGTCTATTGTTTTTTTTTGTTGTTGTTTTTTTTAGTCAATGTTTATTAGATTTTTACAATACATGCATAGATAGTAAAAACATTACAATGAGGACCAGGGGTCAGATTGCAGAAAGGTTGTAAAGAACACCAATCTGCATCCTTAGCAGAAATGAAATGATTATAGCGGATGGCAAGGTCCTGGATGGCGGTATGCATAATCAACATAAACAGTATAAACAGCGGGGGGCTGTGTCAGTAGAAAGTTGAGCTAAAGAGATATAGCATGCCCCCTATAAACGGTCTGGTAGTTTTGTGGATTTTTAGAAAGTCGTTTAGGACCTTCAACACGTGAGTAGAGACCAAAAGGGGGAGGGAGAGGTTTGGGAGAAGGTCCTCTAGAGAGGAGAGGGGTGCTTTGTGAGCTAGTGAGAGGGCGTCCTGGAAACGTATTCCCGCAAGGGTTCTCCAAACCCGCATGGAGCAGGGGTCCAGTGAGAGGTTCATGAATTTGTATAATGCAGACAAGGGAGTACAGGGGGATGGCGTTGGCGCTAGGGTCCCATTAAGAGCAACCCAAGTCTCCATTGATCCTCTCAGGAGGGGATTGTTTCTTCGACCCTTGCTACTCCTCCGCTCGGGAAGCCAAAGGCCTTCAAGGAAGGTAGGGCCAGAAGACCCTCTGGCTAGGCGTATGATCAATGGATCCCTATTTGGATGCGTCAACTCCATCCAGTGATTCAGTTGGGTGGCGAGGTAAAATTCTCGAGGACAGGGTAGGTCCACTCCTCCCTCCATGCGCCTCCTGACTAGCAGACAGTGGGCAAGTCTTGGTCTCTTTCCCATCCAGAGGTATCTTGAGAAAATTGTGCGCAGCGTCTTAAAGAAACTGGATGGGACATAGATCGGAAGAAGTCTAATTTTATATAGAATAATGGGGATGATATGAAAGGTAAATCGTAGGATCATAGTAAGTTCTTAATCTTTGGAAGCAGAGGGAGGAAGTTGGTCGCGAACAAATTTTCCGCTTTTTTAGTGAGCTTTATGCCTAAAAAGTCTATGGCCGAATCGGACCACGCAAAAGGTGATTTATTTTTAATGGCCTTGAGGTGGTTAAGGAGAATGGAGAGGTTAGGGCGACGGATTTAGTAAGATTAATTTTGAAGTTGGAGAGGGCTCCGAAGTTCTCTAGAAGGGAGACGAGGCGAGGGAGACCCTCTTTGGGGTTTGTGATAAAAAAGGATAATGTCGTCGGCGTAGGTCGCAGCCGGGAGGGTTTCGTTTTTCATTCTCAGTACCTGTATGGAGGGATCTAATCTAATTTTTTGAAGGAAGGGCTCCAGGGCAAGTATGAAGAGAGCAGGGGAAAGGGGGCACCCCTGCCTTGTGCCGTTCTTTATGTTAAAAGGCGGGGAGAGGGAGTTGTTAATTTAAAGCCTTGCGTGGGGCATCGCATATAAAAAGAAAATTGCCGATACAAATTTGGGGGGGATATTAAGCTGCAATAAGACAAGTTCCATATAGAGCCAATTCACACAGTCAAACGCTTTTTCGGCATCTGTGCCTACTAAAGTGAGGGGTATGTTGTGGGTTTGGGAATATCTTGTCGTGTGCAGAAGTGTCAGGCAATTGTCTCTCCCTTCCCTCCCCTTGACAAAGCCAGTTTGTTCAGGATTGATCAATTTTACAATGTGTTTTTCAAGTCGTTTTGTTAATATCTTGGCCCATAGCTTCATATCGAAGTTTATCAGAGAAATGGGGCGATAGCTCCCACAGGACTCGGGGGCTTTGTTTTCTTTGTACACTAGGATGATGTGAGCTTCCTGTGCTTGCCTGGGGAGGGGGGCTCCGTTTAATAGCGAGTTGTACAAATCTGTTAACTTAGGAATAAGGGAGATTTATAATAGGTGAGGGGGAGGCCATCTGGGCCAGGGATCTTGCCCAGGAGGGACGAGTTTAGGAGGTCCTCTACTTCTTGTGGGGTGATCGGAGCTATAAAGGTTGCAGCCTCTCCATCATCTACTCTGGGGAGGTTTAGATCTTTAAGGAAGGGCACAATCTGTTTTTTGGCGTTAATAGTGTTTTCCGTGGTTAAGGGGTCCCTGAGGTTATATAGGCGAGAATAAAAGGTTTGGAATTCTTTAGCAATTTCACGTGTAGAGTTGACATGGTGGCCCTCTGAGGATTTAATAGATTTTATAAGGTTTCTAGATTGGGCTTTTTTAATAAGGGAAGACGTATATTTGCTTCCCTTGCTCCCTTGGGCATAAGTAATGTTTCAGATAGAGTTGTTTTTTATTGAATTTAGATTCAAGGAGGAGTTTAAGTTCCGTTCGAAGGGTAGATAGTTTCTCCGCGGAGACTATATTAAAGGAGAGTTTCGTAGTACGCTCGAGTTTGGCAATTTGGGTGAGTTTGTCGTCGATATCTTTTTGCTGTTTTTTTTTTTTTTTTTTACCCTGGAGCCCGCAGCGATCAAGAGTCCCCTCAAGAAAGCCTTGTGGGCCTCCCAGACAAGCGGGACTGACAGGTCATCTTAGTTGTTAAGTTGGAAATATTCTTCTAATGATTTATTTAGTTGTGATCTGTCCTCTGTCAAGTCGAGGAGGGAGGGGTTGAGTCTCCATCGCCACTCGCGGGGGGAGGGATTTGGTAGATGGAGGTTTAAATGCATCGGGGCATGATCAGAGATGGCCATAGTGTCTATTGAAGCTTTTTTTATATGCTGCAAAACGGAGGAAGAGACAAAAACATAGTCTAGACGCTGGAAGGAGGAGTGGACCCGTGAGAAAAAAGTATAGTCCCTGGAGGTCGGATTCAAGCATCTCCAGACATCGAGTATATCGACCTGTGAAAGAGTAGGGATGAGTTTGCTCAGTTTTCTTTTTGATATCTGAGATTTTCTGACCGAGGAATCTAACAGAGGAGAAAGGGTGAGATTAAAATCCCCGCCCAGGATGATCTGTCCAGTGGCAAAGTGTCTCAGGGCTTCTAATTGCTTCGTCAGCCAGGAGACTTGGTCAATGTTCGGGACATAGAGATTTGCGAGGATTATTTTAGTATTATTAAGTAGGCCCCTTATAAAGAGAACCCTGCCTTCCTCGTCAGAGTAGCGTGCCTCATAGGCAAAGGTAAGAGATTTGTGTACCAAGATTGAAATTCCTTTAGAGGCGGATGAGGGGTGGGAGCTGTGGAACGCCAACGGGAACTGCCTACCAGGAAAGGACAGGCATCTATCACCCCTGAAGTGGGTTCCCCGCAAAAACATGACCCTGGAACCATACCTCTTTAGGAGAAAAGCAATGTGGTGTCTTTTAGCAGGAAAGTTCTGACCGTTCACGTTAAAAGTAGTAACAGGAAGGAGATCATCCATGTCGGCAGCGCGGAGTGGGCAGGCGAACCTCTCACTAGGAAGGGAAGATAAAGACAAAGATTATGAGTAGAGGATACCTCTGCAGACTAAGTCCAGTCCGCCTCCCGTGTTGGGATGCGGGGTGAGGCAAAAATGGAAGAGGGAGGCGTGTGGAGGGAGAGAGGAGGGGGAAGGGAGTTGAGGCAAAGGGAAGTGATTAGGTGTAGAAAAACAACTGCACAACACAGCACTGAAAATAGGTGAGAATTTGTATCTGCGGGTCCGGGAAGTACAGACCCGCCGGCGGTGGGGGCGAGTTGTTTGGGCTTCGGGAAATGAAGGACAAACAACTACAAAATCAGCCTGATCAGTCAGGTGCCCACAGGGTCATGAAACTAGGGGTCGAGTGCTACAACCGTATATTATCTACTCAAGGGAGTAAAGCAAAAATCAGTACAACCGTATTAACAATGAGGCTGCCACAGGTCTTCCGGGAGGAGAGAGGGAGTTCGAGAAAACCGAGCCCCCAGGTATGTCTGTAGACACGTAGTGCTACTCTGAAAGCGTCCGAACAGGTCGAGGGGGTCCTCTACGGGAAGACGAACGAGAAATACAAGAAATACAAGGCAGGTCTTCCCTTCAACTGTCAATGTTAGCCGTTGGATCTTTAGCCTTCTTCTTCACTTTAGGCGACTTGGGATTGCCAGCCAATCGCCAGGCCTCCGGGAGGGTTAGCTTTGGGAGTTTGGGGAACTCTGGAAGGGCGGCCAGCTTGGCAGATCGATGGGGTCCATCTCCAGATGTTCCCAGCAACTGCGAAGGTCATCCAGCGAGCGAACCAGAAGTCTGCGGCCTTTGTAGGATATGTTTATGCCAAAGGGAAAGAGCCATGCATAGCGAATGTCTCTTGCTCTGAGAGCTTCCAGCAAGGGACGAAGGATGCGTCGCTTCGCTAGGGTAGCAGGAAACAAATCCTGGAAGATCTGTATTAGGGAGTCCCCGTATTTTAGGTCTTTGCAGAGTATTGCAGCTTTTAGGACGGTGGAAGTGTCCTGAAAGGACAGGAGCTTGCAGAAGACATCTCTAGGGGGCTCTGTTGGGGGGAGGGGTCTGAGAGCTCGGTGGATGCACTCAACTGAAATTGTAGCTGCTCTGTCAGTCCCGAGTAGCTGCTCAAATATTTCAGTAGCTACCTTGGTGAGGGCTTCAGTTACCCAGGTCTCAGGGATGCCTTTAAAACGAACGTTGCACCTTCTATTGCGATTTTCCAGGTCCTTCTGAAGAATAAGGGCCTTGTTTAGGTTGTCATGTTGGTCTTTCAATATTCTGGCTATAGCCAGGGCATGGGAGGTAGAGGCAGTCTCTAAATCTTCCACTCTTCGCCCCATCTGCTTGATTTCCTCTATTATTTCTGAGAGATCATTTATTATGGGGTGCAGAGCGTTCAGAATCAGCTCCTTCATAAACCCCCGCGATACACTTTCCGAGTCTTCCTTATCAGAGGAGAGCCCTCCCTCCCCCTCCTTACTGCAGGTGGATGCAGCCTTGTGGGCTGGTGCCATCTTAAAAGATGGGTGAGGAGAGCGAGTGCCACGCTCTTTCAGGTAGCGCTGCATCCCCATTTGGTTTTTAAGTGATCTGGGTGTGCAGAGCTGTTCACCTCCCTTGTCCTTCCTGTTCCTTCTCATTATGTCTGCTGTGAGCAGTGCTGAGAGTCCTCTGTGGGCGCCGTGCTGAGGGAGCTCCAGTCTCAAGCGGCCATCTTGCTCCGCGGTCAGGCTCCGCCCTTCCACTGACATATGTTTTATGCATTTCCCATATGATAGGGAAATTTTTGTTGTCTCTTGAGTTAATTTCAAAGAATTCTACTAGTCTTGATTTTGTCTCTGATCAAAACTACTCCTCTCTAAGCACAGACTCATTCAATCGCCTACTTGGTAGAATATTTAAAGTAGCGTAAACCTACGCATGATCTGATACAGTGATATTGTCAGGTGAGCCACTTGGCCTTGTTTCTATGTCGAAGATATGGTTTTTGGCGCAGTTTTTCCATAAAAACTACTTCTGGACAAACTTTTACGAATACTAGATTGGTGTACCTACTTCCCACTAGTTTCTGCCAGTTATAAGCTGATGGCACTGCTGGTCATCTTCCAATTTCAAAAGGAACTGAGCATGATATGTCTTTCATCTGCTGCACTAGGTTTCCTTGGCTAACGGTGTCTATGGTCCCCAACAGTGCTATTATGATTATCACCTGTTTGGTATCATTGGGTAATCATACATCTGATTCAATGCTATAAAATCCCTGACTTTCTACAAGTGTATTGAGAAGAACTGATGCAGCTGTGAAGGCAAGCAGCAATCGCACCACATATTAGTTTGAATTAGATTTCTCCTTTTTAGAGCGATTTTTGCACAATTTTTGTGTGAAGCAAGAGTCAGTAAAAAAGCAGATTATGAAACTAATAATTTACAATGGTTTACTTCCCATTAGCGTTGTTTACACTCACGCGATGTGGAGTGAAAAAAAAAATTGCAGCCTGTCCTACGTTCTGTGTTTTGATTTTTTTTTTTTTTATTTCCCATGCTTTCCTGTGAAGCCTGCTGTTTGTGGCATGGCAATGCAACAAATATGCGCTGCGATGCAATATGATTTAAAAATTAGAAATTACTATTGACTTTTGCAATAAAAAAAACGCAAATCTTATCACTGGCGACAGCGATGCAATTCAAGATTATTCTAAATAAAGCATCGCTGACACACAAAAATTGTGGAGACAAAGATATGACTTTCTTGGGGTAAAAGTGTGATTGTCCATGTGAAACTTGCCTTATTCACTCTTCTTTTTGTTAATTGACAAAAAATAAACTATTAACACTTCTATTTTTGAATGCATTCTTAGGCCTTAGTCAGACGGGCGTTTTTTCGCCCGATTTTTCGCGCATGCGCATGCGTCCGGCGATTTTTTAAAAACCATTGCTTTGCAATGGTATCGGACACATGAGCACTTTTTATGCGCTCATCCGATAAATTATAGAACAGAAATCGCAGATCGCACCTATCTGCGATCTGCGATTCCTGTTCTCTTCTCTATATGCGCTCAATGGGGCCGGCGGCAGCAGCGCCGACCCCATTGAGAACATATAGAAGACAAGTCATTCTTCTCTGCCACAGCTGTAACAGCTGTGGCAGAGAAGAACGATGTTTGCCCATTGAATTCAATGGAGCCGGGAATACAGCCGGCTCCATTGAAAGCAATGGGCTGCCGGCGTGCGCGGGATGAATTGTTGGAAAGGGGTTAAATATATAAGCCCTTCCCTGCAATTTATCCAGAAAAATGTTAAAATAAAAAAAATATATATACTCACCTACTCCCGGCAGCCGGAGATCCGCACGGCCGGCCTGCAGTGGGTGTGAAGGAGCTGTGACTCAGACTTGCGCCTGATTGGCTCAGCGCTGAGCCAATCAGGGGCAAGTCTGAGTCACAGCTCCTTCACACCCACTGCAAGCCGGCCGTGCGGATCTCCGGCTGCCGGGAGCAGGTGAGTATATATATTTTTTTTATTTTAACACTTTTCTGGATGAATTGCAGGGAAGGGCTTACATATTTAAGCCCTTCCCGACAATTCATCCCACACTCGCCCGCAGCGCATTGCTTTCAATGGAGCCGGCTGTATTGCCGGCTCCATTGAATGCAATGCGCTGGACAACTCTGGCCCGTTTCTAATGAAACGCGGCTAGGAGCAGATTTTCGGGCGATTTTTGGGCCGATTTTTCGGCGACGGTCACGCGATTTGCGCATGCGCATCCGTCATGCGATGCGCAAATCGCGTGAAAAAACGCCCGTGTGACTAAGGCCTGAATATGCAGCATTTTTTCCACACCTAAAACTTTTGCACAGCACGGTACAAGAAAGGCGTGTTTGAAATGCTGGTCTTCATAATTTCCCCTAGTGATTCCAGCAGCAGAATATTGAGTACGGCTCTGGAGTATAGTACAGTCAATAATTCAGGGTCAGGCCAAGATAAATTGGATATTTTTCAAAATGGCTCAACAGCTGAACATATAATTTAAATTTCTACTTTTCTGTTTTGCCTGTAAAATGATCTTTCTATGTTATGTGATCTGCTTTGCAGGTGTAGCTCAGAGTTTTTGTAATGCCGTCTGTATTTCCACTGTAATTATGGCCACATTTGAATAAATGCTAAAACTTTTTGTCACTAAACCTTTGATCAAAAAAAAAACTTGCTGTTATCAGGCTCCTCACACACAGGAGAGATGGCTGATTCTGCAGAGGGTGACAATGATGTCCAGTATCTGGGTTTCCTAGTCCTGGCACTGATTGCTCTCATAGCTGGACTGGTGATACATTCATTTATTATCGGAGTTAATGTCACCGACTGGTGGAAAGGAAGATCAGTGACTCCTGTTGACCACATTGTAACTTCTCTTGGGATTTCACGGATGTGCACTCAGTGTGCTATTACTATATATTTCATTTTGCTTGGGGTCTTCTGGAGAAACCGGGATTCACGTGTAACTTTCACTATCGGTACAGTTTATAGTTTGTTGATTTCTGCCAATATTTGGCTAACATCTCTGCTCTCCATTGTCCTCTGTCTGAAGATCTCCAACTTCCACACCAGACTGTTCCTGTATCTGAGGGGGATGATGGTACACAGGACTGTTTATTTCATTGGAGCTGCAGTACTTCTTTCTGCTGTAAATATTTTGATAATCTTATTGTTGGTTATTACTAAGGTCTCCAGTGGTGAAACATACAATACAACCATCACTGATCTAATGACAAATTGCACTAATATTGATTCTGTATACCCTGTTACAATTGGAGCCTTCTTCCCACTGCTATTCTATTACATCCCCTCAGTTCTCCTCTTCACCTCGTTGTATCATCACACAACAAAGATGAAGATGAGCAGTAATTTATCCATCAATCTGGAGACATATTACTCAGTGATGAAATTTGTGTCCATCACTTTCATCTATAACACTGTATACTTCATGTGCTTTTTTTCTGATATTTTTCTTTACCATGCTTACTGCCAGACCCATGATTGGCTTCTTATTGTCTTGGGATTTCTCCCAGTTCTTCATTCCTCCTACCTGATCTACAGAACAGCTAAACTCAGGAGTCAGATGTCCAAGGTACTTCAGGATGTAACCAATCTCTTATTCCAAAAGAAAGATGCAGAAACCAGAGAGAATATAGAAGTAGTAGTTCTATGAGGTTAATATACAGAATTGGCCATCAATGTGTAACAGGTGGGGATCCGGGACCACTGATAAGCAGAATAATTATATGTATGACCAAAATTGCAGCTCAGTCGATTAACCCCTTCCCGCTCCAGGGCATAAGTTTACGTCCTGGGAGCAGGGTACTTCTCGCAACAGGGCGTAAACTTACGTCCTGGGGATAGCGCGAGATTACATATGATCTTGCGCTATTCTGCAGCAGGAGCCGGCTGTCAATCACAGCCGGCGTCCCGCTGCAACATCGGGGGGGGGGGGGGATCGGAGATGCGCCCTCCGCTGTTAACCCCTTCCCTGCCACCATGTTATCGCGAGAGCCCAGCCTGTCGCCATGGCAACAGGATGCCAGACGCTGGTGTTCTGTATTGCCAATGCCTATGATCGCTGCGATGGGCAGTACTGTGGTCAAAGATTACAAGTTGTGTAAAAAAAAAAAAGATTAAAAAAATGAATTGAAAAAAAAAATGTATAAAAAAGTTAAAAAGAGAACCTTTTTATGCTTTTTCTCATATTAGCATAAAAAAAGGTTAAAAAATTAAAACCCCACATATTTGGTATGGTTGCATCCGTAACGACACGTACAATAATCTGCTCATGCTTTTGAGTGTGCATGGAAAAAATCGTAAAAAAATTTTTTTTTGCATTTTGCCTCCCTAGAAACACAATAAAAGTGAGCAAAAAAGCAGTATGTACCTCAAAATGGTACCAATAAAAACTACAGCTCGTCTCACAAATAATAAGCTCTCACAGAGCTGGAGCTCCGTACATAGAAAAATAAAAAAGTTACAGGACTTTGAATGCAGTGATTTAAAAAAGAAAAGATTTCCAAAAAAAGGGGTTTTATTGCAGAAAAGTGGAAAAACCTAAAAAAAATTAAGAATTTTGGTATCGCTGTAACCATACCAACCCGCAGAAAAACTGGATTGTGTCATTTATGCTGCATGATTAACGCTGTAAAAAAAAAAGAATCTATGGTAGAATTGATGCGTTTTCTCTCCCTGCTATCATAAAAAAAAAATACGTTTTACAATATAGTCAAATGTACCCAAAAGGGGCACTGATAAAAACTACAGTTTGCGACGCAAAAAACAAGCCCATATATGGCTGCGTTGATGGAAAAATAAAAAAGTTATGACTTTTGATAAATTGAGAAGAAAATCTGCCAAAAATCATTGCGTCCTTAAGCCCAAAATAGGCCATGTCATTAAGGGGTTAAAGTGAATGGGGTACGTGGTGCTGAGCTGTAGGCTACTGTGCCGGAATAAACAATGGCAGCCATGGCTGCTTCATTCTGCTCCTTTTAGATGATCCTTGAAGTTGGACTCCCACCAGGGCCATAGGTACCATGGGGCTTGTAAACTTGGTTCTCCGCCACCTTGAAAAGCTAGGGAGCCTCTACAATCATCCTCCCCGGATGATTATTTGGTGATCCTATACAGCCAAAAAGATGTAGATTAGAGGTCATATACTGTATGCATATATAGTGCGTGACTTAGTGGATTTGGTAGTTCAGAATTTAATATTTATAATAATAAATATTTAATCCCTTTGTGAAACACATACAACTATTTACGTCCTAACTGCACATTCCTGGGGAAGTTAGGACATAATTAGCTGTACAAAGCTCATGCTGTGTATGGAGCCGGCTCGGGAGCTGAACTCACTCCTTTTAAGGTGGTATCAGCTGTCTCTGACGAATGACATTGGCTTGTAACCAATATAAAAACTGGAAATGGCAAAATTCGGGGTGCAGTTAAAACATCTTTTATTCCTCTCCAACGATAAATTGGGAGGAGTAAAAGACGCTTTTACTGCACCACAGATGCTGCCATTTCTAGTTTTTATATTGGTATTTCAGTTAGGGTCTCTGTTGGATCAGACCCTCTAGGTGGCTGTGCATAAGCCCGTCCAGCTGAATAACAGATTGAAAATTGTGTTGTTGGCATGTCCCCTTTTGCTACTGGCTTGCAACAGTAATGATCAGAGATAAAGCTTTTTTTTTACTATAAATTCTTTGTATGTAAATTTTGGAATGGATACAGAAAAAAGAGAGACAATTGCTTATCCGGATTGACACCCGGGAAGCACATGGGAAAGAAAAACAAAAAACAATTTCTCTGCAAACATGCAGAACAATATTAGAATAACAAATTAAATATCCAAGTAGGTAAAATAAAGAAAATCAAATGGCATATAAATTTAAATTCTAATAGAAATTATATCTATGCTGAATGTAGTCAGGTAGCGAAAATCCCTTTTTTTTCTTTCCTCCACTTCTTCCCCTCGTCATTCTCCTTACAAGCTGGAGAAAGATACATCGCTAAGGAGCCAATACGTTTCTATTAAATAAATGGTTGTAGATTTTTTTTTAGCATAGCCATTTACTCCAAGTCTCCAGATAACTATTTAAGATTCTCGTCTCGGAGGCATCTAGTTTTTTCACAGCTGCTCATGGTATTCAGCTCATTGTACCACTCTTGAATAACGGGGGGATCTGTGTCTTTCCATTATCTGTGAATTAGTACTTAAGCAGAATTTATAAGGAATGGGAGCAAGTTTATCTTTCCAATGTTGTCAATAGTCGGATTCAGATTTAAAAGAAGTAGTTTTGGGGTGATAGTGAGTTTGGTTCCCAAAATAGAATTAATCCTTGTTGGCAAGTCATACAGAAAGGGATGAAGTAATGGGCAGGAGAACCATACGTGTATATATGTGCCTTTTGTTTTGTGACAGCACCAGCAGAATAGTTTAGATCTATTTTGTTGAGAAGTTCGGGGTGGGGGGGGGGGGGGGTTGTACCATCTCGATATGATCTTGTAGTTTAGTTTCTGAGAACGTGTGGATATTAACCTTGGGTGTGAGTTTTGTAAGATTTGTTTCACTTCCTCTAAAGATAATGATATGTCTAAAACTCTCTCCCAACTCGCTATATAGGAGGGTGTTTCTTTGTTATATACAGTTATCTTCCTCTTAGTGCGATAATCCTTCCACATTAATTTATGAACAAATAAGTCCTAGTTAATATTTAGTATATCTGCCTGGTATAGGGAGATTGAGTACTTAATAATATGAAAGTCTTTGTCGCTAAGATGAGGGATTCCTCGTTGATTTTTAAGCATATTTTGGGAAAGAAATATATTATTTTCATATGACTCCACGGAGCAAGTGGGGGAGATATTGGGGATACTTGATAGAGTATTTTTAATGTGTTTACATTGGTTAGGTGTTAGATTTAAAAAGGGTGTATATCTGCTAATATGTGGAATTAAACAATTTGTTATTGAATTTCTGCTAGATTTTAAGTGATAGGGTTGTTATTGGGTTTACAGTCTCTTTAAGGTTGGATTTGTTGTAAGGGGTTGTCCAGACAAGATGTTGGATTTTGGTCTTTGGAGACTGTAGTTCTAGATCACCCTATAATTTGTCTTTTGGAGAGTGAGTTAGGTCAATTATTCGGTTGAGGTGAACTGCATTTTTATAAGTTTCAAAGTCTGGCAGACCAATACCGCCAAGTTTTCTTTGTTTGATTAGAGTTGTATGTTTTACTCTGGGGCCTCTGTTATGCCAAATAAATTTAATGATCAAGCTTTTCAAGTAATACCTGTAGGAGATAGAAGATTTTCAAGAGGATAACTCTGATTGTGGCTGTTAACCCTTTAAATCTTGGTGCAAGTTCTGACAGTTGCATGTTCCAAGTGGACCTGGCATGATAGGATAGCGGAGGTGCCATCTGTGTGTCATGACAGTCTGGATGCTACTGAAGGCCGTCAGGGATGTCATATATTTCTGGCTTTTTAGATGTGCCTTTAGCACTTCTTTAGTGGGCAGCATGTTAAAACCCAGTATAAAGCAATATCATAGCATTACATTATACCGTCTCAGGGCTCAGTCAGACGGGCGTTTGTTCGCTGCACATGTTACTTGCATTTGCGATTCGCATCTCTTAGAACCAATGCTTTCAATGGCAGAGGTCACATGCCCGATTTTTACCTGCGCACAAAAATGTGCAGTGGTAAATATACGGCAGCAGATTTAAAAACACAAATAACTGCGTCATTCTGGCTTCTTTGGATCTGAAACCCCTGGATGCTGTGACATCCAGGGGTTTCACCTTGAGCTCAATGGGGCTGGAGGCAGCAGTGCCAACCCCATTGAGAACATACAGTGAAGATCGTGATTCTCTGGCACAGCTGTGG
Organism: Eleutherodactylus coqui; assembly: GCF_035609145.1. Lineage (NCBI taxonomy): Eukaryota > Metazoa > Chordata > Amphibia > Anura > Eleutherodactylidae > Eleutherodactylus > Eleutherodactylus coqui. The sequence goes on from NC_089837.1 coordinate 30,857,441, forward strand.
CAGCTGTGGCACAGGAGTTCAATGTTCTTCCATTGCTTTCAATGGGGCTGGCACTTCTGCAGCCCCATGGAAAGCAATGGGCGGCTGGCAAGCCTTGCCTGGATTTTCAGGGAAGGGATTTAAATATAAGCCCTTCCCTGAAAATCATCCCTAAAATGCATTAAAAAAATATATATGCTCAGCTCTCTGCAGCTGCCAGGGAACACAGGCGCATCCAGATGCATCTTCTCCTGCACTGCTATAAAGTGCTTTCAGTAGGCGGGGATTTTAAATCCCTGCCTACTGAAAGGGCTGCCTCTGATTGGCTGAGTGCTGAGTGCTATCCATAGCTGAGTGCTGCCTCTGATTGGTCACAGTGCCAATCAGAGGTAGCCCTTTCAGCAGGTGTGGGGGGGGGGGGGGGCGGCGGGGGGTAGCGGGTGGAGAGAGGGATTTCACACTCCCACCGGCTCCCCTCCACTCCCCCCCTGCCACCCCCCCTGATCCTGCTTAGTCGAGAATGCATTTACTCGAGAAGAGCGATGCTCGCTCAAGTAACTGCCTTATCCGAGTGTGCTCGCTCATCTCTATTGTTTACCATTGCTGTGCATTTGTGTTCTAAGAAGCTAATCATGTATGATTCTACTGTGCCTGTGTGCGCTTGTTTGGCATTTTAGATGTTACATTTTTTATCTTGCATATTCATAATTGTGTTTATATTTTATGGACCAATGGCAATAATTGAATTATAAAAAATAAGAGCTATTGTAATTGAGGCATGTGCCTCTATAAAAACTGTTGCCTGTCAATCAATAAATAGAAAACTTTGATCACATCCAGTTGTGTTGTGGTGAAAGTTATTTCCCGGGCTCGGCTATCCGCTAACTCAATTTGGACCCAGAAGCATACCAAAAAGCATAAAAATGCTAAAAAAAATTAATCTAAAAATCTGTATTGCTATTTTTGTAAAGGTCAACTTATTACCTTAATCCGCATGGTTAACCTTTTAAGTACTCTGGTCTTCTAGACCTAGTTGACACAACAATTTATTACATTAGTGACTTCCAAGAGCCATCGCTTTACATTGAAAGATTAGAAAGATTTACAAGATTTGCTTTTTTTCGGTAGTGCTGCTGTTCTTATAGGGTACAGATAATTCATTGAAAAACTGTATAAATGTTCGGGGGTTTTTGAAAGGGAAAAAAACCTGTGATTCAGTCATTGTTTTATAGGGTTTGTTTTTCTGACAGTCACCGTGCATTATAGAAAACAGATTAACCCCTTAGTGAACAAATCTGTTTGCGCTTTAATGACCAGGCCAAATTTGGGAAATCTGACATGTGTCCCTTTAACCCTTTCCAATCCACTGTCTGATGTCTAAAGACATTATGATTTAAGGCTGTACAACTCCGATGTTGGAAGACATCCGTTGGGGTTCTCTTACTGTATATTGCCAGTCTCTCTACTGTTGGAGCCTAACCAACGTGTCACCTCATGCAGTAGTGGCTTTAGCCAGCAGATAGTGCCATTTTATAATGGCAGAAAAAGAGTAAGGCCTTTAAGAAAACCAGGATACAAATTGGATTGGAAAGGGTTAACATAGAATAACTCCATAATGATTTTGCGTATCAAGGTAATTCTGACAGTTTTTTCGCCACATATTGCACTTCATTTATGTGGTAAAAATAGATCGATAAAATTCATGAATATTTATTAAAAGCACCAAAATTGGGAACATTTTGAAAAAATTATGATTGTAATTTTTTTGGCAATTTTGTTATATTACAGCACACATATGTATGAAGATTTTCACCCCAAAATGGATACATCTGTTTGTCTTGTATTCTGAAACAAACCCATTGTGGTCCTAATCGTATGTCGGTATGCACAACGAGGCCCATGCCAAAAAGAGCAGTCGGTGGCTTTCAGAACAAAACTTTTACTTTGGTGTTTTAGGTCCCATTGCACACTTGTAGAGCCCTTGAGCAGACAAAATAATGGAGAACCCCCACAAATTACCCTATTTTGAAAACTACACCCCCTACAGAATTCATTCAGTGGTGTACTGCGTATTTGACCCAACAGATTTTGAATGAATCTAAGCAAAGTAGAAGAAAAGAATTATGGTTTTCCCTTTTTTTTTTGGTAATTGTGTAATTTTAAAAACATTTTTTTTTGTACAGTGCACATATGAATGAAGACTTGCACCCCAAAATGGATACCCCTGTTCATCCTGTGTTCAGAAACATACCCATTGTAGCTCAAATCTGATTACTGGACACATGGCTAGGCCTGTAATGGAACAAACACCGTTTGGATTTCAGGGCACAACTGAATAAATTCCAGGCCCAATTGCTCACTTGTGCAAAAAATAAATTGACTCTCTAAAAATGCCCCTTTTTGGCATGGCGTAAATCTTATATAAAAGTAACAATGTAAACTGTATGGTATGTCTGAAAATGGGTAATTACGGAGGTCTGCTTGGGCACATGGGGCAATAAAACTGCATATCCCTCCTCCTCTCATGCTTGCTGCAAACCCAACACTTTTTTAGGGGTATTTCTTGACCTCCGTGGCAGGAATGGGGTGTAAAAAATGGTGCTCCCGATGTGGCGGTGTAATGCATTGTAATAAACTAAGTAAAATGCCTATTGCAAATATGTGCTATTTCTACTAACATGCGCTGCCTCTTTAAATGCTGACTAACTCACCCCCCCCCACACACACACACACACACCATCTAACTCAAGATGGAGTCTCCATCCAGGAATGAAACCAAGATAAGGACCTCAGCTCCTCGAGGAAGAGATCCATATAAGGGCAATAACTAATCAGCTACAGTTTCATACTTCATGACATATTAACCAGGCACACTGTCCATAAAACCCAATGCAGCTTGATTAGAATAAGGACGTTTCATTTAGCTGAACAGCAGGTTTCAGTGTGATTCTTCCTTGAATGCACAGTCCTCATACCTAATGATGAATATCTGCCCCCTTCCTGATTAGAAGGTCTAAGGCGTATTAGTAACAATCTATAACAAATGGCGACCCGGATGGGACCACTGAGTTTGGACCTCATGAGCAGCCGCTGGGGACAAAACGACCAGAAAGAAGCAGTTGGAGACTGATCACCTCCTAGAGTACATTAGGTCATATAAAATATCCTATATATATTACCTTATCAGTACATCTGCCTGTGCAGTCAGTTTCTGTTTCTGTGACTTACATGGCTGGTTGGTGGCTACAAAAGACAGGTAATATTTTTGCCCAGTGTCTGATAGCTCCAAATCTGTCATATTGAATATCTGCTGCCTGGTTTTAAGTTATATGTGCGTCGATGGTTGGAAGAAACTTGGAGGATTAAGTGAAACTGCTGTTAGGTCTGCGGACAAATTAGCATGGGTATACTGCTTCAGAGTGACAGAGTGGTGGTGTTCGTCACTAAAGCAGAACGCTGGAATTGTCGCAGTCAAGCTATAGGGCGACCTTAGTAATGAGTATCCTCCACAGTCTCCTATTAATGGTATTGTTTAATGCTATGTTTAGCCCAGTCACACACTTAGGACCTATGTTGGTATAAATGAGGGTGGCGGGGTCTAGTTAAGACTAAGAGAGCAGGATTTGAGGTTAAATTGTTAGAGAGGGTGGGATTGTCTCTGAGAGAAATAGAGGAGAAGGCAATAGTAAGTGGACACAGAATTGAGAGGTGTCTGCGCCACCAGAATCAGCCAGAGGGCTGTGAGAGAACAGAACAGAGAAAGGGTTAAGTGGTTAGGGTTCCACATGGGGAGGCCAAAGGAACGCTAAAGAGAGATGGACACAAGGCAGTCTAAGCCTCAGAAAGGCATTTTAGCATGTGAACTGGTGGCAACAAGGGAGGAGGATGTTACAAGAAAACGAGTAAGGTAATGAAAGTGTGCGGGATTCCCGTACACTGCAGAGGAACAGCAGAAAACCATAAAGGAGAGAAGTTAAAGTAAGATAGTTGCCATTGCAAGATGGCATGTGTTTCATGTGCTTTGAGGTAAAGAATATCTGAGGGCACCGCCCTGGCTGTGTCACGGATGATGTATCTTGATACATGTCTAGTATGTAGTGTTCCTGAACCCGCCCGTGACCATCATCCAGTCAGGCCATGCCCTTGGTGGCCATTTCAGTGCCAGCCATGGCCCATTTTAGCATCTGCGGTAACAGTACCTTCGGCCCCTGCCCAGGCATCATCTTAGCTCCACAGTAGAAATGAGCTGGCTTCTCATCTCCTATCCTATCTCACCTTACCTGAATCCCAATTTTTGCACTCCAATGATGCATGCGTTTTCTGAATTTGGCATAGGAATACTCAAATCCACACCATCCTGGCTGCAAACACCTTTCCCCCAATTATCTGTCCTGCAGTCTGTGTTTAGCACCATCAAGTAGTTTTGTCTAGCATTGCCCACATATGCAGTTGTTGCAGGAAAAATCTTTTCCGCTCAAAATGGGGTAATTGGGGGACAAAGGGAATCATTTGTCCCCTTATGACATGAAGCAAGTTCATGCGGAATCTGTGGACAACTATGTTACAATTAACCACTGTACCGTTTGATCATTGCTGTATGTTATAATAGTTATATGCAGTGCGAGAGTATGATTTGTCACCTATAGATATATACATAGTAACATACTTTGTAAGGCCGAATGAAGACAATGTCCATCTAGTCCAGCCTGTTTATCCTCCTGAGTTGTTGATCCAGAGAAAGGCAAAAATCCCCAAGAGCAGAAGCCAATTAGCCCTTTTGGGGAAAAATTTCTTCCCGACTCCCTAATGGCAATCAGACTAATCAGTGTATCAACCCCTAATAGTTCTTACCTGCCTGTATACCCGGATTAAGAATTAACCTAAGATTTATATCCTGTAATATCCTTCCCCTCTAGAAAGACGTTAAGTACCCTTTTAAACTCCTATGGATTTTGTCATCACCACATCCTCAGGCAGAGTTCCACAGTCTAACTGCTCTTACAGTAAAGAACCCTTTTTTGTGTTGGTGATGAAACCTGCTTTCCTCTAAACGTAGTGGATGCCCTCTCTTTACCGTCGCAGTCCTGGGTATAAACCGATCATGGGAGGGATCCTTGTATTGTCCCCTCATGTATTTATACATAGTTATTTGATCACCCCTTAGCCATCTTTTTTCTAGAGTAAATAATCCCAGTTTTGGTGCCTCTCTGGGATTCCAGTCCTCTCAATCCATGTATTAGTTTAGTTGCCCATCTTTGAACCCCCTCCAGCACTGTAACATCTTTCCTGAGCACCGGTGTCCAGAACTGTACGCAGTATTCCATCTGAGGCCTGACAAGTGCCTTATATAGTGGAAGAATAATGTTCTCGTCCTTCACCCCTATACCTCTTTTAATGCACCCCAAGACTTTATTAGCTTTTGCAGCAGCTGACTGGCATTGGTTACTTCAGTTTAGTCTACAATCCACTAGTACCCCCAGGTCTTTTTCCATCTCACTTTTCCCTAGCTGTACCCCATTTAGTGTATATTGGTGACATCCGTTTCTCTTACCCATGTGCATAACCTTACATTTATCAACACTGAACTTAATTTGCCATTTTTCTGCCCAAGCCCCCAGCTTATTTAGGTCCACTTGTAGCCGTACGTTGTCCTCCGTTGCATTGATTATATTGTATAATTTTGTGTCACCTGCAAATATTGATATTTTGCTGTGCAGCCCCTCTATCAGGTCGTTGATAAATATATTGAACAGAATGGGGCCTAATACTGAACCCTCTTGCACCCCCCTAGCGACCGTGGCTCAATCAGAGTACGAACCATTTATTACCACCCTTCGCTTTCTATCCTTGAGCCAATTCTTTACCCAAATACACACGTTTTCACCCAATCCGAGCTGTCTTATTTTATATATTAGCCTATTATGTGGCACAGTGTCAAATGCTTTAGAGAAGTCCAGATATACGAGATCAATAGACTCTCCCAGGTCCAGCCTAGAGCTAACTTCATCATAGAAGCTGATCAGATTGGTCTGACATGATCGACTCTTCATGAACCCATGCTGGTGAGGAGTTTTCCGTTGTTCTCCTTGAGGTACTCTTCAATGGCGTCTTTCAGAAACCCCTCGAATATTTTTCCCGTTACTGACGTGAGACTTACCGGTCTGTAGTTACCAGGCTCCTTTTTGGTCCCCTTTTTGTAAATTGGAACCACGTTGGCAATGCGCCAATCCAATGGTACAACCCCGGTCTTGATAGTATCCACAAATATTAGATATAGTGGCCTAGCTATCACATCACTTAGTTCCTTTAGTATCCTTGGGTGTATTCCATCTGGGCCTTGCGATTTATCGATTTTAATCTTCTTTAACCGGTTCCGCACTTCCTCCTGCATTAGGTATGAGATTTTTTGAGGGGTTCATTTTTTTCCCCTGCATCTCGTGTGGTATTTCCTTTTCGTTTGTGAATACGCTTGAAAAGAAACTATTTAATGATTTGCCTTCCCTCCATCATCTTCAATGATTTCTCCTGCATTATTTGTTAAAGGGCCAGTGCTCTCGGTACAAATCCTTTTTCTGTTAATATAGTTGAAAAAAAGTTTCGGGTTGTTTTTGCTCTCTTTGACGATCAGTCTTTCTGCCTCCTCCTTAGCAATTTTGATCCTATCTTTGCATATATTTTGTTTTTTTCCCTGTGCGATTTTAGTGCTTCTTCGCTGCCTTCTTGCTTTAGTAGTTTGACCGCTTTCTTTTCTTCATTTATTGCCTTCCTTACCGTCTTGTCGAGCCATAGTGGTTTCCTTTTACTTGAAGATCTTTTATTTTTAAAGGGAATGAACTGCTCACATGAGGTGATTAGGATCCTTCTAAACATTTCCTATTTGTCCTCTGTACTGAAACTTTTGAGGATATTGTCCCAATTAATGTTGCCGATAGTAGTTCTAAGCTGATCAAATTTTGCTTTACTAAAGTTTAGTTTGTTTGTCGCTCCCTGATAAGGTTTCTTATTGAATGACACATGGAAGTTGATTATATTGTGGCCACTGTTCCCCAAGTGCCCCTCAACCTGTACCCCCTTTATTCGGTTCGGGTTGTTAGTAAGTACTAAGTCCAGAGTGGCCCTCTGTCTCGTTGGTTCCCGCACAAGTTGGATAAGGTAATTATCTTTAATTGATCTCAAGAACTTACCACCCCTATGAGATTTGCAGGTTTCGTTTTCCCATATTATATCTGGATAATTAAAGCCCCCCCCTGATAATTACTTCGTTGCGGTTTGACACTTCTATCTGCCTTAGCAGTAAGGTTTCAGTTTCTTCTGTTGCTTTTGGTGGTCTATAGAAAACCCCTATCAGGATTTTGTTTTTTTTTTCTCCCTGTATTTCTACCCACAGAGATTCTACGTGTTCATCTGCTACTCCTATATCTTCCCGTAGTCTCGGCTTTAAGTACAATTTAACATACAGACATACCCGTCCCCCTTTCTGGTTCCCACGGTCTCTTCTGAAGAGATTGTAACCCTGTAAATTCGCCGCCCAATCGCACTTATCATCAAGCCATGTTTCCGTTATTCCGACTATATCATAGTTTTTTATCGGCCATTCTCGCTTCAAGCTCACCCACTTTACCGATCAGACTTCTTGCATTCGTGGTCATACAATTTATACAGTTTTTTTTGTTCCTTAAATTTATTTTGTTGCTATAGGAATAGATAAATAGTTAAATGCTTGATGGTTAATGCAAACCTCTAATCACCCCTCCCCTTCAGAGTTTAGTGAGAGAAGCAAATTTTTGACCTTCGGTGAGTCTGCATGTTTACCAGTAGTTGTGGGCAGCAGCAGCCCCTCCCGTCCCCCTCCTTGACAAGAATGTGAGGCTGACCTTGCAGAATCCTGCATCAGTATTCTTCTTGTGTCAATTGAATATAAACTTGGAATGGCTGGAAAGATGGGAATTTTAAGTACATTCGTGATGTTATCTGTGTAAATGTCAGTTCCGTGATTAGTTTGGCACATGTATATTTGCTAAATCGTGTTACTGTTGTGTATGGGAAAAGCATTACAAACAGTTAAAGGTTGAATGTTAGTGGTAGAGATTGAATGCAAGATGAGAAGAGTTGTAGAATTTCTGTAACTTTTTCTTTGGTCAGATCCAATATTTCAAACAAATCTATATTTGCCAAATCCCCAAATTCAATTGCTATCATCTACATTGTTAATAGAGATGAGCGAACGTACTCGTCCGAGCTTGATATTCGTGCGAATATTACGGTGTTCGGGATGCTCGTTACTCGTAACGAGTACCACGCGGTGTTCCGGTTACTTTCAGTTTCCTCTCTGAGACGTTAGCGCGCTTTTCTGGCCAATTGAAAGACAGGGAAGGCATTACAACTTCCCCCTGTGACGTTCAAGCCCTATACCACCCCCCTGCTGTGAGTGGCTGGGGTGATCAGATGTCACCCGAGTATAAAAGTCGGCCCCTCCCGCGGCTCGGCTCAGATGCCGTGTGAGTTAGTGAGGGAAAGTGCTGTTCTATTGGAGTTGCTGTAGGGAGAGTGTTTGTAGTGAGTGTAGGCTTCAAGAACCCCAACGGTCCTTCTTAGGGCCACATCTACGTGTGTGCAGGCTGCTGTTATCAGTGGAAATTTTTTATTTTTTTTTCTCAAAATCGGCAGTGCAGAGCATTGCACCCGGTATTAGGGACAGAAGTGGTGCTTAGGCAGGGAGAGTGTTAGGAGTGAGTGTAGCCTTCAAGAACCTCAACGGTCCTTTCTAGGGCCAAATTTACTCGTGTGCAGTACTGTGCTGGCTGCTGTTAGCAGTGTTGCATTTTTTTTTTTTCTAAAAATCGTCTGTGCAGAGCATTGCACCCTCCATTGATACTACAGGGACAGAATTGTGTAGGCAGGGCCACAACACAGTTATTGTTCATTGAATATACGCAGTGGGGCATTCCCTTTGCAAAAAAGCGAAAAAATTATATTTGGCCTGCCTGTGTCAGTCCTAAGGTTTCCGTGTACGTGTGTGCTGCGTGGAGAACGTACAAAAATCAGACGCAACCAGCTACGGTTTACTGCAGGCTTGCGCCATTGTCTTTCCTGACTGGCAAATACCTGCTCTGCCAGAGTTAATAACTCTGCTACACTAAAGTTGTGTGACACTTTTTCAGGGCCACACCACAGTTATTAAACGTATTGTTCATTGAATATACGCAGTGGGGCCTTCCCTTTGCAAAAAAGCGAAAAAATTATATTTGACCTGCAGGCTTGAGCCAATTTATTTCCTGCCTGGGAAATCAAATCACTGGTAATACAGCATGCTGAGGGGTAGGGGTAGGCCTAGAGGACGTGGACGCGGCCGAGGATGCGGAGGGCCAAGTGAGGGTGTGGGCACAGGCCGAGCTCCTGATCCAGGTGTGTCGCAGCCGACTGCTGCGCGATTAGGAGAGAGGCACGTTTCTGGCGTCCCCACATTCATCGCCCAATTAATAGGTCCACGCGGGAGACCTTTATTAGAAAATGAGCAGTGTGAGCAGGTCCTGTCCTGGATGGCAGAAAGTGCTTCGAGCAACCTATCGTCCAGCCACAGTTCTGCGCCGTCCACTGCTGCAAATCTCAATCCTCTGTCTGCTGCTCCTCCTTCCTCCCAGCCTCCTCACTCCACTACAATGACACATGCTCAGGAGCGGGAACACTCCCAGGAACTTTTCTCGGGCCCCTGCTCAGATTGGGCAGCAGTGGTTCCTCTACCACCAGAGGAGTTTATCGTCACTGATGCCCAACCATTGGAAAGTTCCCGGGGTCCGGGGGATGAGGCTGGGGACTTCCGGCAACTGTCTCAAGACTTTTCAGTGGGTGAGGAGGACGATGACGATGAGACACAGTTGTCTTGCAGTGAGGTAGTAGTAAGGGCAGTAAGTCCGAGGGAGCAGCGCACAGAGGATTCGGAGGAAGAGCAGCAGGACGATGAGGTGACTGACCCCACCTGGTGTGCAACGCCTACACAGGACAGGTCTTCAGAGGGGGAGGCACGGGCAGCAGCAGGGCGGTGGCCAGGGGTAGAGGCAGGGCCAGACCGAATAATCCACCAAGTGTTTCCCAAAGCGCCCTCTCGCGCCATGCCACCCTGCAGAGGCCGAGGTGCTCTAAGGTCTGGCAGTTTTTCACCGAGACGCCTGACGACCGACGAACAGTGGTGTGCAACCTTTGTCGCGCCAAGATCAGGCAGGGAGCCACCACCAACAGCCTCACCACCACCAGCATGCGCAGACATATGATGGCCAAGCACCCCACAAGGTGGGACGAAGGCCGTTCACCGCCTCCGGTTTGCACCGCTGCCTCTCCCCCTGTGCCCCAACCTGCCACTGAGATCCAACCCCCCTCTCAGGACACAGGCACGACCGTCTCATGGCCTGTAACCACACCCTCACCTCCGCTGTCCTCGGCCCCATCCAGCAATGTCTCGCACCGCACAGTCCAGCCGTCGCTAGCGCAACTGTTGGAGCGCAAGCGCAAGTACGCCGCCACGCACCCGCACGCTCAATCGTTAACCGTCCACATAGCCAAATTTATCAGCCTTGAGATGCTGCCGTATAGGGTTGTGGAAACGGAGTCCTTCAAAGCTATGATGGCGACGGCGGCCCCGCGCTACTCAGTTCCCAGTCGCCACTACTTTTCCCGATGAGCCGTCACAGCCCTGCACGACCACGTCTCCCGCAACATTGTACGCGCCCTCACCAATGCGGTTAGTGGCAAGGTCCACTTAACTACGGACACGTGGACAAGCACAGGCGGGCAGGGCCACTACATCTCCCTGACGGCACATTGGGTGAATTTAGTGGAGGCTGGGACAGAGTCAGAGCCTGGGACCGCTCACGTCCTACCCACCCCCAGAATTGCGGGCCCCAGCTCGGTGGTGGTATGTTCGGCGGTGTATGCTTCCTCCACTAAAGCACCCTCCTCCTCCTCAACCTCTGTCTCGCAATCTAGATGTGTCAGCAGCAGCAGGACGTCGCCAGCAGTCGGTGTCGCGCGGCGTGGCAGCACAGCGGTGGGCAAGCGTCAGCAGGCCGTGCTGAAACTACTCAGCTTAGGAGATAGGAGGCACACGGCCCACGAACTGCTGCAGGGTCTGACAGAGCAGACCGACCGTTGGCTTGCGCCGCTGAGCCTCCAACCGGGCATGGTCGTGTGTGACAACGGCCGTAACCTGGTGGCTGCTCTGCAGCTCGGCAGCCTCACGCACGTGCCATGCCTGGCCCACGTCTTTAATTTGGTGGTTCAGCGCTTTTTGAAAAGCTACCCACGCTTGTCAGACCTGCTCGTAAAGGTGCGCCGGCTCTGCGCACATTTCCGCAAGTCCCACACGGACGCTGCCACCCTGCGCACCCTGCAACATCGCTTTAATCTGCCAGTGCACCGACTGCTGTGCGACGTGCCCACACGGTAGAACTCTACGCTCCACATGTTGGCTAGGCTCTATGAGCAGCGTAGAGCTATAGTGGAATACCAACTCCAACATGGGCGGCGCAGTGGGAGTCAGCCTCCTCAATTCTTTTCAGAAGAGTGGGCCTGGTTGGCAGACATCTGCCAGGTCCTTCGAAACTTTGAGCAGTCTACCCAGGTGGTGAGCGGCGATGCTGCAATCATTAGCGTCACCATTCCTCTGCTATGCATCTTGAGAACTTCCCTGCAAACCATAAAGGCAGCCGCTTTGCGCTCGGAAACAGAGCCGGGGGAAGACAGTATGTCACAGGATAGTCAGAGCACCCTCCTGTCTATATCTCAGCGCGTTCAGGAGGAGGAGGAGGAGGAGCATGAGGAGGATGAGGAGGAGGGGGAAGAGACAGCTTGGCCCACTGCTGACGGTACCCATGCTGCTTGCCTGTCATCATTTCAGCATGTATGGCCTGAGGAGGAGGAGGATCCTGAAAGTGATCTTCCTAGTGCGGACAGCCATGTGTTGCGTACAGGTACCCTGGCACACATAGCTGACTTCATGTTAGGATGCCTTTCTCGTGACCCTCGCATTCAACGCATTCTGGCCACTACGGATTACTGGGTGTACACACTGCTCGACCCACGCTATAAGGAGAACCTTCCCAGTCTCATTCCCGAAGAGGAAAGGGGTTCGAGAGTGTGGCTATACCACAGGACCCTGGCGGACAAGCTGATGGTAAAATTCCCATCCGACAGCGGTAGTGGCAGAAGGCGCAGTTCTGAGGGCCAGGTAGCAGGGGAGGTGCGTAGATCGAGCAGCATGTACAGCCCAGGCAGTGCAACAGTCTTTAAGGGCCTGGCCAGCTTTATGGCTCCCCAGCAAGACTGTGTCACCGCTCCCCAGTCAAGGCTGAGTCGGCGGGAGCACTGTAAAAGGATGGTGAGGGAGTACGTAGCCGATCGCACGACCATCCTCGGTGACGCCTCTGCCCCCTACAACTACTGGGTGTCGAAGCTGGACACGTGGCCTGAACTAGCGCTGTATGCCCTGGAGGTGCTTGCTTGTCCTGCGGCTAGCGTCTTGTCGGAAAGGGTGTTTAGTGCGGCTGGGGGAATCATCACAGATAAGCGTACCCGCCTGTCAACCGACAGTGCCGACAGGCTAACACTCATCAAGATGAACAAAGCCTGGATTTCCCCCGACTTCTCTTCTCCACCAGCGGACAGCAGCGATACCTAAACAATACGTAGGCTGCACCCGCGGATGGAAGCTACGTTCTCTCTCACCATCCAAAACGGGGACATTTCTGCTTCATCAATCTGTGTCTAATACTCCTCCTCCTCCTCCTGCTCCTCCTCCTGAAACCTCACGTAATCACGCTGAACGGGCAATTTTTCTTAGGGCCACAAGGCTCACTCATAATTTTTCTAAACAATTTTTATATGTTTCAATGCTCTTAAAAGCGTTGAAACTTTAACTTGAACCAATTTTTCGTTAAACTGGGCTGCCTCCAGGCCTAGTTACCACTTAAGCCACATTAACCAAAGCGATTAATGGGTTTCACCTGCCCTCTTGGTTGGCCATGGCCAATTTTTTTGATGTACATTAGTACTGTTGATTCAGCAATTTTTGTGGGCCCTCGCCTACAGTGTAATCAAATGAATTTTTAGCCCACCTGCATTACAGCTGACGTTACATCCGCTGTGTTGGGCAATGCAATGGGATATTTTTGTGTATCGCCGGTGGCTTCCGGGCACCCACCCATGCTGTGGGTCCACAGGGAATTATAAATGCATCTGATTCCACTTGTAAAGAACCCCAGTCAGACTGGGGCATGCAGTGTGGGCCGAAGCCCACCTGCATTAAGCACGACATTACTACCTCAGCTGTGTTGGGCAATGCAATGGGATATTTTTGTGTATCGCTGGTGGGTTCCAGGGAGCCACCCATGCTGTCGGTCGACAGGGACTTCACAATAGGGAGTTGTACCTGCCTGTGTCTATGAATTAAAAAGCCCGGTCTGACTGGGGCATGCAGAGACACCTTGACAGAATGAATAGTGTGTGGCACATAGGTTCCCCATTGCTATGCCCACATGTGCAGCTCCTGATGGCGGTGGCACAGGATTCTATTTCTCATTGCTTCTGTACAGCATTGTGGGCTATCGCCCCGCCCCTTTTAAAGAGGGTCGCTGCCTAGCCGTGCCAACCCTCTGCAGTGTGTGCCTGCGGTTCCTCGTCATGGCAGACGCACTTCTAAATAGACATGGGGGTGGTGTGGCATGAGGGAAGCTGAAGGCTGCGCAGGGACACTTTGGTGTGCGTTGTGGGGGTGGGGGGGGGGGGTTGGGCAGCATGTAACCCAGGAGAAGTGGCAGCGGAGTGTCATGCAGGCAGTGATTGTGCTTTGTTGGAGGTAGTGTGGTGCTTAGCAAAGGTATGCCATGCTAATGAGGGCTTTTCAGAAGTAACAGTTTTTGGGAGGGGGGGGGGGCCCACTCTTGCCGCTATTGTGGCTTAATAGTGGGACCTGTGAACTTGAGATGCAGCCCAACATGTAGCCCCTCGCCTGCCCTATCCGTTGCTGTGTCGTTCCCATCACTTTCTTGAATTGCCCAGATTTTCACACAAGGAAACCTTAGCGAGCATCGGCGAAATACAAAAATGCTCTGGTCGCCCATTGACTTCAATGGGGTTAGTTACTCGAAACGAACCCTCGAGCATAGCGATAATTTCGTCCCGAGTAACGAGCACCCGAGCATTTTGGTGCTCGCTCATCTCTAATTGTTAAGTAATCACAACTATCCGTAAAATTACAACATAGTAGCTACATTTTAGATGTTAGAAGTTCCCTGTTTTATCAGGAATGTCAGTCAGAAGTTGAAGCAGGAGAGAGGGGGGGGGGGTGAAACATCACCAATACCCATGCATTCCAAAGACACCAGCGTTTAACATAGCGTATAATAGCTTCGGTAAATAAGGAATATGGAATAATATCTCTACAGTCACTCTGCAAACTTTTTCACACAATTTGCCAAAAGTAGCACTCATTCACAATCCCATCTCAGGGCAATTAAATCATGTACTTTATAGCATTATAACACTCACCTCAATTGTCTGGACATCATGCAAGCAATTCTTTATTCGTCACACAGACACACTCACCCCTTGCCTCTAACTAAGACCTTGAACATGTGGAGGATGATATGGTTCTTAGTATTTATGTGAGAGAGACAGACTTGACCGCATGGATAGATGAAAGTTAATGGCCATGTGTATAATGACCGCTCAGAGTGGGATGTCAATTTCTGCCACATTTTTGGTTTTTTTTCCCATGTCTTTGTATATTTTAGTGTCAGTCTTCCCTCAAACTGTAATCTTATTCAGTCAAAATAATCAGTGATAAACAGTGCCTAAAAAATTCCACAGACTGGATGGCTGGCAATCCCCCCCCCCTCCCCTCCCCCAGCATATTGTGCCACATGCCTCACTCTGTTGCTTGTGTTGTGCCCTCTTGTGTTAGAAATGCTAACTGCAACTGAAGCAAGGTTTTTGCTCTGACTTTGCTTCACTTTTACCTACAGTGCACCCTGCTCATGCCACTCAATGTGCCAGCATTGCAACACCCCCAGTCCAGCTACCCAGCTTCTCCTATCTCTGGAGAAAGGGGAAGTAGGAATAACCACCTGATAGTTTTTTTTTCCTTTCAGCTTGATACACATGACTATGCACTAGCTAATGGCCCAGGAGACAGGAGATTCAGTCATGTTGATCAGTCATTAGAAAACCTTGATTTTGCACTCTTTGTGGATGGATTGAGGTATGCTCAAGAAGGCAGGTTCTATACAGGTTATGTTGTGCTCCCCTTACATGATGTAGTCAAAGCCGAACCTCATGCTCCTGAGAACGGGCCTAACGTCTACACAGTCTCTTGCTATGAGAGTAAGGTCATTCTTGAAAAAAGCAATTAATAATAGAAAAGGTATACCAGCACTGATGGAAGCCCTCTTGCTGCCTGAGAGAGTGGCCTGAAAATGCAACAAAAGGCCACTCATTCCAAGGATGGCACAAAAGAGGCAACCATAAATCACCAGGCTAATCAGGCTGTGAAGACAGCCACACAGAAGCCAAGACTTAATTCTCCAGGGGTTGGGGCGGTACAAGTACCCCCTCAGACGTCACCCCCGATGGATTATGACCTGTTGATTTAGTTACAAAAGCAGGCAACCAAAGGGGAGAAAAAGGAACAATGGGAAGGGCAGAGAGACACCTGGAAATAAATGGATAGTATCCAACAAACTTTGCCTCCCACAGGCCCCTATTCCATCATGGTTCCGGCTACCGACACCACTGAAGAGCAGTAATTATTACACACTTTTGTACTTCAAATCTATGACCAATGTTTTATACTCTAGTGAATCCCATGACACTCTCCCTGAACCTCTAGGACCAAACAGGGAGTTGGTGTGTGTAGCATCTTTTTCCATTAGTGGCATTCTTGAACAAGTGGTGTAAGAGCCTGTTGCTCGACAGGCCTTCCACACCAGCGGAGTCCACCTTTAGATTTCTATTTTCTAAGAGATATAGTCTAATAAAAATGTATCTCCATGCTCACCCAAACAAAGAAAAAATATTAAATCACAAGAGATTTTCTTGCCCCAGTAGGCTAATAGTTTAAGTATATTGCATTAGCACACAGCTGTAGTGGTCACTGATAGCCCAGGAACATCTAAGACCACTTGCCGGAACACAGCCATGGGATATGTTTATTGCCATATGAGACAGCCATAGTATGCAGAGATTGCCTCAACTCCACACTTTGCAATGAGTTAGTAAGATACAGATTACAGGTAGAGAAAAGTTACAAGTTACTTTTTAGAGGGTTCTGCAATATCTCTTGTAGCCAAAATCGCCAAAGCAAGATCCATAAAGGAGGAGGAAAGGAGAGACAGGAAAAAAGTTCTTCCCGGCGACCACTGTCACTCTTCTAAATCCTCCAGGCTGGGTCACCTGCAGAGGAAAATTACCGCCTTTGATATACCCACTGTTCTCCAGAAAACTGACATGGAAAACCTGAAATTAGGCAAAAAATTCAGCGCCCAATAATACGTTTTCCTTGTGTAAGATTAAACAAAGTGAGTAGTTTATTTAGAATAACGTTACAAAGTGAAAGAAAGTAGATAAAGAAATTGGAAATACGGCCGGAACGGAGACCTCGCAGAAGACAGAAAGCAACAGTTTAATTTTCTGTCATGATGGCTATTTAATAACATTTTCTGGCATCATATCCTGCAAAAGTATTGTGCCCACTCCAAAAAGTTAACAAAGAATTTATATTTTTAGCACACAATAAATGCAAGGATATTATGTTGACCATCAAGGTGAACGTGTTGTCTAAAATATAAAGCATGGCAGAATAAATGATGCAGACGGCCGTCTACTAGAGATGAGCGAGCACACTCGTCCGAGCTTGATGCTCGTTCGAGTATTAGGGTGTTCGAGATGCTCGTTACTCGAGACGAGCACCACGCGGCACTCGACTCCATTACATTTCCTTCCCTGAGAAATTTGCGCCCTTTTCTGGCCAATAGAAAGACAAGGAAGGCATTACAACTTCCTCCTGTGATGTTCTAGCCCTATCCCACCCCCCTGCAGTGAGTGGCTGGCGAGATCAAGTGACCCCCGAGTATTTAAATCTGCCCCGCCCGCGGCTCGCCACAGACACACGCTAAGAGAGATGAGGGACAGTGCTGCTGCTGCTGGTTTAGGGAGAGTGTTAGCGTCTACAAGAACCCCAACGGTCCTTCTTAGGGCCACAGCTCACCTAGTGCACTACTGTTGTGGCTGCTGGGAGCAGTTTTGCACTTGTTTTTTTTTTTTTTTTGGTATATCGGGCGTGCAGCCCCATTACAGCTATAGCGTTCTCAGGCTGCAGTCTGTACTAAGTAGTATAGGGGAAGTATTGGTGAGGCAGGGACAGTGGTAGTGTGGAATCCTATCTACCTGTGCATTTAACTCCGTGATTGCTGGGAGTTGTAGTACCTCAGCATTGCACTGCAAGGTCTCAGTTCAGCCTTCAGTGTAATTTTTTGCTGGGGGCAGTTAGCGTTACGTAAGCGCTCTCTGCATCCAAGTGCACATTTAAAAAGCACTAATATTTTTCTCCGCTCTGAGTTACCAGACAGCTGCTGGCGCAGTGTACGGTGCCAGACAGCCATAGAGGGAGAGTCCAATACACGTTCCATTGCCTGCATTATATTGGAAAAAACAAATTTTAAAAAAGGAATCCTTTTGTACGTCTGCTAGTAACCCAGTGCACATTACTGCGTGGCCTGTGGGACTTGAGGTGAATGTCAACTGCATAGTGCACTGCAAGGCCTCAGTTCAGCTTTCAGTGTCATTTTTTGCTGGGGGCAGTTAGTGTAACGTAAGCGCTCTCTGCCTCCAAGTGCACGTTTAAAAAGCACTAATATTTTTCTCCGCTCTGAGTTACCAGACAGCTGCTGGTGCAGTGTACGGTGCCAGACAGCCATAGAGGGAGAGTCCAATACACGTTCCATTGCCTGCATTGCATTGGAAAAAACTAATTTTAAAAAAGGAATCCTTTTGTACGTCTGCTAGTAACTCAGTGCACATTACTGCTTGGCCTGTGGGACTTGAGGTGAATCTCAACTGCATAGTGCACTGCTAGCCCTGCTTGCATCCTTCCTTATAATTTAGCTCAGGCTTCTTTTTGCATTGTATAACCACTGGCAGCCACCAACTGCGTGGCAATAATTCACAAACATTTTTATACCGCTCTGTCTCTGCTCGATTCTTAATCCAGCATGCTGAGGGGTAGGGGTAGGGGCAGAGGACGCGGACGCGGTCGAGGACATGGAGTCCTAAGTGAGGGTGTGGTCATAGGCCGAGTTCCTGGTCCAGGTGAATCGCAGCCGGCTGCTGCGGGAGTAGGAGAGAGGACAGTTTCTGGGGTCCCCAGCTTCAAATCAAAATTTTTGGGTCCACGTCGTAGACCTTTATTAAAAAATGAGCAGTGTGAGCAGGTCCTGTCGTGGATGGCAGAAAGTGCATCCAGCAATCTATCGACCACCCAGTCTTCTACGCTGTCCACTGCTGCAACTCTGAATCCTCTGGCTGCTGCTCCTCCTTCCTCCCAGCCTCCTCACTCCATGAAAATGACACATTCTGAGAAGCAGGCAGACTCCCAGGAACTGTTCTCGGGCCCCTGCCGAGATTGGGCAGCAATGGTTCCTCTCCCACCGGAGGAGTTTGTCGTGACCGATGCCCAACCTTTGGAAAGTTCCCGGGATCCGGGGGATGAGGCTGGGGACTTCCGGCAACTGTCTCAAGAGCTTTCAGTGGGTGAGGAGGACGATGACGATGAGACACAGTTGTCTATCAGTGAGGTAGTACTAAGGGCAGTAAGTCCGAGGGAGGAGCGCACAGAGGATTCGGAGAAAGAGCCACTGGATGATGAGGTGACTGACCCCACCTGATGTGATAAGCCAACTGAGGACAGGTCTTCAGAGGGGGAGGCAATTGCAGCCGCAGGACAGGTTGGAAGAGGCAGTGGGGTGGCCAGGGGTAGAGGCAGGGCACAAGCGAATAATCCACGAGCTGTTTCCCAAAACACCCCCTCGCACCAAGCCACCGTGCAGAGGCCAAGGTGCTCTAAGGTGTGGCATTTTTTCACGGAGACGCCGGACGACCGACGAACAGTGGTGTGCAACCTTTGTCACGCCAAGATCAGCCGGGAAACCACCGCCACCAGCCTCACCACCCCCAGCTTGAGCAGGCATATGATGGCCAAGCACCCCACAAGGTATGACGAAGGCCGTTCACCGCCTCCAGCTTGCGCCACTGCCTCTTCCCCTGGGCCCCAACCTGCCACTGAGATCCAACCCCCCTCTCAGGACACAGGCATGACCATCTCCTGGCCTGGACCCACACCCTCACCTCCGCTGTCCTCGGCCCCATCCAGCAATGTCTCTCAATGCACCGTCCAGCTGTCGCTAAGAGAATCATTAGAGCGCAAGCGCAAATACGCCGCCACGCACCGGCACGTTCAAGCTTTAAATGTCCACATAGCCAAATTAATCAGCCTGGAGATGCTCCCCTACAGGCTGGTGGAAACTGAGGCGTTCAAAAACATGATGGCGGTGGCAGCCCCACGCTACTCAGTCCCCAGTCGCCACTATTTTTCACGGTGTGCCATCCCAGGCCTGCACGACCACGTCTCACGCAACATTGTACGCGCACTCACCAACTCGGTTACTGCCAAGGGCCACTTAACAACGGACACGTGGACAAGCACAGGCGGGCAGGGCCACTATATCTCCCTGACGGCACATTGGGTGAATTTAGTGGAGGCTGGGACCGAGTCAGAGCCTGGGACCGCTCATGTACTACCCACCCCCAGAATTGCGGGCCCCAGATCGGTGCTGGTATCTGCGGCGGTGTATGCCACCTCCACTAAACCTTCCTCCTCCTCCAACGCAACCTCTACCTCGCAATCAAGACTTGTCAGCAGCAGCATGTCGCCAGCAGTGGGTGTCGCGCGGCGCGGCAGCACAGCGGTGGGCAAGCGTCAGCAGGCCACGCTGAAGCTACTCAGCTTAGGAGAGAAGAGGCACATGGCCCACGAACTGTTGCACAGTCTGACAGAGCAGACCGACCGCTGCCTTTCGCCACTGAGCCTCCAACCGGGCATGG
This sequence comes from Eleutherodactylus coqui, assembly GCF_035609145.1. Classification (NCBI taxonomy): domain Eukaryota; kingdom Metazoa; phylum Chordata; class Amphibia; order Anura; family Eleutherodactylidae; genus Eleutherodactylus; species Eleutherodactylus coqui. The sequence goes on from NC_089837.1 coordinate 30,877,565, forward strand.
TCGTGTGTGACAACAGCCGTAACCTGGTGACGGCTCTGCAGCTCGGCAGCCTCACGCACGTGCCATGCCTGGCCCACGTCTTTAATTTGGTGGTTCAGCGGTTTCTGAAAGGCTACCCACACTTGTCAGACCTCCTCGGCAAGGTGCGCCGGGTCAGCACACATTTCCGCAAGTCCAACACGGACGCTGCCACCCTGTGCACCCTGCAACATCGGTTTAATCTGCCCGTGCACCGACTGCTTTGCGACGTGCCCACATGGTGGAACTTTACGCTTCACATGTTGTGCCGGCTATATGAGCAGCGTAGAGCTATAGTGGAATACCAACTCCAACATGGGCGGCGAAGTGGGAGTCAGCCTCCTCAATTCTTTACAGAGGAGTGGGCCTGGATGGCAGATATCTGCCAGGTCCTTGGAAACTTTGAGGAGTCCACCCAGATGGTGAGCGGCGATGCTGCAATCATTAGCGTCACCATTCCCCTGCTATGCCTCTTGAGAAGTTCCCTGCAAAGCATAAAGGCTGATGCTTTGCGGGAGGAAACTGAGGCGGGGGAAGACAGTATGTCGCTGGATAGTCAGAGCACCCTCATGTCTATATCTCAGCGCGTGGAGGAGGAGGAGGAAGAGACAGCTGGGCCCACTGCAGAGGGTGCCCATGCAGCTTGCCTCTCATCCATTCAGCGTGTATGGCCTGAGGAGGAGGAGGATACTCAAAGTGATCTTACTAGTGAGGACAGCCATATGTTGCGTCCAGGTACCCTGGCACACATGGCTGACTTCATGTTAGGCTGCCTTTCTCGTGACCCTCGCGTTAGACGCATTCTGGCCACTACGAATTACTCGGTGTACACACTGTTTGACCCACGGTATAAGGAGAACCTTTCCACTCTCATTCCCGAAGAGGAAAGGGGTTCGAGAGTGATGCAATACCACAGGGCCCTGGTGGACAAACTGATGGTAAACTTCCCATCTGACAGCGCTAGTGGCAGAAGGCGCAGTTCCGAGGGCCACGTAGAAGGGGAGGCGCGGAGATCAGGCAGCATGTTCAGCGCAGGCAGGGGAACACTCTCCAAGGCCTTTGCCAGCTTTATGGCTCCCCAGCAAGACTGTCTCACACCTCCCCAGTCCAGGCTGTGTCGGAGGGAGCACTGTAAGAAGATGGTGAGGGAGTACGCAGCCGATCGTACCACCGTCCTCCGTGACGCCTGTGCTCCGTACAACTACTGGGTGTCAAAGCTGGACACGTGGCCCGAACTCGCGCTATATGCCTCTGGAGGTGTTGGCGTGCCCTGCGGCTAGCGTCTTGTCAGAGAGGGTGTTTAGTGCAGCAGGGGGAATCATCACGGACAAGCGTACCCGCCTGTCAACTGACAGCGCCGACAGGCTTACACTCATAAAGATGAACAAAGCCTGGATTTCCCCAGACTTCTTCTCCAGCAGCGGACAGCAGCGCTACCTAAAGAACTTTGTCAATCTGTGTATGGTATTCGTCCTCCTCCTCCGGCTCCTCCTCCTGAAACCTCTCGTAATCACCGCGAATGGGCAATTTTTCTGTGGGCCAAAAGGCTCATATAACTTTTCTAAATAATATTTATTTGTTTCAATTCTCATTAAAGCATTGAAACTTCCACCTGAACCTATTGTTTGTTAGACTGGGCTGCCTCCCGGCCTAGTTTAAAATTAAGCCACAGTACGCTAAGCGATTTAATGGGTTTCACCTGCCCTCTGGGTTGGGCATGGGCAATTTTTCGGTACACCACTGTGTCTGGGGTTGGCCTACACATTTGCTATAGAAATGTAACTCTGTTCTGCCTACCTATACTTCTGCCACAGTAATGCTAGAGGGGTCTGATTATACTCCAGCAACAGAAATGTTACTTCGGTCTGCCGATACTTCTGCTCCTGAAATGTTACCTTGGTTGGTGTATACTTTTACTACTGTAATTTTACTAATACTGGGCTCTGCCCATAATGCTTCAACGGAAATGTTACTGGGGCAGGTGTATACTGCTATAACAGAAATGTAACTAATAGTGGGCTTTGCCCATACTGCTTCTACGTTACTGTTGCTGGGGCTTGTCTATACTCCTACTACTGAAATCTTACCGATACTACGCTCTCCCTACACTGCTGCCAGGGAAATGTGAATCTGCTGCTTTGTCCATACTGCTTCTACGTTGCTGTTGCTGGGGCCTGACTATACTTCTACTACTGAAATCTTACCAATACTACGCTCTCCCTACACTGCTGACAGGGAAATGTGAATCTGCTGCTTTGTCTCTACTGCTTCTACGTTACTGTTGCTGGGGTCTGTCTATACTGATACTACTGAAATGTTACTGGGGTCTGTGTATACTGCTGCAAATGAAATGTTAGTGGGATCTGTCCTCACTGCTGCCAATGAAATGTTACAGGGGTTTGTGCATACTCTTATCGCTGAAATGTTACTAATTCTCGGCTCTGCCTATACTGCTGCTACTGCAATGTTACAGGGTAGTGTAAACGGAGGCTTCCCAAAGACATGATGGTGGCGAGGCCACGCTACTAGGTTCCACAGGCGCGACAACTTTTCAGCGATGCGGTCACTGGGAAGGTGCATGTAACCACGCACACGGTCACAGGACACGTACTGCCTCAAAAACTTTCCCGTCCTCCTCCTCCAACTATGAAAACATTCTTGGTCGGAGCCCACCTGCATTTAATCTGACGTTAGCTCTGCTGTCCAGGGCACTGCAATGGGATATATTTATGTACCGTTGGTGGCTTCCTGGGACCCACCCATGCTGTCGGTCCACACGGAGTTGTAACTGCATGTGTCTACTTATAAAGAACCCCAGTCGGACTGGGGCATGCAGTGTGGGCCGAAGCCCACCTGCATTACATCTGACGTTACCTCAGCTGTGCTGGGCACTGCAATGGGATATATTTATGTACCGCCGGTGGGTTCCAGGGAGCCACCCATGCTGTGGGTCCACAGGGACTTCACATAGGGGATTTGTACCTGCCTGTGTCTATGTATTAAAAACCCCGGTCAGGTTGGGCATGCAGTGTGGGCCAAAGCCCACCCGCATTTAATCTGACGTTACCTCAGCTGTGCTGGGCACTGCAATGGGATATATTTATGTACCGCCGGTGGCTTCCTGGGACCCACCCATGCTGTCGGTCCACACGGAGTTGTAACTGCATGTGTCTACTTATAAAGAACCCCAGTCTGACTGGGGCATGCAGTGTGGGCCGAAGCCCACCTGCATTACATCTGACGTTACCTCAGCTGTGCTGGGCACTGCAATGGGATATATTTATGTGCTGCCGGTGGGATCCAGGGAGCCACCCATGCTGTCCGTCCACACGGACTTCACATAGGGGATTTGTACCTGCCTGTGTCTATGTATTAAAAACCCCGGTCAGGTTGGGGCATGCAGTGTGGGCCGAAGCCCACCTGCATTTAATCTGACGTTACCTCAGCAGTGCTGGGCACTGCAATGGGATATATTTATGTACCGACAGTGGGTTTCAGGGAGCCACCCATGCTGTGGGTCCACAGGGACTTCACATAGGGGATTTGTACCTACCTGTGTCTATGTATTAAAAACACCGTTCTCGTTGGGCATGCAGTGTGGGCCGAAGCCCACCTGCATTTAATCTGACGTTACCTCAGCTGCGCAGGGCAATGCAATGGGATTGATTTATGTACCGCCGGTGGCTTCCTGGGACCCACCCATGCTGTTGGTCCACACGGAGTTGTAACTGCATGTGTCTACTTATAAAAAACCCCAGTCTGACTGGGGCATGCAGTGTGGGCCGAAGCCTACCTGTATTTAATCAGACGTTAGCTCTGCTGTCCAGGGCACTGCAATGGGATTTATTTATGTACCGCCGGTGGGTTCCAGGGAGCCACCCATGCTGTCGGTCCACACGGACTTCACATTAGTGAGTTGTACCAACCTGTGTCTATGTACTAAAAACCCCGGTCTGACTGGAGAATGCAGTGTGGGCCGAAGCCCACCTGCATTAAATTTGACGTTACCTCAGCTGTGCTGGGCACTGCAATGGGATATTTTTATGTACCGCCGGTGGGTTCCAGGGAGCCACCCATGCTGTCGGTCCACACGGACTTCACATAGGGGATTTGTACCTGCCTGTGTCTATGTATTAAAATCCCCGGTCAGGTTGGGGCATGCAGTGTGGGCCGAAGACCACCTGCATTTAATCTGATGTTACCTCAGCTGTGCTGGGCAATGCAATGGGATTTATTTATGTACCGCTGGTGGCTTCCTGGGACCCTCCCATGCTGTCGGTCCACACAGACTTCACAATAGGTAGTTATACCTGCCTGTGTCTACTTATAAAAAAACCCAGTCTGACTGGGGCATGCAGTGTGGGCCGAAGCCCACCTGCATTTAATCTGACGTTAGCTCTACTATCCGGGGCACTGCATTGGGACAAACTACAGGAGCAATACAGCGCTAATGAGACGTGCACAGCTACGCTAGCATAGGAGTCCGCTGTAGGCCCGCGATTGCTGAGGGTTTGTGCAGAGGCCTATGTCCTTGGTGCAGTGAAAGTCCGCTTCCTGCCTAGGATTGCTGAAGCTGTGGGCTGAGGCCTATGTCATGGGCCTGGTGCAAGTCTGCCATGTTTGGCCACTCAGGTCAATTTTTTGTTCATGTCTTGGGCTTCCTAGGACCCCCCTATACTGTTGGTGCAAACTTAGTGGCATGAGGGCAGCTGAAGGCTGCGCAGGGACACCTTGGTGTGCGCTGTGGACACTGGGTCGTGTGGGGGGGTTGGGCAGCATGTAACCCAGGAGAAGAGGCAGGGATGTGTCCCGCAGGCAGTGCTTGTGCTTAGTTGGAGGTAGTGTGGTGCTTAGCTAAGGTGTGGCTTACTAATGAGGGTTTGTCCGAAGTAAAAATTGTTAGGGGGGGGGCCCACTCTTGCCGCTATTGTGGCTGAATAGTGGGACCTGGGAACCTGAAATGCAGCCCAGCATGTTGCCCCTCGCCTGCCCTATCTGTTTCTGTGTCGTTTCCATCACTTTCTTGGGTTTTGCAGATTTTCACCAATGAAAACCTTAGAGAGCATCGGTGATATACAAAAATGCTCGAGTCGTTCATTGACTTCAATAGGGTTCGTTACTTGAAACGAACCCTCGAGCATCGCGGAAAGTTCGACTCGAGCAACGAGCACCCAAGCATTTTGGTGCTCGCTCATCTCTACCGTCTACATAAAAAAGCCTTTATTATCCATAGATAGATGTATGACCTGATAATGACTTTTTTATGTAGACGGTCGTCTGCATCATTTATCCTGCCATGCTTTATATTTTATACATCTGATTGAAATTTGGGCTAATGGTCCACAACCCTGACATCTGGCTTTGCATTGAATAACGTGATTCATTGCTTCCCCACATGAAGTGGGTTAACTAATTGAGTGCTGCTGGACTTATTTTCTCTAAAAGGTGAACGTGTTCCTCCAACCTAATGTCTTATCAGAGCAGTTTTTTAGCTATTTTAGAGTTTATTCAAATATGGCCATATTTGCAATAGAAATACAGACAACATCACAGAAACTCTGAGCTGGAACAGGTCTACAGCTGCAAAGCAGATCACATAACATAGAAAGATCTTTTTACAACTAAAAAAAAAATGATCAATCAAAATGACATATTCACCTGTTGTGTTAGTTTGTAAACATGTAATTATTTATCTTGTCTCAATCCTGAATTAACCTCTGTATTGCACTCCAGAGCTGCATTCACTGTTGTGCTGGTTGAGTCACTGTGTACATTCAGTGCTCATCATATACTGATCCTGAGTTACATTTGGTATTATACTCCAGAGCTGCACTCACTATTCTGTTGGAGTCACTGTTTACATACATCCTCTATCATACTGCAAAGTTTTTGTTCGGTTTCATTAACGGATTGTCCAGTTGTAAACCGCTGATGGCCTATTTGTAGGACAAGCTGTCAATAATACATTATGTTGACAAAAGTATTGGGACCCCCACCAATCCTTTTCCATCAAGAGAAGGGGATATGCAATTTGTATGTGTAAGCGTTAGGTGTAAGGGAGAGTATTACACAGGTGTATCCCAGTACAAAAGCCATCATAATGCCACCAAATGTAGAGCTGACAGACTTCAAATGGGGTCTGGTGGTGGGAAGTTACCTGAGCAACCAATCAGTACAGGACACCACGGCACTTTTGGACTTTCCAAAAGCCACGGTTGGCCATGCTATTTGGAAATAGAAAAATTTAAGTTGTGGAGTGCAACCAGGGAGACCTTGTAAACCTAAAGAACGTGGACAGCAAAGCCTTGTACGAGCTGTGAAGGCATCAAGCACATTCTTGGCTGAAACCCTCGTTCAGGAGGTCTCACAGGCCAATGAAACATCCATTAGCACCAGAACCATCTGAAGAGAGCCGCATGTGAAGGGTTACCATGGATGAGCAGCTACACTTAAGCACAGCATCACCGCAATGAATCAGCTGATTCTGCCACACATTGCTTTTGTATGGAAGCAGCCACTAAGCCGGGGCATGGGTGAAAAAGCACTAAGAAAGTGTGTGTGTGTGTGTGGGGGGGGGGGGGGGGGGGGTTGGAAGCAGGGTTGCCAACCTGATTTTTTTTCTCTTTTCTTTGCAACTTATCCAGAAATTACAGACAGTTGACATTTTTTACAGACACATTGGAAAACCATAATGAATGATAAAGATTGTAAGTTATACATTTTCTAGATCAGAAACTCATATACACTTATTACCATAATTTACTGTGAGCTGTAAAATGATGAGAATTACAGTCATAACAACTTGTTCAAGTACCAACAGCTTCAAAAAAAATCATGGACACATGCTGCAATCAATAACAACTGCAGCAAGTAAGGAGATGAGGAGGGGGGGGGCTCTTTCTGTCACTCATCAGCACCCTGCAATGCGATCGCCAGGCACCAATGGGTTCCCTAGGCAAGCGAAAGACTGACAATGGCCTCTATGTCTGCCATGTAACTCAGCATGTTTGGCCCCGCCTCCAGCAGAGTCTAATATGCTGCTGTCATAGGCTTAGTAAAATGCACTACATAAACATTCTCATCTTCAAGTCCGTTAAAAAATAGTGTCAAAAAAGTTGAATATGAAGAAAAAATCCAGTTTAATAAAAATTAGTATTCTTCCGTAGAAAAATATTTTAAGTGGAAAAAATGTTTAAAAAAAGCAACAGGTAATAGATGCTACCATGGGCATGGCAACCCAGACAATGAAAATAATACACTGTAAAAATAATTTTAAAATGTAATCCCAGAATTGCCATATTTTTTGTTTGCCTCCCAAAACAAACAATCTAAAAGTCAAAATTGTACGAATGGAAACTACAACTCTTCTCACAAAAAATAAGACCCCCACAGAGCTCTGTTGCCAGAAAAATAAAAATTGTATTAGTATGTGATGATGCAGATTCAATTGTTTCTCTTTAAAAGCATATTTCTATTGTACAAAAGTAGTAAAAAAAACTTTTTTATAGCACTGATCCAGATAGGAGAACTTATTATGTTAAATTTGCCGAAGTGTGAAGATAAAAGAGAGCCCCAAAATAATGGACGAATTTCTAGACATCTCCTACTCCCCCCAAAAATTAATAACATTTATATAACACATTATATGTATCCATGAGTGATGCCATTAAAATATACAACTTGTACGGCAAATAAACAAGTCCTCATATGACTGTCAACAAGTTATACCTCTTGCAATGCAACAATGAAAGTCGCTTGGTCCTTAAAGCCGCTCTCACACCGGACGCTTTTTACTGCGGCTAATTACAATAAAATGCTTCCATTGGTTTAAACTGACCTGTGCTCGAATGCAGCTTTTTAATGTCGCGATTTTCGAACACTGTCTGCTCTTTTTTTTGTGCATTTTTGCATTTTTTAAATTCATCTCATCACCCATCACAATGATGGGTTGCATTGAAAAACGCTGTTGGGGATGACCAGTGGAAGCAGATGAGTTGTAATTTTGTAATGGTACCATTTGCTGATTCATGTGACATGTTGATCACTTTGTATTGCGTTTTTTGTAAGGCGATAAAGAAAAAAAATAGACATTATGGAAAAGTGGGGTTTTGTCATGTTCATTTTTTTTTTACAATTTTTGTAATACTTTTTTTTTTTTATTTGTCCGACAAGCGGACTTGAAAATCATCATATTTTACTATTCTTCTAATACACTACTATTAGAGATTAGAGAACCTACTCGACCACGCCCCTTTTTCGCCCGAGCGCCACGATTTTCGAGTACTTCCGTACTCGGGCGAAAAGATTCGGGGGGCGCCATGGGTGAGTGGGGGGTTGCAGCAGGGAGTGGGGGGGGGAGGGAGAGAGAGGCTCCCCCCTGTTACCCGCTGCTACCCCCTGCTCCGCCATGCCTCCCCCCACCCCCTGGCACCCCTCGAATCTTTTCACCCGAGTACAGAAGTACTCGAAAATCGCGGTGCTCGATCGAGTAATTACTCGAAACGAGTATGCTCGCTCATCTCTAACTACTATACTTCGGTATAGCAGTAAATTATTAAACCTGAGACGCTCAACCAGAAGATGAACCCGATAAGCCATTGTAGCTGGCAGACCCGGAGCTCCCATTCAAGCCTCTAGGTGTCATAGCAAGCCATCTCAGGAATCCAATTGGTGAGCGAGGAAGCCCCCTCCCTCTATTAAAATTTTACATGCCTCAGTCACACTGACCACGGCATGTAAAGCTTTACCTAGAGAGGATTTCTTTGGTCCTGTTGTTTGAGCAGGTTCTAGGCTGTTATCCAACAGCTGAGCACCCACCCTCCCTGGCGTGGGAGACCTGTGCAAGGCTTCTGATGCAGCCACTGTTAAAAGACGGCGCATTAGAGTAAAGTCGCATAACAGCCACTGTCAAAAGACAAATAGGTCTAAAGGGATTAAATTTGGCTTGTATGTATGTGAGCCCTTTTATTCTCATTGTGGAACCCACCATAAAACATTCACTCTGTAATATCTCATGTTCTTTATACGTGTAATTAAAAGCACTGCTGACTATGTTGGAACTTTATAAATATAATTAGCATTATTATTATTCAGTAAGTCTTCCATAATTCATAGTGAACATTGTAAAACCAGAACAAAAAACAATAAAGCTACTTGCACATAACCTTTTAGCCACTTCCACATGGGTGACACAATATTGCCATGAGACAATTGCAGCTATATCGTATTGGTGGTCCGTGCGATATTGCTGCGTTTTTTTGTGGTGATAACGTGATTTTGTGTCGCTACAAAGTCTCACATGGTGCTACAATGGCACACGACTTTGTAGCACCACCTACAAGGATTTTCTAGAAGGGGGGCTTAAAATATATGCCCTATCCAAAAAATAAGCCCTAGCTGCATAAAAAAAACAAAAATCACTTACATCACCTAAGAGGCGCTATCTGGCTAGTAGGATTTTCTACTGTAAAAGTTGCATCACACTGCACAAAAACCGCATTTTTGAGCGATGCAACACATAGGAAGAGTCTATAGGGAAACATGGGCTACCAAATCTCGTGAATTGTGACCCTATAGACCATGCCACGATTTTGCAGTCTCACAATGTCGCAAGCTACAAAACATCTCTTGTGTGGAAGAACCCATAGGAAAGCATGGGCTCTACATACATGCGACTTTTCGCACTGTTGCATTGCGACAAAATCGCCTGTGTGGAAGTGGCCTTTTTCTTATCTGATTGTTGGAATGAAAAATCAGTCCGAAAATCGGACAGAAATAAGAACCATAGATTTGAATGGGTGTTTGCAAATGGCCCTTTTTTTAGTCAGACTAAGAACTTAAACGGATGCGTGTGTTTTTGTCCCGTTATGCAGTCATGAAAATCACAGATGCGTAATTGAAAGAAACAAAATCATTGATTTCAATGGTTTCATTTTCAATCAGAACTCTCGTTCGTTAATACTATGTCATACCCCAATATCCTTTTTATTGCTTTTGGCTTCTGTTGCAAGCCTCAATTCATTATTAGTTTTAGCTTTTCTGACACTTGCCCTTCAGTTTCTGCAGACCGCATTATATTCTTCTTTAGATTTTCCCCCTCTTTCCATTTGATAAACATATTTTGTGTTCTGTGTTCATCCATCCTGGTCTTTTTAAATGCTTCCCATTCTTCCTTCTTTTAGGGATTGCTAATAGAAATGAGCGAGCACCAAAATGCTCGGGTGCTCGTTGCTGGAGTCGAGCTTTCCACGATGCTCGAGAGTTTGTTTCGAGTAACGAACCCCATTAAAGTCAATGGCGACTCGAGCATTTTTGTATATGACCGATGCTCCGCTTAGGTTTTCACTTGTGAAAATCTGGAAGACATATGAAACTCATGGAAACGCCACAGAAATTGATAGGATAGGGGCAACATGCAGGTCTGCATTTCAGGCTCCCAGGTCTCACTATTAAGCCACAATAGCGGCAAGAGTGTGCCCACCACCCTCTAACAATTTTTACTTTGGACAAACCCTCATTAGCAAGGCACACCTTAGCTAAGCACCACACTACCTCCAACCAAGCACAATCACTGCCTGCGGTTCACACTGCTGCCTCTTCTCCAGGGTTACATGCTGCCCACCCCCCCCCCCCCCCCGCACGACCCAGCATCCACAGCGCACACAAAAGTTTCCCTGCGCAGCCTTCAGCTGCCCTAATGCCACATGATCGCTTCATAGCCACACTACCCTCATGTCTATTTATAAGTGCGTCTGCCATGAGGAGGAACCGGAGGCACACACTGCAGAGGGTTGGCAGGGCCAGGTAGCGACCCTCTTTAAAAGGGGGGAGGGGGTGACAGCCCACAATGCAGTTGAGAATCAATGAGAAATTGACGTTCGATCTTCATTCCAATAAAGTGCTAACCTCCGTCAGGAGCTGCAAATGTGGGCATGAGTTACATAGCTATGGGTAATCCATGTGCCCACACAGTATTCATTCTACCTAGGTGTCAGATAGCTCAATCGACACCGCAATGGGAAAGCCATCTGCACTCTGCCCCCTACCCAAGTCAGTCAGTGTCTTTGTGCCAGACAGGTCAAACACCACGATGGGAAGTCTGTGTGCACCAACAGCATAGGTTAGTCCAAGACATGAACAATAAAGAAATTAGAGTGGCCAAACATGGCAGACTTACACTGCACTGACGACATAGGCCTCGGGCCACAGCCTCAGCAATTGTAGGCATGAAGCGGACTTCAATGCTAATACACCTGTGAAGGTCTCATCAAATCACTTACGTTTTCTTTCACCGCTCCAAAGACTGGATTAGCCAGAAAAAAGTTCCACAGGCCCAACCTGGCATAGTTGCAGTTCCCCTGGGACATAGGCCTCGGCCAACAGCTTCAGCAATCGTAGGCATGAAGTGGACTTCGATGCTAGTACACCTGTGAAGGTCTCATTAAATCAATTACATTTTCCTTCACCGTTCCAAAGACTGGATTAGCCAGGAAAAAGTTCCACAGGCCCAACCCGGTGTAGTTACAGTTTCCCCGGGACATAGGCCTCAGCCTACACCCTCAGTAAACGCGGGCATGAAGTGGACTTCGATGCTAGTTCATCTGCGACGGGCTCATTAAATCAGTTACGTTTTCTTTCACCTCTCCAATGACTGCATTAGCCAGGAAAAAGTTCTACAGGCCCAACCTGGCACAGTTGCAGTTCCCCCTGGACATAGGCATGCCTTCGATTGCTGAAGCTCTTGTCCGAGGAAGCAGACTTCGATGCTAGTTCATCTGCGACAGGCTCATGAAATCAGTTACGTTTCTTTCACCGCTCCAATGACTGGATTAGCAGAAAAAAGTTCCACAGGCCCAACCTGGCGTAGTTGGAGTTCCCCTGGGACATAGGCCTCAGCCCACACCCTCAGCAAACGCGGGCATGAAGCGGACTTCGATGCTAGTTCATATGCGACTGGCTCATTAAATCAATTACGTTTTCTTTCACCGCTCCAATGATTGCATTAGCCAGGAAAAAGTTCCACAGGCCCAACCTGGTGCAGTTGCAGTTCCCCCGGGACATAGGCCTCAGCCAACAGCTTCAGCAATCGTAGGCATGAAGCGAACTTCGATGCTAGCACAGCATTGAACGACTCATTGATGCAGTAACGCTCCTCTTCTTAGGCCCAAATCAGATGTGGTAACACAACAGCAAATACATGATGCCCAGTGCTGATCCCCTGACCCCAAGCAGGAGGAGGAGATGGCCTTACATGGCCAAGAAACCATAACCAGGACCCACTGTAGCCTGTGTGGAAAGTATGTGAGCAGGCTCTTGGTACAGCTTGGTTCCAGCAAACACACTGTGGTACCTAAGGTGCCACGAGTTACATAACGATGGGCAATCTAGGTCCCCTCACACTATTCATTCTGTGTTGGTGTCAGATAGCTCAATCGACACCGCAAGGGGAAAGCCATCTGCACTCTGCACCCTACCCAAGTCTGTCAGTGTCTTTGTGCCAGAGTGGTCAAACACTGCGATGGGAAGTCTGTGCTCACCCACAGCATAAGCGAGCAGAAGGAACCAAAAGAAAGTAATAAACATGAAGAAATTACAGTGCCCAAACATGGCAGACTTTCACTCCGCCGACGACATAGGCCACAGCACACACCCTCAGCAAACGCGGGCATAGAGCGGACTCCAATGCTAGTACAGCTGTGAACATCTCATTAATACAGTAACACTCCTCTTCAGTGGCCCAAACGAGTTTCACAGATAACTGTGGTAACACGAGAGAAAATACATATTGGCCTCGACCCACAATTTATGCCCTAGTCAGTGAGTGTTTTTGGGCCAGATAGGTAAAACTCTGCAATGGGAAGTCTGTGTGCACCCATAGTATAAACAGACCTCTGTAACCCATGTGGATGCACATAGACTTGCCATAGCGGAGTTGTACCTGCCTGGCACTTTTGAAAAACCCCAGAATATCTAGGTCATGGCGTGGTGGGCCGCAGCCAACAAGTATTTCCTCTCACGTAACCTCAGCTATCCAGGGCACTGCAATGGGATTTCTTTATGTACCGTCTGTGGGTTCCTGCTAGCTACCCATGCTTCAGGTGCACACAGACTTGCCATAGCGGAGTTGTACCTGCCTGGCACTTTTGAAAAACCCCAGAATGTCTAGGGCATGGCCTGTGGGCCACAGCCAGCGTGTATTTCCTCACACGTAACCACAGCTATCCGGGGCACTGAAATGGGATTTCTTTATGTACCGTCTGTGGGTTCCTGCTAGCCAGCCATGCTGCGGGTGCACACAGACTTCCCATAGAGGTGTTTTACCTGTCTGTCCCCAAAACACTGACAGACTTGGGTAGGGTGCATAGTGCAGATGGTTTACCCCTTGTGTTGTCGATGAGGTATCCGACACCCAAACAGAATGAGTAGTGTGTGGACACATGGAGTCCCCATTGCTATGTCACTTGCAGCACCTTGGGCCACACAAGGTGTTTGTTGTGACAGAGGCTGGCCCAGGGCCCGCTCACATACTTCCCACACCAAGAATTGCTGAATTGTGGAGATGTTTAGAAGTGCTGGGCTGGCAGCTGAGTCCCCTTTATGCCCACGTTTGCAGCTCCTGACGGAGATGGCAAAGGATTGGAATGAAAATGGAACATCAATCTATTATCAATTCTCAACAGCATTGTGGGCTATCGCCCCCCCCCCCTCCCTTTCAAAGAGGGTCGCTGCCTGGCCATGCCAACCCTCTGCAGTGTGTGCCTCCGCTTCCTCCCCATGGCAGACGCACTTATAAATAGACATGAGGGTGGTGTGGCTATGAAGCCAGTGTGTGGCATGAGGACAGCTGAAGGCTGCGCAGGGACAGTTTTGTGTGCGCTGCGGAAACAGGGTCGTGCAGGGGGGTTGGGCAGCATGTAATCCTGGAGAAGAGGCAGCGGTGTGTCCCACAGGCAGTGATTGTGCTTGGTTAGAGGTAGTGTGGTGCTTAGCTAAGGTGTGCCTTGCTAATGAGGGTTTGCCCGAAGTAAAGAGTATTGGGGGGGGGGGCACTCTTGCCGCTATTGTGGCTTAATAGTGAAACCTGCGAACCTGAGATGCAGCCCAGCATGTTGCCCCTCGCCTGCCCTATCTGTATCTGTGTCGTTTCCATCACTTTCGTAGGTTTTGATGATTTGCACAAATGAAAACCTTAGCTAGCATCGGTGATATACAAAAATGCTCGAGTCGCCCATTGACTTCAATGGGGTTCGTTACTCGAAACGAACTCTCGACCATCGCGGAAAGCTTGACTCGAGCAACGAGCACCCGAGCATTTTGGTGCTCACTCATCTCTATTGTAGAACCCTTTTCTAGGTGATTTAGTTGGATCCACATCAAGAGTTTGAGACTTCTTATTTTTGCGTGGTGTTACCAATGACCAGGACTCACATGTGAGAAGAGTGGGTTTGTTCAGGAAGTCTTCAGCTGTGGTTCAGTCAGGGATTTGAATATGGCCTAAATCAAGTTTAGCTAGAACAAACAGAAGATCTTCAGGAGTTCTGATGGTCTAGGTTTTATTGTGTATGGACATCGTCAGTCCAAAAGGGAACATCCATTTGCACACTGTAGTTTTTCCCTCAGAGCTTTAGTAAGGGGTTGGAGCTGTCTTCTTAAGTCAAGGGTCAATATGGATAGATCTGGGAAAATTAGGATCTCTATCATATTCAATCTTTTTAGTCAGCCTGGCTTTGTAAAGAATCTCTTCCTTGACTTTAAAAACATGATATATCTTGGTTTATCTGTGTTGGTTGATCTGGGCCCGAACACCCTGCATGCTCTTTCTAAGCCTAGGTCTTTATTGCCCAAAAGCTTGTTGAAAATGGCAGTCAATGGGACCGAAGCCTGACCTTGCAGAGTGATGGCCTCTTAATTTGAAAGCTCCATCACAGCGACACTGCTACAGGCACCCAGCAGAGGCTATTTTACCCTAACATGAGAAAACTGAACAAGGAAAAGGGAGGAGAACACCTGGGGACTCCTCAACCACCCCGAGGTCAGTCTGATCTTCAGAAGTACCTCAATCCCTCCATGCTCCAGGCAAGATGGTGCCGGCGGCTGCTGCTTCCTCAGTAGCGGAGTGTGAGTTCTCTTCAGACGGGAAGATGGAGAACAAATTTCAAAAAGTTTTATGAGAGAGCTTATATCCAAGGCTATGCGTCCAGTGCTAGCTGATCTGGCAGAGATAAAAGAAGACGTAAAGCACATGGAGAGACGGATGGAGGACTTAGAGGGATCATCTGCTACCATCACTACACACTCTCTAGAGAGTGCATGGGTGCTTAAAGAACAACACCTCCAACTGAATAGAATACTCCTCATGCAAGATGACTGGCAAAAAAGCAACCACCGCAAGAATGTACGCATAAAGGGTATTCCCAAATCTTGGGCAACAGAAGCTCTTTCAAAAGTAACAGATATTTTCTACTCTTGTGGGTGCAGACAGAGCTGCTTCCATGTCAATTGAGCGTATTCACAGAATACTAAGACCACAGCCGGCAGCTTCTGACCAATCTAGAGACATTATATGCAAATTATTGCTTTTCCAGATGCAGTGACTGTCTTAGAAGCTGCCAGAGATTGTAGATATCTTCAATATTGGGGTGCGACAATTCAGCTATTCTAAAATCTGTCCCCCACAACTTTCGTCAAACGTTGACTGTTGTGTCCCCTGTTGGATGCTCTAAAATCAGAACACATTAAATATGCTTGTTTTTTTTCCTTCAGGATAGGTATAACCTACAAATGAAAGAGACTTAACATCCGTTCACCTGAGGATCTTCAGAATTGCTGGCAGTACCTTGATTTAGAGTCTATTGAACTTCCTAATTAGTTGCCCCTTCCTGAGTTTCCTGCTCTTCATCACTTTTCTGCTCCTGATAATTGGCATCTCGCTGGACATTCAAAACAGAAGAAGAAAACCAAAGAAGATGGCGCAACTGGTGACACTTGATTTGTAGGCTAACTTCAAGGTTCTGTCTATAAACACCATGCAGGGCGTCAGGCTGCAGATAGCAGATAAGTGTTTTCGAAAGGTGTAACACAAGTTTCTAATAGCTTAAAGTTTTTACTTAGATGAATTTTGTGTTGTTTTTAATTGGCCTCTTCTCTCACAATCCCTAGAGGCTATTTTTTTCTCTTCCCCTCACACTTGGGGTGCTTGTTTGTGTCTATAGATCATGCTTAGAATGTTTAATTTTCTAGTTCTATTGTTTATCTTTTGCCTTAACTTATATGGATTTCAAGAATTTTTATTGTACTCGTCTGTTTTTTCTCTCCTTGTGTGGAATTGTTGCTCAAATTTTTGTGTTATTTTTATTTACATTCTTTCTTTAAATTGTTTTTTTGAAAAGGTACAACAACAAAATCGTGCTCTTGCAGGAACCATACTTCGAGGGGGATAAGTGCTTGGCCCTGCCGGGAAGGCTTTTTTCACAGAGTTTTTATAATTCCCATCCCTTCTCCGCATCTAAGGGAGTTTCTATTTTATTTCATAAATTCATTAATTTTATTCTTGCAGCTGAATATTCTGTTGAGACGGGGAGGGTTCTCTTTCTAAAAGGCTCAATTAACAACGTAAAATTAACTATCACAAATCTATACGCTCCAAATTCCAACCAAACCGAATGGCTAATCAAGCAGTTTGAAATACTTAAGGAATTTGCTATTGGTGCCATTATTGTTGGTGGTGACTGGAACGTGCCCCTGAATCTGCTGCTGGACTCCCCGAAGGGTAGATACCAGGTCTCGCAGGGGCGTTTGAACAAACTCAACAGAGCTCTCTGCGATTTGGATATAGTGGACACCTGGCATTTGTTAAATCCCTCTAAAAAAGACTATATCTACTTTTCCCAAGTCCACTCTTCTTACCAGAGGCTGGACTGTATATGTGTCACCTCTGTTCTCTTGACGAATGTAGAAAGGGCTAATATTGATGTAATTTCCATCTCAGACCATGTCCCTTTACATGTAGACATTAAGATTAGATGTGATGGCCCCGGGGAATGGAGATGGCGCCTTAATGATTCCCTATTAGACTCTGAAAACAAAATAGCTAAACTTTCCGAACTGATGGTGGAATATTTCCAACTAAATAGCATTGAGGGACCTGAGTTTTCTATGGTCTGGGAAGCCCACAAGGCCTATGTGAGGAGCCTTTTCACTTCACTGGGGTCTAGAACCCAAAAAATAACAACTGCAGGAGATAGACAAACTTCTATCACAGATAGCAAAAATGGAACAATTGTCTAAACTATCCCAAACAAAAACTATTCTAGAGGAGTTGACTTCTTTGAGGCATGAATTGTGCAAAAGAGCTTAAGTGTCTCCTGAAGTCCAGATTCAATAAGAAACATCTTTTTCTAAAACATACAGTCTACGTCCATGGGAATAAAGGGAGCAAATTTCTGCCCACTCTACTTAAAAAAATCTCGCTCTAAAAATGTTATCAACTCCATTAAGGATCATTCAGGTAGATCAATATCCTCATCCCAGGAAATAGCTGGGGACTTTCAACACATTATACACAATTATATAACCTAAGAGATCAATCTGTTGCTGTTGACCATTCCGTATTAACTTTCGGTATGCTCGAAAACTCCCGAAATTGGAAGATGGAGTTGTGCAGTCCTTGCTGGTTCCAGTGATGGATCAGGAGGTTGAAGATTTGATAACCTCTAGTCCCTCAGAAAAAAGCCCGGGACAAAATAGCTTTTCTTCTACCTATTAAAAAGCTTTTTTTGTGTGTGTTTTTATCAGTTTTATAAACAATCAGTTTTTATTAAAGTTCTCATATAAGTAACACATTCATAGAGTTACTCAGGTGTAAAATACAAATATGCCTATTAGTTTACAGTGCAAACCAGAAGTATAACTTTTTGAGTTATTATTGTCTACCCGTTTTGAGTCTTCTTGGCTCTATCAAACCGAGCCATCCGGTCTCACTGTACTTATGAAAAAGTAACGAACGATACAAAACCTTGGGGGGAGAAAAGAAGAAGGGGGAGGGATAGGGAAGATGGCTACGAAGGTAAGAAAGAAAGAAAAGAGCGTGCTCCACGCTGCTGGGTGTTCTGTTGCCATCTCATTCTCGAGGATTCTCTTATAGTATAATATTTGCAGGGTCCATTCCCAGTCATATCCGTGGCCGTGTCCACGTTCGGGGGTTCGTCCTTGTCTTGTATCTAAGAGTCCAAGAGTCCTCTTCATAACTATCTGACTGTTCCAATGGTGGGACCGTAGAATTTATTTACTTAAGGTTTATCGATTTCCCCACCTTAATGGTTGTTATTAACCTTATTTCTATGGATTGGGTTTTAGGCTATCCACTTCCAAGGGGTCCACTTCTGTATAAAACTATCATGTGTATCCATTTTCCAACTACATAGTTCCTCTAGGTTATATAGCATGTCGACTTTCTCCTTCCATTGTGTGAGTGAAGGGGGAGTCTTTTGAAGCCATAGGGAGGGGATTAACGCTTTGGCCATATCTATCAGGGCGGCTACCAATTTGTCTTTGAGTGGGTGAAAATCGTTGGCGGGTCTCCATAGGAATATTTTGTCAGCTGTTAGTTTGAAATCTAGTTTTATGTTTCTCAGCACCTTTTCCACTTCCTTCCAGAACGTGGAGAGTGAAGAACACTCCCACCAGATGTGTCCGACTGCTCTGTCGCATCTCCAACATCTATCATGTGGCGCTAATTTATATGCAAAAAGCCATTGTGGGGTTTTATACCATCTAACTAATAGTTTGTAATGGCTTTCTTGGGTCAGGATACATGGGGACAAACCAAACACCACCTGAAAGATAAGTTTCGTATCCGCCTGGGTGAGGGAAATATCCAGCTCCTTCTCCATGAGCTAAGGAATCCAGGTTTTATAGCTAAGGGAGGGCATATGAATTTCTTGTGGAGTTGAGTGATCAGTTTGTGTTTTGGTGCTCCTTCATGTAGCATTTTTTCGAATGGTGTGCTGGGTCTGGTGGACTTGAATTGTTTACAGAAGGTATCTAAGGTCTTAATAATATGTGCTTTTTGAAAGAAGGAAAAAGATATCTCGGGTCTCAATGTCTGCAGGATATCTTCAGCCTTCCTATGTGCCTGTCTCTGGACATCACCCACCGTTAATCCTAAGAATTTTTCCCAGATGCTTCTGGTTGTAGGGTCCATGGGAATGTCTATTAATTTGTATAAGGTGCGTATGGGGGCTTCCGGAGATGGATCTGGTGCCAAAGAATTCTTCAATTTGTCCCAGGTCTCACAGGGGCCCCTAACCAATGGATTGAATTTGCTTGAATTGTATGCGGTCTTGTTGGGGAACCAGAGATCAAGCAGCAACGTGTCACCGTATGTCTTTGTGGCGAGCTGCTGGAGAAGAGGGTCCCTTGCTGAGCTCACCAGGTCTAGCCAGTAGCAGAGCTGGGTTGCACGGTATATGCTATGTGCACACGGCATATCTATTCCACCCTCCCATCTTCTTTTAATTAATAAGCTATGTGCTAGACGGGGTCTCCTCTGCCTCCACACGTATCCTGAGAACATTGACCGAAGGGTGTTGAAGAAGGTCCTGGGAATGAAGATCGGGAGCATGCAAAATTTATATAGTATAATTGGGAGGACATATGATTTTAAGATATTCTTCCTACCAAACCATGAAATATATGGTAAATCGTATGTGCGAAGTAAATTTTTAATATGAGGAAGGAGTGGCAGGAAGTTTATAGCAAACAGGTCCTCTGTCTTTTTAGTGATCTTCACCCCCAAGTAATCTATTGACGTCTCCCACCATATAAACAGGGACTGTGTTCTTAGTATTTTACTACAGGCGTGGGGAACTGAGATATTTAGGATGGTAGATTTTGAGTAATTGATTTTAAAACTCGAGCACCAAATAAGTCCAAGTACTCTGCTAATTTTGGTACTCCCCTCTCTGGTTCTGACACTATAAACATAATATCGTCAGCAAATGCAGCTAGAGAAAGTGAGTGAGTGAGTGCCAACGATAATTCCCCTTATTTCCGGGTGTTGTCTCACTCCTTGGAGAAAAGGTTCCAGGGCCAAAACAAAGAGAGTTGGGGAGAGCGGACACCCTTGGCTGGTTCCGTTCCATATTTCGAGAGCGGAGGACAGTATGTTGTTGATCCTCAATCTCGGAAATGGGCTATTGTAGAGAGAGAAGATTGCTTTAATAAAAGGCGTAGGGAAGTTAAAGTGGAACAGAACCCTCTTCATATAGAGCCAGTTGATGCGATCAAACGCTTTTTCTGCGTCTGTTCCTATCAAGACTACTGGGACTCTATGAAGTTGTGCGAATCTCGTAGCGTATAATAGTCTGAGGCAATTATCATTCTTTTTCTTTCCTTGATGAAACCCGTTTGTTCTCTGTTAATCAGGAATGGGACTAGGTCCTCCATTCTTTTAGCAAGTAACTTGGCCCAAAGTTTAGTGTCGAGATTTATAAGGGAAATTGGTCTGTAGTTGGTACATAACCCTGGGTCCTTAGCCTCCTTGTGGATAAGGGTAATGAGGGCTTCTTGGGCGTATTTATTTAGGTTTGCACCTTGTAAAAGTGTGTTGAAATATTCCTTAAGTCTCGGAGTTAGCGCAGTTTTGAAGGTCTTATAGTAGGCAGAGGAGAACCCGTCCGATCCTGGACTTTTACCCGGGGGGTATAGAGTCTATCAGCTCTTCAACCTCTTGATCTGTCACCGCGGTTGTTAGGGACTATACAGCATCCTCCCCCAGTTTCGGGAGAGTCAGTTTGCTCAGGAAGAGGTCGATTTTCTCGTTCAATATTTGTTTTTCCTCAGTTCCCAAGTGGTCATTTAAGTTATACCGTTGTGTATAGACACACCGAAAGACTTCGACTATTTCTTGGGAGGAGGAGACCGGCCTCCCTGACTGGTCCTTGATGGAGTTTATAAAGTTTTTGGAGCGGGATTTTTTAAGAAGTGCTGACATTAACTTGCTTCCCTTATTTCCTTGGAGAAAGACTGTTTGTTTCAAAGAAATGTGTTTTTTATTGAATCTAGATTCAAGAAGGCCCTTAAGTTCCCTCCTCTTGGATGTTAATTCTTCCAGGACTATATTTGTTGTGGACAGTTTAGATGTTTGTTCTTATTTTGCATTCTGCGATAATAGACTATCTATTTCCTGTTGTTGCTTTTTTTTTTTGGTCCTGGAACCCAAAGCAATAAGTAGGCCCCGCATGTAAGCCTTATGTGCGTCCCAGATTACTGGAAGTTCAAGATCTGTTTTACAATTTAGTTTGAAATATTCCTCCATCATGTCTAACAATTTATCTTTCTCTTCTTGAGAGTCCAGGAGGGAATCATTGAGGCGCCACCTCCACTCTTTAGGGTCGTTCCTGCGAATTTTGATGTTAACGTGTAAGGGGGCGTGATCTGAGATTGAGATTACATCAATATCGGCCCTTTTCACCTTTGTTAAAAGGCCTGAGGAAATAAATATATAGTCTAATCTCTGATATGATGCATGTGGTGTAGAAAAGTGGGTGTAGTCCCTTATACAAGCGTCCACTACATCCAGATCTTGGAGAGTTTTAATAAGAGTGTTTAATCGCCCCTGTGAGACCTGGGATCTCCCCCTTGAGGAGTCTAGCAGTGGATTAAGAGTTATATTCCAATCCCATCCCACAATGATATGACCTACAGCGAATTCTTTGAGGATTTTAATTTGTTTGGTGATCCATTCAATTTGGTTGGTATTTGGGGCGTATAGGTTGGCTATGGTTAATTTAGTATTATTAATTGTGCCTTTTATGAAAAGAACTCTCTCCATCTCGTCCGAATATTCCGCATTGCAGATGAAACTAATGGATCTGTGCATAAGTATGGAAACTCCCTTGGAAGCGGATAGGGGGTGAGCATTGTGGAAGCTCTGGGTGAATATTTCTCCTGTAAGCGCTAAGCATTTGTTTCCCTTGTAGTGTGTTTCTTGTAAAAATATAATTTTGGTATCATACCTCTTCAATAGTCGGAAGGTGTTGTATCTCTTATGCGGTGAATTGAGGCCCCTGAACGTTAAAGGACGTAAACCGAATTGCATCCGCGGACATTTCCAGGAGACCGAGATGGGCAACAGTGAATGTTGGCTCGAACCTATTGGTAGGTACAGGAGGGAGACAATCTAGAAGTTATGCAAAGTTCAACTCATCTACTTGCAATCGTTTGACTTAACAATAAAATTTGATTATTTTTGTAAAAATCTTAGCGTAGAGTCTAGAGGTTCAAAGAAGGGGAGGACAGGTAGGGCAGGTGAAGAGGGGGGGGGGAGTATTGGTTTGGTCAGGGAGTGTATAGGGAAGGGGAAAGAAAAAAAAACTAATGAAGTACAGGTAAGTAATTAACTCTTTTTAGCTATGCTAAAGTAGTTGACCCTCTTATTGAGGGAGAATGCAGGTGATCTCAACAATAGTTATCGAGAACGTCTGCGAGGGTTGAGGCACGAATTTAACTTATGATGGAAGAAAATACTTAAACTTTCAAGTCCTGATCGGATCGAGACAAACAGGCACCCCATTTGCTCTTGAGTCCCGTAAAGAATATGTCTTCTACCGAGATGTTCAGTAGTATTCTAAAAAGATGAAAACAGACAAAAAAGGAAAGAGAAAAAGAGAAAACAATAACGAACGGCGAATGCTAATTGGGAGTTGCAGTTCACACCTACTCTTCAAAGAGCGGATCGGTAATCAATTTGTTGGTTTTATGTCCCGTTGTAGTTCAGGTCATAAATCAAGTGTCTTCGGTTACGTCCTCCTGTCTGGTCTTCTTTCTCTGTTTGTTTTTAGGCGATTTTGAATAATTCACCACTCACCAATTCTCAGGTGTTGGCAAGTGGGGTAGATTTGGGAGTTCAGGGAGAGGCTGCCAGTTGGGAATTTCTATTGGCTCTAGCTCCAGATGTTGCCAGCAGTTTTGAAGATCTTCTGGTGTACGTATATTGAGCCTTTTTCCTTTATAGGTAATGCCTAAGCCGAAGGGAAACAGCCATGCATATTTGATGTTTCTGGCTTTTAGTATGTCCAATAAGGGGCGTAGAAGTCGGCGCTTGGCCAGCGTTGTAGGAGCTAAATCTTGGAATAATTGGATTGGTACTCCTGTATATTCGAGGTGTCTGCGATTTCTAGCAGCTTCCAAGATGGCTACTGCGTCAGGGAAGGTGAGTAGCTTACATATAATGTCTCTTGGTGGGTCTGCTGCTGGAGGTTGTGGCCTTAGCGCTCTGTGGGCACGCTCAATTAGTATTGAAGCTGCTCTGTCTGGGCCCAAAAGTGAAGAAAAGATTTCCATTATTACCTTTGGAAGTGCCTCTGCTGCCCACGTCTCTGGAATACCTTTTATGCGAACGTTACTGCGGCGGTTGCAGTTTTCGAGATCCTCTTGCATGAGGAGTGTTCTGTTAAGCTGGAGGTGCTGCTCTTTAAGAGCCTGTGCCATTCCCCGTGCATGTGCCCCCATTACCGCAGATGATCTCAGCTAGATCAGCTAATACTGGCCGCATGGTTTGAGAGAGAAGCGCCTTCATGAATCCTTTTGAGATTTGTTCTCCTTTTTCACCCTCCGAGGAGGATTCACCTTCCCGCTCTGTGTCTGCAGCGGCCAGAGCTGCCGGCGCCATCTTGCCTGGAGCGCGGGGGGAGCGGACGCTCCGTTCTTTCAGATATTTCTGTAAATCTGACTGTCCCTGAGCTGGCCGAGGCATCCCCAGGTGCTTTCCTCCCTTTTCCCTGTTCAGTTTCCCCATCTTAGGTTTAGATTGCTGCTGATAGATGCCTGTATTCGTGTCTCAGCGATGGAGCTTGCAGATCAAGCGGCCATCTCTCTCCGCGGTCAGGCTCCGCCCCCTATTATAAAGCTTTTAAGATGACTTTAGCCCCAAGATTGAAGGAGCTTTTTAATGCGTTATTAAAAGGGGGTGCTCTACCTAGGCAATCTCAGGAAGCCCATATTACGCTTATTCATAAGGTAAAAAAAGACCCAGAATTATGTGGCAGTTACAGACCAATTTCCTTGATTAATCTAGATATAAAACTCTGGGCTAAGCTACTTTCTAAAAGATTAGAGGACTTTATAACCCCCTAATTAATAGCAAACAAGCAGGCTTTATTAAAGGAAGGGAAGGGAAGGATAATTGTATCAGATTATTACATGTTATGAGATTTGTACAATCCCACAAGATCCCACTGGTATTGATAGGAGCAGGTGCAGAAAAATCGTTCGACCGCATTGGTTGGCTCTATATGGAGAGGGTCCTAGGTCGCTGTAATTTACCTCCGCCATTTCTTTCAGCAATTTTTTTCCTCTATAGAAACCCCTGTGCGAGACTGAGAGTTAACAACATCCTTTTGACATTCGAAATGGCACTCGTCAGTGTTGTCCGCTTTCACTGACCCTTTTTATCTTACGTTTGGAACCTTTCCTCCAGGGACTGAGACAGCATCCAGAAATAAAGGGACTTACTTTAGGCTCTCGCTTGCTTTCCTGAGCTGCGTTTGCAGACGATATTATGTTTGTGATCTCAGAACTGGAGAAGAGTATCCCGCTTCTGGTCTCGTTTCTGGAGGCCTTTTGTGCTATTTTGGATTTCAAAATAAACTTCTCTAAATCTACTATACTAAATGTTTCTATCGCCATTCCACGCAGTACATTCATAAAATCCTGCTCACCTTTTACCTGGTCTGAAACTTCAAAAGATCACTTAGGCAATGAGATTACGAAAAAAGTGGAAGATCTTTATTCCACTAATTTTCAACCTCTCCTATCATATACTAGGAACTTACTTCAATTGTATGACCTTGCTTACATCTCTTGGTTTGGTAGAAAGAACATTTTAAAATCTTACATTCTCCCAGTGATTCTATACAAACTCCGTATGCTCCCAACCTTTATACCCAAGTCGTTCTTCAAAACTCTCCGTTCATTGTTTTCTGGATTTGTGTGGAGACAGAGGAGACCCTGCTTAGCTTATAGTCTTTTGATAAAAATTAGATGGGAAGGTGGGATAGACATGCCATGTGTTCACAATATCCACCAAGCAGTTCAACTCAGTTACTGGCTAGAACTTGTACGCCCAACAAGAGATCCACTTCTACAATATCTAGCTGTGAACTTGCATGGTGATACTTTATTGGAGAATCTGTGCTGCCCTTCCAGGAGTTCATACAGTTCTAAAAAATGTAGCCTCTTGGTAAGGGGCCCATGTGAGACCTGGGAAAAGTTGAGGAGCTCCTTGGCTTCAAAACCATCCTCGATAGCTCCAATGAGCATCTTATGTAAACTATCAGGTATTCCCATGGATCTCTCGGTTAGAAACATTTGGAGAAGATTCTCTAGATTAAAATTAGGGGACATTCAGGCAGTAGCCCATAAGGAAGCTGCCAACATTCTACGGGCATTACAACCTCAAATGTCCCTCTCCTTTTTGCAGAAGGCTCAAGATGTTGGAGGACTTTTTAAGATAACATAAGTCCACCAGTCCAGCTACTTTATTTGAAAAACTGGTACATGAAGGATTTTCCAGACATGAATAGAGATGAGTTAGCACCAAAATGTTCGGGTGCTCGTTGCTCGAGTCGAACTTTTCGTAATGCTCGAGAGCTCGTTTCGAGTAACGAACCCCATTGAAGTCAATGAGCAACTCGAGCATTTAGGTATGGGACCGATGCTCCGCATAGCTGAAGACTTGTGAAACACCAGAGAACATCAGAAAGTCATGGAAACACCACAGAAACATATAGGGAAGAGCAGAGGCAGCATGCATGGCTGCATCTGAGGCTCCCAGGTCCCACTATTAAGCCAAAAAGGGGGCAAGAGTCTGGCAGTCACCCCCCTAACAATTTACTTGGGACAAACCCTTCTTAGCAAGGCACCCGCGCTGGCACAATTGACAATTGCTGTCCAACCCCCCGCACGACCTTGCGTTCACAGCGCACACAAAATTTTCCGTGCGCAGTTTTTAGCTTGCCTCATGCCACATGCTCGCTTCATAGCCACACCACCCTAGTGTCTATTTATAAGTGCGTACTGGATGAGGAGGAACTGGAGGCACACACTGCAGAGGGTTGGCAGGGCCATGCAGCGATAGCCCACAATGCTGTTGAGAATTGATGATTAATTGACGTACGGTCATTATTCAAATCCCATGCTACCTCCGTCACAAAATTGTCAGGAGCCACAAACGTGGGCATAAAGGGGACTCAGGTGCCAGCACTTCTACACATCTCCACAATGCAGCAGCACATACTAACACCAAAGATTGGTTTGAAGCAGGAGGTGTCGCAAAAGTTACCACCACAGGTATACAGTGACCCTGTGAAAGTCTCATGAAATCACTAACGCTTCCTGTGAATGCTCCAATCCTGTATCTCGGATAACTGTGGTAATTTGTAGCACGAGAGATAATACATGCCGACCAACATAGATCCCCAGACCCCAAGCAAGAGGAGAAGTGGCATAATAAGCCCAAGAACCCATGACCGAGGTAGGACCCGCAATACTCTGTGTGGGAAGCACGTGAGTGGGCCCTGGGTCAGGCTCGGTCCGAGCCTCAACCTTGTGTGACCCAAGGTGACCTGAGTTACATAGCAATGGGTAATCCAAGTGTCCCCACACTTGTCACCGAAAGGACCAAAAATAATAAAACTTAGCTTTTATTGATTTTTAAATAATAAAAAGGCGTCCTTATATTTTCTCATATGTGCTAGAAGTCACACAATAATTAAAAACAGTAGGGCTTAGATATATAGATGAACACTGCTCTGTCCCAACAATCTAGGTGCATTAGCCGGGAATCGAACCCGGGCCTCCCGCGTGGCAGGCAAGAATTCTACCACTTCTACCACTTTTGTATTCCCTGATGTCTTTTTCTATCCAGGGTTACTCAGATTTCTATTTGTCAATGACTTGCACCACCAGATGTTTATTAAAGTGTGGTGAAGCACTCACTGTCAGTGACCTTGAACACTTTTAGTTCTCTATCACAGGGTAGGCCTGATGTCCTCTGATTAGTCACGGTACAGTGATGTCTGTTAATTTACAGTCAGTAATATTGTACCTGACACACATTTACTAGTACTGTCGTCCCATTTATAACAGTTGCTCATTAATATTGCTTGGGTCGTATTTGTTCTTATTATTTCTAGAACAATATCGCGGTGATTGATTTATATAGAAATCACCCCGATATGTCACCATTAGGTGTTAAGTCCGGAGTATGTTTTTGTATAACGCAGACCCAAGCTTATATTGGCTTGATACTCTATGGTATTCCCTTATGCCTATGACTGATCGCATGAGCCATTCATTTCTTATGGCTCATGTGATTATATACCAAGGTTAATTGCAACCAGACGACAGTTTCAGTGATTATCAAGGATAGAGATAAGTTGTTCCAAATAATAATGTGTTTTCAATATGTTCTCTCTCCTACTTATACATAGGCTCTATTCCGGAGAGATGATGCTCCCACTTGTATAAGTGATTATTACAGGTAGAACGTATATAAGATGAATAAAGACAGTGGCTGCATTAAATGGAACAGCTGCAGTATTCATCTATGAGCTACTCATCCTTCAGGATTTAAATAGCTGCAATAAAATGCTCTGTCCCAACAATCTAGGTGCATTGGCCGGGAATCGAACCCGGGCCTCCCGCGTGGCAGGTGAGAATTCTACCGCTTCTACCACTTTTGTATTCCCTGATGTCTTTTTCTATCCAGGGTTACTCAGATTTCTATTTGTCAATATGTTCTCTCTCCTACTTATACATAGGCTCTATTCCGGAGAGATGATGCTCCCACTTGTATAAGTGATTATTACAGGTAAAACATATATAAGATGAATAAAGACAGTGGCTGCATTAAATGGAACAGCTGCAGTATTCATCTATGAGCTACTCATCCTTCAGGATTTAAATAGCTGCAATAAAATGCACATAGATAGTTTGGTGGTAGCCCAGAATGAATTCTAGGCTATCACCTATATCCAATGCCCTTTTGGATAAATCTCTGTCTCTGTATATGCAGTCTGTTGTGATGCACCAACAGCTGCTGACTAGAGTAATAATGATAGACTCTGTCTGTTATAGTTGTAGTTGTATATGTCTACGTGGGTTGCATTATGATGAACATACAACCCCCACATAGATTAGTTCTTATGGAGAGAATCGGCCCATGGAACCTATCCCTCCCTCTCCATCTACGCGTTTCCACAACCTTGGAGATGGTTGCTTCCTCAGCTATTTAAATCCTGAAGGATGAGTAGCTCATAGATGAATACTGCAGCTGTTCCATTTAATGCAGCCACTGTCTTTATTCATCTTATATATGTTTTACCTGTAATAATCACTTATACAAGTGGGAGCATCATCTCTCCGGAATAGAGCCTATGTATAAGTAGGAGAGAGAACATATTGACAAATAGAAATCTGAGTAACCCTGGATAGAAAAAGACATCAGGGAATACAAAAGTGGTAGAAGCGGTAGAATTCTCACCTGCCACGCGGGAGGCCCGGGTTCGATTCCCGGCCAATGCACCTAGATTGTTGGGACAGAGCATTTTATTGCAGCTATTTAAATCCTGAAGGATGAGTAGCTCATAGATGAATACTGCAGCTGTTCCATTTAATGCAGCCACTGTCTTTATTCATCTTATATACGTTCTACCTGTAATAATCACTTATACAAGTGGGAGCATCATCTCTCCGGAATAGAGCCTATGTATAAGTAGGAGAGAGAACATATTGAAAACACATTATTATTTGGAACAACTTATCTCTATCCTTGATAATCACTGAAACTGTCGTCTGGTTGCAATTAACCTTGGTATATAATCACATGAGCCATAAGAAATGAATGGCTCATGCGATCAGTCATAGGCATAAGGGAATACCATAGAGTATCAAGCCAATATAAGCTTGGGTCTGCGTTATACAAAAACATACTCCGGACTTAACACCTAATGGTGACATATCGGGGTGATTTCTATATAAATCAATCACCGCGATATTGTTCTAGAAATAATA
Organism: Eleutherodactylus coqui; assembly: GCF_035609145.1. Classification (NCBI taxonomy): domain Eukaryota; kingdom Metazoa; phylum Chordata; class Amphibia; order Anura; family Eleutherodactylidae; genus Eleutherodactylus; species Eleutherodactylus coqui. Next base: position 30,906,656 of record NC_089837.1, read on the forward strand.
AGAACAAATACGACCCAAGCAATATTAATGAGCAACTGTTATAAATGGGACGACAGTACTAGTAAATGTGTGTCAGGTACAATATTACTGACTGTAAATTAACAGACATCACTGTACCGTGACTAATCAGAGGACATCAGGCCTACCCTGTGATAGAGAACTAAAAGTGTTCAAGGTCACTGACAGTGAGTGCTTCACCACACTTTAATAAACATCTGGTGGTGCAAGTCATTGACAAATAGAAATCTGAGTAACCCTGGATAGAAAAAGACATCAGGGAATACAAAAGTGGTAGAAGTGGTAGAATTCTTGCCTGCCACGCGGGAGGCCCGGGTTCGATTCCCGGCTAATGCACCTAGATTGTTGGGACAGAGCAGTGTTCATCTATATATCTAAGCCCTACTGTTTTTAATTATTGTGTGACTTCTAGCACATATGAGAAAATATAAGGACGCCTTTTTATTATTTAAAAATCAATAAAAGCTAAGTTTTATTATTTTTGGTCCTTTCGGTGACAAGTTTCATTAAAGTTGAAAAAGGATTTCATTGCTACGGTGACAAGTGTCCCCACACAATTCATTCTGTGTAGGTGTCAGATAGCTGAACAACACAATAGGAAAGCCATCTGCACTCTGCACCCTACCCAAATCAGTCAGTGTATTTGTGCCAGACAGGTAAAACAGCGCTATGAAAAGTCTTTGTGCACCCACAGCACAGGCAAATCAAAGAAACCCATGGAAAGTATTAAACATTAAGCAATTACAGTGCCCAAACATGGCCGACTTTCACTCCGACGAGGACCTCAGCCTCTGCACACACCCTCAGCATTCATTGGCATAAAGCGGACTCCGATGCTAGTACAGCTGTGAACGTCTCATTAAATCAGTTATGGTTGCTTTTATCGCTCAAAAGACTGGATGAACCAGGAGGAAGTTCCACGGGCCAAATCTGGATAGAGAATGCTTTTTTTCTCCGGTTGCAGCGAAAAGAATGATTGGGTCCCGCTGCTCTCTGCCGGTGGAGATGAGAAGTGTGGGGAAATCCAGCCTTTGTTCATCTTTATGAGTGTAAGCATGTCGGCACTAGCAGTTGACAGGCAGCTACGCTTATCCGTGATGATTCCCCCAGCTGCACTAAACACCCTCTCTGACAAGATGCTAGCAGCAGGGCAGGCCAGAACCTCCAGGGAATACAGCGCAAGTTCGTGCCACATATCCAGCTTTGACACCCGATAGTTGTAGGGTGCAGAGGCATCACGGAGGATGGTGGTAGGACCGGCTACATACTCCCTCACCATCTTTTTACAGTGCTCCCTCCAACTTAGCCTTGACTGGGGAGTGGTGACACAGTCTTGCTGGAGAGCCATAAAGCTAGCAAAGGCCTTGGAGAGTGTTCTCCTGCCTGCGCTGGACATGCTGCCTGATTCCCGCGCCTCCCCTGCTACTTGGCCCTCGGAACTGCGTCTTCTGCCACTAGAGCTGTCAGATGGGAAGTTTTGCATCACTTTTTCCACCAGGGCCCTGTGGTCTTGCATGACTTTCGTACCCCTTCCTCTTCGTGAATAAGAGTGGAAAGGTTCTCCTTATACCGTGGTTCGAGAAGGGTGTACACCCAGTAATCCGTGTTGGCCAGAATGCATCAACGGAGGGTCACGAGAAAGGCAGCCTAACAGGAAGTCAGCCATGTGTGTCAGAGTCCCAGTATGCAACACATCGCTGTCGTCACTAGGAAGATGACTTTCAGGATCCTCCTCCATAGCCCATACACACTGAACAGATGAGAGGCATGCACATGGGTACCCTCTGCAGAGTGCCCAGCTGTCTCTTCTCCCTCCTCCTCCTCCAAAACGCGCTGAGATATAGGCATGAGGGTGGTCTGGCTATCAAGCGATGTGTACCAAGGAACCAGTACGCAACACATCGCTGTCCTCACTAGGAAGATGACTTTCAGGATCCTCCTCCTCTACAGCCCAAACATGCTGAACAGATGAGAGGCATGCATGGGTACCCTCTGCAGTGTGGCCAGCTGTCTCTTCCCCCTCCTGCTCCTCCCCCTCCTCCTCCTCCTGCAAAACGCGCTGAGATATAGACATGACGGTGGTCTGGCTATCAAGCAAAATACTATCACCCCCGTCTTCTATTCCAACCGCAAAACGTGGGCCTTTATGCTTTGCAGTGAAATTCTCAGCAGGCAAAGCAGCAGGATGGTAATGCTAATAATTGCCGCATCGCCGCTCACAATCTGGGTAGACTCCTCAAAGTTTCCGAGGACCTGGCAGATATCAGCCATCCATGCCCACTCCTCAGTAAAGATTTGCCTAGGCTGACTACCACTCTGCCGCCCATGTTGTAGCTGGTATTCCACTATTGCTCTACGCTGCTCGTACAGACTGGTCAACATGTGCAGCGTAGAATTACAGCGTGTGAGCACATCGCACAGCAGTCGGTACTCTGGCAGCTAAATCCGATGTTGCAGGGTCCTATGGTTGGCAGTGTCCGTGGTGAACTTGCGGAAATGTGCGCAGACGCGGCACACCTTGCCGAGCAGGTCAGACAAGTGGGGGTAGTCGTTCAGAGACAGCTGAACCACCAGATTGAAGACGTGCGCCAGGCATGGCACGTATGTGGGGCTGCCGAGCTGCCGAACCGCCACCAGGATTACGGCTGTTGTCACAAACGACCATGCCCGGTTAGAGGCTCAGCCAGAGGTTGGTCTGCTCTGTCAGACCCTGCAACAGCTCGGGGGCCATGTGCCTCTTGTCACCTAAGCTGAGTAGTTTCAGCACGGCTTGCTGATGCTTGCCCACCGCTGTGCTGCCGCACCGCGCGATACCGGCTGCTGGCGACATGCTCACATTTCTTAATTGAGAGGTAGAGGTGGCAGAGGAGGGTGAGGGTTTGGAGGTGGTGGCATAAAACACTGCTGATACCAGCACCGAGGTAGGCCACTATTCTGGGTGTGGGTAGGACGTGAGCGGTCCAAGGCTCTGACTCGGTCCCAGTCTCCACCAAATTCACCCAATGTGCCATCAGGGAGATATAGTGGCCCTGCCCACCAGTACTTGTCCACGTGTCCGGGGTTAAGGGGACCATCCCAGTAACTGCGTTGGTGAGGGCACGATTTATGTTGCGGGAGACGTGCTGGTGTAGGGCTGAGACGGCACACCGGGAAAAATAGTGGCGACTGGGGACCGAGTAGCGTGGTACCGCCGCCGCCATCATCCTTTCGAAAGCCTCCGTTTCCACAAGTCTGTACGGCAGCATCTCCACGCTGATTAATTCGGCAATGTGCACGTTTAAAGCTTGAGCGTGCAGGTGCGTCGCGGCTTATTTGCGCTTTCGCTCCAACGCTTGTGTTAGCGATAGCTGAACGCTGCGCTGAAAGACATTGCTGGATGGAGTGGAGGACGGTGGAAGTGAGGGTGTGGGTGCAGGCCTGGAGGCACTCGTGCCTGTATCCTGGGAGGGGGATTGGATCTGTGTGGCAGGTTGTGGCACAGGGGAAGAGGCAGTGGTGTGTCCCGGAGGTGGTGAATGGCCTTCGTCCTACCTTGTGGGGTGCTTGGCCATCATATGCCTGCGCATGCTGGTGGTGGTGAGGCTGGTAGTGGTGGCTACCCGGCTGATCTTGGTGCAACACAGGTAGCACATCACTGTTCGCTGGTCATATGCGTGCTCATTAAAAACATCCACACCTTTGGACACCTAGCCCTCTGCACGGAGGCTTGGCGCGAGGGGGTGCTTTGGGAAACAGTTGGGGGATTCTTCGTTCTGGCCCTGCTTCTACCCCTGGCCACTCCACTGCCTCTTCCAAGCTGTTCTGCTGCTGCACTTGCCTGCCCCTCTGAAGCCCTGTCCTCAGTAAGCTTAGCAAACCAGGTGGGGTCAGTCACCTCAACGTCCAGCTGTTCTTCCTCCGCATCCTCTATGCGCTCCTCCCTCGGACTTACTGCCCTTACTACTGCCTTCCTGACAGACAACTGTGTCTCATGATCATCCTCACCCACGAAAAGCTCTTGAGACAGTTGCCGGAAGTCCCCAGCCTCATCACCCAAGCTGCAGGAAATTTCCAAATGTTGGGCATCGGTCACAACAAACTTCTCAGGTGAGAGAGGAACCATTTTTTCCCACTTATGGCAGGGACCCGAGAACATTTCCTGGGATTCTGCCTGATCATCAGAATATGTCATTTTCATGGAGTGAGGAGGCTGCAAGGAAGGAGGAGCAGTAGCCAGAGGATTCAGTTGCAGTCCCTAGACCGGGAAGAGTGGACTGCGTAGAAGACTGGGTGGTCGATACATTGCTGGAGGCATTTTCTGCCATCCTCACAGGACTTGCTCACACTGCTGTTTGCAATAAAGGTCCACCACGCGGACCTGTAAATTGTGATATGAAGCTGGGGACCCGAGAAACTTGCCTCTCTCCTAGTTCCCCAGCAGCAGGCTGTGATTCACCACAACCATGAACTCGGCCTGTGCCCACACCCTCACTTGGACGTCCGCGTCCACGTTCTCGACCCTCACCCCTACTCCTCATCATGGCGGATTAAGAATAGAGCAGGGCCCGAATAAATTACCCCACTGTACAGCACTGACAACTGTGGCTTAATTCACTGCACACAGAGACTTGTAGATAGTGGAGGCTCTATGCTGTGGCTTGAAAAAAGTAACCCGCTGTCTTGCGCTGATACCTAGGGGTAATTTAACGCTCGCAGAGACTTGTAGATTATAGAGGCTGTATGCAGTGGGAGAAGACTCTAAAGCCAGTGGATAGTGCTGGTAACTGCGGCTATCTCAACGCCACCAGGGAAAGGGTATTGTGAGACGCTCTGCACAGTGGCAGAGCTGAAATACTTTGCAGTGGCCCAGGAAATATTACAGTACTGTTTAGCGGTGAGACCTTTGTCTAATGCACTGCAGACACAGAACGGTATAAATGAAGTCGTTCGCAGTAGGCTAGGCAATGTTAGAGAGCTATTTCATGGTGAGAGCCGTATTGTACGACACTGCAGCCTGAGAACACTATTACTGACAGGCTGGGAACAGGCCTAGGTCCTAGATGCGTAATACAAAAATGGATGCACTACAACTCCCAGCAAGCCACAACTATAATGCACTCTGTCAGATGTAGCCCTAAAAAGGAGCTTCTGGGTTTTTGCACAGAGGATCAGGAGTGTGTGTATATATATATATTGTGAGACAGTGACTGACTAAGTGCTGGAGGGTGGATACATGCCACCGAGCGGCCTGGGCTCGGTGGAGGAAGCCAGCATTTCTGTGTCAGTAACGCTATGTTACTGACACGTTGTAGTTTGGTAAGTGGCTCCAAGCCGCATAGTTCGGGCCGGCTTTTCCTGGAGTGGTCAAAGCGAAGGGTGGGATGGCCACTCCCACGTACCAGGTGAGGCTGGTACCAGGCCTTATAAAGCCTGGGCCTGCAGGACAGAGAGAAAAAAAAGCACCTGGCTGAGAGCCAGAGAGAGCGTCTGGCTGAGAGCCAGAGAGAGCGTCTGGCTGAGAGCCAGAGAGAGGGCTCTGTGGAGCAAGGAGCCCGGCTAGCCCAGCGTGTGGGCTGAGAGAGCCAAAAGGCGAGGTTGACAGGGTGACGCCCCTAACCTCAACAACCAGGAGGGTGTGGTGAGACCTCCACAGGTCTGAGGACCGGACTGGCTATGTGACATTTTGGAAGTGAGTAGTCAGGGCCGGACTCTTGCGTAGTAAGCGCTCAGACGAGCAGGTGATTATTTTATGTTGGCCTGAAGTCAAGGCCGGGTTTATTTGTGTTGTTTCTGCTGCAATAAACCCAGGCAAAGCCGGGACTAAAGAACATTGTTGCCCGGTGTCACTGTCTCTGGGCGCGGATGCCCACGCTGCTACTGCCCCTAAACGCTAATCCCTCACAATATATATATACTAGCGTACCCATCGCGCGTTGCCGCGAAGACAGACAGACATGCATACATACATTCGTTTTTATATATCTAGATAACAACCAATCACAACGCAGCTTTCAAGTTACCTCAGCGGTATAATATATAACAACCAATCACAACACAGCTTTCATGTTACCTCAGCGGGATAATATATAGCAACCAATCAGAGCACAGCTTTCATTTTACCTCAGCAGTATAAGAAATTGCAACCAATCACAGCACAGCTTTCATTTTACCTCAGCATTCTCAATATCCAGCAATTGTCTTGCGAAACATTCGGCGGATGCATGATTTTGTAGTTGAACACGCATCCCGTTGCTCGTAATGCCTTTTGCTTTTGTGCTTGAGATGCAAATCAAACGATCTTTGTCTGGGGGGCATAACTGTCGACGATGCTCGCAGGATAGTTGTACTATGCCAGTAATCTTCCCAGGAGTGTACTCAACAACTTCCCAAAGTTTCATGGCGATTAGATGAATGGTGTAGTAGCGCAAAAAGGACAGACAGACATACATTCCTTTTTTATATAAATAGATGACATCTGGAAGTGAGAGAATTAGATTCCATACGTAAAATTTGGACGCTAATTATTTTGCGCTTAGAATTGAATAATTGAGTTGGGACCTATTAACTTTTCCTATTTATGACATAATCAATGCTCGTGCCAAATTTCAAGTTTCAATGACATTGGGAAGTGAGAAAATTACATTCCGTACATAAAATTTGGACGCTAATTCTTTGGCGCTTAGAATTGAATAATTGAGTTGGGACCCATTAACTTTTCCTATTTATGACATAATCAATGCTCATGCCAAATTTCAAGTTTCTATGACAATGGGAAGTGGGAAAATTAGATTCCGTACGTAAAATTTGGACGATAAATCTTTTGCGCTTAGAATTGAATAATCGAGTTGGGATCCATTAGCTTTTCCTATTTATGACATAATCCATGCTCGTGCCAAATTTCAAGTTTCTATGACATTGGGAAGTGAGAAAATTAGATTCCGTGCGTAAAATTTGGACGCTAATTCTTTTGCGCTTAGAATTGAATAATCGAGTTGGGAACTATTAGCTTTTCATATTTATGACATAATCAATGCTCGTTCCAAATGTCAAGTTTCTATGACATTGGAAAGGGAGAAAATTAGATTCCGTACGTAAAATTTGGATGCTAATTCTTTTGCGCTTAGAATTGAATAATCGAGCTGGGACCCTTAAACGTTTGCTATTTATGACATAATCAATGCTCGTGCCAAATTTCATGTTCCTATTACATTAGGAAGTGAGAAAATTAGATTCCGTACGTAAAATTTGGACCCTAATTCTTTTGCGCATAGAATTGAATAATCGAGTTGGGACCCATTACCTTTTCCTATTTATGACATAATCAATGCTCGGGCCAAATTTCATGTTTCTACGACATCGCGAAGTGAGAGAATTAGTGGCAGTGATGGAAATCAAACGATCTACGTGGGGGGGGGGGGCGTAACTGTCGACGACGCTCGCACGCGCGCCATTTATCGTAGCATAAATGTACTATGCCTATAATCTTCCCAGGAGTGTACTCAACAACTTCCTATAGTTTCATGGCGATCGGATGAATGGTGTAGTAGCGCATAAAGGACAAACAAACAGACAGACAGACACGCAGACATACATTCAATTTTATATATAGATATACTAGCTGATATCCCCGGCTTCGCCCGAGTTAATTTGGTACTGGTGTTTATCTGGTGTTCACATGGAAAATCTTATGAAGTCGTGGTTACTTTAGAGATACTGAGGAAAAAAAATATGTTCACCATTTTGCATAGTTCTCTGCGTTACCCAGGAAACACCACGGGGAGGCAACCATGCGACGTTTCCTTTATATAAAATGACATCAGGAAGTGAGAGAATTAGATTCCATACGTAGAATTTGGACACTAATTCTTTTGCGCATAGAATTGAATAATGGAGTTGGGACCCATTAGCTTTTCCTATTTATGACATAATCAATGCTCGTGCCAAATTTCCTGTTTCTATGACCCCGGAAAGTGCAAAAATTACATTCTGCACGTAAAATTTCGAAGCCAATTCTTTTGCGCTAGAATTTAATAATGGAGTTGGGACCCATTAGCTTTTCCTATTTATGACATAATCAATGCTCGTGCCAAATTTCCTGTTTCTATGACACCGGAAAGTGAAAAAATTACATTCCGAACATAAAATTTTGACGCCAATTCTTTTGCGCATAGAATTGAATAATGGAGTTGGGACCCATTAGCTTTTCCTATTTATGACATAATCAATGCTCGTGCCAAATTTCATGTTTCTATGACACCGGAAAGTGAAAAAATTACATTCCGAACATAAAATTTTGACGCCAATTCTTTTGCGCATAGAATTGAATAATGGAGTTGGGACCCATTAGCTTTTCCTATTTATGACATAATCAATGCTCGTGCCAAATTTCATGTTTCTATGACACCGGAAAGTGAAAAAATTACATTCCGAACATAAAATTTTGACGCCAATTCTTTTGCGCATAGAATTGAATAATGGAGTTGGGACCCATTAGCTTTTCCTATTTATGACATAATCAATGCTCGTGCCAAATTTCATGTTTCTATGACACCGGAAAGGGAAGAAATTACATTCCGTACATAAAATTTGGACCCTAATTCTTTTGCGCATAGAATTGAATAATTGAGTTGGGACCTATGAACTTTTCCTATTTATGACATAATCAATGCTACTGCCAAATTTCCTGTTTCTATGACACCGGAAAGTGAAAAACTTACATTCCGCACGTAAAATTTGGACGCTAATTCTTTTGCGGATAGAATTGAATAATCGAGTTGGGACCCATTAGCTTTTCCTATTTTGGAGATAATCTATGCTCGTGCCAAAATTCATGTTTCTACGATATCGGGAAGTTGGAGAACTTTTGGCGAGTCAGTCAGTGAGTCAGTGAGTCAGTCAGTGAGTCAGTCAGTGAGTCAGTCAGTGAGTCAGTCAGTGAGTCACTCAGTGAGTCAGTCAGTGAGTCAGTGAGGGCTTTCAGCTTTATATATATCTACAAAGCTGAAAGCCCTGACTGACTCACTGACTCACTGACTCACTCGCCAAAAGTTCTCCAACTTCCCGATGTCGTAGAAACATGAAATTTGGCGCGAGCATAGATTATCTCCAAAATAGAAAAAGAAATTGGGTCCCAACTCGATTATTCAATTCTAGCGCAAAAGAATCGGCGTCGAAATTTAACGTACATAATCTAAATCACTCACTTTCCAATGTCATAGAAACGGGAAATTTGGCACGAGCATTGATTATGTCATAAATAGGAAAAGCTAATGGGTCCCAACTCGATTATTCAATTCTATGCGCAAAAGAATTGGCGTCAAAATTTTACGTACATAATCTAAATCTCTCACTTCCCAATGTCATAGAAACGTAAAATTTGGTAGGAGCATTGATTATGTCACAAATAGGAAAAGTGAATCGGCCCCAACTCGATTATTCAATTTTAGCGCAAAAGAATTAGCGTCCAAATTTTACGTACGGAATGTAATTTTCTCACATTCCGGTGTCATAGAAACGTGAAATTTGGCATGAGCATTGATTATGTCATAAATAGGAAAAGCTAATGGGTCCCAACTCGATTATTCAATTCTATACGCAAAAGAATTAGCGTCCAAATTTTATGTACGGAATCTAATTTTCTCACTTTCTGGTGTCATAGAAACATGAAATTTGGCACGAGCATTGATTATGTCATAAATAGTAAAAGCTAATGGATCCCAACTCCATTTTTCAATACTAGCGCAAAAGAATTAGCGTCCAAATTCTGCGTACGGAATCTAATTTTCTCACATTCCGGTGTCATAAAAACGGGAAATTTGGCGCGAGCATTGATTATGTCATAAATAGGAAAAGCGAATGGGTGCCAACTCGATTATTCAATTCTATGCGCAAAAGAATTAGCGTCCAAATTTTACGTGCGGAATGTAATTTTCTCACTTTCCGGTGTCATAGAAACGGGAAATTTGGCACGAGCATTGATTATGTCATAAATAGGAAAAGCTAATGGGTCCCAATTCCATTATTCAATTCTATGCGCAAAAGAATTAGCATCCAAATTTTATGTACATAATCTAAATCTCTCACATTCCGGTGTCATAGAAACGGGAAATTTGGCACGAGCATTGATTGTGTCATAAATATGAAAAGTTAATAGGTCCCAATTTGATTATTTAATTCTATGCGCAAAAGAATTAGCGTCCAAATTTTATGTATGTAATCTAATTCTTTCACTTCCTGATGTCATTTTATATGAAGGAAACGTCGCATGGTTACCTCCACATGGTGTTTCCTGGGTAACGCAGAGAACTATGCAAAATGGTGAACATATGTTTTTCCTCAGTATCTCTAAAGTAACCACGACTTCATAAGATTTTCCGTGTGAACACCAGATAAACACCAGTACCAAATTAACTCGGGGGAAGCCGGGGATATCAGCTAGTCTATATATATATAAAGCTGAAAGCCCTCACTGACTCACTGACTCACTGACTCACTGACTCACTCGCCAAAAGTTCTCCAACTTCCCGATGTCGTAGAAACATGAAATTTGGCGCGAGCATGGATTATCTCCAAAATAGGAAAATAAATTGGGTCCCAACTCCATTATTCAATTCTTTGCGCAAAATAATTGGCGTCAAAATTTTACGTACATAATCTAAATCTCTCATTTCCCAATGTCATAGAAACGTGAAATTTGGCAGGAGCATTGATTATGTCATAAAAAGGAAAAGCTAATGGGTCCCAACTCCATTATTCATTTCTATGCGCAAAAGAATTAGCATCCAAATTTTACATGCGGAATGTATTTTTCTCACTTTCTGGTGTCATAGAAACATGAAATTTGGCACGAGCATTGATTATGTCATAAATAGGAAAAGTTCATAGGTCCCAACTCGATTATTCAATTCTATGCGCAAAAGAATTAGCGTCCAAATTTTACGTACGGAATGTAATTTTTTCACTTTCAGGTGTCATAGAAACAGGAAATTTGGCACAAGCATTGATTATGTCATAAATAGGAAAAGTTCATAGGTCCCAACTCGATTATTCAATTCTAGCACAAAAGAATTGGCGTCGAAATTTTACGTACGGAATGTAATTTTTTTCACTTTTTACGGTGTCATAGAAATGGGAAATTTGGCACAAGCATTGATTATGTCATACATAGGAATAGCTAATGGGTCCCAACTCGATTATTAAATTCTAGCGCAAAAGAATTGGCGTCAAAATTTTACGTGCGGAATGTAATTTCTTCCCTTTCCGGTGTCATAGAAACAGGAAATTAGGCACGAGCATTGATTATGTTATAAATAGGAAAAGCTAATGGGTCCCAACTCTATTATTCAATTCTATGCGCAAAAGAATTAGCGTACAAATTTTACGCGCGGAATGTAGCTTTTTCACTTTCCGGTGTCATAGAAACGTGAAATTTGGCACGAGCATTGATTATGTCATAAATAGGAAAAGCTAATGGGTCCCAACTCAATTATTCAATTCTAGCGCAAAATAATGGGCGTCGAAATTTTACGTGCGGAATGTAATTTTTTCACTTTCCGGTGTCATAGAAACAGGAAATTTGGCAGAGGCATTGTTTATGTCATAAATAGGAAAAGTTCATAGGTCCCAACTCGATTATTCAATTTTAGCGCAAAAGAATTGGCGTCGAAATTTTACGTACAGAATGTAATTTTTTCACTTTCCGGTGTCATAGAAACGGGAAATTTGGCACGAGCATTGATTATGTCATACATAGGAAAAGCTAATGGGTCCCAACTCGATTATTAAATTCTAGTGCAAAAGAATTGGCCTCGAAATTTGACGTACATAATCTAAATCTCTCACTTCCCAATGTCATAGAAACGTGAAATTTGGTAGGAGCATTGATTATGTCACAAATAGGAAAAGTGAATCGGCCCCAACTCGATTATTCAATTTTAGCGCAAAAGAATTAGCGTCCAAATTTTACGTACGGAATGTAATTTTCTCACATTCCGGTGTCATAGAAACGTGAAATTTGGCATGAGCATTGATTATGTCATAAATAGGAAAAGCTAATGGGTCCCAACTCGATTATTCAATTCTATACGCAAAAGAATTAGCGTCCAAATTTTATGTACGGAATCTAATTTTCTCACTTTCTGGTGTCATAGAAACATGAAATTTGGCACGAGCATTGATTATGTCATAAATAGTAAAAGCTAATGGATCCCAACTCCATTTTTCAATACTAGCGCAAAAGAATTAGCGTCCAAATTCTGCGTACGGAATCTAATTTTCTCACATTCCGGTGTCATAAAAACGGGAAATTTGGCGCGAGCATTGATTATGTCATAAATAGGAAAAGCGAATGGGTGCCAACTCGATTATTCAATTCTATGCGTAAAAGAATTAGCGTCCAAATTTTACGTGCGGAATGTAATTTTCTCACTTTCCGGTGTCATAGAAACGGGAAATTTGGCACGAGCATTGATTATGTCATAAATAGGAAAAGCTAATGGGTCCCAATTCCATTATTCAATTCTATGCGCAAAAGAATTAGCGTCCAAATTTTATGTACATAATCTAAATCTCTCACATTCCGGTGTCATAGAAACGGGAAATTTGGCACGAGCATTGATTGTGTCATAAATATGAAAAGTTAATAGGTCCCAATTTGATTATTTAATTCTATGCGCAAAAGAATTAGCGTCCAAATTTTATGTATGTAATCTAATTCTTTCACTTCCTGATGTCATTTTATATGAAGGAAACGTCGCATGGTTACCTCCACATGGTGTTTCCTGGGTAACGCAGAGAACTATGCAAAATGGTGAACATATGTTTTTCCTCAGTATCTCTAAAGTAACCACGACTTCATAAGATTTTCCGTGTGAACACCAGATAAACACCAGTACCAAATTAACTCGGGCGAAGCCGGGTATATCAGCTAGTCTATATATATATAAAGCTGAAAGCCCTCACTGACTCACTGACTCACTGACTCACTGACTCACTCGCCAAAAGTTCTCCAACTTCCCGATGTCGTAGAAACATGAAATTTGGCGCGAGCATGGATTATCTCCAAAATAGGAAAATAAATTGGGTCCCAACTCCATTATTCAATTCTTTGCGCAAAATAATTGGCGTCAAAATTTTACGTACATAATCTAAATCTCTCATTTCCCAATGTCATAGAAACGTGAAATTTGGCAGGAGCATTGATTATGTCATAAAAAGGAAAAGCTAATGGGTCCCAACTCCATTATTCATTTCTATGCGCAAAAGAATTAGCATCCAAATTTTACATGCGGAATGTATTTTTCTCACTTTCTGGTGTCATAGAAACATGAAATTTGGCACGAGCATTGATTATGTCATAAATAGGAAAAGTTCATAGGTCCCAACTCGATTATTCAATTCTATGCGCAAAAGAATTAGCGTCCAAATTTTACGTACGGAATGTAATTTTTTCACTTTCAGGTGTCATAGAAACAGGAAATTTGGCACAAGCATTGATTATGTCATAAATAGGAAAAGTTCATAGGTCCCAACTCGATTATTCAATTCTAGCACAAAAGAATTGGCGTCGAAATTTTACGTACGGAATGTAATTTTTTTCACTTTTTACGGTGTCATAGAAATGGGAAATTTGGCACAAGCATTGATTATGTCATACATAGGAAAAGCTAATGGGTCCCAACTCGATTATTAAATTCTAGCGCAAAAGAATTGGCGTCAAAATTTTACGTGCGGAATGTAATTTCTTCCCTTTCCGGTGTCATAGAAACAGGAAATTAGGCACGAGCATTGATTATGTTATAAATAGGAAAAGCTAATGGGTCCCAACTCTATTATTCAATTCTATGCGCAAAAGAATTAGCGTACAAATTTTACGTGCGGAATGTAGCTTTTTCACTTTCCGGTGTCATAGAAACGTGAAATTTGGCACGAGCATTGATTATGTCATAAATAGGAAAAGCTAATGGGTCCCAACTCAATTATTCAATTCTAGCGCAAAATAATGGGCGTCGAAATTTTACGTGCGGAATGTAATTTTTTCACTTTCCGGTGTCATAGAAACAGGAAATTTGGCAGAGGCATTGTTTATGTCATAAATAGGAAAAGTTCATAGGTCCCAACTCGATTATTCAATTTTAGCGCAAAAGAATTGGCGTCGAAATTTTACGTACAGAATGTAATTTTTTCACTTTCCGGTGTCATAGAAACGGGAAATTTGGCACGAGCATTGATTATGTCATACATAGGAAAAGCTAATGGGTCCCAACTCGATTATTAAATTCTAGTGCAAAAGAATTGGCCTCGAAATTTGACGTACATAATCTAAATCTCTCACTTCCCAATGTCATAGAAACGTGAAATTTGGTAGGAGCATTGATTATGTCACAAATAGGAAAAGTGAATCGGCCCCAACTCGATTATTCAATTTTAGCGCAAAAGAATTAGCGTCCAAATTTTACGTACGGAATGTAATTTTCTCACATTCCGGTGTCATAGAAACGTGAAATTTGGCATGAGCATTGATTATGTCATAAATAGGAAAAGCTAATGGGTCCCAACTCGATTATTCAATTCTATACGCAAAAGAATTAGCGTCCAAATTTTATGTACGGAATCTAATTTTCTCACTTTCTGGTGTCATAGAAACATGAAATTTGGCACGAGCATTGATTATGTCATAAATAGTAAAAGCTAATGGATCCCAACTCCATTTTTCAATACTAGCGCAAAAGAATTAGCGTCCAAATTCTGCGTACGGAATCTAATTTTCTCACATTCCGGTGTCATAAAAACGGGAAATTTGGCGCGAGCATTGATTATGTCATAAATAGGAAAAGCGAATGGGTGCCAACTCGATTATTCAATTCTATGCGCAAAAGAATTAGCGTCCAAATTTTACGTGCGGAATGTAATTTTCTCACTTTCCGGTGTCATAGAAACGGGAAATTTGGCACGAGCATTGATTATGTCATAAATAGGAAAAGCTAATGGGTCCCAATTCCATTATTCAATTCTATGCGCAAAAGAATTAGCGTCCAAATTTTATGTACATAATCTAAATCTCTCACATTCCGGTGTCATAGAAACGGGAAATTTGGCACGAGCATTGATTGTGTCATAAATATGAAAAGTTAATAGGTCCCAATTTGATTATTTAATTCTATGCGCAAAAGAATTAGCGTCCAAATTTTATGTATGTAATCTAATTCTTTCACTTCCTGATGTCATTTTATATGAAGGAAACGTCGCATGGTTACCTCCACATGGTGTTTCCTGGGTAACGCAGAGAACTATGCAAAATGGTGAACATATGTTTTTCCTCAGTATCTCTAAAGTAACCACGACTTCATAAGATTTTCCGTGTGAACACCAGATAAACACCAGTACCAAATTAACTCGGGCGAAGCCGGGTATATCAGCTAGTCTATATATATATAAAGCTGAAAGCCCTCACTGACTCACTGACTCACTCACCAAAAGTTCTCCAACTTCCCGATGTCGTAGAAACATGAAATTTGGCGCGAGCATGGATTATCTCCAAAATAGGAAAATAAATTGGGTCCCAACTCCATTATTCAATTCTTTGCGCAAAATAATTGACGTCAAAATTTTACGTACATAATCTAAATCTCTCATTTCCCAATGTCATAGAAACGTGAAATTTGGCAGGAGCATTGATTATGTCATAAAAAGGAAAAGCTAATGGGTCCCAACTCCATTATTCATTTCTATGCGCAAAAGAATTAGCATCCAAATTTTACATGCGGAATGTATTTTTCTCACTTTCTGGTGTCATAGAAACATGAAATTTGGCACGAGCATTGATTATGTCATAAATAGGAAAAGTTCATAGGTCCCAACTCGATTATTCAATTCTATGCGCAAAAGAATTAGCGTCCAAATTTTACGTACGGAATGTAATTTTTTCACTTTCAGGTGTCATAGAAACAGGAAATTTGGCACAAGCATTGATTATGTCATAAATAGGAAAAGTTCATAGGTCCCAACTCGATTATTCAATTCTAGCACAAAAGAATTGGCGTCGAAATTTTACGTACGGAATGTAATTTTTTTCACTTTTTACGGTGTCATAGAAATGGGAAATTTGGCACAAGCATTGATTATGTCATACATAGGAATAGCTAATGGGTCCCAACTCGATTATTAAATTCTAGCGCAAAAGAATTGGCGTCAAAATTTTACGTGCGGAATGTAATTTCTTCCCTTTCCGGTGTCATAGAAACAGGAAATTAGGCACGAGCATTGATTATGTTATAAATAGGAAAAGCTAATGGGTCCCAACTCTATTATTCAATTCTATGCGCAAAAGAATTAGCGTACAAATTTTACGTGCGGAATGTAGCTTTTTCACTTTCCGGTGTCATAGAAACGTGAAATTTGGCACGAGCATTGATTATGTCATAAATAGGAAAAGCTAATGGGTCCCAACTCAATTATTCAATTCTAGCGCAAAATAATGGGCGTCGAAATTTTACGTGCGGAATGTAATTTTTTCACTTTCCGGTGTCATAGAAACAGGAAATTTGGCAGAGGCATTGTTTATGTCATAAATAGGAAAAGTTCATAGGTCCCAACTCGATTATTCAATTTTAGCGCAAAAGAATTGGCGTCGAAATTTTACGTACAGAATGTAATTTTTTCACTTTCCGGTGTCATAGAAACGGGAAATTTGGCACGAGCATTGATTATGTCATACATAGGAAAAGCTAATGGGTCCCAACTCGATTATTAAATTCTAGTGCAAAAGAATTGGCCTCGAAATTTGACGTACATAATCTAAATCTCTCACTTCCCAATGTCATAGAAACGTGAAATTTGGTAGGAGCATTGATTATGTCACAAATAGGAAAAGTGAATCGGCCCCAACTCGATTATTCAATTTTAGCGCAAAAGAATTAGCGTCCAAATTTTACGTACGGAATGTAATTTTCTCACATTCCGGTGTCATAGAAACGTGAAATTTGGCATGAGCATTAATTATGTCATAAATAGGAAAAGCTAATGGGTCCCAACTCGATTATTCAATTCTATACGCAAAAGAATTAGCGTCCAAATTTTATGTACGGAATCTAATTTTCTCACTTTCTGGTGTCATAGAAACATGAAATTTGGCACGAGCATTGATTATGTCATAAATAGTAAAAGCTAATGGATCCCAACTCCATTTTTCAATACTAGCGCAAAAGAATTAGCGTCCAAATTCTGCGTACGGAATCTAATTTTCTCACATTCCGGTGTCATAAAAACGGGAAATTTGGCGCGAGCATTGATTATGTCATAAATAGGAAAAGCGAATGGGTGCCAACTCGATTATTCAATTCTATGCGCAAAAGAATTAGCGTCCAAATTTTACGTGCGGAATGTAATTTTCTCACTTTCCGGTGTCATAGAAACGGGAAATTTGGCACGAGCATTGATTATGTCATAAATAGGAAAAGCTAATGGGTCCCAATTCCATTATTCAATTCTATGCGCAAAAGAATTAGCGTCCAAATTTTATGTACATAATCTAAATCTCTCACATTCCGGTGTCATAGAAACGGGAAATTTGGCACGAGCATTGATTGTGTCATAAATATGAAAAGTTAATAGGTCCCAATTTGATTATTTAATTCTATGCGCAAAAGAATTAGCGTCCAAATTTTATGTATGTAATCTAATTCTTTCACTTCCTGATGTCATTTTATATGAAGGAAACGTCGCATGGTTACCTCCACATGGTGTTTCCTGGGTAACGCAGAGAACTATGCAAAATGGTGAACATATGTTTTTCCTCAGTATCTCTAAAGTAACCACGACTTCATAAGATTTTCCGTGTGAACACCAGATAAACACCAGTACCAAATTAACTCGGGCGAAGCCGGGTATATCAGCTAGTCTATATATATATAAAGCTGAAAGCCCTCACTGACTCACTGACTCACTCGCCAAAAGTTCTCCAACTTCCCGATGTCGTAGAAACATGAAATTTGGCGCGAGCATGGATTATCTCCAAAATAGGAAAATAAATTGGGTCCCAACTCCATTATTCAATTCTTTGCGCAAAATAATTGGCGTCAAAATTTTACGTACATAATCTAAATCTCTCATTTCCCAATGTCATAGAAACGTGAAATTTGGCAGGAGCATTGATTATGTCATAAAAAGGAAAAGCTAATGGGTCCCAACTCCATTATTCATTTCTATGCGCAAAAGAATTAGCATCCAAATTTTACATGCGGAATGTATTTTTCTCACTTTCTGGTGTCATAGAAACATGAAATTTGGCACGAGCATTGATTATGTCATAAATAGGAAAAGCTAATGGGTCCCAACTCGATTATTCAATTCTATACGCAAAAGAATTAGCGTCCAAATTTTATGTACGGAATCTAATTTTCTCACTTTCTGGTGTCATAGAAACATGAAATTTGGCACGAGCATTGATTATGTCATAAATAGTAAAAGCTAATGGATCCCAACTCCATTTTTCAATACTAGCGCAAAAGAATTAGCGTCCAAATTCTGCGTACGGAATCTAATTTTCTCACATTCCGGTGTCATAAAAACGGGAAATTTGGCGCGAGCATTGATTATGTCATAAATAGGAAAAGCGAATGGGTGCCAACTCGATTATTCAATTCTATGCGCAAAAGAATTAGCGTCCAAATTTTACGTGCGGAATGTAATTTTCTCACTTTCCGGTGTCATAGAAACGGGAAATTTGGCACGAGCATTGATTATGTCATAAATAGGAAAAGCTAATGGGTCCCAATTCCATTATTCAATTCTATGCGCAAAAGAATTAGCGTCCAAATTTTATGTACATAATCTAAATCTCTCACATTCCGGTGTCATAGAAACGGGAAATTTGGCACGAGCATTGATTGTGTCATAAATATGAAAAGTTAATAGGTCCCAATTTGATTATTTAATTCTATGCGCAAAAGAATTAGCGTCCAAATTTTATGTATGTAATCTAATTCTTTCACTTCCTGATGTCATTTTATATGAAGGAAACGTCGCATGGTTACCTCCACATGGTGTTTCCTGGGTAACGCAGAGAACTATGCAAAATGGTGAACATATGTTTTTCCTCAGTATCTCTAAAGTAACCACGACTTCATAAGATTTTCCGTGTGAACACCAGATAAACACCAGTACCAAATTAACTCGGGCGAAGCCGGGTATATCAGCTAGTCTATATATATATAAAGCTGAAAGCCCTCACTGACTCACTGACTCACTCGCCAAAAGTTCTCCAACTTCCCGATGTCGTAGAAACATGAAATTTGGCGCGAGCATGGATTATCTCCAAAATAGGAAAATAAATTGGGTCCCAACTCCATTATTCAATTCTTTGCGCAAAATAATTGGCGTCAAAATTTTACGTACATAATCTAAATCTCTCATTTCCCAATGTCATAGAAACGTGAAATTTGGCAGGAGCATTGATTATGTCATAAAAAGGAAAAGCTAATGGGTCCCAACTCCATTATTCATTTCTATGCGCAAAAGAATTAGCATCCAAATTTTACATGCGGAATGTATTTTTCTCACTTTCTGGTGTCATAGAAACATGAAATTTGGCACGAGCATTGATTATGTCATAAATAGGAAAAGTTCATAGGTCCCAACTCGATTATTCAATTCTATGCGCAAAAGAATTAGCGTCCAAATTTTACGTACGGAATGTAATTTTTTCACTTTCAGGTGTCATAGAAACAGGAAATTTGGCACAAGCATTGATTATGTCATAAATAGGAAAAGTTCATAGGTCCCAACTCGATTATTCAATTCTAGCACAAAAGAATTGGCGTCGAAATTTTACGTACGGAATGTAATTTTTTTCACTTTTTACGGTGTCATAGAAATGGGAAATTTGGCACAAGCATTGATTATGTCATACATAGGAATAGCTAATGGGTCCCAACTCGATTATTAAATTCTAGCGCAAAAGAGTTGGCGTCAAAATTTTACGTGCGGAATGTAATTTCTTCCCTTTCCGGTGTCATAGAAACAGGAAATTAGGCACGAGCATTGATTATGTTATAAATAGGAAAAGCTAATGGGTCCCAACTCTATTATTCAATTCTATGCGCAAAAGAATTAGCGTACAAATTTTACGTGCGGAATGTAGCTTTTTCACTTTCCGGTGTCATAGAAACGTGAAATTTGGCACGAGCATTGATTATGTCATAAATAGGAAAAGCTAATGGGTCCCAACTCAATTATTCAATTCTAGCGCAAAATAATGGGCGTCGAAATTTTACGTGCGGAATGTAATTTTTTCACTTTCCGGTGTCATAGAAACAGGAAATTTGGCAGAGGCATTGTTTATGTCATAAATAGGAAAAGTTCATAGGTCCCAACTCGATTATTCAATTTTAGCGCAAAAGAATTGGCGTCGAAATTTTACGTACAGAATGTAATTTTTTCACTTTCCGGTGTCATAGAAACGGGAAATTTGGCACGAGCATTGATTATGTCATACATAGGAAAAGCTAATGGGTCCCAACTCGATTATTAAATTCTAGTGCAAAAGAATTGGCCTCGAAATTTGACGTACATAATCTAAATCTCTCACTTCCCAATGTCATAGAAACGTGAAATTTGGTAGGAGCATTGATTATGTCACAAATAGGAAAAGTGAATCGGCCCCAACTCGATTATTCAATTTTAGCGCAAAAGAATTAGCGTCCAAATTTTACGTACGGAATGTAATTTTCTCACATTCCGGTGTCATAGAAACGTGAAATTTGGCATGAGCATTGATTATGTCATAAATAGGAAAAGCTAATGGGTCCCAACTCGATTATTCAATTCTATACGCAAAAGAATTAGCGTCCAAATTTTATGTACGGAATCTAATTTTCTCACTTTCTGGTGTCATAGAAACATGAAATTTGGCACGAGCATTGATTATGTCATAAATAGTAAAAGCTAATGGATCCCAACTCCATTTTTCAATACTAGCGCAAAAGAATTAGCGTCCAAATTCTGCGTACGGAATCTAATTTTCTCACATTCCGGTGTCATAAAAACGGGAAATTTGGCGCGAGCATTGATTATGTCATAAATAGGAAAAGCGAATGGGTGCCAACTCGATTATTCAATTCTATGCGCAAAAGAATTAGCGTCCAAATTTTACGTGCGGAATGTAATTTTCTCACTTTCCGGTGTCATAGAAACGGGAAATTTGGCACGAGCATTGATTATGTCATAAATAGGAAAAGCTAATGGGTCCCAATTCCATTATTCAATTCTATGCGCAAAAGAATTAGCGTCCAAATTTTATGTACATAATCTAAATCTCTCACATTCCGGTGTCATAGAAACGGGAAATTTGGCACGAGCATTGATTGTGTCATAAATATGAAAAGTTAATAGGTCCCAATTTGATTATTTAATTCTATGCGCAAAAGAATTAGCGTCCAAATTTTATGTATGTAATCTAATTCTTTCACTTCCTGATGTCATTTTATATGAAGGAAACGTTGCATGGTTACCTCCACATGGTGTTTCCTGGGTAACGCAGAGAACTATGCAAAATGGTGAACATATGTTTTTCCTCAGTATCTCTAAAGTAACCACGACTTCATAAGATTTTCCGTGTGAACACCAGATAAACACCAGTACCAAATTAACTCGGGCGAAGCCGGGTATATCAGCTAGTCTATATATATATAAAGCTGAAAGCCCTCACTGACTCACTGACTCACTGACTCACTCGCCAAAAGTTCTCCAACTTCCCGATGTCGTAGAAACATGAAATTTGGCGCGAGCATGGATTATCTCCAAAATAGGAAAATAAATTGGGTCCCAACTCCATTATTCAATTCTTTGCGCAAAATAATTGGCGTCAAAATTTTACGTACATAATCTAAATCTCTCATTTCCCAATGTCATAGAAACGTGAAATTTGGCAGGAGCATTGATTATGTCATAAAAAGGAAAAGCTAATGGGTCCCAACTCCATTATTCATTTCTATGCGCAAAAGAATTAGCATCCAAATTTTACATGCGGAATGTATTTTTCTCACTTTCTGGTGTCATAGAAACATGAAATTTGGCACGAGCATTGATTATGTCATAAATAGGAAAAGTTCATAGGTCCCAACTCGATTATTCAATTCTATGCGCAAAAGAATTAGCGTCCAAATTTTACGTACGGAATGTAATTTTTTCACTTTCAGGTGTCATAGAAACAGGAAATTTGGCACAAGCATTGATTATGTCATAAATAGGAAAAGTTCATAGGTCCCAACTCGATTATTCAATTCTAGCACAAAAGAATTGGCGTCGAAATTTTACGTACGGAATGTAATTTTTTTCACTTTTTACGGTGTCATAGAAATGGGAAATTTGGCACAAGCATTGATTATGTCATACATAGGAATAGCTAATGGGTCCCAACTCGATTATTAAATTCTAGCGCAAAAGAATTGGCGTCAAAATTTTACGTGCGGAATGTAATTTCTTCCCTTTCCGGTGTCATAGAAACAGGAAATTAGGCACGAGCATTGATTATGTTATAAATAGGAAAAGCTAATGGGTCCCAACTCTATTATTCAATTCTATGCGCAAAAGAATTAGCGTACAAATTTTACGTGCGGAATGTAGCTTTTTCACTTTCCGGTGTCATAGAAACGTGAAATTTGGCACGAGCATTGATTATGTCATAAATAGGAAAAGCTAATGGGTCCCAACTCAATTATTCAATTCTAGCGCAAAATAATGGGCGTCGAAATTTTACGTGCGGAATGTAATTTTTTCACTTTCCGGTGTCATAGAAACAGGAAATTTGGCAGAGGCATTGTTTATGTCATAAATAGGAAAAGTTCATAGGTCCCAACTCGATTATTCAATTTTAGCGCAAAAGAATTGGCGTCGAAATTTTACGTACAGAATGTAATTTTTTCACTTTCCGGTGTCATAGAAACGGGAAATTTGGCACGAGCATTGATTATGTCATACATAGGAAAAGCTAATGGGTCCCAACTCGATTATTAAATTCTAGTGCAAAAGAATTGGCCTCGAAATTTGACGTGCGGAATGTAATTTTTTCACTTTCCGGTGTCATAGAAACGTGAAATTTGGCACAAGCATTGATTATGTCATAAATAGGAAATGCTAATGGGTCCCAACTCGATTATTCAATTCTAGCGCAAAAGAATTTGTGACCAAATTTTACATATGTAATCTAGTACTCTCACTTCCTGATGTCATTTTATATAAAGGAAACGTCGCATGGTTGCCTCCCCGTGGTATTTCCTGGGTAACGCAGAGAACTATGCAAAATGGTGAACATATTTTTTTTCCTCAGTATCTCTAAAGTAACCACGGCTTCATAAGCTTTTCCGTGTGAACACCAGATAAACATCAGTACCAAATTAACTCGGGCGAAGCCGGGTATATCAGCTAGTATGTATAATGTGTGTATGTATGTATATATATATGCTGAAAGCCCTCACTGACTCATTGACTGACTGACTGACTCTCACTCACTCACTCACTGACTGACTGACTGACTGGCCAAAAGTTCTCCAACTTCCCTATGTCGTAGAAACATGAATTTTGGCACAAGCATAGATTATCTCCAAAATAGGAAAAGTAATTGGGTCCCAACTCGATTATTCAATTCTAGCGCAAAAGAATTAGCGTCAAAATTTTACGTACGTAATCTAAATCTCTCACTTCCCAATGTCATAGAAACTAAAAATTTGGCACGGGCATTGATTATGTCATAAATAGGAAAAGTTAATGGGTCCCAACTCAATTATTTAATTCTATGCGCAAAAGAATTAGCGTCCAAATTTTACGTACGGAAAGTAATTTTTTTCACTTTCCGGTGTCATAGAAACGGGAAATTTCGCATGAGCATTGATTATGTCATAAATAGGAAAAGCTAATGGGTCCAAACTCGATTATTCAATTCTATGCGCACAAGCATTAGCGTCCACATTTTACGTACGGAATGTAATTTTCTCACATAGAAACTTAAAATTTGGCACGGGCATTGAATATGTCATAAATATGAAAAGTTAATGGGTCCCAACTCGATTATTCAATTCTATGCGCAAAAGAATTAGCGTCCAAATTTTACGTACGGAATGTATTTTTCTCACTTTCTGGTGTCATAGAACCGTGAAATTCGGCACGAGCATTGATTATGTCATAAATAGGAAAAGTTAATGGGTCCCAACTCAATTATTCAATTCTAAGTGCAAAAGAATTAGTGTCCAAATTTTACGTATGAAATCTAATTCTTTCACTTCCTGATGTCATCTATATATATAAAATTGAATGTATGTCTGTATGCGTGCGTGCGTTCGTGCGTGTCTGTCTGTTTGTCCTTTATGCGCTACTACACCATTCATCCGATCGCCATGAAACTTTGGGAAGTTGTTGAGTACACTCCTGGGAAGATTATAGGCATAGTACAACTATCCTACGACAAATGGCGCGCGCGCCAGTGTCGTCGAAGGTTACGACCCCCCCACGTAGATCGAATAAGTAAGCCACCTGCTATTGTGATGTCATCACTGCCATTGTGATGTCATCAACATCGGACGCCCTTGAACATGCCCCAACATGTTCTATAAAGCTGCATTGTGGTGTCATTAAGGCTCTATTATGACACGTACAGCTTGGAACCATAAATACTAGAGCACGCCAGCCAATTACCATTGGAGTTGGAAGTGGGTAAACAAGTACTAGGATATCTTCCTAAGAAGCCACAGCAGCCGGATAAATTGTATGTTCCACCCAACGTCATAGAAACTTTAAATTTGGCATGAGCATTGATTATGTCATAAATGGGAAAAGCTAATGGGTCCCAACTCGATTATTCAATTCAAAGCGCCAAAGAATTAGCGTTCAAATTTTACGTACGGAATCTAATTCTCTCATTTCCTGATGTCATAGATAGATAGATAGATAGATAGACTGTATGCAATAACCCTGATGGATAGATAGATAGACTGTATGCAATGACACGTACAGCTTGGAACCATAAATACTAGAGCACGCCAGCCATTTACAGTCAGTCTCCATTGGAGTTGGAAGTGGGCAAACATGTACTAGGCTATCTTCCCAAGAAGCCACAGCAGCCGGATAAATTGGATATTCCACACAATGGCTATTTTATTCAGCCTGCAAGGGGGAAGCAGCGGCCTACAAAATCTCATTATTCGCTCCTGCCGTCATTTTTAAAAAAGGTACGCTCAGTTCTTTCATGGAGAACAATGTTTAGTGGAGAACTAGCTTATTGGATACAATGTTGCGAGCTGGGGCAAACCCCTAGAATAATCCACGGCACACAGGCAGACAAGCAAAGTGTAAATAACTGGATTGGATAGCTATGTCTGTCTGTCTTCGCAGCAACGAATGTATGTATGTCTGTCTTCGCAGCAACGCGCGACGGGTACGCTACTTCTTATACTACTGAGGTCGCATGAAAGCTGTGCTGCGATTCGTTGTTATATATTATACCACTGAGGTAACATGAAAGCTGCGCTGTGATTGGTTGCTATATATAATACCGCAGAGGTAACATGAAAGCTGCGCTGTGATTGGTTGCTATTTTTTATATTGCTGAGGCAGAATAAAAGTTGCGCTGTGATTGGTTATTTCTCTTACTGCTGAGGTAACATGAAAGCTGCGCTGTGATTGGTTGTTGTATTTTATACTGCTAAGGTAACATGAAAGCTGCGCTGTGATTGGTTGTTATATATTATACCACTGAGGTAACATGAAAGCTGCGCTGTGATTGGTTGTTATCTAGATATATAAAAACGAATGAATGTATGTCTGTCTTCGCAGCAACGCGCGACAGGTAAGCTAGTTTTATATAAAGGAAACTTCGCATGGTTACCATCCCATGATGTTTCCTGGGTAACGCAGAGAACTATGCAAAATGGTGAACATATGTTTTTCTGGTATCTCTAAAGTAACCACGGCTTCAGAAGATTTTCCGTCTGAACATCAGATAAACACCAGTACCAAATTAACTCGGGCGAAGACGGGTATATCAGCTAGTATATTATATAACTAGAGATGAACGAGTACTAAAATGCTCGGGTGCTCGTTGCTCGAGTCGAACTTTTCGAGATGCTCGAGAGCTCGTTTCGAGTAACGAACCCCATTGAAGTCAATGGGCAACTCGAGCATTTTTGTATATGACCGATGCTCCGCATAGGTCTTTACTTGTGAAACTCTGGAAAACATCCGAAAGTCATGGAAACACCACAGAAACGGATAGGGCTGCCTCTCAGGCTCCAGGTCCCACTATTAAGCCACAATAGGGGCTAGAGTCTGCCCCCCCCCCCAACAATTTTTACTTCGGACAAACCCTCATTAATAAGGCACACCTTAACTAAGCACCACACTACCTGCAGCCAAGAATAATCACTGCCTGTGGGTCACACGGCTGCCTCTTCTCCTGCGTTACATGCTGCCCAACCCCCCCGCACGACCCTGCATCCACAGCGCACACAAAAGTTTCCCTGCGCAGCCTTCAGCTGCCCTCATGCCACACGCTCGCTTCATAGCTACACCACCCTCATGTCTATTTGTAAGTGCGTCTGCGATGAGGAGGAACCGGAGGCACACACTGCAGAGGGTTGGCAGGGCCAAGCCACGGCCCTCTTTGAAAGGGGGTGCGATGGCCCTCAAGGCTGTTGAGAATCGATGATAAATTGACGGACGATCATCATTCCAATCCCATGGCACCTCCATCGCAAAATTGTCAGGACCCGCAAATGTGGGCATTAAGGGGACTCAGGTGCCAGCCCAGCACTTCTACACATCTCCACAATGCAGCAATACTCTGTGTGGGCAGCACGTGAGCGGGCCCTGGGTCAGGCACGGTTCCAGCCTGCAACTTGTGTGACCCAAGGTGCTGCGAGTCACATAGCAATGGGGAATCTATGTGTCCACACACTACTCATTCTGTTTGGGTTCAGTATACCTCATCGACAACGCAAGGGGAAACCCATCTGCACTCTGCACCCTACCCAAGTCAGTGAGTGACTTTGTGCCAGGCAGGTAAAACACCGCGATGGGAAGTCTGTGTACACCCACAGCATAGCTGGGTCCTAGGCAACCCAAGACATGAACCATGAAGAAATCAGAGTGCCCAAACATGGCAGACTTTCACTGCGCTGAGGACATAGGCCTCTGCACAAACCCTCAGCAATCGCGGGCATAGAGCAGACTCTGATGCTAGTGCAACTGTGAACGTCTCATTTCTGCAGTATCGCTCCTCTTGTTTTGCCCAAACCAGTGCCTCGGCTCCCAATTCATGCCCTAGTCAGTCAGTCTTTTTGGGCCACATAGGTAAAACAGCGCGATGAGAAGTCTGTGTGCACCAGTATAAACAGACCCCTGTAACATTCCAGGTGCAAAGGTATAAGCAGACCCCAGTAACATTGCTGAAGCAGCAGTATAGGCAGACCCCAGTACCATTTCTGTAGTAGAAGTATAGGCAGACCCCAGTACCATTTCTCTAGCAGAAGTATAGGCAGATCCCAGTAACATTTCTGTTGTAATAGCGTAGGCAGACCCCAGTAACATTTCTGTAGCACAAGTATAGGCAGACCCCTGTAACATTTATGTAGCAGAAGTATAGGCATACCCCTGTAACATTTTTGTAGCAGACGTATAGGCAGACCCCAGTAACATTTATGTGGCAGAAGTATAGGCAGACTCCAGTAACACTTATGTAGCAGAAGTATAGGCAGACCCCTGTAACATTTCTGAAGTAACAGTATAGACAGACCCCAGTAACATTTCTGTAGCAGAAGTATAGGCAGACCCCAGTAACATTTCTGTAGCAGAAGTATAGGCAGACCCCAGTAACATTTCTGTAGCAGAAGTATAGGCAGACCCCAGTAACATTTATATGGCAAAAGTATAGGCTTACCCCTGTAACATTTTTGTAGCAGACAAATAGGCAGTCCCCAGTAACATTTCTGTAGCAGCAGTATCGGCAGACCCCTGTAACATTTCTGTAGCAGAAGTATAGGCAGACCCCAGTAACATTTCTGTAGCAGAAGCATAGGCAGACCCCAGTAACATTTATATGGCAAAAGTATAGGCTTACCCCTGTAACATTTTTGTAGCAGACAAATAGGCAGTCCCCAGTAACATTTCTGTAGCAGCAGTATGGCAGACCCCTGTAACATTTCTGTAGCAGCAGTATAGGCAGACGCCTGTAACATTTATATGGCAGAAGTATAGGCTTACCCCTGTAACATTTTTGTAGCAGAAGTATAGGCAGGCCCCTGTAACATTTATGGGGCAGAAGTATAGGCAGACCCCTGTAACATTTATGTGGCAGAAGTCTAGGCAGACCCCTGTAACACTTATGTAGCTGAAGTATGGGCAGAACCCTGAAACATTTCTGTAGCAGGAGTATAGGCAGACCCCTGTAAAATTTATGTGGCAGATGAATAGGCAGACCCCTGTAACATTGCTGAAGTAACAGTATAGGCAGACCCCAGTAACATTTCTGTAGTAGGCAGACCCCAGTAACATTTCTGTAGCAGCAGTATAGGCAGACCCCAGTAACATTTCTGTAGCAGAAGTATAGGCTGACCCCTGTAACATTTATGTAGCAGCAGTATAGGCAGACCCCTGTAACATTTTTGTAGCAACTGTATAGGCAGACCCCTGTAAAATTAATGTGGCAGAAGTTTAGGCAGACCCCAGTACCATTTCTGTAGTAACACTATAGGCAGAACCCAGTAACCTTTCTGTAGCAGAAGTATAGGCACACCCCAGTAACATTTCTATAGTTTCAGTATAGACAGACCCCAGTAACATTTCTGCAGCAGACCCCTGTAACATACATGTGGCTGAAGTATAGGCAGACCCCTGTAACACTTATGTAGCTGAAGTATAGGCAGACCCCTGAAACATTTCTGTAGCAGGAGTATAGGCAGACCCCTGTAAAATTAATGTGGAAGAAGTTTAGGCAGACTCCAGTAACATTTATGTAGCAGAAGTTTAGGCAGACCCCAGAACATTTATGTAGCAGAAGTATAGTCAGACCCCAGTAAAGTTTCTGCAGCAAGAGTATAGGCGAACCCCTGAAAATTGGGGTACCATGACTGTAGGCGAAGGCCTGAAAAATTAGTGTACCAAGAGTACAAATGCACCCCTGAAAAATTGCTCAACCAAGAGGGCAGGTGAAACCCATAAATATTTTTTTAAAGGTACAGCTCGCTGTTGCTTAATTTGTAACACAGCCTGGGGCAGCCCTGTGAAAAAAAAATGGTTCATGTTAAAGTATCAAAGTTTTTGAAACCTTGAAAAATTTAAAAAAAATTGTTAGATGAGCCTTTTGGGCTGCAGAAAAATCGGCAGTTCCGCGTGATGACACGATGTTTCAGGAAGAGGAGTAGGAGGAGGAGGACTAACATCGAAGACAGATTGACAAAGCTAAATGCCCCGTTGTTCTGGGGATAGAGAAGAATGCTTTAATCTGCGTTTGCAGCGAAAAGAGTCTTTAGGTTCCGCTGTTCTCCGCCGGTGGAGAAGAGAAGTCTGGGGAAATCCAGGCTTTGTTCATCTTTATGAGTGCAAGCATGTTGGCACTGGCAGTTGACAGGCAGTTACGGTTATCCGTGATGATTCCCCCAGCTGCACTAAACACCCTCTCTGACAAGACGCTAGCGGCAGGGCAAGCCAGCACCTCCAGGGCATACAGTGCAAGTTCATGCCAAGTGTCTAGCTTTGACACCCAATAGTTATATGGAGCAGAGGCATCATGGAGGACGGTGGTACGATCAGCTACGTACTCCCTCGCCTTCCTTTTACAGTGCTCCCTCCGACTCAGCCTTGACTGGGGAGTGGTGACGCAGTCTTGCTGGGGAGCCATAAAGCTGGAAAGGGCCTTGGAGAGTGTTCCCCTGCTGTGCTGAACATGCTGCCTGATCTCCGTGCCTCCCCTGCTACTTGACTCTCGAACTGTGCCTTCTGCCGCTAGCGCTGTCAGATAGAAAGTTTATCATCACTTTGTCCACCAGGGCCCTGTGGTATTGCATCACTCTCGTACCCCTTTCTTCTTTGGGTATGAGTGTGGAAACGTTTTCCTTGTACCGTGGGTCGAGAAGGGTGTACACCCAGTAATCCATGTTGGCCAAAATGCGTCTAAAGCGAGGGTCACGAGAAAGGCAGCCTAACATGAAGTCAGCCATGTGTGCCAGGGTGCCAGTATGCAAGACATGGCTGTCCTTGCTAGGAAAATGACTTTCAGGATCCTCCTCCTCCTCCATAGCTCATACGCGCTGAACAGACTAGAGGCAAGCAGCATGGGTACCCTCTGCAGTGTGCCCAGCTGTCTTTTCCCCCTCCTCCTTCTCCTCCCCCTCCTCCTCCTCCTCCTCCAAAATGCGATGAGATATAGACATGAGGGTGGTCTGGCTATCAAGCAAAATACTATCAATCCCCCGTCTTCTATTCCAACCGCAAAACGTGGGCCTTTATGCTTTGCAGTGAAATT
Organism: Eleutherodactylus coqui; assembly: GCF_035609145.1. Classification (NCBI taxonomy): domain Eukaryota; kingdom Metazoa; phylum Chordata; class Amphibia; order Anura; family Eleutherodactylidae; genus Eleutherodactylus; species Eleutherodactylus coqui. Next base: position 30,937,158 of record NC_089837.1, read on the forward strand.
CTTAGCAGCAGGATGGTAATGCTAATGATTGCCGCATCGCCGCTCACAATCTGGGTAGACTCCTCAAAGTTTCCGAGGACCTGGCAGATGTCTGCCATCCAGGCCCACTCCTCGGTAAAGAATTGGGGAGGCTGACTACCACTACGCCGCCCATGTTGGAGTTGGTATTTCCGTGTGGGCACGTTGCACAGCAGTCGGTGCTCTGGCAGATTAAACCGATATTGCAGGGTCCGCAGGGTGGCAGCATCCGTGGTGGACTTGCTGAAATGTGCGCAGACGCAGCGCACCTTGCCGAGCAGGTCAGACAAGTGTGGGTAGTTTTTCAGAAACCGCTGAACCACCAGATTGAAGATGTGGGCCAGGCATGGCACGTGTGTGAGGCTGCCGAGCTGCAGAGCCGCCACCAGGTTTTGGCCGTTGTCACACAGGACCATGCCCGGTTGGAGGCTCAGCTGCAAAAGCCACAGGTCGGTCTGCTCTGTCAGACCCTGCAACAGATCAGGGGGCGTGTGTCTCACCTAAGCTGAGTAGTTTCAGCACGGCCTGCTGATGCTTGCCCACCGCTGTGCTCCCGCACCGTGCCACACCGACTGCTGGCGACGTGCTGCTCAAACTTCTTAATTGTTACCATGCAGGGCAGCGCAGGGTCCCGCGGTCAGCGCCCGCCGCTCCGGCGTCTGCTTCGGCGTCCTGGAGCTCTGAAGTCGGGGCTCTCCCGGCGACGTGGGGCGGCCGGTGTGCAGCGGCGTGGGCGTGTCTGCCCGTAGGGTGCCGCCCGCACTCCTCCACCTTTCTTATGCAGCAGTGGGGGAGTTGGATCCTCCCACTCTCCATCCCTGGGCGGAGTCTTGTAGTTATAAGGCTGGCAGTGACCTGAGCTCACTGCCAGTTATTGGTTCTGTCAGCGTCTAGTCAGTCCTGTCTGCAGCTTACTCAGTCAGTTCCCTAGCTTGCTCGTCAGCTCCCAGCTTCCATCTTGCCCTGCGCTTTGTATGTTATTCTGTTGGGTCATTCCATCTGCCTTTTCTGTCGGGACTCTATCCCCCGTTAGGTAGATCCATCTCGCAGTCGCCAGGTCCCTAGACAGGGTAGGGACCGTCGTCCAGTTGTCCGGCTGGGGTTAGCCAGGGCCGAGGCAAGTAGGCAGGGACAGTGGGGTGCGGGAAGTTCAGGGCAACCCACCTGGAGCTCGGGGGGTCAGAGTGCTGTAACATAATAACTGGCCCTTAAAACTGTTTTACATGGAGGCGATCAGCTCCCTTGCGAACCAGCTGCAAGCCCTGGGGCCGGTGGTCCATGATTTATTCGCTCGCATGGCAGCCCAGGAGCAGCGTGGGTTGTCGCAGGGGCCGGACGCCTTAACCAGTCCAGAACCCAAGTGCCCTCTTCCCGAGGTGTTTTCGGGGGAGAGGAACAGATTTTTTGTTTTCCAACAGGCGTGTCGCTTGTTTTTTCGGATGCGCCCCCGTTCTTCCAGGTCGGAGGCTCAGGGGGTCGGGCTGATAATGTCCCTGCTGCGGGGCTTTTTTCATTCCCGAGGGGTTCCCCTGCCTGCAGTCCGTGGACTCGTTTTTTCAGGAACTCGGGGGTATCTTCGACGAACCGGACCGAGCGGGGTTGGCAGTTTCCCGGCTGTTGGCGTTGCATCAGGGGTCGCTTTGTGTGGAGGATTATTGCTCCAACTTCAGACACTATGCGGGTGATACGGCATGGAACGATAGCGCTCTGAAAGACATTTTTCTGCAGGGCCTCTCGGACGCGGAAAAAGACCTGTTGATTTCCCATCCCGTTCCCGGGTCCTTAAAGGAGGCTATGGAGCTAGCGGTGAAGGCAGATAGGAGGCTCAGGGCTAGGAAGCAAGATAGACAGGCCCATAGAGTCAGGGAGGTCGTCTGCCCTGTCCCCTCTTCTTCCTTACCAACCGCTGTTCCCGAGCCGATGGAGGTGGACCCACTGGACCCCGAGAAGCGTCACCGGATTTGTTTGTTGCATCATCGCTGCCTCTACTGCTGGAAAGCTGGACATCGGGTGATCACCTGCCCCCTAAGGCTTCAGCACTCACAGTCTGAACCGGCGGAACTCCGAGTCCTAGGCGATTGTAGGGAGGATCGCCTAGAACTTCAGGTACTTCCTAAGCTTCTGGTACCTTGTCAGGTTAGATTCCGGAATTTTTCCCGACCAGGGCAGGCGTTTATTGACTCCGGAGCAGCCGCTAACCCGATAAGCCTGTGTTTTGTCAGACCCCTGATGGCTGAGTTTGTGGCGCTGAAGGCGCCAATTCATTTTACTAGTATTGATGCTACTCCTCTCTCTACCGGCCTGGTACGATGGAGGACCTTAGTGCTACAGTTCATGGTGGGGATTCTCCACTCGGAGGAACTATTATTCCTGGTGATGGAGAAAATGTCGGTAGACATGGTACTAGGGATGCCGTGGTTGGCGTTGCACAACCCCCAATTCAATTGGACCACCCGGGAACTGACTCATTGGGGACCATCCTGTCATCGCCATCTCGCTCCCCTTCCTCTCTGCTCAGTAGATACTGCGCTCATTCCGGAATACTTGTCTGACTTCCGGGATGTGTTTTCTAAAAATCTGTCAGAAATCCTGTCTCCTCGCAGAGAGTGGGACTGTGGGATAGACCTTATTCCAAATAAGCCCATCCCTAAGGGAGCCATTTTTTAATTTATCCAGGCGGGAGCATGAGGCTCTCAAGATCTACATTACTGAGTCCCTGGCTAAGCGTCATATTAGGCCATCCCGTTCCCCTGCTGGGGCGGGTCTCTTCTTTGTCGAGAAGAAGGATGGGACACTGAGGCCTTGCGTAGATTATCGGGCCTTAAATCAGATCACAGTCAAGAACCAGTGCTCTCTGCCTCTGATTCCCGACCCCCTGCATCAGGTGGTGGGAGCCCACTGGTTTTCTAAACTAGATTCAAGAGGGGCTTATAACTTGATCCGTATCCGCGAGGGGGATGAATGGAAGACAGCTTTCAATACCCCGTTGGGACACTTTGAATCTCTTGTGATGCCTTTTGGTCTTTGTAACGCTCCTGCTGTCTTCCAGGGGTTTATGAATGCGGTCTTTCACGACGTCCTGGGGGTGTTTTTAGTCGTCTACCTCGACGACATCCTGGTATATTCTCCTGACTGGGACTCTCATGTGCAGCACCTTAAGTTGGTACTAACCCGGTTACGTGAGTACCAGTTATTTGTCAAATTGGAAAAATGTCTGTTTGGCACTCAGCGAGTGTCCTTTCTGAGGTATGTAATTTCTCCAACTTCCGTGCAAATGGAGTCGGATAAGGTGGCAGCTATCTCCCAGTGGGCCCGACCAGGTAATCTGAAAGCACTCCAACGGTTCTTAGGTTTTGCGAATTTCTATCGCAAGTTCATTAGGAACTACTCGGTCATCGCTCAACCGTTGACCGACCTTACCAGGAAGGGGGCTGACTTGGTAAGATTGGCACCTGAGGCCCTGGAGGCGTTCGATCGTCTCAAAAGGGCATTCTCGGCCGCCCCGGTGCTCGTCCAACCTGACCCGCAATGCCCTTTTTTCGTGGAGGTCGATGCCTCTGAGGTGGGGGCTGGCTCTGTGTTGCCTCAAGTGGTTAGCGGGAGGGCTGGCTACAGTCCATGTGCATTCTTCTCACGGAAGTTCAGTTCGGCAGAGCGTAATTACGATGTAGGCAATCGAGAGTTATTGGGAATCAAGTGGTCCTTAGAAGAGTGGCGTCACCATCTTGAGGGCGCTAGACATCCCGTCACGGTGTACACCGGTCATAAGAACCTGGTATAGCTCGCCAACGCTAAGCGACTCACGGCACGTCAGGACAGGTGGGCATTGTTCTTTTCTAGATTTAACCTCGTAGTGACGTATCTCCCGGGGGCTAAGAATGTCAAGGCTGATGCTCTCTCGCAGAGTTTTGGGGTGCCAGAATGTGAGTTGATGCCTCCCGAAAATATCCTGGAGCCTGGGGTTGTGGTTGCGGCTGTGGACTCTGGTCTCATTCCCCACCTTCAGAGTGCTCAGCAGGACGTGCCCCCTAAGGTTCCAGAGGGCAGATGGTTTGTGCCAGAATCCTTACGTCTCACGGTTATTAAAGAGTCCCACTCGTCAGCTTTTGCGGGTCATCCGGGAGTGCAAGGGACTCTAGACCTCTGCTCCAGGCTCTACTGGTGGCCTGGCATGTCTCGTCAGATACGTGACTTCGTAAGGGGGTGCTCTGTTTGCGCTCGCGGCAAGACTCGCCGGCGGCGTCCTGTGGGTCCTCTGAGACCGTTGCCTGTGCCGTCGCGCCCCTGGTCGCACCTTTCGTTAGATTTTATTACTGACTTGCCAGAATCACAAGGGTTCACCACCGTTCTGGTGGTGGTGGACCGTTTCTCTAAGATGGCCCATTTTGTAGCGTTAGAGAAACTTCCTTCGGCTATTGAATTTGCCCAGGTCTTCGTTAAAGAAATTGTTTGCCTCCATGGAGTTCCTGAGAACATTGTTTCCGATCGCGGGGTTCAGTTTGTGGTGCAGTTTTGGCGGGCCTTCTGCAGAAACCTGGGGACTTTGCTTTCATTCTCTTCTGCTTCCACCCGCAGACTAATGGTCAAACTGAGCGGAAGAACCAGGATTTGGTGCAATATTTAAGGCTGTTTGCAAGCAGGAAGGCTCATCGGTGGGTTGAATTTCTGCCCTTGGCCGAGTTTGCACTGAACAACCGTACCAGCTCTTCTACTGGGTTTTTTCCGTTTTTGTGCGTTTATGGCCAGCATCCCCGTTTCCTCGCTTCTCTTCCTACCCCGTCTGCCTGTCCTGCAGCTGATGTCGCCATTGATGAGCTGCAGGGGGTATGGAAGGACGTACAAAAGAATCTGGAGGTAGTTGGGTCTCGCATGCAGCTGCGCAGTTGGAGAAGCCTCTCAGTCTCTGAACCTTACAGGGTGGGTCAGAAGGTATATCTGTCCTCCAGGAACCTAAGATTGAAGGTCCCGTCCTTAAAGCTTGCGCCGCGCTTTGTAGGCCCCTTTACCATCACGCGTGTAATTAACCCGCTTGCTTACGAACTTGAGTTGCCAGCCACGGAGAAAGTGCATAGGGTCTTCCACAAATCCTTGTTGAAACCCTTCGTCCCTTTGGTGAGAGGGGGGGTGTAATGCTACCATGCAGGGCAGCGCAGGGTCCCACGGTCAGCGCACGCTGCTCCCGCATCGGCTCCGGCGTCCTGGAGCTCTGAAGTCGGGGCTCTCCCGGCGACGTGGGGTGGCCGGTGTGCGGCGGCGTGGGCGTGTCCGCCCGTAGGGTGCCGCCCGCACTCCTCCACCTTTCTTATGCAGCAGTGGGGGAGTTGGCTCCTCCCACTCTTCGTCCCTGGGCAGAGTCTTGTAGTTATAAGGCTGGCAGTGACCTGAGCTCACTGCCAGTTATTGGTTTTGTCAGCGTCTAGTCAGTCCTGTCTGCAGTTTACTCAGTCAGTTCCCTAGCTTGCTCGTCAGCTCCCAGCTTCCATCTTGCCTTGCGCTTTGTATGTTATTCTGTTGGGTCATTCCATCTGCCTTTTCTATCGGCACTCTGTCCCCCGTTAGGTAGGTCCATCTTGCAGTCGCCAGTTTCCTGGCCAGGGTTGGGAACGTCGTCCAGTTGTCCGGCTGGGGTTAGCCAGGGCCGAGGCAAGTAGGCAGGGAAAGTGGGGTGCGGGAAGCTCAGGGCACCCCACCTGGCGCTTGGGGGGTCAGAGTGCCGCAACATTAATTGAGAAGTAGAGGTTGCGTAGGAGGAGGAGGGGGGAGGGTTTAGAGGAGATGGCATAGACCGCCGCAGATACCAGCACTGAGGTGGCACAGGGGAAGAGGCAGTGGTGTGACCCGGAGGTGGTGAATGGCCTTCGTCCCACCTTGTGGGGTGTTTGGCCATCATATGCCTGCGCATGCTGGTGGTGGTGAGGCTGGTAGTGGTGGCTCCCCGGCTGATCTTGGTGCGACACTGGTTGCACACCACTGTTTGTCGGTCGTCCGCACTCTCACTGAAAAACATCCACACTTTTAAAGACTGAGGCCTCTGCAGGGAGGCTTGGCGCGAGGGGGTGTTTTGGGAAACAGTTGGGGGAGTCTTCGCTCTGGCCCTGCCTCTACCCCTGCCCACCCCACTGCCTCTTCCAACCTGTCCTGCTGCTGCCCTTGCCTCCCCCTCTGAAGACCTGTCTTCAGTTGGCTTAGAGAACCAGGGGGGGTCAGTCACCTCATCGTCCAGTGGTTCTACCTCCGAATCCTCTGTGCGCTCCTCCCTTAGACTTACTGCCCTTACTACTGCCTCACTGATAGACAACTGTGTCTCATCATCATCATCCTCCTCACCTACTGAAAGCTCTTGAGACAGTTTCCAGAAGTCCCCAGCCTCATTACCCGGACCCCGGTAACTTTCCAAAGGTTGGGCATCGGTCACAACAAACTCCTCAGGAACCATTTTTTCCCACTCAAGGCAGGGACCCCAGAACAGCTCCTAGGAGTCTGCCTGCTCATCAGAATGTCATTTTCATAGAGTTAGGAGGCTGGGAGGAAGGAGGAGCAGCAGCCAGAGGATTCAGAGTTGCAGCAGTGGACTGCGTAGAAGACTGGGTGGCCGATACATTGCTGGATGCATTTTCTGCCATCCACGACAGGACCTGCTCACACTGCTCTGTTTGTAATAAAGGTCTACCTCGAGACCCATAAATTGTGATATGAAGCTGGGGACCCCAGAAACTTGCCTTTCTCCTACTCCCGCAGCAGCTGGCTGTAATTTACCTGGACCAGGAACTCGGTCTGTGCCCACACCCTTACTTGGACCTCCGCGTCCTCGACCCCTATCCCTACCCCTCATCATGGCGGATTACGAATAGAGCTGGGGCCAAATAAATTACCCCACTGTACAGCACTGACAACTGGAGCTTAATTCACCGCACACAGAGACTTGTACATAGCGGAGGCTCTATGCTGTGACAAGGAAAAAGTAACCCGCTGTCTCGCGCTGATACCTTGGGGTAATTTACTACTCACAGAGACTTTTAGATTACAGAGGCCGTGTGGAGTGGGAAAAAACTATAAAGCCAGTGGATAGTGCTGGTAACTGCGGCGATCTGCACCCCACCAACGGAAATGGTATTGTGGGACGCTCTGCACAGCGACTGAGCTGAAATACTTTGCAGTTGCCCAGTAATATTGCAGTACTGTTTAGCAGTTAGACCGCGGTCTAATTCACTGCAGACAGAGAACGGTATAAATAATTATGGAATTATTTGCGTACACTTTCACGCTGACTGCGGTATTGTAACGCAAACTCCAGCCAGAAAAAAATTAGACGGAAGGCTGCAAACAGACCTAGCTGTGAATTACTGAAGCACTACAACTCCCAGCAGCCACCCAGTAAAATGCAGACGTTGAGATGCAGCCCAACGAAGGAGCTTTTGTTTTTGTTTGTTTAAAGAATACAGGCAGTATACTGTCTATATCACTTTTCTTCTAAAAGTGGCTGTCTTGGCCCTACGCTGAGCATATAATTCCCTGCAGACACAGACCGGTGTAAATAATTATGCAATTATTTGTATACACTTTCACGCTGACAGCGGTATTGTAATGCAAACTGCAGCCAGAAAAAAATTATACGGAAGGCTGCAAACAGGCCTAGCTGTGAAATATTGAAGCACTACATCTCCCAGTGTGGTGGAAACCCAATATAGCTATATTGGGTTTTGGGCCTTTTGTAGTGGACATTGGACCTGTATTTATGAGTTAACACTCGGTATAACCCAATGTCATGTTTGCCTTCTGTTCTTACATTTACGCAATATGCAATACTTCCTTTAATGAAACTTCTGTTCTCAAAATGCTGACAAGATAATATATAGTGTAAACACGTTACATTTTCCATCTGTTTTGTAAATTTAGAAGTAGGATCAGACAGATAACCGCACTTGAGACAAGTACCGCTTTTAGATACCGCAATAATTACCCAAGCAATTTTACTGGAAACTTATGCAAATAACATGGGAGGTTTGTGCAATTACTAATTCATGATGTAACATCCAATCATATCGAAGGAACCACACGTGGGTCCAAGACAACCCACTCATCTCAGCCACCACCTGATGGCCAATCACAGATGACCGGAGGATGGAAGAATTGCAAGATGCTTATCCAATAATTAAACAATACATTGTATCTATGTAATCTTTGACCTGCCCAGATGGGCAGATATGTTAAACTCTTTTAAAAGAGGCTGCACGCCCAACAATAAAGCAGAATTGAGGAAGCTTATACATAATGAACCTGTGTCAGTGTGAAAACTTCTTATGCGCATTATCAATTCAGAATTAATATGGAAGGGTGTAAACATTCCAAATTGATTAAGTCGTTGGACGCAAAAGGAAATCCACGACAGCTGGCACCCCAGATGGGACGTGATCGATAGGCTCCAAACATCTCGGACAGAAGACACGGACATAGGCAACCTTGGACTTGGCGGGCCCAACAAAACCATCAGAACACGGTAAGATAAATTAATTATCTATACCTGTGTGGCTGAGTTCAGGCTTGCCTGTGTGCCGTGTCATGGCCGATCGGTTTGGACCCGCTCGACAGGTATTTCTTTAAGACTCGATAAGAACCTGTCATAAGATATAAAAGGAATGTTTGCATGCCTGTTGTCTTGAGAGTACTAGTTAATTGGTGACATCAATAGCTGCCTCTAGGGAGGGCCTGTACGGGGTGTTTCCACTCCTGAGGGAGGAGGGAGCCGTTCAGGTGGCCTGTCGCAGAGACTCAGCAGTCCTGAGGCCTGTTTGGAGGGCCCAGGAAAGGGAGAGACTGCCAGAGAAAAGTCTGATAAGGGATTTCCGCTCCTGCTAGGCCTGCTTGTAGGGTCCGGGAGAAGGGAGCTGTCAGACACGTATCCCGAGGGGCAGTGAGACTAAGCCAGCCGTACTGGTGCTCTGTCTATTTGTGTGTGTCCACAAATATTAGTTTATCGTTTGAACGTTCATGAGTAGATCCCTCTGTCTGAGGGTAGATTAATAAACTGTGTAGTGACAGAAATGCTTAGAGACTCTAGGGCGGGACATAATGTGTCCGGCGTTTGAGGAGACTTCTATAATCATGAATCTGGCTGCCATGATTGAGATTGAGAGGCAGCAAACATTGTACCAAGGCCCATTCTTACCCCCTCCAGAAAAAAGTGTGGAAGGGGTGGAGAGTCAAGTTATAATTGATTAATCAAGCAATCTTTCTGAGTGCTCAAAATGTCCTACCTGTCCTTATATAAAGTTAGTGTGCTTGTCTGTTGTGTAGAGCTAATCCTGCTGAGTTGTTTATATAGAAATAGTCTGTTTGTCTGTCATATAGAATTAGTATCAGTCCTGCTCAACTGTAAGAAGGGATGGTCGGCAGTGAGAACGCATTGGCTGGGTTATAGCCAAGATAATGCACCGTACACAGCGGAGCGGACTGCTAAACTGTGAGTTGTTGAACGTTGAAAGTATAGGCTTGTGCCTGTAAGTGAATGTATAAAAAGGTTGTATAAAAAGGGTAACTGAATTTGTTTAGTGAGGAAAAAAAAAAAGGCTGCTTACTTCATTTAAAAAGAGGAAGTGCTGTAACACTGAATAGAATCGAAAGCAAATTCATGTGCCATGACAAATAACTACTGTTCGTATGTCTTGTTATGTAATCAAATCTTTGTTATACGTCCGTCATACAAATGTAAAAAGTTATATGCCACTCACATCCTGTGGGGGCTCTTGTAACAAGGGTTACAAACTGTAACAAACTGCATAGCCCGCCATGCCCACAAGAAAATACATCTATGTTTGCCAAGTCCCCAATTCAATTGTAACCACATACAATGTTAGGTGGTCACAGCTGTGAAAAGTTACAACATAGTAGTATGCATTAGACGTTAGAATTTCCCTGAGTGTCAGTCAGCGGGAGAGAAGGCGGGCTGGAATGGCGTAGATATCAACACATGCCAAAGACACCAGTGTTCAATATAACAGTTCAGTAAATAGGGAGAATTGCAGTACATTACCAATCAGATGGAGATGCCCGACATCTAAGACTGCATCTGCCCGGTCGCCGGAAGGACGACCAGGAAGAAGTCTGGGACAAAAAACTGTTGTAAAAGTAAAATTAGCCACATTCTACCTTATAATCCTGTTTATCTGTCCCCTTCCATTCTGTGTTAGGGGAGGGAGAGATTGTAAAAAGAGGAAGTTACTGGTGCTGTAGTCCCAGCACCAGTAAGGTACATTCGCAGAAAAAATAAATAAATATACAAACTACAAGGAGTAAGAGGTAGATCTAGGTTAAGCAGAAAAACCGAGGTTGCTGCAGAGAAGCCGAAGAATGGGAAACAAGCAGGTAAAGATAAGGCCAGGTATCCACAGGAGGAACGGGGCAGATTGACCCGTAATTTGTAAAATGTAAATTGTGTGATGCATAAGACTTTATTTGGTTGTGATGTGTATCGGAGGACTGCAACCATTGAATGAGAAAATGAGGAAGTAGGTATACAGCCACACTCAGAGGGATGGAGCTATATGATGCAAGTATATGTAATGGGACATCCCTTGTATAAGGGAAAAAGTTTTGTTTTTTTCTCCTGTCTCAAACTCAGCTTTCCACGGTTCCTGACACCCACAAGACAGGCATAGGGAAATTGAATATACCCACAATGATAATATATACGAGACCCAGATACACACCCCTGGGTCAAACAGTATGGTACCAGAAGTGGGGTATCCCCCTAGTTTAAAGAAAATAAAAAAAAGGGGTGAAGGGTCAGCCACGCATGTTAGGTGCTGTGTGCTGATGCTTTGGAAAAACTGCCGACCGGCCACAATTTCACTGTTAATTTCCCTTGCAGAAGCTGTAAGGCCTGGAGGCCTCCAAGACTAACCACGTTCTGCAAGAAAGGTTGTTCTCCTGGCTAGGCGATACCTGTACATACATCCGTTGTCAAATTCCGCACCTTTCTGGGCCTTGTTTCATACTGCCGCCCATACGACAGTATTGACACAAAAGCATGGAGGACAACCACGGCCACTGGGATACTACTCCATGAGGTTAGATCCAGTGACTCGAGGAGCTCCCTCATGTGTTTGTGCGGTAGCAGCAGAACAGGCAATGGCTGACAAATATAAGTTGGTATTGGACTACCCCCTAGTGGTCCACACCCCAAATGACATCCATAACATACTCATGCAAGTGCAACCCAAGCACTTATCCCTGGCCTATTAGATCTGGCTACAATGTGCTCTTTCCATGCCTCCCCCAATATTTCTTTCCGATGTTGTACTACCTTGAACCCAGCTACTCTTCTTTTAATCAGGTATTCCGGTCCAAACGGGGGAGGGGAGGCATAGGTGATCTGAGTATGACAGATCAGCTATTTTTTAAAAAAAAATTTTAAGATTCTGTGCAACAAAATTCTGACAAAAACTGTTATTAGAATACACTGTTAATGATGCATATTTTGAGTTTTCTTTTGTAGATGGTACCAGGGTGAGGATTGATGACTCCGAACCAGATATGCAGAGGTCACACAACAAGATGTCCTAAACGCAGAAGCTCTGCCTCCGCATGTCTCAGTGCAAGAAGCGGAACCGAAGGCCCTCATTGAGGCGTGTGGAGTGGTAGAAGGTAAGACGGCAACTCTTTACACTGACTCTTGGAATGCATTTGGCATAGCTCATGATTATGGCCCAGTATGGAAGGCCAGACAGCTTGTTATCTCAGTAGGACAGCCAATTAAGAATGGTGCAGCGGTGCAGAGTCTCATGGAAACCCTACTACTACTACCTGGCAATGGAGAGCTCACACCGATTTCTACAATGGAGAAGCGAGAGACGACACCCTCGCCAACAGCACAGCAAAGGCAGAGGCCCTCAAGCCGTGGAAGAAAGAAGAAAAGATACTGACCGCATGAGTCAGTGATAAAAACTTTGGACATTGATAAAAACTTTGGACATTGATAAAACTTTGGTCATTGATATGTCAAGGACTTTACAGTTACAAGCCAACGAGGAAGGAAAGCAAAATGGGCTAAAGACGGGAGCAACAGAACAGGACGGCGTATGGTGAGCAATCAGCAGAACTTGCCTACAGAGGTCCCTGTCCCCCGTGATGGCCCAACTGGTACACAGAATCAAAAGCAGCAATGACTTCGACACTGAACAAGAATGGGCGACACCTAGGTTCTCTGTAGCTGCTGCATCATTTGTCCAGTTAACATGATCTTTGCCATATGCGAGTCAGGACAGAAGTAAGGTGGCCATATAACACTTGCTTTGACCGCTCTACCCATTTCAGAGATTGCCAATTTGACCACATTCAGCTCACACCTGTTGGGGAGTATGAATATGTGCTTGTTGTTGCTCGAGTCTTTTTCAGGTTGGAGGCCCACCCTGATACTAAGGTAAATGAGCAGGTAACCACACAGAAGCTCATGAATGAGGTAATCTGCAGATACAGGGTACCGGAAGTGAATGAGGTAAACGAAGGTACATACTTCATAGGTGAAATAATGTGACATCATGTCTGGAAGGTAATTGGACAGGGGAGTGTGCCTTGGTAAAGCCCTTATGCTCCTCCACATCCTGTCAGACAGCATTGAGGATAATGAGGTTACCCCCAATAGTTACTTTATCTCGATCCAACTCTGCTGTGTTCTGTAGTTATCCTGTCATGTTGGTCTATCCTTGTTTTCTGCATAGGTACGGCGGTTCCTTCCAGTCTTGTCACTAGGTAGTGTAGGGTCAGTGTAGGCGGCCTGGACGTGTCCACCATCCGGGCTATCTCCAGGAGGGACATTGGTGTGGGTGAAGATCAGGGAGTCCCACGCCGTGCGTACCTGTGCATACTACTAGTATTGTAACAGTACACTAGAGTGAGAAGAGAGGCTCCTGGTGGTAGTTTTGAACTACACGTGTACATTGACGTCATAGGACAGCCAAGGGGGGTACCTAACGAGTTTTAAAAAATTAGAGACCACGTTAAAGCTAGATTCGAGTCCATTTTCCTGATCATTATGGTAAATAAAATGTTGACTGGATTAATTATGTTTATTATAATTAGCAGCGGTTTATAAATTCTACTAGAGATGCCTTATAGGGACTAGTCGACCAATAGGACTTACCTCGACTATGACTTTTCAAAATAGAATGGCACTAGGTACGATTTTAGCCAAAAAGAGGAGTGTCTGTAAGATGATAGGGGTGACTTGTACCTACATTCCAGACAACACGTGACCCGCAGGTAAAGACGCAGTTGCCATTAAGAAGCTGACCGCACTAACTAAAAAGAGCTAACCTTAGTCTGTTTTCCTCAGTAAGGTACCTAACAGGAGAAGGAAAAAAATATATAAAAAATAAGTTTTGAAACATTGTGTATTTAGAACACTGTGATAGGTTTTCGCTAAGATTTTGCTTTATTTTTATCTGCAGTGCACTCTGCATATGTCCACGCAACATGCCGGTGTTACAACGCCCCTGGTCCTGTTACCTTGCCACCTCTGGAAAAGGGAAGTGGGAATAATCACCTTGTAGCTCTTTCCTTCAAGACTGATAGATATGATCATGCACGTACTAATAGGGCAGAGGTTCAGTCATGTTGATCAGGCATTAGATAGCCCTAATTTTGCACTCTTTTTCGATGAATCGAGGTAGCGTCCAGAAGGCGGGTTCTACACAAGTTATGCAGTGTTTACCTCAAATAGTAAAAGCCGCACCTCTCCTAACCTAATGCCTCGAGATCCCAGGTGATAGCCTAGACCTCCACATGTACCAAAGACCCGATTGCCATGAACCCACATCTAGGTATCAGAGGGGCATTTACAGCCTAAGCGACAGTTGTGAAAGACTGCCACTCTACTGAGTTTTCAAAACGTTCTACACAAGAGTTTACGCTGATAAAGAAGTTATTAATTATATTTGTTGCCATTATAATTGTCATAATTCCTGTTTGTTGTTGCATACAGTGTATTCCGACCCTGATGACTGCCTGGTCCACCTGTCTTACTATGATGTCCAACAAAAAAAACCACTGTCAGTGCAAACGTCGTCATCACGGATCCAGAATACGATGATGTCGAACCATCCTATACCCCCATGACAGCAGTAGCTCCAGTCTACAACACAATGCAAGTCTAGGGTCAGCGGTGGGGGTGGGATGGAGCAGGGCGAGTTTAGTGAAACAGATAGTTTCAAGGGGGGTCTGTGGTGGAAACCCAATATAGCTATATTGGGTTTTGGGCCTTTTGTAGTGGACATTGGACCTGTATTCATGAGTTAACACTCGGTATAACCAAATATCATGTTTGCCTTCTGTTCTTACATTTATGCAATATGCAATACTTCCTTTAATGAAACTTCTGTTCTCAAAACGCTGACAAGATAATATATAGTGTAAACACGTTACATTTTCCATCTGTTTTGTAAATTTAGAAGTAGGATCAGAAAGATAACCGCGCTTGAGACAAGTACCGCTTTTAGATACCGCAATAATTAATCAAGCAATTTTACTGGAAACTTATGCAAATAACATGGGAGGTTTGTGCAATTACTAATTCATGATGTAACATCCAATCATATCGAAGGAACCACACGTGGGTCCAAGACAACCCACTCATCTCAGCCACCACCTGATGGCCAATCACAGATGACCGGAGGATGGAAGAATTGCAAGATGCTTATCCAATAATTAAACAATACATTGTATCTATGTAATCTTTGACCTGCCCAGATGGGCACATATGTTAAACTCTTTTAAAAGAGGCTGCACGCCCAACAATAAAGCAGAATTGAGGAAGCTTATACATAATGAACCTGTGTCAGTGTGAAAACTTCTTATGCGCATTATCAATTCAGAATTAATATGGAAGGGTGTAAACATTCCAAATTGATTAAGTCGTTGGACGCAAAAGGAAATCCACGACACCAGTAGTCACCCAGTAAAATGCACAGGGTCAGAGGAAGCCCTATGAAGGACCGTTGGGGTTCTTGTAGACAGGATCCTACACTACCACTTTCCTTATCTCAGTAGCACTTTCCCTATACTCTGTATAATAGACTGCAGACTGAGAACGCTATAGCTGTAATGGCCTGCACAGCCCTAGATGAAAAAAAAAAAAACATTGTGCAAAACTGCTCCAAGTCAGCTACAACAGTAATGCACACGGTCAGATGTGGCCCTAAGAAGGACCGTTGGGGTTCTGGATCCTACGCTAACACTTTCCCTATCTCGTCAGCAGCACTTCCCTTAATCTCTCCCAGTGTGTGTTTGAGGCGAGCCGCGGGCGGGCCCACTTTAAGTACTTGGCGGTCACTTGATCTCACCAGCCACTCACTGCAGGGGGGTGGGATAAGGCTGGGACGTCACAGGAGGAAGTGGTAATGGAATTGACTCGAGTACCGTGTAATGCTCGTCTCGAGTAACGAGCATCTCGAGCACCCTAATGCTCGAACGAGCATCAAGCTCGGCCAAGTGTGCTCGCTCATCTCTATGTATAACTTTCCCTATAGAAGTGGTTGTGTCCCTACACTCTGTGTCTAATTCTCTGCAGACACAGAACGGTATAAATGAAGTCGTTTGCAGTAGGTTAGGAAATATCAGAGTGCGGTTGTACGTTGAGAGCTGGTTGTACAGCACTGCAGCCTTAGAACGCTTTTACTGAAAGGCTGGGAACAGGCCTAGATGCATAATACAAAAATGGATGCACTACAACTCCCAGCAAGCCACAACTAAAACGCATATGGTCAGATGTAGCCCTAAGTAGGAGCTTTGGGGTTTTTGCACGGAGGATCAGGAGTGTAAAGTGTATGTATAACTTTCCCTATATAAGTGGCTGTGTCTGTACACTCTCTGTCTAATTCACTGCAGACACAGACCAGTATAAATGAAGTCGTTTACAGTAGGCTAGGAAATATTAGAGTGCAGTTTCATGGTGAGAGCTGGTTGTATAGCACTGCAGCCTGAGAATGCTATTACTGACAGGCTGGGAACAGGTCTAGATGAGTAATACAAAAATGGTTGCACTACAACTCCCAGCAAGCCACAAGTATAATGCACACGGTCAGATGTAGCCCTAAGAAGGAGCTTCGGGGTTTTTGCACGGAGGATCAGGAGTGTATAGTGTATGTATAACTTTCCCTATAGAGGTGGCTATGTCACTACAATCTGTGTCTAATTCACTGCAGACAGATACTGGTATAAATAAAGTCGTTCGCAGTAGGCTAGGAAATATCAGAGTGCAGTTTCACGGTGAGAGCTGGTTGTACAGCACTGCAGTCTGAGAACGCCTTTTACTAAAAGGCTTGGAACAGGCCTAGATGCATAATACAAAAATGGATGCACTACAACTCCCAGAAGGCCACAACTAAAATGCACACAGTCAGATGTAGCCCGAAGAAGGACCGTTGAGGTTCTTGAAGACAGGATCCTACTCTAACACTTTCCCTATATCAGCAGCAGCTCTTTCCCTAAACTCTGCATAATACACTGCAGACTGAGAATACTATAGCTGAAATGGCCTGAGAATACTATAGCTGAAATGGTCTACAGTCCGAGATGAAAAAAAAAAATGGTGCACTACTGCTCCCAGCCAGCCACAACAGTAATGCACACTATGAAAAGTGAGTAGCCCTAAGAAGGACCATTGGGGTTCTTGAAGACTGGATCCTACTCTAACACTTTCCCTATATCAGCCGCAACACTTTCCCTAACCTCTGCCAGCATGTGTCTGAGGCGAGTCACGGGTGGGACCACTTTAAGTACTCGGTGGTCACCTGATCTGCCCAGCCACTCAATACTGTGGGGTGGGATAGGGCTGGCACGTCACAGCAGGAAGTGGTAATGACTATTGGTTAGAAAATAGCGCTAAACATGCGGGGAAGAAAATGCATTTGACTTGAGTACCTTGTGGTGTTCGACTCGAGTAACGAGCAAATCAAGTACCCTAATGCTTGAACGAGCATCAAGCTTGGACGAGTGTGCTCGCTTATCTATAGACATGAAATGATTGCCCATCTCCATAAGAAATTTATTTCTCCTCCACTGCCCTCTAAACCAGGGTTTCTTAGTTCTGCGGAGAGGGAACTGAATATTTCACTTTCTTCTGCCGACACAAAACTTATCCTTCAGATGGCCTTTGGCTTATCTCCCTGTGTTCTTCTTCAAGAAAGCCACTATAAACTATTAGTGAGGTGGTATAAGGCCCCACAGTGACTATATGAATAAAAGTTGGCTCCACATGAGAAGTGCTGGAGATGTGATCCCGAAGAGGGATCTTACCGACACATTTGGTGGGAGCGCTCAGTTCTGGCCGGTTTCTGGAGGTATGTAGAGGGTGTGCTAAGGACTCTGAAACCTTGCTTTCCATTGTTGGCAGACAAGATTTTCTTGTAGAGACCCTCTGCAGATTTTTATCCTCTCAAGGGCAGGTTGGTTGCATCTCTCTTGGATGCGGCTAAGGCAATGATTCCTCTCCTGTGGTTGCAGAAAACCCCTACTTTGATATCCAGTGGGAGGAAAAAGTTGATCTAATATATAACTTGGAGGAACTCTTCAGCTGGCATAAGGGCGCACATGATGAGTTTGTACGAATGTGGAGCCCTTGGAGACAGATAGATTAGAGACCCTGTACTATATAAGTAGGGCTAATTTATTATCAGCGTACTATGATGATGTTTGCGGGATTCCTTCTTGGCAGGCTGAGGCCAAAGCTTTGGTCTTTTGTTCTCTTCATAGGTGGCGATGCGGATGCCACGGACATAGACAGAGTCATAGACACCATTAACCACATAGTGGGCTATTTGACTAAGGCGAAAACGATGTGGGTACTATTACAGAGCTTATTATCTCTCCCTCTTTCTCCCCTATCCTTTCTTCAGTTTCCCTCCCCCACCCTATCTTTTCTTTTTCTTGCCCTTCCCCTTCCCTTTTTTCCCCTTCCCCTTTATTTATTTATTTTTTTTTTTTCAAATCAAATTTTTATTAAAGGTTTTTGATACATACAAAGGGTACAGGACATAGGTTGATCTTAGGCCAACTACAACTGGAGATAACTGATGGTCAAAAATAGAAAAGGAAGAAAGACAGCCTCACTGTCATCTCACCAAGACTGCAGAAGAGATCAATTAGCGAGCTGCATAAAAGCCATGACCGATGGAAAGAAACAGATCTAATTATCATTATTGCGTCTAAGCTTAACTTGGAGGCTTCGATCAGGACAGAGAGGGGGGAAACAGAGACCAGGAGACACTAGGGGGAACAGACAAAGGAAGGGAGGGGGGGAGAGGAGGGGGGGAGTAAGAGGGAGGGGGTGCTGTTGGTATCAGGCGTGAGTGCTAGAGATTCTTCCAGGGGTAGATGGACACCGTCTCAAGTATCCCAACACACCAGTTGCCCAAGTCTCACCCATGGCTCCCAGATTTGAGTGAATTTGTCGTGAGAGTTTTTCGACCAGCTGTGTAGTTCTTCTAGATTGTAAAGATTATCGACTCTATCTTTCCATTGTCTGATCGAAGGAGGTATGTTTTGCATCCAAAGAGAAGGTATTAAGGACTTCGCTGCATCAAATAGAAGGCCTAATAATGTGTCTTTCAGTGGGTTGAATTGATATGACGGTCTCCATAGGAGGACCATGTCTGGAGAGATGGATAAATTCGGGGACAATTTCTGAATAATCTTTTCTACCTCTTTCCAAAAGGGGTTTATTAATGGGCACGTCCACCAAAGGTGTAGGTATGATCCAATGTCCCTCCCACATCTCCAGCAAGAACCCTGTGTTGCGAGGTTGTGATCGAATAGCCATTGGGGGGTACGGTACCATCTGGCTAACAGTTTATAATGTGATTCCTGCGCAAGTATGCAGGGCGAATTCCCAAAGGAAGTTTTTAGGATCGCCTCTACTTCACTTGTTGAGAATGTAATGTTCAGCTCCTTTTCGCACGAGGTAATAAATGCTGGTTTGTAAGATGAGGGGGGAGTTATAAAATTTTTCCGCAGGAAAGAAATTTTCCTGAGGGAGGCTTTATTTTCGGTTAGGGCCTTCTCAAAGATGGTCCGTGGCCTAGTGGATCTAAAAGTTAGGAGGAATTTCTCCAATATCCCCAGTACATGGGCTCTGTGTAAAAAGGAGAATTTTTCAGATGGCAAAAGCCTGTTTAAGATGGTTGTTGGCTGAAGATGTGCTAAAGCTTGGAGGTCCGCTATTGTGAATGATTTAAATCTTTTCCAGACAGAGGTAGTGCTCGGGTCCAGTGGAAGACCTAGCGTGGTAGTAATATTGTGTAGTGGGAGGATGGGGGAGGGAAGCGGCGCAAGGTCCGCTCTCAGCTCATCCCATACCCCACAGGGACCCCTGAGTAAAGGGTTGAAAGCTTTCGCTTTATACCGGGACCCCGACGGGAGCCAGAGGTCCTTCGACAAAGTACTTCCACTGTAACCCTCCACCAGCGCGGATAGAAGAGTGTCTCTGCGGCCCTGTGACAAATCTATCCAGTAACGTAATTGAGACGCTCGGTAGAAGTCGTATGTATCTGGGAGATCGATACCACCCTCTGTGCCCCTCCTAGTTAGCAGTTTGTGTGCCAGTCTTGGTCTCCTCTGTCTCCACACAAAGCTCGAGAAAACCGAGCGAATTGTCTTGAAGAAGGTGGCAGGGAGGTGGATTGGGAGCATTCTGATTTTGTATAAAATGATAGGTAGTATATATGATTTGATAATATTTTTCCTGCCAAACCATGATATGAATGGCACATCATAGGTTTTGAGAAGCAGTTTAATTTGGCTCAGCAGGGGGGTAAAGTTTTCTTTATATAAGTCCTCTGCATGCTTGGGCAGCTTAATGCCGAGGAAGTCCAACGAGGAGGATGACCAAGTAAATGGGGAATTGGCTCTCAGAGGCCCACACTGGTTTTCAGGAATAGATATATTCAGCACTGTCGATTTCGCGAAATTGATCTTGAAATTGGATACGGCGCTGAATTCCTTCAATAGATCTATAAGACGTGGGAGGCTCCTATGTGGGTCAGTTACAAGAAAGACAATGTCATCGGCAAATGCCGCTGTGTGGAGGGATTGGCCGTCAAGTGACAATCCACGAATTGTCTGATCCTGTCTGACCTTCAGTAGCATTGGTTCCAATGCTAAAATAAAGAGGGAGGGAGAGAGGGGGCAGCCCTGCCGAGTACAATTCCTTATATCAAAGGGGGGAGAGAGGATCTCGTTGATTTTGAGTCTAGCGTAGGGGCACGTGTATAGAGAGAACACCGCTCGGATAAACTCAGTCGGGAAGTTGAAATGAAATAAGACTCTTTCCATATGTCGCCAGTCGACACGGTCAAAAGCCTTTTCTGCGTCTGTGCCTACTAAGGCTAGTGGGATCTTATGGAATTGAGCATAGCGGGTCGCGTGGAGTAATCTAATGCAGTTGTCTCTCCCCTCTCTCCCCCTGACAAAGCCTGTCTGTTCAGAGTCAATCAGGCCCGGCATGAGAGGTTCAAGTCTTCTAGCAAGTAACTTAGCCCATAGTTTCATATCCTGGTTGATCAGGGATATTGGGCGATAGCTACCACATAACTCCGAGTCCTTATTTTCCTTATGGATCAGGGTTATGTGGGCCTCTTGAGATTGTCTCGGCAAGGCTACCCCGTCCAGTAGGCTATTGGAGAGGTCCGTCAGTCTTGACTTCAAGACGGGCATGAAGGTTTTGTAATATTGGATGGGAAGGCCATCCGGGCCGGGGCTTTTGTTTGGGGGGCATGAGGCTATCACTTTCTCTACTTCGAGTTGTGTGACCCGAGCAGTCAAGGCAGATGCATCTGAAAGATTTAGTTTGGGAATGTTTAGATGGCAGAGGAATTTGTCTATCAGGGTGACTGGGTCTTCCGGAACCCCGGCTTGCGGGGGACCCTTCAAATTATAAAGGTTGGAGTAAAAGCTCTGAAATGCTAATGCTATGTCCTTAGAAGAGGACATTGATGCGCCAGAAGTAGATTTAATGGAGCAGATCTGATTCCTCGCCCTGGATTTTTTAATTAGAGCGGTCATCAGTTTACTCCCTCTGTTGCCCTGCACATACACCTTATGTTTAAATTGCATTTGTTTTTTGTTAAATCTTGTTGTTAGGACGAATCGCAGTTCGGCCCTTAGAGCCGATAGAGTATTTAAGTTCTGTTTTGTTTGCGAGAGTTTCGCTGTCAATTCCATTTTTGCTATCTGCGTTAATTTTTCGTCGATTTCCTTTTGAAGACGTTTTTTGATGCGCGTGCCCAGGGCAATCAGGAGACCTCGCATGTAGGCCTTGTGAGCTTCCCAAACAATTGGTGTCCCTATCTCGTCAGATGAATTCAAGAGGACGTATTCCTCGAGTAATTTAGATAGATGCTCCTTGTCCACGGGTGAGTCCAGTAGGGAGGCATTAAGAGACCATCTCCACTCCACACTAAGGGTCGCATGTACTGGTGCGTGGTCAGAAATTGACATCGTATCGATGTCAGCCTTTATCAGGGAAGTGAGGAGATCAGAGGAGACCAAGACATAATCCAGTCTCTGGAACAAGGAGTGCACCGGGGAGAAAAAGGAATAGTCTCTAGTCGACGGGTGTAATGTACGCCAGGCGTCGACGAGTTCCATATCCTGCAGGGTTCTACCGAGTTTTCTTAGTCTGGACTGTGAAGTCTGAGAGCGACCGGACGAAGAATCCAGCGCGGTGTTGAGGGTAACATTGAAGTCGCCCGCTAAAATTGTCTGGCCTATTCTAAAGTGTTGTAAAATCTCCAGTTGTTTTAGAAGCCAAGGTACCTGGTCGGCGTTCGGGGCATATATATTGGCAAGTGTCAGTTTGACGTTATTTAAGGAACCTCTGATGAAAAGGACTCTACCCTCTTCGTCTCTGAATTGAGCCTCCTCTACGAAATTTATCGATTTATGAAAGAAAATGGAGACTCCCTTCGAGGCCGACGAGGGGTGAGTGCTATGATAGGCCCTAGGAAATTGTTTTCCTGGAAGGTCTATATGTTTGTGGCCCTTGAAGTGCGTTTCTTGTGTGAAAAGAATTTTAGTGTCATACCTTTTCAGAAGAAGCGCCAGGTTATGCCTTTTGAGTGGTGCATTCAGGCCCCTGATATTGAAAGACGTGAGACGGAGTCCATTCATACTGAAGTTCTTGAGCTATCGGCGAGGGAGATGAAATGTCAGATATAGTTACAGTATAAAGAGAATCAGGACTGTTATGAACAGCTGTCAATCTCCTCGCGCAGCACCTTAGGGTATCAAGAGGGGGCGGGTTGGTAGGGGGAGAGGTAGGAGAGGGGTAGGGATTAGTTACGACACAGAAGGTTACAAATAAACAATAATTAGCAAAAGAAGAAGTAAACAACTCTAAGTCAGCAAAAAAGACAATGTGACTTGTTAACTTAAGCAGACGTGGGCCACGTAGGGTCGGAGGACCCAATAACCCGGACCACTTGGGGGTGGATTACTGAGATCCCACAGAGTCGTAGACCCTGAAGGATATCAGAATATTTTTTCACTGCCTGGACAGTCAGGCAAACCCCCTCAACCCATAGGGGGGAGAACGGAAACGACTGGGAGAACTCCCCAGTCGTAAGCTGCTATGGCAGACAGGTTCAACAAAGGACAAATCGTACGGAACCTCCAATAGGAGAATTTATGTACTGCTGGAGGAGAAAAAAGAGTTAACAGGCATAAGACAAAGCGTCCATGAAGTGTAAATATTTGGTTGAAACCCCAGACAGGGGGGGGGGGGGGGACGACTTGTCTCCAGTTCGCTTCCGGCGGAGTGGTACAGCCTGAGTAATTAAATGTCCTCGGGATTTCCAGGGTCTCCTTTGGTAGTATTATAAAACCGGAAAAGGGGGTGTATCTCTCCGACGATGCGTGAACCGCCGTGATTTGGACCACTTCGCGTGAGAGACGAACTGGATCTATTTTCAACAGGTGACAAGTCAGATGGTTCGCGCTCTCATGGGTCTTCCCTAGCCTTTTTCTTCTTGCCTTTTGGGGATTTGGAGCTACCCGCAACCAACCATTTCCCGGGGTTCTCCAGCTGGGACAGCTGAGGAGGATCGGGGAGCTGCTGCCAGCTTGGGAGCTCAATGGGGTCAATGTCCAGCAATTTCCACAGGTTTTGGAGATCTTCAGGTGTGCGTACGCTCACTCTTTTGCCGCTGTGCATGATGCTAAGACCGAAGGGGAAGAGCCAGGCATACTTAATCTCCATGGATCTGAGTACCTCCAGCAATGGGCGAAGAGCGCGGTGTTTTGCTAATGTGTAGGGTGCTAAGTCCTGGAAAATTTGTATCGGGATCTCCGCATATTTTAAGTCTTTGTGGGTTCTGGTAGCTCTCAATATAGCTGCTGTGTCAGGGAAGGCTAGCAGTTTACAAATGATGTCTCTGGGTGGTTCAGACGCATTAGGCGGGGGCCTGAGAGCTCAATGTATTCTTTCAATGCTTATCGTGGATGCTCTCTTTGCGCCAAGTAACATGGCGAAAATGTCTTTAGCAATGTTAGAAAGGCACTCACCCATGAAGGTTTCCGGAAGACCCTTGATACGCACATTGCTGCGGCGATTTCTATTTTCCAGGTCTTCCTGCATCAAAAGCACCCTATTTAGGTGTGAGTGCTTGTCTCTTACCACTTGCTCAAGTTGCAAAGCATGGGTAGAGATGGCTGCAGATGTAGATTCCAAGTTTTCAACTCTATGCCCCAGCTGCCTGAACTCCTCTTTGATTTCAGCTAAATCAGAGCTGATGGGACGAAGTGCCTGTGTTATCAGTTCCTTCATGAAGCCTCTTGATACTCCCACGCTATCCTCCTCATCTGACAGGGCCTCCTCTTCTTCTCCTCTGCTAGGAGCGGGAACGAGCTCACGAGCCGGCACCATCTTAGAGGGGGGGGGGGGGGCGCGGGGACCGAGCGCTCCGGTCCCTGAAGAAGCGCTGCATGTCAGCTTGCCCTTTAGATGTCCGGGGGGGTTCCCTGATGTTCTGCAGCTTTATCTTTGGTGGTTTTGCCCATGTCGCTGTCTGTCTGCCGCTGTTATGGGTCTCGGAGGAAGCCTGCTATCGGGAGCGCTGCTCTCACACAACCATGCCGCTCAGCGTCCAGGCTCCGCCCCCCCTTTATTTATTTTTGATTCAATTTTATATAGTTTTAAATATTGCCAAGATGGGAAGGGGTAATAATGCTTTGAATGTTTTGTAACGAGTATATTACAAAGTATCTTAGATAGTTTTTTCTACCTCATGTTGTGAAAATGTATAAGGATTAAGGATGAGCGAGTATACTCACTAAAGCACTACTCGTCCGAGTAATGTGCTTTAGACGAGTATCTCCCTGCTCGTCCTTAAAGATTTGGGGACCGCAGCGGGGCGGGGTGCTGCGGGGGAGAGCGGGGAGGAACGGAGGGGAGATCTCTCTCTCCCTCTCTCCCGCCCGCGCCCCCCTGCTCCCCACCGCGACTCAACTGTCAGCCGCAGCGGTCCCCGAATCTTTAAGGACGAGCAGGGAGATACTCGTCTAAGGCACATTACTCGGACGAGTAGTGCTTTAGCAAATATACTCGCTCATCCTTAATAAGGATGTATTTCCTGTTTGGGAGGTTTGCTTGATTTCCTGTGAAACTTCAATACAACTTGATTGATTTAAAAAAAAAAAAAAAAGAAAATGTCAGTCAGAACCAAAGATATATCTTTGTCTATGGCAGCTTCAGGGATTCCTCGAATTCAAATGTTATGTCTCCTTGAGCAATTTTCTAAGTCATCAATTTGTAATTTTTGAAAGTAGGATTCTTTGTGTTCATCGATAAGGATCTCTGTCACTCTCTCTGAATGTTATCCACTTGGGTATGTGTCCTCCAAGTTTGTACTCTTGAGAAAATTTGTTTGACATCTTTTCTCAGCTCCGATATTTCCTTCTTAACCTCTTAGTGACGAAGCCTGTTTGCGCCTAAGTGACGGAGCCAAATTTTGGAAATCTGACATGCGTCACTTTAACATAGAATAACTCCATAAATGTCTTGCATATCGAAGTGATTCTAACACAGTTTTTTTTTTCATCACATGAACTTCATTTAGGTTAAAAATAGACCGATAGAATTTATACATATTTATTAAAAGCGCCAAAATTGGGAAATTTTGAAAAAATTATCTTTTTTTTTACATTTTCAATTGCAATGTCTCAAATATGTGCAAATATTCTGTACACGTTTGATAAGATATATATTTCCATCTGTTACTTTAGTTTGTTTGCACACTTGAAAAACATCAGTTTTTTTAACCATCTAGGAAACATACAAATTTAACATTGATTATCAACATTTTGAGGAGCACTTTGTTTTCCTACACCAAGCCAAGATTGCAAAGGCTCATAGGTATCAGAATTATAGATACCCCCACAAATGAACCCATTTTAAAAACTACACCCCTTAATATTTTCGCTGAGGTGTGTCATAAGTACTTTTATGCTATATTTTTTACAGGAATTAATGCAATTTAGAGGAGTAAAAATAAAATTTTATATTTTTGCAAATACGTTATAAAGACAGTTGTTTTTTTTTGTATAGTGCACATGAAAACGAGGATTTACACCCCAAAATGGATACCCCAGTTTGTCTTGTGTTGAGAAACATAACCATTGTGGCCCTAATATTATGTCTGTATGTACAATAGGGCCCAAAATGAAAGGAGCAGACGATGGCTTTCAGAACAGAAATTTAGCTTGAAGGCAATTTAGACCCCATAGCACACTGGTAGAGCCCTTCAATGGCCAAAACGATGGAGAACCCCCGCTACTGACCCCATTCTGAAAGCTAAACCCCTTAGTGAATTAATGTAGGGGTCTACTACGTATTTTGACCTCACAGCTTTTGAATAAATCTAAGCAAATCAGAAGGAAAAAATTACGACTTTAATTTTTTTGGCAATTATGCCATTTTAAAAACAGGACACGCCTGTTTGCCCTGTGTTCAGAAACATACCCATTGTGGCTCTAATATTATGTCTCTATGTAAAACTAGGCCCAAACCGAAAGGAGCAGCCTGTGGCTTTCAGAACAGAAAGTTTGCTGGAATGTGATTTAGGCTCTATTGTCTACTTGTAGAGCCCTTGAGCTGCCAAAATGATGGAGAACCCCCTAAAATAAACCCATTTTGAAAAGTAGACCCCATAGCAAATTCATCTAGTGGTCTACTGCATATTTTAACCCCATGGTTTTTGAATGAATCTAAGCAAAGCAGTAGGAAAAAAAATTCAGATTTTCATCTTTTTGGCAGTTGTGTCATTTCAAAAACAGTTTTTTTTTTGTACAGTATACATAGGAATGAAGAGTTTCACACCAAAATAGATAGCCCTGTTTGTCCTGTGTTCAGAAACACACCCATTGTGGCCCTAATTGTCTGTATGCACAAGGGAGCCTAAAGCGAAAGGAGCAGCCTGTGGCTTTCAGAACATAAATTTTGCTTGAAGGGGATTTAGGCCCCATTGCCCACTTGTAGAGCTCTTGAGTTGCCAAAACGTCGGACAACCCACACAAATGTGTCAGGACAGTGTCCGGGATATGGGGGTCCCTGATATATCCCGCAACCCCTGTCCCTGCCTACTTGCCCCCCTGGGCTAACCCCCAGGGCGACAACTGGGCGGCGGTCCCTACCCTCACTAGGGAAGCGGGACACGGGAAGACAAACAGACACTGAAGACAAACAACGGTAGAACGGTCAGACAATCCGGGTCGGCAACAGGAGGGTACGCAGTACAGGGGGGTCAGGCAAAAACGTAGTCAAGGTCCAAAAGCAGAGGTCAAGAAAGCCGGGGTCACAAACAGGAGTCAAAAGAATACGCGGGTGCAGCTGGAAGACCAAACTAACACTGGCAAGGCCTGAGAGGAAAACACACCTATTTAAATGCTGTCAGCGCTCCCGCCCCAGAAGCTGATTGGGGCGGGGAGCCTGACAGCAGCAGGGCTAATCAGGGCGGTGCTGGGGGCACGCCCCCAGTCTCACTGCACAGACAGTTACCAGGGAAGCCAGCCTGGTAGTCAAGCGACTAGAAGCACCAGCTGCCTCCCTAGCAACCCGGCGGCGACCAGTCTTACAGCGGCCCGGGGAGATCACAAGAACCGGGGTACCTCTGCGCCGTGCTCCTGTACCCCGGGTGGCCGGACCGGTGGTGCGGGCACGGCGGCCCCGAGAGTTGCCGGTTCTGACAGTACCCCCCCTTCTACGGGGGGACACCGGACCCCCATGGCCAGGTGCGGGCTTAAGCGGGAAAGCCCTGTGGAATGCCTGGACTAGGCGTGGCGCATGAACGTCCCTGGCAGGGACCCACGTCCTATCCTCAGGGCCAAATCCTCTCCAGTGGACCAGGTACTGCAGCACACCTCTAACCCGTCGGGCATCCACCAGCCTTTCTACTTCATACTCCAGTTCCCCCTGTACCAGAGAAGGAGGAGGCGGGTTCTGGGTGGGTAGAACTGGAGTCACATACTTCTTAAGTAAGCTTTTGTGAAACACCTTGTGGACCTTCCAGGGGTCAGGAAGTGCCAACTTATATGACACCGGGTTGATGACCTGAGAAACAGTAAATGGGCCAATGAACCGAGGAGCAAGTTTCAGGGAGGGAACCTTGAGTCTCAGATTCTTGGAGGACAACAAAACTTGCTCCCCGACTACAAAAGGTGCAGAGATGGTACATCTTTTATTTGCGTATTTACGCAGTTTCTCTTGGGAACCCTGAAGGTTCTTACGAACCTGGGCCCAAACTGTGCACAGTTCCTCAGAGGATATGTCGGCGGCCGGATTGTTCGAGACCACAGGAGTGGAAAGCGAGAACCGGGGATGAAACCCATAGTTACAAAAAAAAGGTGACAATTGGGTCGACGAGTTAACATGGTTGTTGATAGCAAATTCGGCGAGAGGTAAGTAGTTGGCCCACTGATACTGGTTATCAGAGACAAACAGTCGCAGATACTGGATAAGTTCTTGGTTCATTCGTTCCGTTTGTCCGTTACTCTCGGGATGGAAAGCGGAGGAGAAGGACAAATTTACGTTTAGATTTCTACAGAAGGCTCGCCAGAAGCGAGCGACGAACTGAACCCCTCTATCTGACACAATGTCCTCGGGGATCCCATGTAACCGAACAATCTCCTTGATGAACATTTCAGACAGAAGTTTGGCGTTAGGCAACTTGCAAAGCGGAACAAAATGTGACATTTTAGAGAAACGGTCTACTATTACCCAGATGACCGTATTCCCCAGCGAGGATGGCAGATCAGTAATAAAATCCATGGACAAATGGGACCATGGCCTGGACGGAATGGGCAAGGGAAGAAGAGGACCCTCAGGACGTCTCCTGAGATTCTTCCCCCTTGCGCAAACCGGGCACGCGGACACAAATACCCGTACCTCCTTGGCCATGTGCGGCCACCAATAGAGTCTGGATACTAACTCCAGCGTACCCCTGATGCCGGGGTGTCCAGCTAGGACAGAAGCGTGTGTCTCCTCTAACACTTTCAATCTCAGTGACGATGGGACAAATAATTTGCCTTCCGGAAGGGCT
Organism: Eleutherodactylus coqui; assembly: GCF_035609145.1. Classification (NCBI taxonomy): domain Eukaryota; kingdom Metazoa; phylum Chordata; class Amphibia; order Anura; family Eleutherodactylidae; genus Eleutherodactylus; species Eleutherodactylus coqui. Next base: position 30,965,756 of record NC_089837.1, read on the forward strand.
TCAGGAGCAGATTGTTGAGCGGCGTGAATGAGAGGTGAAAGGTCGGAGGAGACAGCAGCGAGGACCACCCCAGGGGAGAGAATGCTCTCAGGCTCCGGCTCGGCAGGTTCCGGAGAACCAAAGCTCCTAGACAGGGCATCAGCCTTGACATTCTTAGAACCGGGTCTATAGGTAACCACAAAATTGAACCGAGAGAAGAACAAGGCCCAGCGGGCTTGCCGAGCATTTAACCTCTTAGCGGAATCTAGATAGGTGAGGTTTTTATGGTCTGTGAGTACCGTGATCTGGTGATGGGCTCCTTCCAAAAAATGCCTCCACTCTTCGAAAGCCCACTTAATCGCCAGCAATTCCCGGTTGCCTATATCATAGTTCCGTTCGGTGGAAGAAAACTTCCTAGAAAAATAGGCACACGGTCTAAGGTTGGTGAGAGTGGAGGGACCTTGGGACAGTACCGCTCCCACACCAAACTCAGAGGCATCTACTTCCACCAAAAAAGGGCTGGACAGATCTGGTTGTACTAGGACAGGTGCAGAAGAGAACGCCGCCTTTAGGGTATCGAAGGCCCTCAGAGCCTCAGAAGACCAGGTCCTCACATCTGCCCCCTTTCTGGTGAGGTCCGTTAGAGGTTTAGCCACCACGGAGAAGTCTTTGATGAATTTGCGATAGTAGTTGGCGAAGCCGAGGAAGCGTTGAAGGGCTTTCAACGACCCTGGCTGGGCCCACTCCGTGATGGCTTTCACCTTTTCAGGATCCATCTGGAAGTCGCATGGCGTGATGATATACCCCAAAAATGATATCTTTTGTACCCCGAACACACATTTCTCGAGTTTAGCAAACAGCTTGTTATGTCTGAGTCGAGCTAGTACAGTCTGAACGTGAGTATGGTGACTTGGCAAGTCGGAGGAAAAAATCAAAATGTCGTCTAGATATACCACCACGAACACCCCCATGATATCCTGAAACACTGAGTTCATGTACCCCTGAAAAATGGCGGGGGCGTTACACAATCCAAAAGGCATAACTAGGTATTCAAAATGCCCGAGGGGCGTATTGAAAGCGGTTTTCCACTCATCCCCCTCCCGAATGCGGATGAGGTTGTATGCTCCCCTGAGATCAAGTTTAGAAAACCATCGGGCACCAGCGACCTGGTTGAGGAGGTCAGGAATGAGTGGAAGGGCATACTGGTTTCGTACTGTGATTTTGTTTAGCTCTCTATAGTCAATACAGGGCCGGAGGCCCCCATCCTTCTTCTCAACGAAGAAAAACCCGGCACCCACCGGGGATTCTGAGGGCCGGATGTGCCCCTTGGCCAGGCTGTCCTGGATATAGTCCCTCATGGATTCTCTCTCAGGAACCGTAACGTTATAAATGCGGCCCTTAGGAAGTTTGGCCCCAGGAATCAAGTCTATTTTACAGTCCCATTCCCTATGAGGGGGCAGAGCTTCAGATAATTGTTTGGAGAACACGTCAGAAAACTCGGAGAGGTAATCTGGTAGGGGGGTCCCCTCGCAGGTGGAGATTCCCACCTTCACAGCACAAAGGTGGTTGGCACAGCGGGGACCCCACTTTACCAGTTCCAACGTGTCCCAATTTACTACCGGGTTGTGCTCCCGGAGCCAGGGGAGGCCTAGGACGACGTCCACAGACAAATCTCTCATCACTAGAAAGGTGCAGGTTTCCACGTGTAAGGCTCCTATCGTAAACCTTACTTCAGGGGTAACCAGATGAACCACCCCTGCTTGCAATGGGGTGGAGTCCACTCCTGAAACCAGAATCGGGGTCTCTAAACGTAAAAAAACCCCGGACAGTTGAGCAACGAAATTAAAGTTAACGAAATTCGCCGCAGCCCCAGAATCAACAAAGGCTTGCCCAGTACGGTGGAAAGCATGAAATTCTAGGGTGCAAGGCAATAACATTTTGGATAACACAGGGAGTACCTTAGCTCCTAGACAGTCCTCCCGACAACTGCCTAGGAGCGGGAGTTTTCCTGCCGTGGCTTCTTAGTGCAGGTGGCAATGCGGTGACCCGGCTCCCCACAGTAGAAGCAAAGATTCTTCTTCAGGCGATATTCCCGTCGCTGCTTGGGGTTCATGGCTCCCAGTTCCATGGGCTCGGTGGTGGGAAGTGAGAGAGTCAGGTCAGTAGAAGAAGTGGGCGTGGGGAGTGGAGTGGCCCGAGCGGCGTGTCGGCCCCTCAAACGTCGGTCGGCCCGAATAGCAAGCGTCATGGCTTGCTCCAGGGTTCTAGGCTCTGGGTGGGCCACAAGTAGGTCCTTGAGACCCTCAGACAGACCGGTCAAAAATAAGTCTTTTAGGGCGGCATCGTTCCACCCGGATTCCGTACAATGTTGACGGAATTGGGAACAGTAGTCCTCCGCCATTTTACAACCCTGGCGCAGGGCCAGAAGTTTGGAGACTGCGTAGCCCGCCCGGTCGGGTTCGTCATAAATTTGACCCAGGGCGGAAAAAAAAACGTCAAGGGATAGTCGGGCTGGAGAGCCTGCTGGTAGCGAGAAAGCCCAATTTTGGGGGTCCCCCCTCAGGCGGGTAATTACAATTCCCACTTTCTGATATTCAGTACCAGAGGAGTGGGGTCGGAGATCAAAGTAGAGCTTGCAGCTCTCTCTAAATGCAAAGAACTGACCTCTCTCTCCAGAGAAGCAGTCCGGCAGCGTGGCTCGGGGTTCTGACATAGTCCCGGGAGCGGAAGGGGGCTGCATGGGACCTGCAGCCGCCACTTGTTCCTGTAGCTGCATGCGGGCGGTTAGGTCCTGGACCAGGTTAGTAAGGACCTGGACCTGGTTCGCTAACGCAGCCACGGCCTCCATCGAGGGATTCAAAGTAGCCGGGCGGATGCACGAGTCTGACCTACCTTCGGCCAGTGTTACTGTCAGGACAGTGTCCGGGATATGGGGGTCCCTGATATATCCCGCAACCCCTGTCCCTGCCTACTTGCCCCCCTGGGCTAACCCCCAGGGCGACAACTGGGCGGCGGTCCCTACCCTCACTAGGGAAGCGGGACACGGGAAGACAAACAGACACTGAAGACAAACAACGGTAGAACGGTCAGACAATCCGGGTCGGCAACAGGAGGGTACGCAGTACAGGGGGGTCAGGCAAAAACGTAGTCAAGGTCCAAAAGCAGAGGTCAAGAAAGCCGGGGTCACAAACAGGAGTCAAAAGAATACGCGGGTGCAGCTGGAAGACCAAACTAACACTGGCAAGGCCTGAGAGGAAAACACACCTATTTAAATGCTGTCAGCGCTCCCGCCCCAGAAGCTGATTGGGGCGGGGAGCCTGACAGCAGCAGGGCTAATCAGGGCGGTGCTGGGGGCACGCCCCCAGTCTCACTGCACAGACAGTTACCAGGGAAGCCAGCCTGGTAGTCAAGCGACTAGAAGCACCAGCTGCCTCCCTAGCAACCCGGCGGCGACCAGTCTTACAGCGGCCCGGGGAGATCACAAGAACCGGGGTACCTCTGCGCCGTGCTCCTGTACCCCGGGTGGCCGGACCGGTGGTGCGGGCACGGCGGCCCCGAGAGTTGCCGGTTCTGACAAAATGACCCTAATGTGAAAACTAGACTGCTAAACAAATTCATCTAGGGGTGTACTGCGTATTTTGAAGGAGAAGGTAAAAATTATGATTTTCATTTTTTTGGCAATTATGTCAATTTATAAACAGTTTTTTTTGTACAGCACACATATGAATTAAGACTTTCTCCCCAAAATGGACCCCTCTGTTTGTTCTGTGTTCAGAAACATACACAATCTAATGTCTTTAGTCTTATTTGTCTACCAAGACCTTTTAAGCCGTTCACTGGCATCACGTTCACCTAATTCCATTAGCCAACCATAACCTGTTGTCTACCTTCATCTGTGTGCAAGATTATATAACGAGAGCTCCGCTCATCACCACCATAACATAAACTGCTCAGAGAGTGCAGGCATTTTCTCGCTTGTCACATGTTGCAATTACTCCTTTGAATGATTTTAACAAAAGATCATTCATAGCCGTTAAAATTGCAAGCTTGCATAACCAATCCATGGGCTTTACTTTGAATTCAGAGATGTCGGTGGACACTTTAGCAGGCATTTCTGTAAGAGATGTCACCACAATGGCTAAGCTTGGTGTTATGATGATTTTACCTTCAATTTTAGAGTTTTCTTTGTCTCCTATTTAAAGTAACATCTATGAAAAATCAGAAGCATCACCTCTTAAGAGAACTCTGATATTTGTTATTAGGGCACGTTTCTGAATATGAAACCACAAAAATGAAGATTTTAAACATGACCTTACTTAATCGGCTTGTGTTCCCCTGGGCATGACTGATAAAGTTTGCCGAAAGTCTCCAGCTAAGAGAACCATAACACCCCCTATTAAGACATCATTTGCACTTCTAGATTATTCAAAATTCTACTAAGCAGTTTAACTCCATCTTTTTTGAGCCATAGTGCATTCATCCCATGCTATTAGCTTAGTCTCTTTCAGCACCTGCGCCATATTACTCTGCTTTGATATGTTGCACAAAGATTCTCTACATGCATCAGATTTAAGGGCAGTTTTAAAGCAGAATGAACTGTCTTACCTCCATCTAGTAATATTGCAGCAATGCAAAAAGAGGCGAAAGCCAACGCTATCCAATGATCTTTCCGTACTCTGGTTAGTAGTAGATTTAGGACAAAGGTTTTGCCGGTTACCCTAGTATTATCCAGTAAAAAATTATTGATCAGTGTCCTTCTCAACGCTTTCTAAAATTTTGCTGTAAACTTGAAACTGCTTATTATTTGACACTACTTGTGCCGTAACTGATCTCTCTAAGGTAATCTCTATTTTGAAATACTGTATCCCATCTTTTAAGTTAAGGTAAGCCATAGTGTTCTAAATATTGTCCTCCCAAGAAAAACACTGCATCTTCAATAGAAATCAGGCATTTATAATAAAGTAGCTGAAATACCCGACTTCACCCAAATTTATTTGATACAGAAGTTTACCTGTTCTTCACACTGAAAAGTTCATGAAGTCGTTAATACTTTAGAGGAACTGAGCAATAAATTATTTACATACACATAGTGGTGTTAGATTCTCCTCAGACTACATGTACCGATGTCACTCGCCAGAATGTGCCACCCCTCTCACTTTCCTCACATTTTACCCTTAAACATAACACCCTTTTTTATTCAAATATAACCCCAGACTAGAGGTTGCAGCCCTTCATAGCCTTAAAGGCATGCTTCATCCCTTCAGTCCATGGCCACTTCCTTATGCACTTTACAGCCTTTTTGTTTATGCACACAGAAGTAAGTTAGATTCTCCTCAGTATACACACATAGAGGTCAGTTATATTCTCCTCAGTATTATTTACACACAGAGGAGCGTTAGATTCACTTCACTATATACACATAGAGATAAGGTAGATTCTCCTTATAATACAAATCATTTTCCTATGCTTCATGGTTTCTGAGAAAAGAATTATATCATGTATTGTGGATTTTCAGTTTTTCATGCTTACAATTAAATATTGAAGTTTGAACCCCTTTGCTTTTTCTATTAGGACGTAAAGAATGGTTGTGGTAATTTTCATGCTTGTGCAGTTAAGATGTGTGTTGTTAGCTACATTGCATAGAGGATAACTTACTTTTACACTTAGAATTGCAAAATCAAGTTGCAACACTTTACTTTTCCTATTTAGGATCTAAAGAATGGTTGTGTCAAATTTCACGTCTGTATGACACTGGAAAGTTAGAGAATTAAATTAGGTACATTACATAGGAGTTCAACTACTTTTGTACTTAACATTGAATAATAAAGTTGTGACCCCATTACTATTCTTATTAGGACCTAAAAGAGGGTAGTGCCAAATTTCAATTAGATTAGGTACATTACATAGGAGTGCACTTACTTTTACACTTAGCATTGAATAATTGAGTTGTGACCTCTTTACTTTTCCTATTTAGTAGCTATAGAATAGTCATGCTAAATTTCACGTTTTATTGACACCGGGAAGTTAGAAAATTAAATTAGGCACATTACATAGGGGGGGGGGGAGTGTCACTTATTCTTGCACTTAGAATTGAATAATGAAGTTGCAATACCTTTACTTTTCTTATGTAGGACCTAAAGATTGTTTTTGCCAAATTTCATGCTTTTACGACACCGGGAAGTTACATAACATAGAGGGACACTTACCTTTGCATTTAGAATTGAATATTCAAGTTGTGATCCCTTTACTTTTTTTAATGTAGGACTTAAAGAATACTCCTGCCAAATTTCACACTTGCATGACATTGGGAAGTTAAAAAACAGGAGTGCACTTATTTTTGCAACCAGCATTGAATAATCAAGTTGTGACCTCTTTACTTTTCCTATTTAGGACCTAAAGAATGCTTGGGTCAAATTTCAAGTTTGTATGACACTGGCAAGTTAGAGAATTACATTCGGTACTTTACATAGGGGTGCACTTGCTTCTGCACTTATCATTGAATAATCAAGTTGTGACTAGAGATGATGGAACGTGTCCGTTACGGACACTTACGCACCCGGACACTGGCTTTCCCGAACACTTCAGTGTTCGGGCGTAAATGTTCGGGGGCCGCCGGGGGGCGGGGGTCGCCGTGGAAGCGCGGGCGGCAGCAGCGGGGAACAGGGGGGAGCCCTCTCTCTCTCCCTCCCCCCCCACTCCCCGCCGCACCCCCCCGCGCTGCCACGGCGACCGCCGAACATTTTTCGCCCGAACACGGAAGTACTCGCAAAGTTCGGTGTTCGGGCGAAAAGGGGCGGGGCCGAACATGTTCGATCATCTCTAGTTGTGACCCCTTTACTTTTTCTATTTAGGACCTAAGGAATGGTCTTGCCAAATTTCACATTTGTACGACACCGGGAAGTTATTTTACAATAATTTTCAAATTTAACCAAGCAGTTTGAAGCATTGGTAGAACTGTTTTTTTTAGGCAGCAAGCTGGCCAGTGTTACTCCGGGAGGTGTGGAAGGATAAGAGATGCTTTTCCTTTGCGGACTAGCATGTGCAGAACCAACGTTCATGTCCATTTTCAGGGTCTGGAGAATTTCTCTAGTGCCGTGGTTGCCAATGACTGTAGAAGGCATATTAGTCTCAGCCATCGATCGCATTAAAGCGTCCCAACCCAGAGGGTGAAGTTTCTTGGTAGCGCTATGGCTCTGTGTAGATGGCGCATTGTTTTATGTGTGTGAAAGAATAAAAATAATAAGCCTCTTGGTGTACATAAGCCGCCAGCCATGAGCAATACTGCTGGTTAAAGAGGATAAGGTATGGAAGACTGCAATGAAAATAGTGAAACAAAGAAGGCAGGGATACAGTAAGTAGAGGATGCAATAAATTGTTAAAGCACGTAGAATATGAAGGGACAGGAGCACTAGACCCCCAGCTTTGGGATAGATTTGCAGAAAGTCATGCTGGATGGGTAAAAGATAATAGACTACAGGAAATGTAGAATAGTTGAAAAAAAGACAAGTAAAGATATAGAAAAAGGTTTAACAATGATAATAGTTGCTAACTTAGGTGGTGAATATAAGTATTTGGGTGGAAATGGGCATAAGTTCTATTGTGTTTGTCATTGGATAATCGATACTGGACAAAACATGTAAAAACCGTGGTGCATAAGAGTTTTTCTTTTCCTATGCCAAGCCATCCACTACAAGGTCAAACATTGGACCGGAGGGATGGACCTGCTCGAATTGTGGACAACAAAACCCGGATTAGAGAGAGGGCTGCACTGCTTGCGGAGCTCCTCGGCACCAACCGGTTATGCCTATTCTCACTAGATCCAAGGCTAGTGAGTGGAAGCATGAGTCAGAGGAGAAGGAGGGGACGCAGGGAGCAGAGGATGGTATAGGAGCAGATGTAATACCTGGGGAAGGCAGAAGGAGCAAATATGATGCAACATCACAAAAAGTCAAATATAGATCATGGACGCCACAAGAGCATATGTCACTCCTACAACAATTACCAGACCCCATGACCAGACCTATGCCTTTCTTTAGAAAGATAGCACAAATACAAGACACATACTCTGCAACATCAGCTGATCTGGGTACTCTGATTAGGTTTAAAACAGGGGAGGCAGTGGGAACTATAATCTTAATTATGGAAAAGACTATTGTGGCACAGATTGGGATAAAATTAAACATAGAGAGGGGGCGTGGCTTAGCAAGCAAGGAGAGAGGTCGCACGCTGTTTTGCTCCTCCACAGAATCTCCCTTTTCAACCCTTTTCTGGGTCAAATCAGTGACCCAAACAGAGGCAGACAAGAGAACATCACCTGGGGACCCACCAGAACCCACAACTGGCCCGGACAAGGCTCACCTGGTGATCTCCCGCCGCCGAAAAGAAGCCGGAGAGCCGAGGCCCTGCACAGCGGCCCGCGGTCTAACCCGACAAGTACCGCGCTCAGAAACACCCGGCGGGGACCGCTCACGGAACCCCAAGCAGAGGACTACGGCACAAGGTAACCCCTGCCGACTTACAGAGGGGAGGCTCTGTCACCCTCAGTGCCCGCACTCTCACCGCAGCGCCTTGCAAATATACAGCCACGGCTCCCTCCCTCTGAATATACCGCCGTGGCCGCCAACCCGCAACTCGGCGGCACATACACTTATCAGGGTGATCCCCCGCTGGACTAATCCCCGCGCTGGTGGTTTTCCCCCTCCTGCTCCCCAGAGCCGACAATCAGCACGGGCAGGCACACCGGAAGATCTGCACCTAGTCTCTAGCTCCCTGTGAGGCAGCGGCCATCTTGCCCCCCCCCCCCAAGTCGAGCAGGCTGCTTGGCATACTAGCCAGACCAGAGCAGAAAAGTAAAAGTAAAAAAGAGAGGATACTGTAATCCTCCCAGCACATCAACACCAGGCAAAGTTTAAAGCAGCACTCACTAATTCTGACGTCCAGCGGGGGAACGGAGGTCCTCTCCCCGGAGCTCTCAGACCGACAGCAGGCTCCATTAAAGTATAGTGCAGTTAAAATATCAATGCACCACAGCACCATCTAGTGGCCAAAACAGAGATAACCAGGACCTGAACCTCTTCTCATCCCTTTCTCAAAGAACTGAACAAAGCCAATCCTTGCCCATTAGACAAAGAAAACTTTGGACCCTAAAGCATATGGTTAATTTTTTTTTTTTTATAAAAAAAAAAAAAAAAACAGAATTATCCAGCTCACACCTGCAGTAAAGATCGCCATACAGTGAAAGTGGCCCTCGCTGCAAAACATCTGCCAAACAACTCTCCACTAATGTAAAAAATACACCCCACTCCCAATGTAGTGACATCAGGAAACAGATACCGTGAGAAAAAAATACCAAGAACGCCAACCCGGAAACAAACAAAAGTTCTAAAACACCTAATAGACCACTTGAAAACGAAAAAATAACCAAAAGACTTACACCCGATTGCTCAAAACCTACAAGAACCAAAACTATCATAGAAGAAGACAAAATCACACCTATGTCGGCCTTACCCTCTGATCTGGACAGTGACTCGGAGGAGGAGGTGTGCACACAAGAGGAGTCAAATTTAAGAAACTACATTAAAGCACTACCCACTAAAGAGTGCATGAGAGACCTCTTCAGGGAATTCACCCAGACAATAAAAGAAGAAATTTCAGAACTAAGGAAGGACGTCAAACAAATTTACTCAAGAGTGCAAACCTTGGAGGATAACTACACACAAATGACGCACCATTCAGAGAGGGTGACGGAAATCCTGGTCGATAAACAAAAAGAAGCCTACTTTCAAAAACTGCAAATCGATGACCTTGAAAATCGTTCAAGGAGAAACAATATACGGGTCAGGGGAATCCCAGAGTCGATCTCAGATAAAGAAATACCAACAGTGTTATCTGGCATCTTCACAGAACTGTTGAACAAAGCGGAAAGTTTCGACCTGGGCATTGAGAGAGCACATCGCGTTTTCAGACCAAGATCAATCAATGCAGACAAACCCAGGGACATACTCTGCTGCTTACAAAGCTTCAAAATTAAAGAAGAAATCTTGCACAAAGCTAGACTAGCGAAAAGGATAGAATATAATGACAAGGAGCTCATGATATTTCAAGACCTATCCAGATTGACTCTTGACCTCAGAAGACAACTCCAGCCTTTAACCAAACCTCTAAGAGACAAAGCTATAACCTTCAAATGGCTGTTTCCCATCGGCATGGCCATATCTGGCACCAACAGATCATGGATCATCAGAACTCCCGAGGACCTTCCACACGTCCTCCCCAAACTAAGCCTGAGCCATATCCAAATACCAGACTGGACTACGGCCGAGAATTTTTTGAACCTACCCGCTCTACCAACCTGTGAGAACTGGTCATCAGCATCTCCACGTAGAGTCAAAAAATCTCGCACTCAGGACACGAGCCCAAATAAACCACCCAGAAGAGGTCCGCTTAACGACGACACCTGAACATTCCTCTAAATTTCTTTACAAAAGACACGTCGTGACATGGCCTCTTCTCTTTGACTTCAGTGTTTGCTTCACGGCTGTTATATGGCTATACTTCTGTTTCCCTTTAACTTTTTTATATTCGCAGAATTTCAGACTACGTTGGGAGCCATGGTTCTTCCCTCTACGCCGCTCCACGCCCCCGCAAATTCTTTAATTCTTGCTCGATAATCTGGTTCCAGTAAGGACTATGTCCCCAAATCTGGTCCAGCAGCAAAAGGTTATAAGAATGTTACTTGTTACTGGTCCATCCAAGACCAGCTGTTATGTTTATGTGTTTCTTTTTTTGTGTGTTCAGAATTTTCATGACAGTTCTGCTGATACCATCTGCCTAAAATTGCCCCCTACAAAACAGTTCCATGGCTGATATACACTTAGCCTCATTTAACGTAAAAGGTATTAACTAGAGATGAGCGAACACGTTCGGCCCCGCCCCTTTTTCGCCCGAACACCGAACTTTGCGAACACCTCGGTGTTCGGGCGAAAAAGTTCGGGGGCCGCCGTGGCAGCGCGGGGGGGTGCGGCGGGGAGTGGGGGGGAGAGGGAGAGAGAGAGGGCTCCCCCCTGTTCCCCGCTACTGCCGCCCGCGCCGCCGCGCATCTCCCCGCCCCCCGGCGGCACCCGGACACTTACGCGCGAACACTGCAGTGTTCGCTAAAGCGGGTGTCCGGGTGCGGATGTGTCCGTAACGGACACGTTCGCTCATCTCTAGTATTAACATTCCACAAAAGAGATCTCAAATATTACACTACCTAGAGAAACAGGACGTATATATAATTTTTTCCCAAGAAACTCACTTTAAGAAAAACTACACCCCTCTCACTAAAAACAAAACCTACATTAAATGGTTTAATGCCACTACCCCAATGAAAAGACATAGAGGCATGGCTATTGTTCTACACAAAAGAGTCCCATTCCAAACACTGAATGTCTTAACTGACCCAGAGGGTAGATTTATTCTCGTCAAGGGCTCAATAGGCGATAGAGTACTTACCCTAGCAAACATATACGCCCCTAACTCTAACCAAGACGCCTTTTTCGCGATAGTCACGAAGCACTTACAAGAATTCTCTGAGGGGGACATTATTATAGGCGGGGATTTCAACGTACCACTTAGCCCCACTTTGGACACGTCCAATGGCTCCTCAGCGGTTCCCCTCTCCAAAATTAGAAAAATTAAAAAATTGCTGGCCGACCTCCACCTGATAGACCCTTGGAGAGTCCTCAACCCTAACTCAAAATACTACTCCTTTTATTCCGCGGTCCACAAAAAATATTCTAGAATAGATCTCTTTTACATCAAACACTCACTATTAGACGCAATCACCAAAACGTCCTATGACCCAATTTTATACTCTGATCATGCTCCAATCTTCATGAAGATAACTATTTCCCCAAAAAAGAGATCAAAGTTCAATTGGCTATTAAATGACAGCCTGTTAAAACATAAAGAGGATATTGAATACATGCAAAGAGGTCTACAACATTACTTTGAAGAAAACGCAATAGAACCATGCAATCCCACGACCCTCTGGGAAGCACACAAGGCGGTAATAAGAGGCCTCCTCCTTAAGTTAGGTGCAAGGAAAAAAAAAGGAAAAAGAGAGGGAGATCACCCTTCTCATTGAACAAATCAAACACGTAGAAACCCGTAATAAGAAAAATGTTTTACCTGAATACGAAAGACAATTATTTAACTTACGCACCAAATTAAAGGAGATCTTGAACCAAAAATCGGAAAAAATACCTCTTCTTCGCAAAATATAAACACTATGCCTTAGCGGATAAGTGCGGGAAAAAATTGGCAACCCTAATTAAAACACAAAACGCGAAAGCCTTTATCCCCAAAATAAAAGATAAAAATGACACAATACATCATAAAACGTCGGAGATCTCAAACATCTTCCACGCGTTTTATTCGGACCTATATAACATTCAAAATTCCAAAGAGTCCTTTTCAACCAAACGACAAAAAATTCAAGATTTTCCAGACTCGGTCAAACTTCCCAATGTTCCCATAATCCATTTACATTCGCTCCTCAAGCCGATTACCCCCTGAGAGGTGGAAGAATGTATCCAAGCAGCCCCGAACGGGAAGAGCCCTGGGCCAGATGGCTTTGGATCTTTATACTTCAAAACCTTTAGAGAAATCCTCACCCTACATCTGGTTAAGTACTTCAACTCCATTTCCGCAGGAAACCCCTTTCAAAAAGAAGCTCTGGCGGCACATATTACATTAATCCCCAAAGAGGGAAAAGATCCCTCTCTATGCAGTAGCTATAGACCCATATCCTTAATTAACAACGACATTAAAATTTACGCTAAAATCCTAGCTAACAGAATAAAGGTGTTCCTACCTGAACTCATCAACCCTGAACAAGTGGGCTTTGTACCAAACAGAGAAGTGAAGGATAATACCCTAAAACTACTCAATTTAATGCATACAGCAAACCACAACAGCTCTCCACTTGCCCTTTTCACTACAGACGCCGAGAAGGCTTTCGATAGAGTTGATTGGCTATTCCTATGAATGTCCCTTTCTAAGTTCGGTTTCCCAGAAGCATTTATTGATAAGATCATGGCCTTGTACTCCTTCCCCTCGGCCAAAATCAAAATCAACTCCGAGTTCTCCCCAGCAGTCAGAATTAATAATGGAACCAGACAGGGCTGCCCTCTCTCCCCGCTATTATTTATCCTAACCATGGAAACCTTTCGGGAAAAAATCAGACAAAACAATAGAATCACAGGTATGAAATGTGGGGCGAGGGAACATAAATCGGCCTCCTACGCAAACGACATGCTGTTCTTCCTTACAGATCCCATAACCGCTATCCCCGAAATTTTGCATGAGTTCAAGAATTTTGGTCAGATCTCCAATTTTAAGTTAAATCTTTCAAAATCTGAAATAGTGAATATAAACATTAACCAAGACTCCTTGTTAGAGATCTCAAAAATTTTGCCTTTTAAAAACACAAGTAAGCAAATTACATACTTAGGGGCAAGAATATCTCGGACTGCAGCAGATCTGTACAACCTAAACTATATACCCTTACTTGAGAGAATGGAAAAGGACCTCAACTCTTGGAATCTCCCGCCGATTTCCTGGTTCGGCAGAAAAAACCTAATTAAAATGATTTACCTGCCCAGAATACTATACACACTACGAACACTCCCTATAGAAGTCCCACGGCTATTCTTCACTAAAATAAAAAACCTTGTAGCAAAGTTTATATGGCAGGGAAGGGACACAGGGTCAAACACACAACGCTCATCAAAACCAAAAAATGCGGCGGAATCGGACTCCCTGATTTTGAACTTTATTAGACTGCTTCACACCTGAACCGCATGGTGGACCTGTCCCGCCAATCCAGCTCCAAACTGTGGGTGGAACTAGAGCTGCTCTCACTAAGTAACGATCAGAAACTTCCACTCTGGCCTATCCCATACAACAAAGTTAAATTGAAGCAAATCCAAAACCCCTACACTAGACTAACCCTAAGCCTATGGCAGAAATCAAACAAGAAACATAAATTAATTACCCAGACCAGCGGCTATACTCCGCTGCCTGCAATTATACCCAACAAATTTAGGGCGCTCAAACAAAAAATTATGAATGACCCCTACCTTAAGATCAAGCAATGTTGCGACCTTATCAAAGATAAATCCGTACCCCAGGACATACAGTTCATAAACCGCCTGGGGGATGTTTCACTTAGTCCCGAAGATTTACAAATCATTAGAGATTCAGTGGTGCTACATTCCCCGGATATCATAGATACAAATAAAAACTTATTATTTCATAAACTAGTTTGGAGCCTTCAGCCCATCAAAAGCCCAATCTCTAAAATCTATAGGACATTAACACAAGACAAACAAAATCCCTCCTACATAGCTCGTTGGGAATCTGAATTAAACACGGTCTTTACCACGGACGAGATAAACGATATTCTAGCCAGATCCCATTCGACTTTTTCCTCAACTAGGTTCCAAGAACTCAATTATAAAATAGTATCTAGATGGTACAAAACCCCAGCGCTGCTAAACAAAATAGACCCTGATTATTCCCCACTATGCTGGAGACGCTCAGATAACATCGGATCGTACTCCCACATATGGTTCTCATGCCCACTTCTACAACCCTTCTGGTTGGAGATTCAGAAGCAGCTAAGCACCATCTTCAAATCCAACATTTCCCTTACTCCTGAGACTGTCCTCCTAAACTTAGACACCCCAGGCCTTGCATCAGAACACAAATCCTCTCTCCCATTTTTTTCTAAATGCAGCTAAGATATTAATTCCAAGGTACTGGAGAGACAGCACCGTTCCCTCTATATCAGAATGGTACAAAGAGGTGAACACGATTTGTTCGTTCGAGAGGGTCAAGGCCAAACTAGTTGGGGACCCAATGAGATTCGACAACATCTGGAACATGAGGCTCTCTTTCATTCATAGCTCACTTTCTCAACCCTCTGCTGCCCCTTGACTATTGAAGTCTCTTCTATTCAACACATAAGCCCATCACACCCTACCCCCGAAGTCCCATCCGGCCTTCACCACTCATAAACCATTACGCGTTGTACTTCCAACAGAGCTGTCACCATTTTCATATCTGTTATGTATTTGATTGATTATTGTTTTTGTGATTATCCTTTGTTCCCCCTGTTTCCTTTTGCTTTCTGTACCCCCCCCCCCCACACACACACACACACATACACACATTTCCTTTTACCAATCAAAAATAAAGAATATATACAAAAAAATTAAAGATAGAGAATTAAGAAGTGACAAGATATTTTAATTGGTCTAGATTGTTGGGCAAAAGAAAAATTGAGAGAATCCTCCTTGTCTCTTTCTAATATTACACAAAAAGAAGGATGAAAGTGTAGAACAATTCTATGCCCGCCTTCAACAACGTTGGTCAGATATAGGATATAGTGGTATACAAGAAATGGGGGAACATGTACTGAGTATGGCCTTTGTAGAAGGTTTATGGGAACCCCTAAAGTCTAAACTCATAGACGATAGACCAGAGTGGAGACAGTCTGAATCTCCGGCCCTTTTACAGACAGCAAAGGGCATTGAGTTAAACTTAAAGAAATAATAAAAAAGGATTCTAGGACCGTCCTGCTAGAAGGTGCACAAAATTCTCCAAACATGTACACCCAGGCACTCCAGTCTGTCTTGTAGGCTTGGATGCTGCCTGATGGGACAGTGCTGTTGCAATATGTTGATGACCTTCTGCATTGTGCTGAGGATCTGAAAAAATGTCAATCTGCATCCATTTCTCTTCTAAAATTTTTAGCAGAAAATGGCTTCAAGGCTTCAAAGGAAAAATGACAGCTTTGTAAACAAAAGGTTGTGTTTCTAGGCAATTGCCTAGCTCAATGAACCAAACATCTCACAGAAGAACGCAAAGCTGCAGTTCAAGCCATTTCTGTACCTTCTTTTGCTGCCAAACTCTGCATCTTTTTGGGACTTGTCTCATACTGCTGTCCTTGGATCCGTTCTGCCTCATCCCTAATGCAAACACTCTATGACTGTCTTCAAAGTGTTCCTTTCTCTCCCACTCCTGAAGCATCTGACACCTTCCATACACTAAAACTGTCTATTCTTAGTTCTCCAGCACTGGGAATTCCTAACTACCCTTTACCTTTCACTCTCTTCTGCACTGAACTTTCCAGTCATGCGACAGCAGTATTGATGCAAAAACATGGAGGACGTCCATGGCCACTTGGGTATTACTTCATGAGAATGGATCCGGTGGCCTGAGGAGCCACTCCTGTGTCCGTGTGGTGGCAGCAGTACAAGCAATGGTGGACAGGTCTTCTGAGTTGGTCCTGGACTACCCCCTAGTGGTTCTCACCCCTCATGACATCCAGAGTATACTCACTCAAGTACAACCTAAACATCTGTCTCTAGCTCTTAAAATCCGGCTACAATGTGCACTTTTTTTTATGCTCCCCCCCCTAATATTTATTTTCAATGTTGTACTACCTTGAACCCGGCTACTCTTCTTCCAATCGAGTATCCTGGTTCAAATGGAGGAGGGGGAGGCATAGGTGATCTAGGTATTACAGATCAGCTATTTAAAAAAAATTGGAAATAAGATCCTGATCTTATTCAGGTTTTAAAAATATGACAATGCGACCCAAGCAGAGGCAGACAAGGGCACAGCACCTGGGGATCCACCAGAACCCACAACCGGCCCGGACAGGGCTCACCTGGTGATCTCCCGAAGCCGAAAAGAAGCCGGAGAGCCGCGGTCCTGCACAGCGGCCCGCGCCCGCGGCCTAACCCGACAAGTCCCGCGCTCAGAAACACCCGGCGGGGACCGCTCACGGAACCCCAAGCAGAGGGCTACGGCACAAGGTAACCCCTGCCGACTTACAGAGGGGAGGCTCTGTCACCCTCAGCGCCCGTGCTCTCACCGCAGTGCCTTGCAAACACACAGCCGCGGCTCCCTCCCTCTGAACATACCGCCGTAGCCGCCAACCAGCAACTCGGCAACACATATACTCACCGGGGTGTTCCTCCGCTGGATTGACCCCCACGCTAGTGCTTTTCCCCCTCCTGCTCTCAGAGGCGACAATCAACACGGACAGCCGCAACGGAAGATCTGCGCACAGTCCCTGGCTCCCTGTGAGGCAGCGGCCATCTTGTGTGTAGCAGAGAGCGGGAAACACCAGTCCCGATAACCACATACCCGGAGAGCCCATAGCCGACCCCTACAGATAGCACACAAAGCGGACAACAAAACGCTCCACTCACCCTACTGCAGGCGAGAGCATCAGAGGCTGAACACAGCTGAAAGGACCACACGTGCGGGACTTACGATCCCGCGGCTCCCAGTCAGGCACAAGGACGTCCACAGCTCCACCCTGTAGGCAGAAGTACTCCCGGGTGCTAGAGAGACTCCCCGACCCAGGAGAAAGAAACTGCACAGCAAAAGGCACAGCAGCAGGACCTGAGGAGCGCTGGTATAGTGACTGCAGCATCTAACTGGGTGAGTCCCCTGCTGCTCTGCTACACCCCGCATAGCAGAGCTGGCAGCACATACATCAAAAGATCACTCAGAGAAGTAGGTGCTCCACCGACACAAGAAAATCTGACCCCTGCAAAGCCACTACTCGTACCTGGCTTATTGCTAAAGCAATATCTGCATACTTCTATCATTCTCATCACTGTCGGCAATTAGTGACCCACAGTAAAACCACCCGAACTGTAGTACAGTATATTATCATAGACACAGATGGACTCTGCTGCCACCCAGTGGCCTGTGTTAATATTACCTATACAAAGCAATGTAAAACAACCACACAGCAGAAGCAGTGCAGATAGAAGCAAATCATAATACTACAACACCAAATATAATTTACGCACATCGCCACACTGGTGTGTCTTAACAAAAGTACTCCGAAAAAGAGACTTTCACCTCTAAGAAACATGCCATCTTACTAATGTAGCACTAGCCGTGCACGGCTCTGAATGGTGGCTACAACACCGGAAAGACCCTGAGACCCAAATTTCCTAAAACTCAAACGAAGCAGCTTCTAATCCACTTATTCCAAACACAACAACCATGCGCTCAGCTCAACCCCGAACAGGGAAAAACAATATAAATTCACAACAGAGCACTAAAAAACTCTCAAAACAAAAGGAGACTACCATCTCTTCCGACGAAACATCTCGCTCGTCGATGGAAGACTTACCCCCATCACGCGCTAACATGGACAGCCCTAACAATAACTCCTCAGAGGAGTCCACTTCTCTCACATCAGACAAACTCTTCACCCGAATAGAAGCATTATTACAAAAAGAGCTAACAAAGACCTCCACAGAAATAACTACTAAACTCTCTAGCGAGATCCGAGAGCTTAGCCAGAGGACAATCGCTCTAGAAGACAGAATGGACAACACAACCATAGTCTTAGAATCCCATGAAAAAGAAATAGAACAACTACACGAAGAAATACATTTTCTACACGATAAACTAGAAGACATTGAAAATAGGGCACGACGAGACAATATACGCATCCGTGGAGTCCCTGAAACCGTCAAAGATCTACAATCAACAGTGACCGCGCTATTCCAGGAGCTCTGCCCGAACATTCCAATCGACCGACTGAAACTCGATAGAGTTCATAGAGCCCTACGAGCGCCAAATCCAAATGGTCCTCCAAGGGACATCGTATTAAAACTCCACTTCCACAGAACCAAAGAGCAGCTGATGCGAGCTGCCCGATCCTCTCGTAAACTAACATTTCAAGGATTCGAGTACCAATTATTCCCCGATCTAGCACCATCTACACTGTCCAAGAGGAGAGCTCTTAAACCGTACCTATCTATCCTACAACAAGAGAAGATACTATACAGATGGGGCTTTCCATTTAAACTGACTTTTACATTTCAAGACAAAGTCCATACCATCCTATCACCTGAGGGTGCCCGGCGCTGCTTCAAAGAGTTGAACCTACAACTACCCCCGCCCCTGTCGGATTCCACAGCCTCGTCTCCCAAATCGCCACCACCCCCAAAAACTACGCCAGAAGCCAGGAAAAAAGACGCCACAACCACCTGAATAAATTTACAACAACCCTCTGGAGTTGAATCTATGAAGGACTTTTGGGTCTGCAGGCCGTTAGATTTTTGTTTTTCTTGCAGACCTAATCTTTCACCGGTCGCAAACAATTTTTCTTGCATTACCGTGAGTTAATTCCACTATATATATATGAGACCCTACCCGAAGAACAAAAAGGCAGAAATAAGGCAGACCTTTTCCGGGCAGTGGACCTCTTAGAGATAAGAACAAGTTTCCTCCTGGATAGAACACTACACTCTAACGAAACATTCCAACAAGAATTACAGTCTATATTGAAATGCCTTATGTTTTATAATGCTTTCTACCCACATCTACCCTCCCTTCCCCACCTCCTCTGTCCTCTCTACCCCCCCCCCTTTTTCCTTCTCACCACTCCCCCCCTCTTAGGGTCTTTCCGACCCCCTTTAACTTTAAACTACAAATACTCATAACCACCCCAGCTCAGAGCTAAAATGGCTTCCTACTTGTGCACCACCTTGAAACTATGAAGAGTTTACCACTTGTTACTACCAAGACAATCTTACCCATTGTTCCTAACAATAAAATGATATGTTGGCCACACCCTCCTTCCCCCTGCTCCTTCCCTCTTCTTGTCCTCCCCCCAACCTCCCCTCCCATGGGGTGGAGGTCCTGAGACGGTTTCCATTTACAATAATTACCACCCGTGCCCATGGACCTAAAAATAATAACCCACAATGTACAGGGCTTTAATTCCCCACAAAAACGCTCAAAAGCATTTAGATACTATAAAAGCAGACACGCAGATATAGTGTGCCTACAAGAAACCCATTTCTCCAGTAACTCCAACCCGCGCTACCTCTCCCCCCAATACCCCACATTCTTTTCAGCAAATGCTACCACGAAAACTAAAGGAGTCACCATCTGCTTCAGTAAATCAGTTCCCTTCACACACATCTCTACTATAGCAGACCCGGAAGGTCGCTACCTAATACTGACAGGCTCCATCCAAGACATCCCAGTCACTATCGTCTCCTACTACGCTCCAAATTCAAGACAAATCCAGTTCTTCACAAAGCTTTTTAAATTGGTCGAGACCAATAAATCAGGTACCATTATCCTTTGCGGTGACTCAAACTGCATTCTTGACCCGAATCTGGATAGGAACTCAGCCATCTTTCCAGCCCACCCCCTATTGCCCCAACATACGATATCACATAACTTTAAAACCCTCCTTCAACAACACCATCTGGTCGATGCCTGGCGAGAATCAAACCCAACTACCAAAGACTATACTCACTTCTCAGCTCCACACTCTCTATATAGAAGAATAGACCACATTCTAATCCCCGATACCTTCACACCTCAAATACTACAGTCTAAAATTTTATCAGTACCATGGTCTGACCACAGCCCATTATACATTACATGCAACTCTTTGATGTCTAAACCCACAAACACATCTTGGACCCTCAACGACTCTCTCCTATCGATCCCTGGGGTTATATCCATATTAACTCCACAATTGGAAGTATATTTTCAATTGAATAGCCCATCTGCCTCCTCCCCTATCTCTCTTTGGGAAGCGCACAAAGTAGTGATTCGAGGTCACTTAATGCAAATAGCCGCCCGACGTAAACGGGAACGCATGTCGCAACAACTAAAATTAGAACAACAAGTCTCCCAACTTGAAGAAACAGCCAAAAAACACCCATCTAAAAATAATCTCCAAGCACTATCTCAAGCTAAAACGGAACTAGACCTTTGCCTTACAGATACAATAGAACAAAAAATACGATGGTCCCGACAGCGTTTTTATGTACTTAACAACAAACCTTCCACGCCTCTAGCCCGTAGACTTCACTCGCACCCCAACACAAACCCATTCTACAAGCTACGCACAAGCCAAAATGAAATTACAGCAAACCCAAATACAATAACGCGGGAATTCCAAAAGTTCTTAACCAAATTGTATTCACAACAAAGCGTTCTTCCTGCAAATCACTTCTTACCTCCAAGAAACCCCTTTACCAACACTTGGGGAAACATTCCTTGACAATCTAGCATCCAAAATCACCCAAGAAGAAGTGACTCATGCTATTAAAGCACTCAAACCCAATAAAAGACCTGGCCCAGATGGCTTTTCGGCCCCATGTTACAAAAAATCTTCGCCAATCCTAAGCCCTCATCTGGCTGATTACTTCAATGCAATGAGAGACGGCCATCAGGTAGGTCAGACAGCCCTTCTAGCCTCCATATCAATGATACCTAAGCCAGATAGAGACTTGCTAGACAAACAGAATTATCGCCCCATATCCTTAATAAACGTAGATTTAAAGCTTCTCACCACAATCCTAGCGACGCGACTAAATAAGACCCTCCCCACACTAGTCGATAAAGACCAAGTAGGATTTGTCCCAGGCCGTCAGGCTCCTGACAGCATTCGAAGAATAGTCCACCTCACCCACCTCTGTAGAGCCAGAAAGATACCAGCTATGCTTCTATCCTTAGATATACACAAAGCGTTCGACACACTAGGTTGGGAATACCTGTTCTTGACCCTCGACAGGTGGGGGTTTCCTGATGAGTTCCTCACATGGCTACGGATACTATATGCCAACCCTAAGGCCTTTGTACGTTACAGAGGTTTCTGCTCCGATACATTCCCAATCCATCGAGGGACACAACAGGGCTGCCCAATATCCCCACTACTCTTCATCTTGGCCATGGAACCCCTGGCTATTAATATCCGCAACAACCCTAACATAAAAGGAATCGAAATTGGTTCAGTTCACCACAAACTCTCAATGTTTGCTGATGACATACTACTGCTCATATCTTCCCCACACACTACCATACCCAACCTCATGGCGGAACTATCCAGATTCGGGTCAATCTCAGGCTTAACAATTAATCATACAAAATCCAAAGCACTCAACCTCACACTATTACCCGAGTCAGTAGATTTGCTACAGACAAATTTCCCCTTCCAGTGGGCAACGGGCTCTCTGGGCTACCTGGGCATCCAACTGACTAATTCCTATTCATCTTTATATAGTCAAAACTACATTCCCTTTCTTCGCAAAACAAGGTTACTCCTGGAGAGTTGGAGCCGATATCACATCTCCTGGATTGGTAGAGCTAATGCCTTAAAGATGTCATTTCTCCCTAAACTATTATACTATTTCAGGGCTCTCCCGATACGGGTGCCTGGATACATGCTTAAGACTCTCCAACAAATGTCCCTCCGATTCGTGTGGGCCGGCAATATCCCCAGGGTTCTACAATCTACCTTATATAGACACAGAAGAAAGGGAGGCTTGGGAGTTCCTAATTACTTAAAATATTACCAGGCGGTCCAGGTGGCCCAACTGGCCCTTTTACACTCCTTCTCTAACACCCCCCTCTGGGTATCACTGGAAGCAACAGAAATACACCCCTTTACTATCGATTCCATTTTATGGATACCACCTATACATAGACCCACTATCAACAACCCTATTATCAACCACTCCCTTTACATCTGGGACTCAATAAAATACTCAGGAAAACTAATATCTCCGCACCTACCCCTTACGCCACTCTTGCGAAACCCTATGTTTATACCAGGAATGGAATCGACTCAGTTGTTTAAGAATTGGACGAAGTCGGGCCTCACCAAATTATACCATTTACTGTCAACAAAAGGGATCACCCCTTTCCCCACCTTGCAGGAAAAACATAGCCTACCATCCTCGGAAATATTCCGATACCTACAACTAAAACACTTTATTTCCTCTCTCCTCAAGAACTCGAATTCTCCACTGACCTTAACCCCATTTGAGAGATATTGTCATAAATCCCCACATGCAAGAGGCCTCATTTCGCAAATTTACTCAGATTTGGTTCATTCCTCTTACCTAGCACGGTGGGAAAGAGATCTAGGCAAAACTCTATCCGATGAGGAGTGGACTCAAATATGGGAATCTACGAACAGCAGCGCCAGGAATATACTAATGCTAGAAACTTCATTTAAAATCTTATTCCGCTGGTATTTAACCCCAGATAGAGTAGCCCATGCAATATCCGGACGCTCTCCCAACTGCTTTCGCGGATGCCTAGTTACGTGTGATATGCTCCACATATGGTGGTCCTGTCCCCGAGTTAAGAGACTATGGATTCGAGTTTACTCTCTAATATATTCAGTCACAGGCTACAACATCCGCAAAGACCCTTGGGAAGCATTGTTAAATAAACGCATAACCAATATCCCTCCTGACTCAACAAAATTAATATCCTTTCTATTTCTGGCCACAAAACAAGTTATTGCCCATTCATGGCGCAAAGCTACCTTGGACTTCACTGAGGTTAAGCGTAGGATGGACTGGTACCTAATAAATGAAAAGCTGACCTCTATTCTAGCCGACAGGCATGAGAAATTTTCAAATATATGGTCCCCATGGCTAGATTATTCCTACCCATCGCAAAACAATAGATTCCTAACTTCCCTGTAAACACATAAGGGAACTAGAACAACCTCTGTCACTTCACAATGTGGCAGCCCGAAGCCGCCCTCTACGACATCCACCCCATGGGAACAAAATCTCTTTGTCTCAGAAGTCATCCACCCTCCCCCCCCCCCCACATACACACACACCTTACCCTACTTCTCCCCTACTCCCCCTAAAGAATTCAGGTTAGGCCCTGGCCAGGCCGTTAGTATTTTGTTAAAGTTAACTAACAGTCTATTTTTCAGAGTGGGCCGGGATGTTGGGAGGCGGATCGCTCAGACATGCCTGCCGGGGGGGCCCTCCCCTCTCGTTCTCTCGACCCGCAGAATTACAAACAGCTTCCGTGAAATAACAATGAAACTGTTGTATATCAATTGAAAGTTTATTACAATATTGTAAAACTTGAAAATTTCAAATAAAAATTACAGTAATAAAAAAAAATAAAAATATGACAATGCATATTTTGAGATTTTTGTAGACGGTACAAGGGTGAGGATGAACGACTCCACACCAGATATGCAGTGGTCACACAACAAGATGTCTTAAAAGCAGAAGCTCTGCCTCCACATGTCTCAGCACAAGAAGCGGAACTGAAGGCCCTCACTGAGGCGTGTAGAGTGGTGGAAGGTAAGACGGCAAACATTTACACTGATTCCCAGGTATGCATTTGGCATAGCTCATGATTACAGCCCAATATGGAAGGCCAAACAGTTTTTAACTTCAGCTGGACAACTAATTAAGACTGGTGTAGCAGTACAGAACCTCATGACAGCCCTACTCCTATGAGACAACGTAGCAATCCTAAAGGTGAAAGCTCATACCAAAGCCGACACTGAAGAAGCAAAAGGCAACGCCCTAGCAGACTTCACAGCAAAGGCAGTGGCCCTCAAGCCGTGGAAGTAAGAAGAAAAGAGGATACTGAGCGCACAAGTCAGAGACTATGATTTGGACATTGATATAAATTTGGACATTGATGTACTAAAGACATTACAGTCACAAGCCAGCAAAGAAGAAAAAGATAAATGGACTAATATAGGAGCAATAGAACAGGATGGCGTATGGCGAACAGTCAGCAGAACTTGCCTACCACGATCCATGTACCCCATGATGGCCAAGCTGATCCATGGAAAGACTCACCTATCGAAGGTAGTTATACTACTGACGCTTGAGAGAGAAAGGGTGGCTCCTGGGTTCTCTGTAGCTGCTACATCTTTTGTCTAGTCTTGCATGATCTATGCCATAGGCAACAGGGCAGAAATAAATTGACCGCAAAAATACTTGTCTAGGCCACTCTACCCATTTCAGAGATTGCAAATTGACTGGTAATCTGCAGGTATGGGCAACCGGAAGTGATTGAGTCAGACAGAGATACACATTTTACAGGTGTAGGGCTTTTTGAACTCTATAGATTTAGAGGTGATGAAGAATAAAATGGCTGTGGCTGTGGTAGGACATGATGTTTCTAAATTGGTAATGTTCAGGCACAATGGATGCCTTCCTTGTTCCTTCCCCAGCACCTTATGCTCGGTTATGATACAGATGTATTTTAATTTGAGCTTTGCACTACAGTATAATTTATTTGCAAATGTAAGCGATTTTATAAAATACACACAATGTAATCTGCAATATATGTATATGATACATGAGAGAGACAAAGCGCAGTCGAACCTCGTGACCAATAATGAAAGATTATGGAGAAATATATTCAAAAATATGATACCCAAGGGAGCATGGATACAGCATAAAATAGCCAGTGTAGAATGCACAACTGAGTATTGTACAGGCTCTATGATATATTTCCAGGTAAAAAGCATCGATCTGATGTGCAAGTTTATAATTTTACCTGTGATATTTGGTCCACCACTATACCCAGCACAATACTGGTTACCTAAATTTGAAGGTGTAATGGTGGACACAAGTAATATGGCACATAAAATAGACACCTGTGAAAAGACCTTAGATAGTCTAGTTTGTGGACAGGGGACAGCAAAATATGAGCCATGTTTGTTACAACATTCAGTCAGTATAGGCAACTGGACTGTGTTGCCAATTACTTATCACATGATGATAGAAATAGGACCACAGTATATTTGTATGGTAACAAATCAGAAAAACACCACCTCCATGTACAATTT